>NC_139687.1:11159861-11902361 GCF_964106915.1 Podarcis gaigeae | reverse complement strand
ATACCTGTATAAAGAAACCATTACTGGTAGCCTGAGGTATGAGATAAAAGCATTCCGCCTGCATTATTATTAGATTTCTTACCAGCCCTTCAACAAAAGGTTGAGTGGGAAGGGTTACAACAATAGAAAAGATACGCTCTTGGAAACAGTTAAACAATTTAAAATCAAAAGAAAAGGGTGAGTCCTAAGAACATGCATCTCAGGTGTCAAAAGGCTAAGGTAAACAGGTAAAACTTCAGCATATGGCATACAATGAAGGCTGAACCTTATCTTGGGACCAAGATAAAGAATATCAGGGAGCCCCTGGAGGAGGAAGTGTGGGTTCTCCATCCTTCAAGCCTGTTGAACATTTCACTACATGCATCAAGACTGGGTTCTAAGTCTGACCAAAGGACAGATACTGCCTTGTTCGACTGTTCTTTGTCATTTTATGGAATTTGTTAGCCATGTTGTACTACAGGTGGGAAAGGTGGGGTACAAAACAGAGTGGAGAAATTGATAGATAGACTGTTCCAACTTGTGTGTGTTTGTGTGTGTGTAACTTCTGATATCTTATCTAGGACAAACAGAATATGAATTGATTGACCTACTACCTACAGCCAGCAGGTTCAGTTCTACCACAATGTCTTTCCATTCTTTTTCCCCCAAAAGCAAAATTGGCAGCTTCAATAGTCAAGAATCAGAAAATCTTCATTCAATGACTCCCTTTCCTTTGTCCTAAGTAATAGTATCTCGTCATATTAAATACAACCATGATGGAGTTTCTAACCAAGGCACCAAGATTCTTTCAGCTCCTGAAAACTTAATATTTCTTCACCGCCATCCTTTGTGTTTCTTAATTAGCAGGCTTGGGGAAATGACCTAGAAAGAAAGAAAAATGCCCTGTGGCTTTTGCAATCTAGTTATTGGACATTTATGCCACCCTAGAATTCAGTATGTTCTGCTTCTAGAAAGAAGATCGATATACGTGGAGAAATGAATGAGGCACAGAACTGCTCTCAGTGGAGTCTGCAAGACCACTTCCTCTTAGGAAGTCTTGCCTGTTACATATTTCTCCAGGACCTCAATAATAGCCCCCTTGGAATCAATCCTGTATAGTTTTGTTTGTTGCCCTGGAGGGAAGAATCATGTGATGATGACAAATGCTGTTCGTGAAGCTCAGTAAAGTGATAGGGCCTTGGATAACCTTCTGTGTTTTCAGAGAGTAGAAACCTGATGTTGTGGTAGCCTTATCAGCTGCTTTCTGTTCAAATCCCCAGTGGAGGACTCCTTTAGAGAGCTTGTTTACCAACACTGGATTGAACAGAGTCAGTACGGCTACTTTCTATGTGCTCCACACTTCAGTACGAAATGACAGAGTGATGGAGGCAATTTGCCCTCTAAAAATTCCATGCAGAAATATTGATGCATGCCTACACTTTGCATGCCAACTACAATCCTCACTGATGTGGCTTCACTTTGTTGTCTCCTTCTCAAAGCCCAAAATATTCCCTTTGGCAAGTCTCTTTATCTGCAAAACATTGTTGTTAGGGTAGGACAGGCTGAGAGCAAAAGGCTTCCCCCAGGCTACAGAGTAAACAAATACACAAATAAAAATACTGCTTATTACCCTGTGGTTATGCAGATATGTGTCAAGGTTTTGACCTTTTTTGATGAAGGGTATTAATGAGGGAGGGTAAAAGCATCATTCTAAATATTTCAAATCCATTCCTGTAGTATGTAGGAATATACTCTTTGTTGCACCAAAAGATAATTACTGTCCAAAGCAATGATTTCCTTTTAACTAAACAATCTCACCATTTTGCATTTTTACATTTCTTTTGGGGGGACCTTTCAGTTCCATCTCCTGTTCTGGAGGTGAAGTTTGTGTTGTGCTGGCATTCTCAAAACCTTTATCAGTGGATTCCTGCATCATTTGGGGACATCTCTCAATGCTTTGAAGTCATGCATGTACCCACTAAGCACTTTGAAGTAAACCCGCAAACTTCTCTTTGCATATGTGTAGGATTTGTGTGAGATACATTGTTCTATATTCTGATTCTAAATTGTTGTAAGCCATCTGCAGTATTGCATATAGGCACTAGAAGGATGGAATAGAAATCTCTACACAAGTAACATCAGTTGACTACAAATAGGCTCACTAAAGATAAGGAACATGACTAAGTTAAAGGTAAAGGGACCCCTGACCGTTAGGTCCAGTCGTGGACAACTCTGGGGTTGTGGTGCTCATCTCGCTTTACTGGCTGAGGGAGCCGGAGTACAGCTTCCAGGTCATGTGGCCAGCATGACTAAGCCACTTCTGGCGAACCAGAGCAGCACACAGAAACGCCATTTACCTTCCTGCCAGAGTGGTACCTATTTATCTACTTGCACTCTGAAATGCTTTTGAATTGCTAGGTGGGCAGGAGCAGGGACCGAGCAACGGGAGCTCACCCCGTCATGGGGATTCGAACCGCCGACCTTCTGATCGGTTTAACCCACAGCGCCACTAGCATCCCATGACTAAGTTAGGTCCATTAATTTCAATGGGTCTTCTATGAGTAAAACATAGTTGAATACCACCACTGTAACTATTAGTCACAAAAATTCTAAAGAGTTATTATATTTTAAAGTGTAAAATTTACAGGGTTTTTTTTAAAAAAAGGTTTTTTTAGTGTGTCAAAGCAGGAATTTAAGAGATGAGTCAAAAGGCAAATGAACAAAGGAGTGGTTCTTTTCTTTTTAAGCCATTGCTACAGTTCATCAAATACCCAAGAAGAATCATGCTATTTCAAAGCACTTTAATAAGCCCATTAAACTCAACTGGGCTGCACCAGGAGTTAATTTCAACTCAATATGCTGTGATGCTCTCCTTTATCTGGATAAAAACACAGTTCTTGCCAAACATCTGTGAAGGAAGTGGCAGGTAACTGGTGCCACACTTGCATTCATAACATCTCTCAGAGTACATCTATCAAATGAAATTTTGAAGCAGGAAATACCTGTTTGCACTGCATAATTGTTTCCTGTGGCATGTTTGCTAGGTTTTGGCACAGTTAAACTCTTTTCTCTTTATGACCACCACATAGAGACTGCTTCAAATTACCTCATGTGGCAAGTGTTGCCACACAGTAAACAATTTATGTTTGGTTTAGGCAGGTTATAATCCAGACATGTGATCTTTGCCTTGGCTCCTAAATTGTTCATCGATAAAAGGAGGAAGTGTACATTAATACTGCTCCTCCATCTCCCTACCACATAAATCATGTCATTCATGCCTTAGGGACCTGCACCTCTCAGGGGGAGAAGGCAGAGGGGATTAAAAACCCTGTTTTGTGGACACAAACTCAATTCCATTCAAGGAAGATTAGGATGCAAGTCTTCATCTTTATATCCCCATTATATTAAGAGATGATGCGATTCCTCTCACCATAGTTCCCCAAACTCGTTCTGTCCTTTACCCCCCTGGCTTGCTGTAGTGAGATCTCCAGAAATACCACACATCAGAGGAAGGAGAAGCTAATCCTATGTATATGCATTGCCATAAATTACGGTAACTCGCGGGAGGCCAAGAGTCTCAACAAGCTTAATCTCTGCTGAACCGACAGGCAGGCAGGAAGTCAAACTGCAAAGCTGGGAAGAGTTAAACCAGGGGCAAAGATCCTGTGAACCTCCATTTTTCGATGGGCTCCAGCTTCCATCAGCCTCAGCCAGCATAATTCACGACCAGGGGTGATGGGAGCCAGTGGCGTAGCGTGGGTTGTCAGCACCCGGGGCAAGGCAAGTAATTTGCGCCCCTAACCCGTGGATTTGCACCCCCTAACCCTAACCTAACCCTAACCCCCAGATGTTGCGCCCGGTGCGGCCGGCCCCCCCTGCACCCCCCACGCTACGCCACTGATGGGAGCTATAGTTTAACAACATCTGGAAGACTACCAGTTCCTCATCCTTGAATTAAAGGAGCAATGCAATGCAGGTGACACAGGAACCCAGGAAAAGCAGCAGAAAAAATTGCAGGTGCTTCCTATTCCATTGGATGAATGGGTTTAAACATAAAAAGTGAATCTCTGGGTTGCAATCTGGCAATCCCTAAGAGGGTCGTATGAATCTGATTGTCCCCATGCCCATATTGTTACAGGTGCACACAGCGTAGAGAAAGCCACATTTTCTACATGGGAAACAGATGCTTAAAAATGGTTCACCTAGCCATCTTAAGGACTGGTTTAAAGGAACTACAGTGGTACCTCAGGTTACATACGCTTAATGTTACATACGCTTCAGGTTACAGACTCCGCTAACCCAGAAATATTACCTCGGGTTAAGAACTTTGCTTCAGGATAAGATAATGGTGCTCCGGCGGCTCAGCAGCAGCAGGAGGCCCCATTAGCTAAAGTGGTGCTTCAGGTTAAGAACAGTTTCGGGTTAAGAACAGACCTCCAGAACGAATTAAGTTCTTAACCTGAGGTACCACTGTACCGTGTTTTCTAAACTAGCTCTTAGAGATTTCTGAAAATGACTCACTGAATATAATGTTGTTCATTTCCTTGCATCAGCTTTCCTCAGCTAGATAGCCTGCATATCATTATCATTCCATTGTGCCTGACCATTGGCCATGGTTGCTGGGCCTGATGGGAGTTGTGGGAGATTGCCCTCCATACAAGGAAGAAGGACTTCTTATCCCCCCCCCCCCCCAAGAGGTGGGGACAGTTAGGATGAGTAGAGGGCTAGAAGCTACAACTGGATTTTCTTGTGATGCTGCAGACCATCAAAAGAGGCTGCAAATCATGCAAATAGCCTTTATGTTTTCCCTGGTCACATATTAGACAGGGGCAGAGGGGCAATGGCTAGGATGCATGTGGAGATCTAGGTTGTAGTGCCTTGCGCTCCAGGAAGGAAAAATGAGATAAAAAGGAAGACATGAATAAAATCCTGCACAACCATCAAGGATGGACCATAGCTCAGTGGCCAAGCACATGCCGTTCCTGCAAACACTTACTTACTACAACTTATTACACTTTTAAGTGATCGCTGATCCATGGCCATTTGATGTACCTTTGGGGACAATTAATTTGCTGATGAAGAATGATCATTGAAACAGTTCATTATCCTGGAAGAACTGGTCTGTCTGCTGCTGTGCTCAGAGCACCCTATTGCGACACCCAGAGCACCCATCATTTCACATTTGTAGGATATTGACTGTGGAAAGGCATTCTGCCTCTGTTTCAGTGATCTTTGATGGTGATTTACCACTCCTACCATTCCTGTTCATGGAACATTTATTTGATTCTTATTAATTTGTGACTGCATGCACATATTACATGTCTTCTGTTTATGAATTTTGAAACAGTATAGTGTTGTAAAAATATTGTCAGTATATTATTAGCTGACGTGTTGCTTGTTGTTGTTCAGAGCGTTCTGTTTTGCAACACAGGGGGGTTTCGTTGGTGTTCCTGCTAACAATACCTCAGGACGCTTCAGGTTACAGACTCCGCTAACCCAGAAATAGTACCTCGAGTTAAGAACTTTGCTTCAGGATGAGAACAGAAATCATGTTCCAGACGTGCAGCGGGAGCAGGAGGCCCCATTAGCTAAAGTGGTGCTTCAGGTTAAGAAGAGTTTCAGGTTAAGAACGGACCTCCAGAACGAATTAAGTACTTAACCCAAGATACCACTGTAGTAGGTCCAGTCCCTGGAATTTCTACCTAGGTCAGGGAAAGAGTGTCTGAAATGCTGGGAACCTGATACAGACAGCGTAGGTACTGTATTTACTGCTCTATAAGACTCACATTTCCCCTCCTAAAAAGCAAGGGGAAATGTGTGTGTGTGTTATGGAGCGAATGTAGGCTGTGCAGCTATCACAGAAGCCAGAACAGCAAGAGGGATTGCTGCTTTCACTGCACAGCGATCCCTCTTGCTGTTCTGGCTTCTGAGATTCAGAATATTTTTTTTCTTGTTTTCCTCCTCCAAAAAGTAGGTGCGTTTTGTGGTCTGGTGCATCTTATAGAGCGAAAAAAACGGTAATGCTGAACTAGAATGGCCTCACTTTAGTATATAAGGCAGCTTTTGATATTCCTAACCATCTGTTTATTCTGGCAAGGCCCCTATGTCTCTAACTGTAGCACAAGAGTCAGACATGAATGAGGAGGTACCTTTGCCTTCTCCACGCTGGGGGAAAGTTCACTGGTTGAATTGCAGCCTGCTCTCCAGCTGTTGAAGGTACAAAAGTGTGCTGGTAGAAATCTGCAATCCTATTAATCAGCAACAGGCTGGGGTTTTCTGGAAGCCAAGTGTTTGCTGATCATTGCCCTGCCGTTGTCACTCCTTCCAGAAGCTAGCTGAAATAATTATAGTAGCAAAAGTGGGAAGGTGTCAAATGCTCTAAGAGTTTTTGGCATATTTCCCCCCATCGGCCTGATATATTTTTATATTCGGAAACCATATCTGTTAGGGGAAATGCTCCTGGAAGAAAATAGAATTGCTGGCAGCAGCACACATGGAAAGAAGAGGGCTCTTAAAGGCAATTATGTTGCATAATTGCCCCCCAAAGAGGAATAAAGAAATTGCCGTTTCTCTGCCATCCGTTCTAGGAGTTGCTGTGAAGAGCAGGGGGGAGATTTATGCAAGTGCATTTGGTAGATGTGAATTTGTGGTTGCAGTCTGTTTCTACTTCAGTAGACGAGGGGACTACAGCTGATTTAAACCTCTTGCCATTCAGCTAAAATGACAAAACATTTTTGTCACCGCTGGGCCAGACCAAAGCCCCACCTAATCTAGAATCCTGTTGTCACAAGAGCCAACCTAATGTCTATGGGGAGTCAACAAAACCGGGCCTGAGCACAGCCATGGTCTCCTCTCTGGCGATTCCCAACAACTGATATTCAGATATATCTTGCCTCTGATATAGGAAGTAATATAGCTATCACAGCTCATAGCCTTATCCTTCATTCATTTCAGCATTGCTGCAATTGCTGGGACATGGCTGAGATGGGGCCAATTGCTCGTTTCTGATGGAAAGAACTAACCCATGTTGTCTTGGGGCCTTTCCTTGTGGAGCTCCCGAAGATTTTGGAGAATGGATCTCTCCAAGTTAGCCTGGTCCTGCATAGATCTTAAGCAAAAGCCACACAGAGAGAAGAGGATCTTTCCATGTGGCTTGCCTTGCCTTACACAGACCCCTTGGGCAAACAGTGCAAATTGTTTATGTGAAGACTTGTTCCCATATATGCAGTGGCGTAGCGTGGGTTGTCAGCACCCGGGGCAAGGCAAGTAATTTGCGCCCCCTAACCCATGGATTTGCGCACCCTAACCCTAACCCCCAGATGTTGCGCCCGGTGTGGCCGGCCCCCCCCCTGCACCCCCCATGCTACGCCACTGCATATATGAAAGCAAAATTTTGGATTATTGTTATTGTTATTAATTTATGACCCTGTAAGTATCTCCTCCACCACTTCTACAGTGTTAACATACTGTTGTACACCACCCCGGTATGAGATTCCTAGGGTTCGTGTTTCCTTTGGGATGAGGGACTGTGGAGACAGTGCTACCTTTAGCACAGGGGTAGGCAACCTAAGGCCCTGGGGCTGGATCCTGCCCAATCGCCTGCGGACAGTCAGGGAATCAGCGTGTTTTTACATGAGTAGAATGTGTCCTTTTATTTAAAATGCATCTCTGAGTTATTTGTGGGGCCTGCCTGGTGTTTTTACATGAAAATAATGTGTGCTTTTATATAAAATGCATCTCTGGGTTATTTATGGGGCATAGAAATCTGTTCTTTTTTCCAAGAAATATAGTCTGGCCCACCACATGGTCTGAGGGATGGTGGACCAGCCCACGGCTGAAAAAGGTTGCTGACCCCTGCTTTAGCATATTTGCTTTATTACATCCTGAGCCTATGATGTGGGCCCTGCTTCTCCCATAGCCGCTGCCTTGGTTTCCAACAGAAATCAGACGTGGTTCTGCCTCTGTTGGTTCCCAGCCTGCAGCTTCTAGCTTCTTGCTCACGTAACTCAACTCTCCACTCTGCCTTTGTTTTTCTAGCTACCAGTGAGTCAAAGGAGAGGGGTCTACCCATTTGTTAGCTGGCACAGATACACTTCCTTTGATACCTTAATGACCCAGGACCATCGCCTCACCGGGAAGCTAGCCTGGCTAATCCACAAATTGAATCCATGATGGATCCAGGAATTAGAAGGCGGCTCATGTATACAGCCTGCCCACACCATTTCGTAACAATATCCAAAGTTGCAAAGTTGCAGTCCGTCAATAGGTTCAAGGAGGTGTCATCAAGTGAGTGACAGCCACCATGATGCAGTCCAGGGATAGAAAACCTGTGGCCGGTGGCATAGCACTAGGGGAACCACAGGGGCTTTTGCCCCGGGTTGCAAATTGTTAGGGGGTGTAAAATCGCAATACCTGGAGCTGCCTCAATACAACAGCCTCACTGGTATCCATTGAAAACGGCTCCTCTTTGCGAAACAGAAAGTGACTTCTCCAGACAACAGAACAACTCTTCTTATCTCTGCGGCTGTAATCTTCTGGGTGAGGCAGCTGAAAGCACATGCGTACTCCTCCCATTTCCCTCTCATCCACCCACCCTTCCGCGCAGCCCTGAGCACTGGCAACCCATGATACGCCACTGCCTGTGTCTCCCAAGACCAGTGGTCAGGGATGATGGGAGCTGGATTCTCAACATCTGGAATCCTAGTGCAAAGGCTTGGATTTGAACTAGTGAGAGTGCAGTTCGAATTCCCACATGGTTATGAAACTTGCGGGGTAGCACTGGGCCTGTTACTATTTCTCAGCCTACTTTACCTCATAGAGTAGTTGTGTGTGGATTGTGGGTGGCAGGGAGAACAATGTACATTGTCCTGAGTCCCATTTGCATAAATATAATATGTAAATGTCAAAAAAATCTAATGAAGAGAGATTACATTACATATCACTGAGTCTTGATACATAGTGTGAGCCCTGAAAGTGAGGCCACTATAATACATGGGTGCCTTGGGGATCAAAATCTCTGGTAAAGTCTCTCTCTTTTTCGTATGAAACAAGACACTATGTATTTTAAAGCCAAGCAAACCACCCTGGGGGTTTTAGATGGTTAAAAAGCTATGGAGTGAATTTAGGAGACTGATTTTTTATTCCAAAGAGAACAGTCTGTACTACCCTATAACATGCACCTATAATTTAATTGTTTAGTACAAGTCATGCAGACTTGGTTGTTATTATTTGCTGCTGTTGTTTTTAGAAGTTTGAAATAATGTGCAACTTTGCAAAAGACAGTGTGAAGGACAGAGAACATGTGGAACTAACTCCCTGTATGGTCAGACCTCACCTGGAGTACTGTGTCCAGTTCTGGGCACCACAGTTCAAGAAGGACACTGACAAACTGGAACGTGTCCAGAGGAGGGCAACCAAAATGGTCAAAGGCCTGAAAACGATGCCTTATGAGGAACGGCTAAGGGAGCTGGGCATGTTTAGCCTGGAGAAGAGGAGGTTAAGGGGTGATATGATAGCCATGTTCAAATATATAAAAGGATGTCACATAGAAGAGGGAGAAAGGTTGTTTTCTGCTGCTCCAGAGAAGCGGACACGGAGCAATGGATCCAAACTACAAGAAAGAAGATTCCACCTAAACATTAGGAAGAACTTCCTGACAGTAAGAGCTGTTCGACAGTGGAATTTGCTAATTTGCTGCCAAGGAGTGTGGTGGAGTCTCCTTCTTTGGAGGTCTTTAAGCAGAGGCTTGACAACCATATGTCAGGAGTGCTCTGATAGTGTTTCCTGCTTGGCAGGGGGTTGGACTCGATGGCCCTTGTGGTCTCTTCCAACTCTATGATTCTATGATTCTATGCTTCTATGAGGTTGTGTTTCCATTGGGAATCCCAGTTTCCTCACCACCAAAGGCATACATCCTTCTAAACACAGTTGTGTGGGGTAGATTATGTCCCTGATTGATAGAACTGATCTAAAAAGTAGGGAGTGTTGTGGGTCTGGGAGAATCCAGTGGGACTTCCTTCAAAATATAAATAAATGTTCAGGATGCTGCTGCTGCTGCAGCTTGAGGAAGGCTGCTGTACTGGAACATCAATTCTGCAATATATTTCAGGGGTGGAAAGGGGCCCCAACCCTAGCAAGTTTAGGGGCTGATGGTGGTTTTACAGTAATACAGTCTCTTCTTCCTCTTCTTCTTCTTCTTCTTCTTATTATTATTATTATACCACCCTATACCCATGGGTCTCGGGGCAGTTCACAGAATAAAATCAAGATATAAAACCATAAAATACATAATAAAAATAAAAACAACAAGCCAATAGCAACACACACAAAAAAAAACCACATTTTAAAAGGGCATAGGAAGTAAATCAGATCAACCAAAGGCCTGGTTAAAAAGGAACGCTTTTGCCTAAAGGCGCCTAATTAACCCTCCAATACTTCATCTCCGAAACTTGTCAGATTTAGACCTCTCCCTAATGCAGGAATCGTTTGCCCAACATGAGGTTCAAGCCCATGACCTTGAAATTAAGAGTCGTGTTCTACCAAGTGAGCTATCCTGGCTAGGATATAGTTCCTGAGCAGTGTGTGTAAAATCCAGTCTGAGGAAAATATCTGTAGCCAGAGAAGGAAGTCTGTGAGCTTAGTTTGAAAGACAGTGATTAGTGTCTTGTTAGGAGTATGCAGACAAGAGGAAAACTTTGAAGCTGATTTGGGGACAGCTGAACTAGGGAACATGCTATTTGGGTCTCCATTCAGTGAGAAGGGGAAAGAACTTTTGGAGAAAGAGAAGAATCCCAAACCAGTTGGAGGGGTATGGTGATCCCCTGTTCTGTTATTGCACTAGAGGAGACAGAAAGTACCACCTTGTTTAGAACCCTGTAAGATAAAGGTAAAGGAACCCCTGACCATTAGGTCCAGTCATGGCCGACTCTGGGGTTGTGGTGCTCATCTCGCTTTATTGGCCGAGGGAGCCGGCGTACAGCTTCCGGGTCATGTGGCCAGCAGGACTAAGCTGCTTCTGACGAACCAGAGCAGCGCACAGAAACGCCGTTTACCTTCCCGCTGGAGCGGTACCTATTTATTTACTTGCACTTTGACATGCTTTTGAACTGCTAGGTGGGCAGGAACAGGGACCGAGCAACAGGAGCTCACCCCGTCGCGGGGATTCAAACCGCCGACCTTCTGATCGGCAAGTCCTAGGCTCTGTGGTTTAACCCACAGCGCCACCCGCATCCCGCCATCAGAGATAGCCAACATTAAAAAAAAAACCAGGTCAGGATTTGGATCTAGATAGCAAGTGTGTGCACATGCACACGATTTAGACCAACGTCAGAAATTGCCAAGATGGCTGTCAGGTATAAAGGCCAGGGGAGCCAGAATGCAAGATCAGGGATACAGGGCTCACTAGCAGCAGAGAATTGCAATTGCATGGGACAGGAACATGACTGATGGATGATGCTCATGCAAAGGACAGAGTCTAAGGTGGAGAATTGCCATGCCCAACAAGGGGAATTGTACATAGAACTGGCCAGGCTAGTATCTTAAGGGTTAAAAAATGTGTTTTAATGGTAAAGACCTACAATCCTTAGTATGGCAAGCAAATGGCATTTGGGCTCAACATACCTCTTAAGGCTAGCAGCACCTGTCTGGAAAGGCAGGTGTTGTTATGCTAAATACCAGAATAATCTGCAGGGGACAAATAATTCCTCCTTAAGCTGATTGTCTTTAAAAATGTGGGGAGAAAGTGAATAGTATAAGCAATAGTTTTTATCAGAGTTTTCGCCTGCTGTGCACACCCAATCTCCTTTGTGGGACAGTGGGAGTGTATTGCACACACATGAAAGCAGTTTTTCAAAGAGACATTATTCTCCGGTGAGTGTGTCATTCTTTTACAATCCAAAAGCATGCAAGGTATGTGGGTGGATAAAGAAAAAGCACATGCCTGTAGGTGGAGCTTGTGATTCCTCGCCACAGCATACTTTTGCTGTTTACCGGATTGAACAACCACCAATAAACCTGCTATGGAAACTCAACAATGAAAGGCGAACCACACGATACAGCAGCCTCCCTTGAAGCATTTGACAGCAGGTGAATGCTCAAATCCTTGCATGGTCCTAATAATAATAACAACAGCCATTTTAACTCTGCTCGTAGAAAACTAGCATGTTAGCATCCTTGACATGCTAGTTCAGTATATTCTGGGAGTAATCAGAAAATAGATCCTTCATGTCCCTGCAGATTAATATGATATCAAAGAATTGTAGAGTTGGAAGGGATCGTGTGGATCATCTAGTCCAACCGCCGCCCTGCAATGCAGGAATATGCAGCTGTCCTATATGGGGATCGAACCTGCAACCTTGGCGTTATCAGCACCATGCTCTAACCAGCTGAGCTATCTGATATTGTCCAGCAATAGAAGCCTTGTGTTTGGCTTTCAGAGCCAATGGTATCTCCAGTGCTGAATGAATCAGTTCACCAATACTGGATAATCGCAAAGCTGAAACGACATGTTCCCAGAGAGAAAGTGAGTGTGTCACTTTGGTCAGTGCTGTATTTAGGAGAGCTTAATTTAGCTATGAGGTGCACTGGGTAGCCTTTGATCTATCTTCCTGGATTGTACTGAAGATAAATGAAATGAGCCCCTTTGCAGATTGGTGTGTGTTATGGGTTATCAACCCATTAATGCTTCTGTCCATAAATTATTTCCATGTATTTATTTATTTATATTATATAAAACAATTATTTATATCCCATCTTTCCATCAACAGGCGCCCAAGGCCTTGATCTTGAAAATATGAAAAGTGAAATGAATCACTGGCACATTTGATTACACCTCAAAGAATAAAATGAATTTATTGCACAAGCCTCCTTTAGACTGGTTCTTGTGGGGTTTTGTCACAGCTACTTTAACAGATTCACTGGATTTAGGACCCCATTTGTACACAGGCTGTTGACCTTTGTATGAATGCATCCATGCAGAGTACAATGCATAGATACTATCCAGACCCATCTCATTCCTGATTATATAGGTCATTAGACAGGCTCCCAGTAATATTATATATATTCTGAACCTGAGACAGTATGTAATCTGACTGCACTTCTGCTGCTGACATTTGATGACCAGGGGATTTGAGAGCTGGGAAGCCATGAACTTAGTGAACCTAGCCTGGTTTCTTTCATCTGCCTGACCAGAGCCCTCTAGCATACATCCAAATGGAACAAAGGGACTTGGCCTGAACATGCACACCTTAGGATCAAACATGGAACTTGTGCGCATGTGTGTGTGTGTGTGTGTGTGTGTGTGTATATATATATATATATATATATATATATATATATATATACACACACACACACACACACACACACACACACACACACCCCCCAAATGCATAGCTGTCAACTTTTCCGTTTTTTTAAAGGAAATTCCCTTATTCTGAATAGGATTCCTCGTAAGAAAAGGGAAAAGTTGACAGCTATGCCCAAATGGGACGTGGGTGGCGCTGTGGTCTAAACCACTGAGCCTCCTGGGCTTGCCGATCAGAAGGTTGGCGATTCGAATCCCTGCAACGGGGTGAGCTCCCGTTGCTCCTGCCAACCTAGCAGTATGAAAGCATGCCAGTGCAAGTAGATAAATGGGTACCACTGCAGCAGGAAGGTAAATGGCGTTTCTGTGCGCTCTGGTTTCTGTCACAGTGTTCCGTTGTGCCACATGACCCGGAAAGCTGTCTGTGGACAAATGATGGTTCCCTCGGCCTGAAAGCAAGATGAGCGCCGCAACGCCATAGTCGCCTTTGACTAGACTTAACCGTCCAGGAGTCCTTTACCTTTTACCTTCACCTACATGCCAAATGAGAGCAGGGGGCTTGCAAATATGTGCACATATGCCCTATTTTATTCTACCCCTTTGGGGGACATATGGATGTGCACCTGGCTAAGATCATATTTGTGACAGCTACCTGCAGAGGTGCAACCTTGATTCTCTAACCTACCATGTGTAGACTTTCACACTGGTGCAAAGACTGAATGTTCCTAAACAGTCTATGGCATGGGTAGGCAAACTAAGGCTCGGGGGCCGGATCTGGCCCAATCGCCTTCTAAATCCGTTCCATGGACGGTCTGGGAATCAGCGTGTTTTTACATGAGTAGAATGTGTCCTTTTATTGAAAATGCATCTCTGGGTTATTTGTGGGGCCTGCCTGGTGTTTTTACATGGGTAGAATGTGTCCTTTTATTTAAAATGCATCTCTGGGTTATTTGTGGGGCATAGGAATTTGTTCTTTTTTTCCCTTCAAAATATAGTCCGGCCCCCCACAAGGTCTGAGGGAAAGTGGACCAACCCCCTGCTGAAAAAGTTTGCTGAGTCCATAGCTGTCAACTTTTCCCTTTTCTTGCGTGGAATCCTATTCAGAATAAGGGAATTTCCCTTAAAAAAAGGAAAAAGTTGACAGCTATGCTCTGGACTATGCCATCTAGCTCCAGCAAAATCAGGACTCCTGCTATGCAGAAAGTTGCCCTTATCTAGAATAGGATGTGCATATGAGTAAACAGGATTACTTGATTATATCAGATGCTGGAATGGGAACAGCACACCCAAACCAAATGCCCATTCACATGCATTCAAATGCAGACCAGGGTGAATTTGCAGTCTGTGTACATTCCAAGGTGCCTCTGCATACACATTGAGGCGCAGCCCTTTTGTTTGCACACAACTAGAGCTGCACTGGAGTTGGAATGCCTGAAAATTCCTAGGCGCAGAAGAAGTCTATTCCCTGCAATGGTCTCCTTGGAAACCAAGCACAGTTCACAACTTGGTAGAACTTCCAGCATCCTATCACAGGCAAGCATTCAAGTGGTTAAGAAATCCATATTGTTGGGGATAATTCAGATGGAAACTGCCAGGTGTCAAAAAAAAAGGCTATTCATGTATACCACTACTGCAGCCTGTGTTTTGTTAGCCCAAAAATGGAAAACGAGCGAAATCCTAACTAAAGAAGAATGGCAACCTAAACTGATGGAATATGTGCAGCTTGCGATTTTAACATATAGAATAAGAGAACAAGAAGAACATATGTTTAGAGAAGGTTGGAAAATCTTTATTGAATATATGGGGGAGGGAATTGTGTACACTTGAAAACGTTGGCAGCATTAAGATAAATTCAACAGTGTAAATAAGTTTTGATGGATGTACTAATGGCATACTGATTGGTTTAGTCTCTGTAAAAGATGCAGGGATTTATGTTATGCAAAATGAAGCATGGAAAGAGAGGAAGGGAAGTCATTGATACTTTAAGGTTGTTTAAATGAAAATTCTAAATTGTAAAACAGAAAATTTAATAAAAGTGTGTGTGTGTGAAATGCATGTAGCTTTTACACATATCTCTCAATAGTGTTGTATGGCTGAAAACGGGTCACAAATTCACAATGCAGTGCTGGGCCCCATGTCTTTTAACAGGGGTTGGGTGCCAAATCCACCCCCCCATTTAAAATTAGTCTCCTTCAGAACAACTTTGCAATAGCATGGTGAAGAAACCATTACCTAACATTTGGGGTGCATCATTCACCTTGTTAATGTTCTGTCCTATGCAGAAAGAATGGCTCATCTCAGCCTAGTTGGAAGGGAGGACATAGTAAACACAGGTGGAACCTGGGTGTGGTGTTTCAGTTCCAAGAGATACCAGTGCCTCTGGAGGACCAGTTGCCATGACCCAAAAAGGGTGCCTACATTAGCTTTGCCATACCATCACCATTCCGAACTTGTTATTGGAATGGTGCCTGCCTCCTAGAATATTTCCCAAATATGTACAGCTGAAGACCATAAGAGCCCAGCCTCTAGCATGCATAGGCTAACTAAAAATTAAATCCCTCTCCTATGGATCTGCTTAAGCTACAGGAATGCAGTTAGTCTTGCACCCTGTCCTGTGAAACTCAAGCTACATTGCCATCATTTTTGGGGCAGGGGGTGGGTTTGTCATGTAACGTACTACAGGCTGGTGTAGTTATGTATTAAGTATTAACTGGATTTTGCCTTTCCCAGTTGGATAGCAAACCATATTTCCCCAACTACTAAATGCTAATATGAAAGGTCATCTGCAAGCATTAGAGTGGATTCCTGCAAGAGTCACAAATACATTCAAAGGCAGGCCATATAGCACTGGCTTCCTCAACCTCAGCCCTCCAGATGTTTTTGGCCCACAACTCCCATGATCCCTAGCTAGCAGGACCAGTGGTCAGGGATGATGGGAATTGTAGTCTCAAAACATCTGGAGGGCCAAGGTTGAGGAAGCCTTCTATAGTATGTGAGTGTGAAAGCCAGCATGGTATAGACATTAAATTTAAATTATTATTATTGTTGTTGCTGTTATTATTATTATTATTATTATTATTATTATTATTATTATTATTTACTTATACCCCACTCATCTGGCCGGGCCTCCCCAGCCACTATGGGCAGCTCTCAACAGAGTATTAAAAACACAATAAAACATCAAACGTTAAAAAGGTCCCTAAACAGGGCTGCCTTCAGATGTCTTCTAAAAGTCAGATACAGTGGACGTTCGGGTTGCAAACGTGATCCATGCGGGATGCACGTTCACAACCTGCAGCGTTCACAACCTGCAGCAGCGTGTCTGTGCACACGTGGGTTGCAATTCGGCGCTTCTGTGCATGCGCAGCCACCGAAACTCAGAAGTAACCCGTTCCGGTACTTCCGGGTTTCAGCGGTCTGTAACCCAAAAAAACGCAACCTGAAGCGTATGTAACCCGAGGTATGACTGTAGTTGTTTCTTTCCTTGACGTCTGGTGGGAGGGCGTTCCACAGGGCGGGTGCCACTACCGAGAAGGCCCTCTGCCTGGTTCCCTGTAACCTCGCTTCTCGCAGGTAGGGAACCGCCAGAAGACTCTAGACACTGGACCTCAGTTTCCGGGCTGAACAATGGGGGTGGAGACACTCCTTCAGGTATACTGGGCCAAGGCCGTTTAGGGCTTTAAAGGTTACAAAAGCAATAGCCACCATCCCCAAATCAAGATGACACCCCAACACAGATCATCTGCAGAGATTGTCACTATTACAACTGACACATGTGGTTTGGGGCATTTTTTCTAGAGAAGACCCAGGGTAAGAGATCTGATGAACTTCAGAGACAGCACTACAGAAGGCACCTTCATACCATTATCTGGAATTCTGAACAAGCAAGTGTATCGTAGGATTAGGGTGCGAGTAAAATTTGGAGTGAACTGCCTGTAAAAAAATAAAATAAAACATTGGTCTGGTTTTGCTTCATTCTCTGACCTATTTTACAGGGCATCTTGCAATGTGGCTGAAACAATGTCACTTCGGGGCAAATAGTGCCTGGAATGTTGTTTTGCTTTCCTGCTTAGAAGAATGAAGTGTAACTTTTCTCCTGACAACTATAACTTGTGTACACAACAATTTGGACAAACTGGGCAAGTTAGTTCTCTGATTATAATACAATATGCCTGCTTTGTTTTAAAGACTTGCTTCCATCTTATCGGCTCAACCGTTTATTAAGTTATTCGAGGTCATAGCTTATAGCCCATGCTTTGCAGAAAAGTTATTCTAGGATAGCCCGGAATACTGCCTTGTTTTCGTGTGGTCCTTGGCTGAAGAACTGATCAGGTGAAACGTGCAAGGTTCCTGAGAAAGAGAGCTCTGCACATTGCTTGAAAATGCAAAGAGGACTTCTTTGCACAGAATACTCTCCATCTAACACCTAATGCATGGCCTAAACTAATGAATCGAATGCAATCTTAAGCATGTTTATTCCAAAATGAACCATAAGCCCAGGAAATACCTGGTACTTAGCAGAAAAGGCTTTCAAATGATTTCAAGCCTCAACCTCTGTCATTTTCAAATACAGTGGTACCTCAGGTTAAGTACTTAATTCGTTCCAGAGGTCCGTTCTTAACCTGAAACTATACTTAACCTGAAGCACCACTTTAGCTAATGGGGCCTCCTGCTGTCGCCGCACTGCCAGAGCACAATTTCTGTTCTCATCCTGAAGCAAAGTTCTTAACCTGAGGTACTATTTCTGGGTTAGCGGAGTCTGTAACCTGAAGCGTGTGTAACCTGAAACGTATGTAACCCGAGGTACCACTGCATAGCCATTGACACACTGCATAGCCGTTGACCCTCCAAAGGTCCGTATTTTCCAGGGACACCCCAGATTTAGAGAAGCTGTCCCGGTTTCTGATTTGATCCTGGAATGTCCCACTTTTCCTTAGGATGTCCCTATTTTCATCGGAGAAATGTTGGAGGGTATGAAAGCTCTGCACAGAAAACTTGACTCAGTAATAGTTGATTACGACGTAGCTTGAGCACTTGTGTCAATTATCAACAGAGATTTCATTACAGCAAAGTTATTTCACTGATGTAAATAACTCCTGTTGCCATCACACATCGTTCGTATGGCATAGCTTCAGTAGCAAGTACAGCAGAATGCGTTTACACAACCGACTTTTGCCTATAAGTTGTTGTGTGTATGATGAAACCGTAGCCAAATCTTGTTGTGTCAACAGCAACACTGAAAGGTTTTGCATGGTCAGTGCCTCTGCCATACCTTATACAGTTAAAGCAAATACCAAGAGGAACTATGGAATGTCATTCACATGACCACGCTTAGAAACAGAATGTTTCAAATTCCATTGGCTGGGCAGCAAGTTATCTTTGTTCCAAAATGCAACCAGCCTTTCAGCTCTGCGCACTGAACAAAGGCATGGGCAGCAAATGATATCATAATGTCTCAGATGCCTGTATCACAGTGTTCTTGTGCTGGACTGGGTGTGGAACTAAAAAGGCAACTTGTGTGCTACCAGTTCCCTTACAGGCATCTAATGCCATTTATGCCTTCGACAATGTTCTTAACGCTGCCACTTGGAGGCAGCTGGACTTTAAAACAAATGAATTATTGCAGACAAATGTGGCTGTCCGATTCAAAACCAAGGTGAAATGCAAACTGGCTACTTTTTTGCCACTTTTTTGCCGAGTGACCACACTTTTAGCAACATTTCCCCCCTTCCTTTAGAGAGGAAAAAAACCCCCCTGTTTTATTCATTGAAATAGTGCATGTAGACAATTGGGAAACTGAAATGACGGCTTCTTTTGTTCCAGCATATGGCAGACAGACAAGAAGCCGACAGCTTGAGGCAGATGCAAGCTATTGGCACTCCATCTGCATATTTCCAATGCAATTGTGTCTGGGGTTTGAGGCTGAAAAGTCTGGATCTTAAAAAGAAAAAGGAAAAAATCTAGACTTGTACAGGGTAGAAAGTGACTGAACAAAATGTAACAGTGGCTCGTGAAATACATAGTTTCTCCCAAAACTTTTAATCATAGCAGCTGAATGTTAGAGGCAAGTAGCTTTGATACCAATACTAAGCATCGGAAACTGTACAACTATTTTTGTGGTTTTTATTATTTCAGCTTTTCAATGTTCAGCTGCCTAGGAACATGTGCTGTGTCTTTTTAAGTGCATGACAAAAGACCATTGCCCAGAGCAGAGCTTATTAAACATGCAGCTCTTCAGTCTTGCAAGCTGTTGCGATAAACAGCTGTTGCCATGGGTTGGGTGAGAGGTCAAGTCATTTCAAATAGAAGTCATATACCCTTTTGTCCAGCCAGCATCAGTGGGTCAGATATTTTCAGCTGATAAGAGATCTGTGGGCCACTCACATTGTCGTTTTGGCCAGTAAATTTTTACTTTTACCTACTCAAGCTAAACCATATGCATCTTTTTAATGACAAACTTGCGTAAACCACAGAAAGGCAGCCCAGGGAAGTGTGTTGATTTCTATGGCATACACATCAACCGTTAAGTGCCTTTACAGGCACATGTTGAAGATAAAGCCACACGCAATTGTAAAAAACCCAGGCGACTGTGCTTAAGTCCACTTTAAGTGCACGTAACTGTGTGTTAAGATTGTGACCCAAGCATTGCTTCTCTGCAGTACCTTTAAGATGACTTAAACAGCCCTCTCCGCATTCTGTTTACAGCCCATTTATATATTTTACTCCACTGACTGTAGTTTTGGATTCTTCCCCCACCAGCTGGCAAGTAAGACCACCACCACACGAAAGTTGGTTATCAAAAAATTTATTACAAATGTGTTAAGAATTTCAATAGCAGCATGAATTTCAGTTTAAAAGAATTATTGCAAGATTGGTTATCAATGCAGAATATAGTCCAAAAGACCTCCTCCGGTAGCTCAATCTGCATCAAAATCTCTGCAGAAATGCAATCGTACCAATGTCTTTTAAGAGTCCAGTCTCTTGGGGAAGGGGCTGGATGCCCCCCACCAGCAGTTTCTTGTTACAATACTGTGTCCATTCCTGCCCTTTCACCTATGTCCAGTTTTCAACTTTCGCTCTGGCTTTCTAACATGAACATTCCACCTGACCTGGAAACCTGCCACAGTTTTTTTTCCCCCACTCTCTTTTCTTCTGCTCCTAAAATAAAAACTGCAGTTCTTCTTCAGCTCCACAGATATGCCAGCTTCTCCAGCGCTGCAGCATAGCGGAGAGTCTCACTGCTGGTACAATCCACTCGCCTTTGCTTCTCTCTTTTTTTTTTCTCCCCACAAGAATCCACCACGTGCTGTGTCTGAGCGACTTAATCCAAGCTGTTGACCGGGCTAATCTCCAGAATCAGCCACTTGCTGGGTTGCCCAGATGTGCAGCTCCAAGGTGATAATGCAACAAAAAGGTTTCAACCTCTCCTGTGCACTGGCTACGTCAACACCGTCACCATCACTCGGGCAGGGTGATGTTGGGCACCCAGTCGTTGACATTTCGACTCTCTTCGCAAAACAAGTTCAGCTTGTCTAAGGCTGGGTCTTTCCAGGCATCCTCATTGGGATTCTGCAATAAAGAGAACAAAGGTACATGAGTGAAAATCACAGTCCAAAACACAATACAACAGGAAACTAAATCTGCTCACTGCTATGGAAAACAAAGCAGGCTATATATATGTCCAAAATTGCCACAACAGGGCTACTAATTCCTGAGGTACCAATGAAACACACTTTAGGAGATGTGCTTCCTTGGGAATGGGCCACCGGCAGAAGCACTTAAATCATGTCAGTGGCAGCTATTTGCTGGCCTAAGGTTGCTCTGGCACTATTTTGCTAACAAATGTGCTGCCTCAAAGAGATTCACAGGAGAAAATCCTGCCCGATGCCCAAGCGTTAAAGACAGACATGGCATGCTATGGCATTGCACAGAATAAAAGTGGGGCTTGCCCCTTAAATGGCGCTGAAAACTCACCGTGATGAGGATGCAGTGGAGGTCTCTGGGCTCCCCGGCCTCCTCGCTGGCGCCCACAATCGCGGCCAGCTTCTGGATGTCGTTCACGCGCACAATGTCAATGTCGTTCTCGCAGCAAAAGGCTTGGATGAGAGTGAAATGGATCTGCAGGGCGATGTCGCCCTCGTCTTCCTCGTCCGCGGCCAGCACGCAGAAAGCGACCGTGTCGGGATCACTGCAGAGAGAGGGAAGGAGGAGAGCTTGCGATTAGCCACTTTAAAAGCGGAGATTCTTGCAAAAAAATAAAATAAAGCGAAGAGCTGTGCACTTTCTGCACTCTCTTCTTCCCGCCCGGATTCCCTCCCTTTTCCTGGTGTTGCGCAAGGCATGCAAAACAACAGGCGCGGTGCAAATGCTCAGATACTTACACATTCATCAGTTTTGCGGATTCGTAGACGCCCGCGGTGAGGCAGCCGCGGCGCTGCGACGAGACCAGCAGCTCCTGCAAAGCTTTGCCGGCCTTCTGCATCCGGTTGCCGGTGGCGGCGCTGCTAGAGCTACTGCAAACGACAAGAAGAGGGCAAGTGCCGTCAGTCGCGGGGAAACCTTTCCTGGCTTGCATTTCCAGCCCTCCAGCCATCCATCCATCTATCCATCCATCCGGCGGTACCCAAGCCGCGCGCCCGCCTCCCTCCGCGCGAGACCCTTCCATCATAAGCCGCCTCCAACCACCAGCCCATCTTCCCCATCCCGGGCTGAGCCTCTGCCCGGCGGATAGTTACCTGTCGCTAGTTTCCGGCATCGTCTCCTGCCCGTGAATTTCCTCCAAAGTCATAATGGTCCGAGACAGGCAAAAAGCGGAAATCCCCAAACAAGAAATGTTTCAACAACAGCAAAAACCAGGCACCCAAAAAGTATCCACACAAAGGGAAAAGGTTCTGCTCGGCGGCTGAAAGATCTCTCCCGGAAAAAAAGGAAAGCGATCGGAAAATATAGACAGCTAAGCACCGAAGCTCTCAGATCTCTGCTCACTCTTAAAGTCCCCAGCGAAGTGTGAGCTGCCAGGAGCGCTGCGCGCCCTATTTATACGCTGCGGAGCTTCTGTGCCGGCAGCTGCTGGAATCTCGGCGGCGCTGATTGGCCAGGCTAGGGGTGTATTGTTATGCTAAGCAGGCGCTGGGGAGAAGCCGGCTCGTGCCAGGAGGCCACGTGGGAGACCGGGGGGGGGGGGGAGAGAAAGAGAGAGACCGTAGCCGTGGGGTGGAGGGGGACGGGGCGAGGGGCGAGAGGGGGATTACAAAGCCTCAAATCTGCCACTGCTGCTTTTGTTGTGATGTTACTAGGCAGACTGCAGAGCCGGCGTGCTTGATCTTTTAAAGGGGGTTGGGGGGGATGTTGCTTCAGATGTGCATCTTTTTTGGAGGGGTGTGTATATATACATATATAAAGCTTTTTGCAAACTGTTGAAACAAAGAGAGCTTAAGCAACGCAGTAACTCCACTTGTGCGCAAAGAAAAAAAATCATTTTACTGAAAATGCATCCCCAGTGTGGTTTCTAGGAATCGCTCCCCCTGAGTTTCTACTTTTGCAGCTCACGATCTGCTTGAAAGGACTTTGGCCTTATTATTTTCATTTCATTTCTGCAGAGCGGACCCCCCTCCCCAAGCGTGCCCGGCTGCCAGCAAACAAGGCACAAAGCAGGGGTCCTGCAAAGTTCACCCGGGCGAGGGGGGGCCCTGTCCTGCGCCTGCCTCATCAGCTGCTGCGCGGAGCAGATTGTGGATGGCACACGCTGCTCGTTTGCATTTCTATGGAGAGGCGCACAATAGGCGAGGTCTGGCGTGTGGCAGTTTGGAGCGCACACAATCGGCGCTTTCTCCCCATTGCTGCACTGTCCACCTGCCACTGGGGCGCGGATTTGCTTTTGGCCGAAGGCGGCGGCGAAGGGGGGGGGTGGCACACACAAAGGCCTGGCTCTCTTGTGTCGCCCAATCTGTTCTTGCTGATGAATGTCTCCACTGGCGCACGCTTCCAGTGTGCAATTGAATTTGGAGGCTTTCGAAGCACGCGATCGTCTCCTTTTCTCCAAAGGGGCCCCCATTCTTCCTTTGTTTTAACCCTTCCGAGAAGCTTCGCTACATTGCGGGACACTGCCCCGGCGGCCTAGGCATGTGGCCAGCTTGGCCAGGCCAATCCGGAGTCATCAAGTTTGTGCTTGTTCCTGCCTGGGAGGCGCAAATGACCAGGAGCGCCCAGCTCCTTCTGACTTGCGCCACTTTCCCCCCTTGGGCACGCAGACTGTGCATTGCATTGCTCATAATTCCCCTTTCCAGTCAACCGCGCGTATCACGATCTGGTGTTTATTTTCTTCTGCTTTCAAATTCGGGCATCCTAGAATCCTCGTGGTGTTTCTTTTCCCCCTCCCCCCATGCGTAATTCTGGACGAGGAGCGCTATCTACTGGATGCTGAGGAGCATCTTTACGGGTATAAACTGACGTGCGGGAAGATCCAAGATTTCTAAGTGGGGAGCGGTGGGGCCTTGCAGAACATGCTCGCAAGCCAAAGAAAGGGCATGTGTTGCGCGCTAATCCCTTTGCAAATTCTCTCCCCTCTCTCTGGAAGCCTGAAGCCGGCTTGTCCTGGCATACAGAGGCAGCTGCTTCTTGCATAGTTTACTCTTTGAAAGGACAGCGATGGTACTTGGGTGTGCGCCACCTTGTGGCTTCTTGGTGCTTTCAGCAGACCTTCCAAGTGTCCCTATTTTCCAAGGACGTCCCTGATTTAGAAAAGTCCGTTTCTGATGTGATCCTGGAATGTCCTGCTTTTCCTTAAAAAGGTAAAGGGACCCCTGACCATTAGGTCCAGTCGTGACCGACTCTAGGGTTGCGGCGCTCATCTCGCTTTATTGGCCGAGGGAGCCGACGTACAGCTTCCGGGTCATGTGGCCAGCATGACTAAGCCGCTTCTGGCGAACCAGAGCAGCGCACGAAAACGGCGTTTACCTTCCTGCCGGAGTGGTACCTATTCATCTACTTGCAGTTTGATGTGCTTTCGAACTGCTAGGTTGGCAGGAGCAGGGACCAAGCAACGGGAGCTCACCCCGTCGTGGGGATTCGAACCGCCGACCTTCTGATCGGCAAGTCCTAGGCTCTGTGGTTTAGCCCACACCGCCACACGTGTCCCTCTGCTTTTCCTTAGGAAGTCCCTATTTTCACTGGAGAAATGTTGGAGGGTATGGAGTTACCCAACCCCTGAGACATCTGAAGGCAGCCCTGTATAGGAAAGTGGGTTTTTTTAATGTTTAATGTTTTATTATGTTTTTATATATGTTGAAAGCTGGCCGGGTTGGCTGAGGCAACCCAGTAAGACATGTGGGGTATACATAGTAAAATCATCGTTGTGGAATGGGATGCCCCTATTTTCATGGGAGAAATGTTGGAGAGTATGTTCCAGTTTTCTTGTGAGCCAGCTGCTTCCACATGCATATGAGGTTTCCCCCTTCTTTTGCAATGTCCACACGACGTTGTTGGCATCAAAATGCCGCCCTCTATTCCTCACTTTCTGCAGAAAATCTCAGGCATAAAAAGCCCTTCTGCCGACAACGCACCTGCAATACCTGGATGCCTTGTTTACATTATTTCCGATGGCACCCAAAAGTAAACAGACCCAGAAGCACTTTACTACACACGATTGAACCACATGTTGAAACAGAAGTTAGCTCACCCGATCACATTGGAGCTTCATGCTGGAAGATTTGATCATCCATCTGAATCATGTGGTATGCACAGCAGCTGAGATAAATCTGAAAATGACGTAGGCATGGAACTCTGTAAATCTTCCATCCCTTAACTCTTAGCAGAATAGAAAGCTCACAGCACCCAATGGCACTGTGCCACAAAAGGAAGTGCATTACATTTTCAAGGAGCTTGTAGGCTTTGGGCAAACATCCATATGCCAGGCTTCGTCATTAACAGGTTCATATCAGTCGACTTTGGAATTTTCCCTCGGAATTGGAAAAAAACACATTTCTCCCATTTTCATGTAGGGCATGTATCTACCTTAAACTGACTCAGTTGCGGAGGGAAGATCTTGTTCGATCTTAGACCTGGTGACCCCGGCATGATTCAATCAGATTGGAGCAGTCCAGCAACTCTTTCAGGGTTTATTGTAGAAAACTGCTGATATGGAATTGGCTACTTCCGACATCAAAAAAACGAAGATCATGGCCACTGGTCCCATCACCTCCTGGCAGATAGAAGGGGAAGAAATGGAGGCAGTGAGAGATTTTACTTTCTTGGGCTCCATGATCACTGCATATGGTGACAGCAGCCACAAAATTAAAAAACACCTGCTTCTTGGGAGAAAAGCAATGACAAATCTAGACAGCATCTTAAAAAGCAGAGACATCACCTTGCCAACAAAGGTCCGTATAGTTAAAGCTATGGTTTTTCCAGTAGTGATGTATGGAAGTGAGAGATGGACCATAAAGAAGGCTGATCGCCGAAGAATTGATGATTTTGAATTATGGTGCTGGAGGAGACTCTTGAGAGTCCCATGAACTGCAAGAAGAACAAACCTATCCATTCTGAAGGAAATCAGCTCAGTGGAAGGACAGATCATGAAGCTAAGGCTCCAATACTTGGCCACCTCATGAGAAGAGAAGACTCCTTGGAAAAGACCCTGATGTTGGGAAAGATTGAGGACACAAGGAGAAGGGGACGACAGAGGACGAGATGGTTGGACAGTGTTGTTGACCAAACTCCGGGAGGCAGTGGAAGACAGGAATGCCTGGCGTGCTCTGGTCCATGGGGTCACGAAGAGTCGGACACGACTAAACGACTAAACAACAACTTCCGACATTTTTGGCACATCTAGCCAAGAACCAGGTTGCATTTCTGAATTACATGAATTGATTTTCATCTTGGCCTTTTTGCACATTGCCCTCAGACATTTTGGAGAAGGGTGACAAGTAAAAAATATCGGAATGATCTCGCAATCTGCGTGTCTGTGCCTATGCAGCCAAACGCACCTGCCAAGCAGGAAGCCTGGATAGCTCAATTGGTTAGAGCGTGGTGCTGATAACGCCAAGGTTGCAGGTTTGATTCCTGTATGGGACAGCTGTATATTCCTGCATTGCAGGGCGGGGGTTGGACTAGAATAGATGATCCCTTCCAACTCTATGATTCTGTGATCAGCAGGATTTTGGGGAGGGGACCCCAATATTTGCAAAAGTACAGTGGTACCTCTGGTTACATACTTAATTCGTTCCAGAGGTCCGTTCTTAACCTGAAACTGTTCTTAACCTGAAGCACCACTTTAGCTACTGGGGCCTCCTGCTGCCGCTGTGCCACTGCTGCACGATTTCTGTTCTCATCCTGAAGCAAAGTTCTTAACCCAAGGTAACATTTCTGGGTTAGCGGAGTCTGTAACCTGAAGCGTATGTAACCTGAAGCGTATGTAACCTGAAGCGTATGTAACCTGAGGTACCACTGTATAAAACAAAACAAAAAAATTGAGAAGATGTCCTTAGAGGAAGAAACACCCCCCCCCCTCAAAAAAGAGAACTTAATAAGTTGCCCTTGCTTTTTGGGAGGGGCAAGGTGATGGGGAGGGCAGCATGGTTGTGAGTACGCTGATGGCAGTGCTGGATTGTGCCCGCTGGTGCACCAGCACCACGCCACCCTCTCGGAAAGCCCACCTGTTATTCCCAGTAACTGGTTTTCGACGGCATAAGGGACATGCCCACTGGGGCCTGAGCATGCCCAGTGACCACGTAAGGCTGTCTATTAGAAGGGTCATTCGGCTGCTCTGAGATCCCGCTGCAAATGCTGTACATGCATACAATCAAGAGCAGATTGCTTTGGCACCCAAAACCCTACACATGCCACTCCCCCTCCTGGTCAGTAAGATTATGATATTAATATATTTGATCACTATTCGGTGCCGCCTCGTGACAGCTACCTAATGGGAGGGCTGGCTCTTCTGCGTCGACGCTGCAGATTAGCTGATGGTGGATTCCACTTCAGTTCAGCATTGGTCAGCAATAAAGTTATTGTACGGACATGGCCAGCGTCTGCTCCTCCAAGTTTCTTTTTTTTATGGCTCCTCGTAAAGCAGATTTCCGGCTGCTCTTGTGAGTAGCAGCTCCTCTGTCCTTTGCTCATTCCTCTTTTCTAAAAAGCACATCTGTAGAGGCAAGCTGTGTGCTAGCGATTTTTAAGAGCTACAAAATCCATTTTAAACCATTAGTAACTTAGACCCATTTGCCCTCCTTTAAAAGCATTCGCTCCTAATTTTAAACCTGTCAGAGCTAAAAAATTCTTTGATTTATTTATTTAAAAAGAAAAGAAAAGAATGGAGGAACTGTTACTGATCTTTGTCCAAGTAATATTTACGACTGAAAGGTGCCCTCTTGAGGACGGAATGATAATTTTTTTTAAAAAAAGAAATATTAATTAAAGTTTTACAAATACAAGAATACAAAAATACATGAAAAAAGAAAAAAAGAAAAATACAGCATACAAAGGACAAAAAGAAAAAAAGAAAAAAAATTAAAAACAAATCCGTTTTTCATAGCTTTAAATTCATTTGCTTCTTTCTTTGACCTCCTCACACCTCCCCTTCTTGTATTCCTGTTTACATAATCAAATCAGCAAATCCTTACCCTTTTTCATTTATCTTAACTCTATATCTTAACATTTTATAACCCTATATTTTCATCCATTATCAATTCATTTTTGCATATTCTTATTAACTTTGTTGCTTATGCCACTTATTTTCAATCCAACATCATTTTAACATTCATTAATTTTACAGTGTTTCTGCAGGGAGTCTTTAAATTTCTTCCAATCTTCTTCCACCAACTCTTCTCCTAGGTCTCGGATTCTGCCAGTCAGAGGATGGAATGATAATTAACCCTCATCTCGTTTTTAGTGATATCCTCCTTCCCCTTTCTCACCTATCGGGGTGCTCTGTCCTGGCATTCCCACTTGTGGGACCATCATGGGGGTTCTTTCTGGGTGTTTGTGTCTGACGTTCTGAGAGAGGGGCACTGTTAGGGTTCTAGGCAAGATCTGCTCACCTGGTGGGGTGGAATTGCAGCACTAACCTTGCAGAAAGCAAGCTCCTGCAGCCAATCGGAAGATACAGAAGCCCCACCGGATGTTTGGGTTCCAAAACGTTCACAAACCGGAACAATCACTTCCGGGTTTGTGGTATTCGGGAGCCAAAACATTTGACTCACAAGGCGTTCGTGAACCAAGGTACGGAAATATAGGAAATATGTACGAAAATACGCAAATATGTACTGGTATAGATGATTTCTGCAGGCATCCAAATTGTTTTCAACAGATGGTCATGCCTTCAGCTATGTTACATGAGCATAGTTTTAAATGTGCACTTCCTATTTCAGCTGGGGAAAACCCCCTGAAAGTTAAGTGATCTGCAGATTAATAGGTCAGGGATGTAATCCAGCATTATTATCACTTTTTTTCTGCTGGGATAGTCTTTTTAATGGGTCATGGTTTTTCAAGATGCATTCTGTCATAATGAAACAAGAACTCTCTCTGTGTGTTTTTTTAACCCAGATGCTGGCGGGATGTGTGGCCCTGCCTGATTATAGATGCCCTCCCTCTCTCTCATATCTCCAGAAGACACTCACTAATGGAACTTTTATGGCGAGAGATGGACCCAACTGAGCAAACATAATTTGGTGACCTTTGCGGGCTCACTTTTGTGTCATCTGTTTTAGGTCAGACAAAGCGCACACTCTCTGAGCAATCTGCCAGCTGCTCGACCTAAAATCGAAGTGTGCCTTTCAAATCAGAGCCGCCACCCTTATTTTTATTTATTTCCCAACTGTCAAGGGAGGGAGAAGTCCAAAACATTGCCTCATTTAGCAGTGGTAGCTAAGGCGGAGTGCTCTCTTTAGCCGAACTACTGGATATGGCATAATTCGCTGTCTGTTAACCTCAGTGCTGTGACTGCTTTGACTAAACATTAGAAAGGATGAGAAGCCCAAGGGCCAATGCCCATGTCATGGTACCCATTTTAAGCCAATCCCTAACAGCTGCCTATGCTGGACAAAGAGTAAACTGGAGCTCAGAACCAGACACCCCAAGTGTCCTTATTTTCCAGGGATAGACCTGGATTTACAGAAGCCATCCCACTTTCCGATTTGATCCTGGAACGTCCCGCTTTTCCTAAGGACGTCCCTATTTTCATTGGAGAAATGTTGCAGTTATGCAACCCCCCAGTGCGCCGTTTCATCTGTCCTGAATCTCCCATTATTCTGCTCGACTGGACGATCTCAGAGAAAGAGAGAGAAGAGCTATTCACACCAGGCATCATTTTATAAACCTAAAAATTATATAAACTAAATATTTCAGCCTTTTCTGGGCCATTTTGCCTGTTCATTTCTGGACCTTTTCCAGCAATATCTTTTTTGAAACATGGCCTGTGTATGCACAATATATTTAAAGCATATGACGTGTGTCCCCAAAGAATCATGGGAATTATAGTTTACCTCCCACAATGCTCAGCACCCTTCACAAGCTACACTTCCCAGGATTCTTTGGGAGAGGTCGTGTGCTTGAAATGTATCGTGTGTGCACAGCCACCGAGAATGGAACTGTGCACAGTGATCCAAGTTTCGCTTCACCGTATTCAGTGGTACCTTGGTTTTCGAACGTAATCTGTTCCGGAAGACCATTCAACTTCCGAAACATTCGAAAACTGAGGCGCAAAGGGTGGTCTATAAATTCAATGGAGAAAATTGGGGGAGATGACACTCAGCAGAAGCCGTTCGACTTCCGAGGCACATTCAAAAACGGAAGCATTTACTTCCAGGTTTTTGGTGTTCAAAAACCAAAACGTTTGGCTTCCGAGATGCTTGAAAACTGTATTGGAATAAGGGGCACTGCAATGTATTTTTTTAAAAATAATATTTATTAACGTTTCAAAAAAGTTACAAAAAAGAAAAAAGAAAAAAAGAAACAAAAAATGCAAAATACAGAAAAATAAAAACAATTAAAAACAAGTCGGTCTTTCCATGTCTTGTCTTTCATTTACTTGTTTCCCTGACCTCCTCACACCTCCTCCCTTTTTTGTATTCTAGTTCAATTAGTTATTTCGGCAGATCCTTTCCATTTTTGCTTTTATCTTAATAATTTATCTTAATGTATTGTAACTTTACATTCTCACCTGTTAACAATCCGTTTTTACATACCCCTTTGTAACATTACTGCTAAAACCACATAACTTCATTCCAGCATCCTTCTAACATTCCTTAATTTTACAGTGTTTCTGTAGATAGTCTTTAAATTTCTTCCAATCTTCTTCTACCGACTCTTCTCCCTGGTCTCGGATTCTGCCAGTCTTTTCCGCCAGTTCCATGTACTCCATCACCTTCATCTGCCAAAGGGGCACTGCAATGTAGACAGGTTTTCTTCCTTTCCTAATAATCTCTAGCATGGAATACCAGGTCACACGTGATGTGTGGGGGAAACATTTAAACGTCATTTGCCTTTCGAAAGATTTAGACTGGAGGTGCTTGAGCATTATGGGGAGGGAAGTGCCTTCCTGGAGGGCCCTGATGACTGCTCCTATCCCTGGCCTCTCTCTGGCAATATTACCAGGGTCTGTTGCTCCTTGAACCACCTGCAGCTGGTGTGTTTGCTGGCTTGCAGAAAACTCAGCTGCAGGTGAGGTTGCAGGTGTTGCTCTAGGGAGTGAGGAGGGTTTCCTATCACAGAAGCACTCCGTTTCATGGAATGTGGCGACTGCAGAAAAAATATTTGCTTGTCAAGAGTTCAAGGAGATCTTCCCGGAATGAGGACAGAGGGGATAAGCAGGTCAAGGAAACACTGAAAGAACAGCCATGGCCATGCTTCGGAAAAACGCAGCAAAACATTGCATTAAAAAATTAATTCTTCTTTGATTTCTATCCTTTTCTAAGTTTTAAAGCTGGTAGAAAACAATCGTCGTTCTGTTTAAACTAATAGAATATGTGCACCTTGCAGACATAATGTATAGAATAAGAGAAGGTTGGAAAATATTTGTTGAATATATTGGGGAAAACTGTACACTTGAAAATGTGGGCAGCATTAAAATAAATTCAACAATGTAAACAAGTTTTGATGGATGTATTAATGGAATACTGAATGGTTTAGTTTATGTAAAATATGCATGGATTTATGATATGCAAATTGAACCATGGAAAGAGAAGAAGGGAAGTCAATGACATTTTAAGGTTGCTTAAGGAATTTTTTTCATTGTAAAATGGGAAACTTAATAAAAATTACACACAATTATCATCATTCATTGTTTTTCTCTATCTCAGGGACTATATCTAATTTGATCACCAGGCGCAAATTATCCATGGGTAGGCCTCTTCAAAAAATTGGATTTATGTGTTGATGGCTTTGAAGAAAGATTATAACATTTATTTATTTCTACATACTCCTTTTGTATCCTGCCTTTCCTCCAAAGATTCAGCAAATACAGTTCTCTCCACCAACCGCTGCTCCATTGTCTCTTCATGACAACTCTTGAGGCACTTTTGGCTAAGAAATAGCAACTGGTCCAAGATGCCCTATCCATTGAGGTTCATGGCCAAGTGGGTTTTTGGACATAGGTCTCCCTGCTTCTAATCCAAGCATTGCACGGCGAAGAATAAATTCAAGAACTCTTGATTCGTACACTGGGCTAGATCCATACTTGGTCATTCTTACAGCAGAAATCAGTGGAACTTAGGTTAGTTGTGACTAACTCATTGGTTTTCATGGGTCCTGACTATCCTAAGTCCCATGGGATGCAGGTGGCGCTGTGAGCCTCTTGGGCTTGCTGATCAGAAGGTTGGCAGTTCGAATCCCAGCGACGGGGTGAGCTCCCGTTGCTCTGTCCCAGCTCCTGCCAACATAGCAGTTCGAAAGCACGCCAGTGCAGGTAGATAAATAGGTACCACTGTGGCAGGAAGCTAAACGCTGTTTCCGTGTGCTCTGGTTTCAATCACGGTGTCCCATTGTTCCAGAAGCTACTGTTAAGTCTATCATGAGACATCCGACAGCTTCTAATCACAAATACCAGCAGCCTTCAAGCAAGCAAACTTGCCTAATTATCACTCCCTAGCATCCCACTGCCAGAGGATTGCCTCCTTCCATTCACCAGTTTGCCTCCTCCAAGTGGAAGAAACCTAGGCAGTGCTGAATGTCACATCCATTGCCAGGTGTGTCCTGCAGGAAATAAAAAAGGGCTTTCCCCTTGGCCTGCCTTTATAGCCACTCAGTTGCCAAGAGCTTTTGTGACATCACAAGAAACCCACAGCCAATGCCAACAGCTGGGGAGGCATCATCTTCATTGCTTTGAGCCTCACAATGGTGGGTGGACCTATCCGTGATTGTGTGCTTGTTTATTTGGGACACGGGTGGTGCCGTGGTCTAGGCCACCAAGCCACTTGGGCTTGCCAATCAGTAGGTTCGCGGTTGGAATCCGCACAATGGGACAAGCTCCTATTGCTCTGTCCCAGCTCCTGCCAATCTAGGAGTTCGAAAGCACACAAGTGCAAGTAGATAAATAGGTACCACTGTGGCGGGAAGGTAAACAGCATTTCTGTGCGCTCTGGTTTCTGTCATGGTGTTCCGTCGTGCCAGAAGTGGTTTAGTCCTGCTGGCCACATGACCTGGAAAGCTCCCTCGGCCTGAAAGCGAGATGAGCACCGCACTCCACAGTCGCTTTTGACTGGACTTAACTATCCAGGGGTCCTTGACCTTTTTTAAAAAAAATTCCCACTGATTTCAGTGCATCTCCTTTAAGGCTGCATTCATACTAATCCATTGGTAGCACAGAAATGTCGTTTGTCTCAATTCAGAATCATTCATGCTCATCCTCAACACGCTGCTTTCAATCTACAGTAGATTGATTCCACAAGGAAAAGTTACTTGACGAATGTCTGAAAAAACTCTGTTTGATATTCATGCCTTTTATTCAGGTGAATGAAGAATAAAGTGCTAATTGTAATTGTAATGGTTCTAGGGGGTTGCTTGTGCGTAAGTTGGTGCCACACCTGGCTGGGTTACCTGGGTGAACCCTTTCTGTCCGGACAGCCACCCATCCGTGGCTGTCTCAATCGCTGGCAGAATCCGTCAGTGGGCGTTTCTTGAACTTCTTCCAGCAAAGAAGTTCTTTGACGCCCAGTCTCCTCCTACTCACCCTGCGCGGAAGTCTTCTGCGCAGGGAGGGTGTGGGCAACGGAGGACCCGTGCTCTCCCCGCTGGTCTCCGGTGAGGAGTCCAGGAGCCTTCTCTCTGATTCCCCCATCTGCCCCCTTCTCCACTGGTGCTACACTGATTTCCTTCCCCAGCGGATGGGCTGCCTCTCTCCCTACTGGGACCCTCTCCGGCATCCCTCTGGAGCCTTCCCTCCGCCTCTGGCTCCGATGGCAGTTCCCTGACAGTAATCTTGCTGCATGCTGCCACACAACATCACTCGGCGGCTGTGGGTACATTCTGCATTGCTAGGGCCGCCTACATCTGTTTTCAGACAGACACGCTGTGGTGTAATGCCAAATCAATCTGCAATGAGCTTTTATTTATTTTTTTGAATGATGCCAGGTTCTCAAGAAGCACTTTTCTTTTTAAAAAGAAGTTTTATCATTGCTTTGTTTTATTTTATTTCAATTGGTTTTCACATATTACATTACAACACAGATGTACCAAAGCCAACACAATTTCTTCCCCATCCCCCCATACATTTACATTTCTATTTCCTCAATCCATCATATTATTCTTTTCTCCTTCCTCCCACTTCCCTCCTCCCCCACTCAATTTCCTCCACATTATACAATTTACAATAATCTTTGCATTCTACAATCTTCTCAAATCATCTATATATTCTTATTATCTTTCCTTACTAATTTTTCTTCCATCCAGTACTTCACATTTTAATCGTGGCATATTAGCGTATCATTTTTTGAGCAATATTTTGCCAATATTTTCAGGGGCAAATCTTTTTTTGCAATAGATCTAGATTGTGTGTGTGTGGACTACATAGCGGGGGGGGGGAGTACCCAGTTGCCATTGATTCTAGAATAAAAAGCATGCAGATGTTTGAACTCCTGGTACAGAAAGTAAGTGGTATTGGACTTCGGTTTCCGTAATCTTTGACTACTTGCCATTATAAGAACTGGATTCCAAAAGGATATGGGGGACCAAAGTTTCCCCATTCTTGAAGCAGAGTTTAATACAAAAGTTATAGGTCAATAACCCTTCTTTCAGGGTATTGTGAAAAGGCAAAGCCATACAAAAGCGACACCTAGTGGTTGCACTGGGAATTTCCTGGAAATTACTGTGCCTCTTCCTACCTGTTTGAACTTTTCACCCAGAGTATTCAGAGTGTTTTTCGGCTGCTCATCAGATGCAACTCCCCACTCCCATCCTTTTAGTCCATAAAGTGGGGAAGAAAGCATTTTATAAAGCAGGAAAGAAACCATTTTTAACGTTTATCAGATGTCCTATCAGGAATCTAATGGCACTTCCAGATTAGTGTTCTGTTGCAAGTATATGCAGCAAGAAGCATTTTATGCTGTCAGTGTGGATTTAAACCGAATTTGTGGATTTGTACTGAACCATCAGTGTGGATGTGCACTAGATATTCAGCGTGGATGTGAACTGGACCGCCTGCTTCTCTTCCCACTATATTATTTATTTTTATTATTTATTATTTATTGAATTTATATACTGCCCTATATTTACGCTGGTCATCAAGACTTCATTATCATTCAACAGAGTCACTCAGTTCAGATACTGGTAGAGGCCTCCGCTTACGCCGCCAACACTTCATAAAATGCGGGAATTTATTGCCCCGCCTTTCAAGTTTCCTCTTGTCCAGTCGTGAACCTCTCGCCAGTCTCTGATCCAGAACTTAACCCTTGCTGTCCCTGTGGAGCTTCTGTCTCGCTTGCTGCCTCTTCTCTACGCCTGAAGACACTGCCCTTTCTTCGCCAGCTCCTCCAGCTCCCTCCCCCTCAGGCACAGCATCCTCTTCTTCTACCCTGAAGTTCTCTCCCACATCCGGGGAACTCGAACGTACTGACTCAGCCCTGACACCATGGCAAGTTGCCAGGAACGGATAAGACGAGGAAAAGTCCTTTCAATATTCACGGAGAGAGGCTTGGAAAGGCAGCTTCTTGAAATAATGGCATAACCCCGAGTGAGTCTCCACTGTTAGGAGTTCAGCCTACACTCGAGTAGGACCCTGGCAGAGACACTTTCCTGACTGGCATGTTCCCTCTTTCATTTGGGAGCTTCAAAAGCTTTCTTCTGCCTGAACATCACAGCGACCGATGCCAACCGACACCGGCACACTTAGGGATCTGCAGAGTTAGTTGCGTAACAGACCTCAGCAACTCAGCATTTTGGCTAATCTACTTTATTTATATATAAACACACACGGAGCACTGCAACATGGCTCCCTCTCTCTCTAGCATCAGAAAGCAAAGAGAAAAGGAACAAAGGACAATAGTCCCACTTCACAGTAACACAAACATTCTGTCTCCGTCACTTCCCACTCTGTGGAGTCAAAACATATAGCGTCATGTGCTAGACAACAATCCCATGACTGCAATCATGGAGCAGGAATTCTAACATCTCTCATGTGTCACAGCTACGGGTGCTGAAAAATGCCCTCTGCCTTTGAGCTTTCTGCTCTCCTACTTTCAAGGCTCGCCAGGTTTGGGGAGACGGGGGGTCTGGAATGCTTGCTAAGGACAATGAATCCATCAGCTGTCCTCTCTCTGGTGCTTCTTCTTCCTCCTCTCCCGTTATTTCCCAGCTTTCCCCTCATCTGCCTCTGAGCTGTGACCTCCCTCAAACCCCTGTTGTAATTCTGAACTGTCTTCGTCTTCTCTGGAAAGGTCAGGCTGGGAAAACAGTCTCCACCATCCCTCCTCTACCCAGTCTCTGACAATAAAACTCTGGACTACTTCGTCAGGCCTCGTGTCAAGATCAGAGTGAATGCACGCGACTTTGCCCTCAAAGTGTTTTACAAATGAATGAATCTTTATTTGCATCAGCCATCAGCCCTAGCAATAAAATAACAATACAATATACAAAGAATAGAAATAAAAAGTCCATTATATAGAACACATTTTAGGGTTTTGAATTAATAGTCAAATAGTGGCTCTTATTCTGATTGACGGGACACGGGTGGCGCTGTGGGTTAAACCACAGAGCCTAGGACTTGCCGATCAGAAGGTCGGTGGTTCGAATCCCCGTGACGGGGTGAGCTCCCATTGCTCGGTCCCTGCTCCTGCCAACCTAGCAGTTCGAAAGCAAATCAAAGTGCAAGTAGATAAATAGGTATCGCTCCAGCGGGAAGGTAAACGGCGTTTCCGTGCACTGCTCTGGTTCGCCAGAAGTGGCTTAGTCATGCTGGCCACATGACCCGGAAGCTGTCATTGGCTCCCTCGGCCAATAAAGCGAGATGAGCACTGCAACCCCAGAGTCGGTCACGACTGGACCTAATGGTCAGGGGTCCCTTTACCTTTATTCTGATTGACTCAGCTAAAGACCTTGCAACCTTGGCTGTCACCTGCTCTTCTTGATCTGCCAAGAGAAAGGACACTGTGGCAGTGGTTGGGTGACCCGGAATGGACAATCAAAGAGGGGTGATAATCTCATTCCTCAAGTCTTTATAAAGAGTGCAAGCCAGAAGGGCACGTGCCACCGATTCGGTACTGCCATATCCACAGGGACATAAGCGTTTCTCGTGTGGAATCTGTTGGAATTGTCCCATCATGGCAGGCTTCATGGCAGTGATGTTCTCAGGCCTGGAGCTTTCATTACAGCACTCATCACCCTGAAAAGGATCGCTGGACACCTAATAGAGAATGCAATGGTGGCTGGCAGAGCAAGACTTTCTTCGCTGCCTCCACAACCACACAGAAAATATAATTATGAGTGAAGACTATAATTACAGCAACAGAGTTTCTACCTTTATAAAGAGTGACTTTAATGTCACAAGGTAGTAATTAAGCATTCAGGTTCACTAGAGCACTTCTCCAGGCTAGCTGGGGCCTGTCTGGAGACAGATTAGCCTCTGATGAATTGGGGAAAAAATGTTTAAAATAACTTTTTCTAAAAATAACCCCAAAGCCTTTCTTTTAGGAATTTTAGGTGCCGAAATCCCAATGGAGCAGGAAATACTATTTATGTATGCGACTGTGCGGATTATTGACCCAGAAATGGAAAGAAGATAAAGTCTTGAACAGAGAAGAATGGTTGATTAAATTGATGGATTATGCCAAAATGGCTAAAATGACCAGGAGAATCAGAAATTAGGAAGACCAAAATTGTAATAAGGAATAGGGGAAATTTTATAATTTATCTTAAAAACCATTGTAAACAGTTAAAATCGTTAGTAGGGTTGGAATAGCACTTGTAGTTTAATGGCGAATTTTGGATGTAATGGAGATGTAAAAGATTTGGATTATTATAAAAGATACAGGAGGAAATGATGAACAATAGGACCCACAAAGGGGAGGGGGGAAGTCCAGGAGATTCTCTGGAATCTTGTTCTTGTGATGTATGTTGGATATGTGATTGTAAAACTTTAATTTGAAAAACCAAATAAATAAATAAGTGTGTGTGTGTGTGTGTGTGTGTGTGTGTGTGTGTGTGATATGGATCAGCCTCAATTGCCCTAATCCAGGGCTTTCTTTTCTGGTGGTACTCAGAGGTACAGAGTACCGGCACCTCCCCCCAGCAGAAAAAATACCTTGTGATAAAGTAAATGGAAGGTGGGGAGAGCAAGCAAGTGGCTGTAGCTAAAAGGGGGGGGCTGTGAAAAGCAGGTGGCCGAGGTGGCAGCAGAGAAGAAAAGGAGGCCCTTGCTTGGCGCTGCTCTCAGTCAACAGGTTGCATCGTTCCCCCTTGGCTGCCACACGATGCACTCTCTGGACACGCTGTCTGCTGTGCCGCCACCTCGTTGCACCGCGAACGGCTGGGCGGCAAGCGCTGCATCCCTTTCGTCTCTGCTCGCTCTTTCCATGTCTGTGGGGCAGGGCAGTGTGGGATGTAATCCATTGGTGCAGTCAAATGCAACATTCCTAATTTTCCTAGAGTGGGCACAGGCAAGGGGGACACCCAGTCAGTGTAACTTCCTGTTCCGCTGACTGGAGCACACTCCCCCTGCATGTGACCTGGGAGATGGGCGTGGCTGTGGCTGACTCCAAAAAGAGCCGCATTTTCTCACTTGCAGTCTTGTTGTTTTTCTCTTCTCTCGCTTGCTGATCTTTTGCTGCCATGCTGCTCTCCTGCAGCCATTTTGTTGTATTAATATATTTTTGCTGTCTGCTGGCTCTCAGGCAGCAGCACATGAGTTCAGTCCCCATATAAAATAAACTAGGGTTACCAGACATCCCCGTTTCCTGGGGACAGTCCCTGGATTTGCAAATAAGTCCCTGGACAAATTCCGTCCCCGGATTTCATCTAATGTCCCCGGGAAATGCAGCAGCGGCAGTCTCAGCAGCCCGGAGCGGTTGGCTCTGGCTGGCTTCAGGAGCTGCTCAGTAGTCCCCATATGATGTTGGTGCAGGGGCTCGAAGATGCAGCTTCCGGGCTGCCTTCACCTTCCCTAACCCCAGCAACTAAGCTGAGAAGGAAGGCTTTACACTGCCTATCGGAGCAGCCTCCTAACTCTTACTTGCGCGCAAGCAGGAGGGGGCAGGGATCTCTCAGTTAGGCAACAGGAAACCTCCCTTCCCAGCTGAGGGATCCCCACCCCCTCCTGCTTGCACACAAGTAGGGATGGGATTGGGGCTGCTCCAATGGGAAGGGAGGCATTGCGCTGCCCAAGCCTCACCACCAACACTCTCGGCCCTCCTTCTCCACCTTCCATGCCTGATCCACCACACACCGCTTCCCCACCACCACCACTGAACAACCAACAACTCAGGGGCTGCCCAGGCTCATGGAGAAAGGAGATAGAAGCCTCAGAGGAAGGGGAAACGTGGCGGTTGAGGTCAAGGCGGTGGCCGCCCCCTGCCACCGCCATCGCTGCAGTATCAACGTCCCGAACGTGTAGCATTTAATTAATTAATTAAAGTGTCCCCGGATTCATTGAAAAAAAATCTGGTAACCTTAAGATAAACTCACAGTTTCTTTGTGTAACTACCAAATAAAGTCTGCCTTTCAGGGATCACATCGTGAACTGAAATAAAGTGAGTAAACGTTTTGTTACTTTACTCAGAAAAACTCTTGTGTCTTTATTCTTTTAGGAGGGATAAAAGGGGACACCAGGAAATAATCTTAACTAAGAGATTCAAACGAATCTGCAAACTGGATTCCAGCTATATTGAGGGGAATTTGCTCTGCTACATCACTCACTAGCATGAGTGAGGGAAGGATAATACTTATTCGATATAACGTTCCCTACCATCCTTAACATTCCCACAGGCAGGGGACAGAGTAGGGAGAGAGAGAGAGCAGGAGGAGGCAACCGCCTCTGTTGCTAGAGAAAAGAGGCATTGAGTGTCGCTGATCTCCTGCTGTGGAGCCCTCTTCCAACAGAGATTCAGCAACCACCCTCGTTTTTGTTTTTCAGGTGTTTGTTGAATCATTATTATTTTTTAATGCCTATGATGCAAAGGTTTTGGCTTTTTGATCAGCCAATCATTTTAATGATTGTTGTTAGATTTCTTGTTTATTTATTTTATTCCATGAAACGTATATGCTGCTTGATTGTAAAAAAAAAACACATCGCCCCAAACCCTCAAAGTAGTTTACAAAAAGAGCAAACAATAAAACTGAGAAAAATCCACGACCGTACTTTAAAACATACAAAGGTTAAAATAATAAAAGAGAGTTAAATCACTATATGTACTGTGTGTGTGTGTGTGTGTGTGTGTGTGTGTGTGTGTGTGTGTGTGAAAGGTAAAGGATCCTTGGATGGTTAAATCCAGTCAAAGGGAACTATGGGGTTGCGGTGCTCATCTTGCTTTCAGGCTGAGGGAGCCAGCGTTTGTCCACAGACAGCTTTCTGGGTCATGTGGCCAGCATGACTAAACCACTTCTGCCTCAACAGAACACTGTGATGGAAACCGGAGTGCACGGAAACGCAATTGACCTTCCCACCACAGTGGTACCCATTAATCTACTTGCACTGGTGTACAGTGGTGCCTCGCAAGACGAAATTAATTCGTTCCGCAAGTTTTTTCTTCTTTCGAGTTTTTCGTCTTGCGAAGCACGGTTTCCCATAGGAATGCATTGAAAATCAATTAATGCGTTCCTATGCAGACCGCTTGCCAGGCTGGCGGTGCGGAGAAGAGCTTTTCTCCCCACCGCAAGCCTTCAGGACAGGTACGGGAACAGAGGGGAAGGCGCGCAGCGCTTCTCCTCTGCTCCCGGGGCTTGTGGTGGGAGGAGGGTTTTTCCTCCCCACGCCAACATTCAGAACAGCTTTCTGAAAGTTGGCGGTGGGAAGGAAAACCCTCCTCCCACCGCAAGTCTTCAGGACAGCCATCCGAAGGCTGGCGCGGGGAGAAGGTCTCTCCGCCCCACCGCCAGCCTTCGGAGCAGCCATCCCAAGGCTGGCGGCGGGAGGAGGTCTCTCCGCCCCACCGCCAGCCTTCGGAGCAGCCATCCCAAGGCTGGCGGCGGGAGGAGGTCTCTCCGCCCCACCGCCAGCCTTCGGAGCAGCCATCCCAAGGCTGGCGGTGGGGCGGAGAGACCTCCTCCCGCTGCCAGCCTTCGGAGCAGCCTTCCGAAGGCTGCCGGTGGGGTGGAGAGACCTCCTCCCGCCGCCAGCCTTCGGAGCAGCCATCCGAAGGCGAAGGCTGGCGGCGGGAGGAGGTCTCTCCGCCCCACCGCCAGCCTTCGGAGCAGCCATCCCAAGGCTGGCGGCGGGACGAGGTCTCTCCGCCCCACCGCCAGCCTTCGGAGCAGCCATCCCAAGGCTGGCGGGGGGAGGAGGTCTCTCCGCCCCACCGCCAGCCTTCGGAGCAGCCATCCCAAGGCTGGCGGGGGGAGGAGGTCTCTCTGTCCCACCGCCAGCCTTCGGAGGAGGTCCGAGGACAGTGGGGAAGATGCGCTGCACTTCCCCACTGTCCCAGAGATTTCCCTATGGGCTTTTGTCTTGCGAAGGAAGCCCATAGGGAAATTCATTTTGCGAAGCGCCTCCAAAATGAAAAACCCTTTCGTCTAGCGGGTTTTCCGTCTTGCGAGGCGTTCGTCTTGCGGGGCACCACTGTACTTTCGAACTTCTAGGTTGGCAGGAGCTGGGACAGAGCAATGGGAGCTCACCCTTTCTCATGGATTCGTACCACTGACCTTCTGATTGGCAGGCCCAAGAGGCTCACTGGTTTAGACCACAGCGCCATCCACTTCCTGAATAAATAAGCATACAATCACTGATAGGTCCACCTGCCATTGTGAGGCTCAAAGCAATGAAGATGATGCCTCCCCAGCTGTTACCATTGGTGGTGGGTTTCTTGTGATGTCACAAAAGCCCTTGGCAACTGAGTGGATATAAAGGCAGGCCAAGGTGGAAGCCCTTTTCTGTTTCCAGCAGGACACACCTGGCAATGGATGTGACATTCAGCACTGCCCAGGTTTCTTCCACTTGCAGGAGGTAGACTGGTGAATGGAAGGAGGCAATCCTCTGGCAGTGAGATGCTAGGGAGCAATAATAAGGCAAGTTTGCTTGCTTGAAGGCTGATGATGGACCTAACAGTAGCTTCTGGCACAATGGGACACTGTGACGGAAACCAGAGCTCACGGAACGCCATTTACCTTCCTGCTGCAGCGGTACCTATTTATCTACTTGCACTGGCATGCTTTCAAGCTGCTAAGTTGGCAGGAGCTGAGACAGAGCAGCCGGAGCTCACTCCGCTGCGGGGATTCAAACTGCCGACCTTCTGATTGGCAAGTCCAAGAGGCTCAGTGGTTTAGACCACAGCGCATCCTGTGTATTCTGTATCGCATCTAGTTATATTGTATGAACTGGCAAGATACAAACACTTTTATAAATAAATAAATATTCAGGGGTATTCCTCGCCTGCTGCAAATAGATCTGAGTAGCAGCAAGTCATTCTGTGCAAAATTAAAAATGCCGTCGGTATACTTTTCGCCATTAGATGGCGGAGGAGCCCCAGGATTTTTCTCTTGCGAAAACTCCTGTGACCACCCATTGTGCATTGTTGCAGCTCTAAAGCAATGTCGTTCCAAATGAAGACTTGATTCCCTTTTCCCTTTTGATATTATTTCACTTGTTTTGGTCGCCCTCTCACCTTGGTCCTCCCAATCCCCCTCCCCTTTCTTGGTTGCTTGTAAAACTACAGCTGTTTCCTCGCAAGAGAAGTTGAGAATTTGCACTTAAAAGGGGGGGGGGGGAATAATAATATTAAAAGTGCTAGAAGGAGGGGAAATTGCAGGAGACTCATGTTGATTCTTTCTGTCTTAAGTTTTAATGCTTTCTGTGTAGAGGTGGAGGTGTTGAGAAGGGAGATGAGTCTTTTCCCAGAACAAACTGAACAAAAAAATACACTTAAAATTCCCGTTGCGAATTGCGGAGAGTGTTCAGAATATTTAATACTGAAATAACAACAACAACATCATCAACAACAATATTATTATTATTATTATTATTATTATTATTATTATTATTATTATTATTATTTACCCCATCCATCTGGCTGGGTTTCCCCAGCCACTCCGGGCAGCTTACAGCATATCTAAAAACAAAATAAAAACATCAGGCATTAAAAGAAATAAATCTCCCAAATAATCTTGGAACCATTCAAGGCTTTCACTGATTCATATAGGGAGACCTAAACCAAAGGGAGACCTAACCAAAGGGCATGGGCGTGGTCAAGGGGGGAGGGGGGAGCTGTCCCCTCCAATCAACAAAAATCAATACAAATGCATAGCTAATAACAGGACATTCATTTTGTCGTCAATTTTGTAAAAATATTGCAGTTGTTTGAAAGTTATGCAAGAAGTCAATCTATTTTGAAATGCATTGCTGTTCTTCAGATGCACAAAATTGAAACGTTTTGTATGTGTTATAGATGTTTACCTACATAATTTAATCAAATGGCATTAAATCAGGCAAAATAGTCGGGACAGAAATCTTCTTGCCAGAATTAATTCCCCCCTCCCCCCCAAAGGAATCTTTGAGCAGTTTTCTGACACATTCCGCCAAAACCATTAGCAGGCTATTCACATCCCAAGAGCAGTCAGAAAGTCTCAGATCCCTACAATTAGATGTAATCAACAGGTTTTATGTTCATAAAAATGTCTTAATGATTCTATGATTTCATTCTTTTGTTCTTGCAAGCCCAGCTGAAAATTATGCCATGTTATAAGATTATAAATGAACAGGAAAATGTTTTAATGTCTTTCAAGAACTTGTTTTAAAGCGGCTTTTTTTAAAGAATTGCATGTTTTAAAACACAGCCCATTGTCTAGGATAAAAGTAGGTTGATAAACAGCTATCATTATATTGTACAGTTTCCATTTTAAAAAAATTAAGAAGTCCCTAACTGGCAAGATGCATAACATTTGGCTCATTTTTTAAGGTGTCCCATTTTTTTGTTTCTGCTGCAAATATTCCCAATGCCCTTCTATCCATGTATCAATGAGACATCCATGTTTATAGTGCAGCATGCAATTCCCCAACCTTCACTTTCACCTGAGTATCCAGTTAGTCCAATTTCTGTCCCCTACAGCAGAGTGAGCAACCTGGGGCTTTCAGATGTTCCTGGACTTCAGCTTCCAGAAGCCCCAGCCAGCACAGTCAACGTTCAGAGATACTGGGAGTTGTAGCCCAACAATATCTGGAGGGCCACAAGTTCTGTATCCTGCTCTGCACAGTCTTTTATCATGGAAAACTAAACAATCCAAGCAGATTATCACCCCTCTTTTATTGTCCATTCCGGGTTGCCCAACCACTGCCACAGCATCCTTTCTCATGGCTGATCAAGATGAGCAGGTGACAGTAAAGGTGGCAAGGTTTTTAGTTGGGGAAATCAGAATAAGGTCCACTATTTGATTATTGATTCAAAACCCTAAAATGTATTTTATATAATGGACTTTTGTTTCTATTCTCTGTATATCTCCCATCAGATGTCAAAGCGATAAACAACTACCTGACATTCAGAAGACATCTTAAGGCAGCCCTGTTCAGGGAAGTTTTTAATGTGTGATATTTTAGTGTTTTTTGGTTTCTATGGAAGCCGCCCAGAGTGGCTGGGGAAACCCAGCCAGATGGGCGGGGTACAAATAATAAATTATTATTATTATTATTATTATTATTATTATTATTATTATTATTATATCGTATTGTTGTTTGATTGCAGGGGCAGGCAAACTAAGGCCCGGGGGCCGGATGCGGCCCAATCGCCTTCTCAATCCGGCCCACGGATGTTCCAGAAATCATTGTGTTTTAACATGAGTAGAATGTGTCCTTTTATTTAAAATGCACCTCCGGGTTATTTGTGGAGTCTGCCTGGTGTTTTTACATGAGTAGAATGTGTGCTTTTATTTAAAATGCATCTCTGGGTTATTTGTGGGGCATGGGAATTCGTTCATTTCCCCCCCCAAAAAAAATATAGTCTGGCCCCCCACAAGGTCTGAGGGACGGTAGACCAGCCCACGGCTGAAAAAGTTTGCTGACACCTGTTTAATTCCTATGGCCGATGGCTGACACAAATAATGATTCTTTCATTCAAAGAAGAAGAAGAAGCACTTCTCTACTTTTTCATGTATCTTGGTGCTTTGTGATGCTGATCACCTTTGAAAGAGTGCTCCCCGAGTGTGCGCCTCTCTAGCCCATCTCTATGGTCCTGGCTGCTGAGGGGAGCCCTGATTCACTGAGCCACTGCCCGTTGAGGCTGTGTAGAAATCCTGCTTCAGTTTTAGTTTATTGGGTGCCACCTTACAAAAACAACACTGAGCAGGGCGGTGAATGGCTCGTAATTTTAAGAAAACCCATTCAAAGCTGTGCTGCTTAAATTTTAATCTTGATAGGCAAAACCACTAAATGACAAAACAACACAAGTTTTTACCGGGGACAGGGGATTCCCCACATGTGTGTGATTGGCATGCATGCTCCCACTTACACATATGCTGAAAATGGCACCTGAAAGGGGCGGAACGAGGGAATCCCCACTTATGCGTGTTCAAGTGATGCAGTGGCCCAGAATGGAACTCCCACCTAAGTGGGGATTCCCCTGTGTTCCACAGGGGAGCTGCAGGGAAAAAAAATGTGGTTGGTCAAGTACTCAAAAAGGTTGAAAACCTCTGCCATAGAACGTAGAGCACACAAGTGTGACTTGGTGTTGGGCACACCAGGGAAATTTTACGCAAACAACCAAGGCTTCCAATGAAGTAGGAAGGGAATTGGGTTGCCATATTTCAAAAAAAAAACCCTGGGCTTGCTGATCAGAAGGTTGGCGATTCAAATCAGTGCGATGGAGTGAGCTCCCGTTGTTCTGTCCCAGCTCCTGCCAACCTACCAGTTTGGAAGCACACCAGTGGTTTGAGCCCCGCATTTGGCAAAAGATTCCTTCACTGTAAGGGGTTGGGCTAGATGACCCTCATGGTCCCTCCCAAACTCAATTCCCTGATTCTCTGATTCCATGGAACCAATATCTCCCCCTCCCCGGAGTTCCATCTGTTCATGAATCTCTACCTTCCACACATCACATTCGTGCACATGCAAACACCATTCTGCCTCAACCACATTTGAAACCTCCCATTTACTCACAGAAACATATACCAGCTGACATCCCCCCCCCAAAAAAAATCCATTCACATTTGTGCCCTGGCTTTAATCCACAAATATCCACTGGCTTCTGCTGACTGTCTTCCAAAGGTGAACTTCCATCAGCCGACATCCAGAAATATCAGTCTGCTTTAGCCTTGTAGCCTCCACCAACTTCTGAATCCAAAAGCCACTGGCTTCCATCCACCAACATCTGCCAGCTTCTCTTTGGTCCATCATGAGACGTCTGCCAGCTTCCAAACATGGATACCAGCAGCCTTCAAGCAAGCAAACTTGCTCCCTAGCATCCCACTGCCAGAGGATTGCCTCCTTCCATTCACCAGTTTGCCTCCTGCAAGTGGAAGAAACCTGGGCAGTGCTGAATGTCACATCCATTGCCAGGTGTGTCCTGCTGGAAACAGAAAAGGGCTTTCCCCTTGGCCTGCCTTTCTATCCACTCAGTTGCCAAGTGCCTTTGTGACATCACAAGAAACCCACAGCCAATGGCAACAGCTGGGGAGGCATCATCTTCATTGCTTTGCGCCTCACAATGGCAGGTGGACCTATCTGTCACTGTGTGCTTGTTTATTCGGGACACGGGTGGCGCTGTGGTCTATACCACTGAGCCTCTTGGGCTTGTGAAACAGTGAGCTCCTGTTGCTCTGTTCCAGCTCATGCCAACCTAGCAATTTGAAAGCACGCCAATGCAAGTAGATAAATAGATACTGCTATGGCAGGAAGGTAAACGGCATTTCTGTGCACTCTGGTTTCCGTCACGGTGTCCCATTGCACCAGACGCAGTTTAGTCCTGCTGTCCACATGACCTGGAAAGCTGTCTGTGGACAAACACTGGCTCCCTCGACCTGAAAAGCGAGATGAGTGCTGCAACCAAAAAGTCACCTTTGACTGGACTTAACCATACAGGGGTCCTTTACTTTTACTTTTTTTCCCAAAAAGTAAAATTCCTGACATCCCCAAAGTTGAGCTTTCTTTATGAAGACTCCAATTTTTTTGAGCTTTTTTAAAGGAAACCATCAAAATTGTTTAGCCTTTTTTTGGGAAACCTCCCCCAAGCTTTTGGAGCTGTTTCCACCGCTTTTTCCATCGCATTGCCATACATCTGGGTTTTCCCTGACATTTGCTGATTCAGCAAAAATCCCCCCCCCCCCAATGCTGTTTTTACACCTGAAAACCAGGACATGTTAGGAATTTTCCTGGTGTATGGCAAGCCTAGAAGGGTGTTTTACTAGCAGTTGTCATATCTCAGGGTTGGCACCCTGCCTCAGGACTACAAATATAAGCACCCAGTTCTAATCCCAGAGCTGCAGCCTAGAATGCAAGAACCACAGGGAGACACAGGAGCCCCTGTTTTAGACTGGAACTCCAAAGCAGCTTCTCCATTCCTCACCCCAGGTAGGGAGAACACTCATAGCCACAGCATGTATTTCCGAGCACCATTCAAAGTGTTGGTGCTGACCTTTAAAGCCCTAAATGGCCTCAGCCCAATATACCTAAAGGAGCATCTCCACCTCCATCGTTCAGTCCGGACACTGAGGTCCAGCTCTGAGGGCCTTCTAGTGGTTCCCTCACTGTGAGAAGTGAGGTTACAGGGAACCAGACAGACGGCCTTCTCGGTAGCGGCACCTGCCCTGTGAAATCTGCCCTTCAGATGTCAAGGAAATAAGCAACTACCTGACTTTTAGAAGACATGTGAAGGCAGCCCTGTTTAGGGAAGTTTTTAATGTTTGACATTTTATTGTGTTTTTAATATTCTGTTGGGAGCAGCCCAGAGCCTTCCCAAAACCCTGAATTGCAGCTGCCAGTCAGAGTGGACAGCACTATGTGCTGGAGTCCAGGGGTCAGCAAACTTTTTCAGCAGGGGGCTGGTCTACTGTCCCTCAGACCTTGTGGGGGGACGGAATATATTTTGGAAAGAAAAAAATGAACTACCGTATTTTTTGCCCTATAGGGCGCACCGGCCCATAGGGCGCACCTAGTTTTTTTTTGGGGGGGGGGGAAATAAAGAAAAAAAATTATTTCCCCCCCCCCAGGCACGGGGCTGGGGCTGGGGCGGGGGAAGCCCGATCTTCCCCTGACCCCAGCCCCCAGAACAGGCTGCTATCCGCAAGCCTAGGGAGCCCAGCGAGAACTTCCGCCGGTCTTCCCAGGCTTGCAGATATCTGCCCGAAGTCTGGGGTGCACTCCACTGCACTCCCCGGGTTTTGGGCTGCAGGCTGCAGTCCGCAAGCCTTGGGAGCCCAGCGGGAACTCCCGCAGGCTCCCAAGGCTTGCGGATAGCTTCCTGAAGCCTCTCCAGGCTTCAGCGAAAGCCTGCATTCGCCCCATAGGACGCACACACATTTCCCCTTCATTTTTGGAGGGGGAAAAGTGCGCCCTATAGGGCGAAAAATACGGTAATTCCTATGCTTCACAAATAACCCAGAGATGCATTGTAAATAAAAGGACACATTCTACTCATATAAAAACAAGCTGATTCCCAGACTGCCCGCAGGCCAGATTGAGAAGGCGATTGGGCCGGATCCGGCCCCTGGGCCTTAGTTTGCCTACCCATGTGCTGGACCAATCGTCTGACTTGGTATAAGGCAGTTTCCTCTGCTGTTACTTGCTTGCAAGCAAAGGTGGGTGAAAACTCTCTGCAGAGTTTTCCCTCACCACGTGGGATAAACAGGGATCAAGGTGGTGCGGACGGAGACATTGTGGTGCAGGAGCAGTGAGGCTTCCTGCTCAGACACAATGCCTGAGCAAATCTTCCTTGCAGACTTCAGTCTTAAATCTTGGGGTAGCTGATGCAGGGTCCTAAGCAGAATGCAAAAGCTAGAATAGGAGCCAGCAAGTAAAAACTTGCCCGAGGCAAACACACTATTTCTTGGAAGCAACAAAATATTATAGTTCCAAGACAGCTAGGTACCAGGTTCTATCATTAAAATCATTTCCTACCCCACCCATTGGGTGTCCATCGTGTTAGAGCCAGACAAAATGCAATTAAAGTATTTATTGCCTGAGGTGTCGGCCACACTTTGGCTAAGTCAACCAGAAGTGTGTGTGTGTGTGTGTGTGTGTGTGTGTGTGTGTGTGTGTGTGTGTGTGTTGAGATTTGCTGATTCTGCAAGGTCTGCAAAGAAGCCCATACCAGTTGCTACAAACCCAGTAGGGCTAACAGAGGAGGGAATATAATATTGGAAACGAAACTGATCTTGCTGTAGTTGACAGCATGAGATATATATACATATCTCTCTCACACAGACACACACGGAGAGAAATAAAATGAGGTTTCTCATCTGTCATCGCAGGTGCAGTTTGATGGCAATGAAAGGTGTTATAATGACTGCTCACAAATAACTTAAGTGACAGCTGTCTGTATTTATAAAACTACTTCAGTGCCACCTTTTGGAGCACAGCTCATTCAAGGCAACTCACAAAACCATAAAGCAATTAGAAGTAGCAAAGGCAGTTTTAACATTAGCAAGGATAACAAAGGCCAGTTAAAACAAAAGAAAACGAAGAGGGGGCAGAGGAGGATGAGAATTAAGCAGAGAGGGAAAGGTGAGTGCGGGTAGAGTGAAGAACTGGGACAAAGCACCTCAGAATTTATCATGGGTGAAAAAGCAAGCCCTCGCTGTTTTAACAGGGTTCTGTAAATCTAGTCTAGACAAAGCTCTCAACATTATGCTGTAAAAATAATCCCATAATGGCAAAGGATCAAGAAAATTCTTTAATGGGCATTTTCCATCTCTCCTTTTTGGTGACTCTGTGTTTTATTGTTACAGTCCATTAGGAGGGGTGGGGAGAACCTTGGAAAACAATGCATGTAAAATGTATGTGTCTCAGTACATATGAATGCTTTTAAAAATACTTAAAATTTATTTTAGGCCAATATTTGAATTTGATATATGTTTTGCTGTTTTGTTTTGTTTAAGGAGAAGAAGAACAAGGCTTCAGCAATGAAAGGACGTCTCCAGAAGTGGATTTTACATTGTGATTATATAAAGTGCAAAAGTTCTGTTTACATACTATTTTGTAGATGTTCTGCTTCCCGTTATGGAACCCCTAAATCAAGCATTTGCTTAATTGTAATGTTTTGTATGTGATGTTACTTAAAATAATCTTGAAAACCAAAAAGGTTTATAAACAAGTGAAAGGATGCATACAGTGGTAGCTCGGTTTTTAAACGTCTCCGTAGATGAACATTTTGGTTTTCGAACCCTGTAAACCCAGAAGTAAATGCTTCAGTTTTCAAACACCTCGGAAGTTGAACATGCCGTATTGAGTTTTCTGTATTGAGTTTTCGGTATTGAGTTTTCCGTATTGAGGCTTCCATATTGAGTTTTCGGTTTTCGAATGTTTCGGAACTCGAACAGTCTTCGGAAATGGACTTGGAAAAGGCAGCCCTTCAAATAGGAGACACCTTCAAATACAGTGGTACCGAGGGTCTCACACTTAATCCATTCCGGAAGTCCGTTCCAAAACCAAAACGTTCCAAAACCAAGGCGCACTTTCCCATAGAAAGTAATGTAAAACGGATTAATCCGTTCCAGACTTTTAAAAACAACCACTTAAACAGCAATTTAACATTAATTTTACTATCTAACAAGACCTCCGGAACAGATTAAGTTTGAGAACCAAAGTACCACTGCAGTCAATTTCTCATCTTTGTTGATGTTCCTTTTTGTATATATTCAGACTGAAGGTCTGTCCATAAAGCTAGGAGAGGCATACTGATACATTCCACCAGACAACACACATTCCTCTCTGGTTTCTTAATCCCCCTGACTGACTACCCATATTCAGGCTTTTTTTTGCTCCATTTCCTCTTTCTGCAAAGTTAAAGACCATGTTTTGGGCAACATAATGCCTAGAGAGGTTTTCCTTTGTAGCCAACAACAACTTTTATATTATAGAGTTCTGGATCCCTTGGTTATTTTAGCAAAATCTTGTGGTTGGCCGTTTTCCTTTTTTGTTCTTCCAACATTTGCTGCTTCCATCTGTCCTTGCATGTTGCAGGAAAGGAGGGTGGATTGGCTACAATTTCCATGTTCTCTTGGAAACGGCTTATCTTCCTTTCCCCCCTTTTTAAAATAGGTGCGATTGAAAGGTCAGACCCACGGCTGGTATAAATGGAGATTTGCCGGCATGGAGTCACATGGATTTCCATTAGCAAAAGATCTATCTGCCTTCTTGCAATTAGCCTAATAGAATCAGAGAAACGCTAATAGACACTTAGGTCATCATGCCCATCCCCGAGGGACCGAAGCCTGACTTGCTTTGTGCAGCCAGCCACCACCCTGATTTCAAGCAATTGCAGGCATCCTAGTTCTGATCTGCTTTTCCTCCTAGCCTTTGATTTTGAGTGAATAATTTATGCTTGCTATATTTAAAGGAGGCAGAGGCTAACCCCCCCATTCACTGAATTTGCAGACTGAGCAACCTTTGTATCAGAAACCTCCTCTCCTCTCCCAGGGGTAAGGAAAGTGGTTATTACCCACCAGATGACAGCCTTGCATTGACTGCTTTTGCAATGTAGTTGTTTAACATTGCAGGGTTCTAACTCTCTCCTAGCATATATTTTGGTCCCGCGCGCAGGTTATAATCATGTTAGCAAAGACAACTGCTTGCTGCTGAGGCACTCCCATCCCTGCCTCTGATCTGTGTCTGATGCCATCTGGTACCATCTGCAGAGAGGCCAAGTTAACAAGGGCAATTGTATTGCTTTGCATGCCACAGCAAGAACAGGGGATAGTTACACACACATTCCCTCAGAGGTGCAGAATTGCTATTTTAATGGTTAAGAGCCTTTGGGTATAACATCGAGTATGATGCCTGGGTAAAACTGTGGAATGAGAGTATAAAATTTACAGCATGCACCACCTTAAGAGAGAATACAATGAAAATGATGTATCGCCGGTACCTTAAACTAGCGAGTATGTATAGAATGTACATAGAAAGCAATGACAAACCTAGACAGCATCTTAAAAAGTAGAGACATCACCTTGCCAACAAAGGTCCGTATAGTTAAAGCTATGGTTTTCCCAGTAGTGATGTACGGAAGTGAGAGATGGACCATAAAGAAGGCTGATCGCCGAAGAATTGATGCTTTTGAATTATGGTGCTGGAGGAGACTCTTGAGAGTCCCATGGACTGCAAGAAGATCAAACCTCTCCATTCTGAAGGAAATCAGCCCTGAGTGCTCACTGGAAGGGCAGATCGTGAAGCTGAGGCTCCAATATTTTGGCCACCTCATGAGAAGAGAGGGACGCGGGTGGCGCTGTGGGTAAAAGCCTCAGCGCCTAGGGCTTGCCGATCGAAAGGTCAGCGGTTCGAATCCCTGCGGCGGGGTGCGCTCCCATCGTTCGGTCCCAGCGCCTGCCAACCTAGCAGTTCGAAAGCACCCCCGGGTGCAAGTAGATAAATAGGGACCGCTTACTAGCGGGAAGGTAAACGGCGTTTCCGTGTGCAGCTCTGGCTCGCCAGAGCAGCGATGTCACGCTGGCCACGTGACCCGGAAGTGTCTCCGGACAGCGCTGGCCCCTGGCCTCTTAAGTGAGATGGGCGCACAACCCCAAAGTCTGTCAAGACTGGCCCGTACGGGCAGGGGTACCTTTACCTTTTTTTACATGAGAAGAGAAGACTCCCTGGGAAAGACCCTGATGTTGGGAAAGATGGAGGGCACAAGGAGAAGGGGACGACAGAGGATGAGATGGTTGGACAGTGTTCTCGAAGCTACCAGCATGAGTTTGACCAAACTGCGGGAGGCAGTGGAAGACAGAAGTGCCTGGCGTGCTCTGGTCCATGGGGTCATGAAGAGTCGGACACAACTAAACAACAACAACAACAACAACAAATGTATAGAATGAGTAGTAAGACATGTTGGAAATGTAAAGATAAAGACGGAGACTTTTACCACATGTGGTGGACATGTGAGAAAATGAAACAGTTTTGGGAACTGATTTATAACAAACTGAAAAAGATATTTAAACATACTTTCCCGAAAAAGCCAGAAGCTTTTCTGCTAGGCTTGATGGGAGAGGAAATAGAAAAAGTAGATCAAAGGTTATTCTTGTATGCTATGACTGGTGCTAGAACTTTGTTAACCAAAAAATGGAAAGTATCAGAACTACCAATATTAGAGGAGTGGCAGACAAAGATGGTTGACTATGTGGAACTAGCAAAACTGATCTGTAGGCTCTGAAATCAGGAGGAAATAAAATTCCAAAGAGATTGGAGTAAATATATATAAGTAATAACTGTAGAAATTTGAAGACTCTGGCAGGAATGAAATAAATCTTACGACGTAGATAGGATTTGATACAATAAGAAATGGTGTAAAAGTAACTGAAGTAAGAAAGGCTGTTGAAGGGAGGGGAGGAAGTCAATGCTCGGCTGAGTGTGGGGAAAGAATGTGGACTGTTAAATTTCACTGTATTTTGTTTGCTTGTATTAAAGGAAAAACCAATAAAAAGCATTTTAATGGTTAAGAGCCATGCTCTGGACCGGGGGAGGTGATGGTGGGTGGAAGAAAATAAACCATCCCCAATGGAACAGAAAAGACTCTTCACCTTCACGTACGCGACAACAGCTGCACAGATGCTATTAGCCCAGAGATGGAAAGATGAAAGGGTCCCTACCAGAGAGGAATGGCAAATCAAGCTGTTAGACTGCGCCAAAATGGCAAAACTGACCAGAAAGCTCAGGGATCCAGAAGATAAAAACTTCAAGAAAGAATGGGAAAATGTTATAATTGATTTAGGAGACCATTGTAAGCAGATGAAAACACTAGAAGGATTTTAATCTCACTTGTAACAAATACTGTGGACGATATGGTTAGATTTAAAATAGAGATTATGAAATAATATGCAGTTGAAAACGTTGACAATGGAGAGGACCCATTGGGGGGGGGGGGGAGTCTCGAGATTCAGAAAAAAATCTCTCCATATGGATATCTACTTGGATATGTACTTTTGTTACAAACCTATTTTTGTAAACTCAACTAAAAATGATTTCAAAAAATAAAATGAACCCTTTTAGATATGCGAGCTGATTCGATGGATATGGTTCAGATAACCAGCTATACACAAAAGGGGGGGTGGGGTGGAATTCAACTTAGCACGCCCAAATCATCAAGTGAAGCTTTTCAATACAGTGGTACCTCTGGATGCTAACAGGATCCGTTCCAGAGCCCCGTTCGCATCCTGAAGTGAACGCAACCCGCACCTGCGCGTGCGTGGGTCGCGATTCGCCGCTTCCGCGCATGCACATGACGGCATTTTGAGCGTCTGCACATGTGCAAGCGGCGAAACCCGGAAGTAATGCACTCCGTTACTTCCAGGTTGCTGCGGAGCGTAACCTGAAAACGCTCAACCTGAAGCACATTTATCCCAAGGTATGACTGTACACGGGAACCTCAGCGCTTAGGACTTGCCGATCGCATGGTCGGCGGTTCGAATCCCCGCGGCGGGGTGCGCTCCCGCTGCTCGGTCCCAGCGCCTGCCATCCTTGCAGTTCAAAAGCACCCGCGGGTGCAAGTAGATAAATAGGGACCACTTACCAGCGGGAAGGTAAACAGCGTTCCGTGTGCTGCGCTGGCTTGCCAGATGCAGCTTGTCACTCTGGCCATGTGACCCGGAAGTGTCTGCGGACAGCGCTGGCTCCTGGCCTATAGAGTGAGATGAGCGCACAACCCCAGAGTCTGTCAAGACTGGCCTGTGCAGGCAGGGGTAACTTTACCTTTACCTTTACCTATGACTGAACACAGAGGAGATGAGCATTATCACCGGTTAATATCTCCAAATTTGCTCTTACTCATGCAGGGTGTGCTCCTACAGATGCTATCACTGCGGGCCGTATTGTATTTCATTTGATTCTGTGGTTTTAATGATGTCTTACTGACATACGCTTGTTTTATTACTGATGCTGTTCACCGCCCTGGGCTTCAGGTTGGAGGAAGGGTGGCACAGAACACAAATCAATATGCAGATCAAGCTGGAAGCTGCTGTTAGAGGCAGAAGAACTGACTGTGGAAAAAATAGATTCATGTAGGTAGCTGTGTTGGTTTGACGTAGTCAAAAAAATTTTTAAAAAATAATAATTGTCCAATAGCACCTTAGAAACTAAGTTTGTTCTGGGTATAAGCTTTCGTGGAAGGCACCACATTGAGCCCCTGAAATGGAAGTCCATCAATGTATCTGAAGAAGTGTGCATGCACACAAAAGCTTATACCCAGAACAAACTTAGTTGGTCTCTAAGGTACTACTGCATAATTTTTTAATTTATTGTGAAAAAATAGTTGGCAACCCTAGGCACCATTGACACAAGGCGCTATAATGATAAGGGCGGGGTATATTCTCTATTACCCTTGTGCCATGTGATTTTTAAAAGTAAGTTAATAAGTGCATCATGGGATTTAACAGACTGTGAAGCTGGCTGTGCAAACCTGCACAAGCATACTTAGAGGTAATTGCCACTGAGTTCAATGAGATAATCATATATAGGACTGCAGACTAGAAACTATTATGCAACAATATAATACATATTTTGTATTCTGTTAATTATGACATTCAGGGATAGTGTGCTCAGGTCCTACTCACAGATATCTGACCGGTTGCTGTGAGAACAGGATGCTAGTCTAGATGGGCCATTGGTCTGATCCAGAAAGCTTTTAAGAACAGGTTAGAGAAGAAACCAGCAGCCATAATATGCATAGAATGTGTCTGGAGGTTATTAATAAAACTCTCTGAGAATTGCCAGAACATATTTCTTACAGAATTGAATTATGGTGATGGAGGAGACTCTTGAGAGTCCCATGGACTGCAAGAAGATCAAACCCATCCATTCTTAAGGAAATCAGCCCTGAGTGCTCACTGGAAGGACAGATCCTGAAGCTGAGGCTCCAATACTTTGGCCACCTCATGAGAAGAGAAGACTCCCTGGAAAAGACCCTGATGTTGGGAAAAATGGAGGGCACAAGGAGAAGGGGGCGACAGAGGACGAGATGGTTGGACAGTGTTCTCGAAGCAACCAGCATGAGTTTGACCAAGCTGCGGGAGGCAGTGGAAGACAGGAGTGCCTGGCGTGCTCTGGTCCAGGGGGTCACGAAGAGTCGGACATGACTAAACAACTAAACAACAACATTTTTTAGAGATGAAGGAATAGGTACAAAAACATTTTCAAAACGATGGGTTTAGTGCTTGAGGTGTGTGGTGGTGATGCTGACTGTTGTTGTTTTACCTAAGCTTGTTGTTGTTTAGTTGTTTAGTCGTGTCCGACTCTTTGTGACTCTCTGGTCCCCACGGACCAGAGCACGCCAGGCACTCCTGTCTTCCACTGCCTCTTGTAGTTTTGTCAAACTCATGCTGATAGCTTCGAGAACACTGTCCAACCACCTCGTCCTCTGTCGACCCCTTCTCCTTGTGCCCTCAATCTTTTCCAACATCAGGGTCTTTTCCAGGGAGCCTTCTCTTCTCAAGAGGTGGCCAAAATATTGGAGCCTCAGCTTCAGGCAAAATACTATGCATAATTGCTGGAGACTAAAGCCCACAGCACTCAATGGGACTTATTACCAAGTAAATACGCATAGGCTTAGCCTGTTTTGTTTTACAAACTAACAGTGGAGCACTACATTCAGGTTACTGAAAGGCAAAACAAATAACAAAGCCATGAGGAGCATTTGAGGAAATTCAGATTTATTCAAGGTAAAAGGACAATTACACACACAAACACGCCCACCCTTTAGTCTGGCATCTGTGTGTAAGCACCCACTTTCCCTATCTTGCTATGGACTTTTAAGAAAGATGCCCTTCCATTTGCTTTGAAGAAAACAGTTTTATAACTCCGTAGGCCTGACAAGGAAGTGAGTTCTTCAGTAACTATTTGTCAATTGCTTTTGAAGTTCTTCTTAACCTTCCCTCTTGTGTGAGAGATTCCATTTCAAACTAAGGGGGGGGGGGTTGGTGGAAGAATCCTGTCCTAATTTGTTCCAAATGACCCTCATCAGAAGGAAGGACAATATTTTCTTTCAGCCAGAGAAAGCTACCTGTCCATTGTCCCTGTCTTTCTTTTTTTCTTTTCTCCCTGTACATTTTAATAAAAATGGGTTTGTTTCATCATTCATTTCAATCAGGTTTCTTTTTGCACATTTTCAATTGGCTAGAATCCAAAGCTCTCCCTGTGGAAGAAATAGGCACTTCCATTTGATCTGGCATGGATGAGGAGAAGCACTGCTGATTTCTGTCTCCCAGCTGCAGCCCCTTCCACTGCATTCACAAGCTACTCCAAAGGATCTTTCCATTCATGTGGAGTCTTTCTTTTGGGGGGCTGCAGCCAGAGAGAAATAAACTACGGTACCTCTTCCTCTTTGCATGAGCAAGAACCAGGCAGAGGGCCTTCTCAGTGGTGGCGCCTGCCCTGTGGAACGCCCTCCCATCAGATGTCAAGGAAATAAACAGCTACAGTGGTACCTTGGGTTTCAAACACTTTGGGTTACAAACGCTTCAGCTTACAGACTCTGCTAAGTAGTACCTCGGGTTAAGAACTTTACTTCAGGATGAGAACATAAACTGCGCAGCGGTGGCGCAGTGGGAGGCCCCATTCGCTAAAGTGGTACCTCTGGTTAAGAATGGTTTCAGGTTAAGATTGGACCTCCGGAACAAATTAAGTTCTTAACCAGAGGTACCACTGTACCTGACTTTTAGAAGACATCTGAATGGTGGCATAACATGGGGGGGTGCAGGGGGGGCTGGCCGCACCGGGCGCAACATCTGGGGGTTAGGGTTAGGGGGCGCACATCCATGGGTTTGGGGGGCGCAAATCCACGGGTTAGGGGGCGCAAATTACTTGCCTTGCTGACAACCCACGCTACGCCACTGCATCTGAAGGCAGCCCTGTTTAGGGAAGTTTTTAATGACTGATGTTTTAATGTAATTTTAATATTTTATTGGAAGCTGCCCCGAGTGACTGGGGAAACCCAGCCAGATGGGCGGGGTATAAATATAAATTAATTACCGGTATTATTATTATTATTATTATTATTACTACTACTACTACTACAATGGACGCTCGGGTTGCGAATGTGATCCGTGCGGGATGCACATTTGCAACCCGCAGCAGCACGTCTGCGCATGCGTGGGTTGTGATTTGGCACTTATGCGCATGCGCAAAGCGTGATTTAGTGCTTCTGCACATGCACAACTGCCAAAACCCTGAAGTAACCAGTTCCGGTACTTCCGGGTTTCGCCGGTCTGTAACCAGAAAAAACGCAACCGGAAGTGTCTTTAACCCAAGGTATAACTGTATTTTATCATTATCATTATCAACTTTCAATTTGCACGGAGGAATTGAGGGATCCAAGTTGTTGTTCTGCTTTGGTATAATTTTCCAAGGCTTGTCAATATTAGAGTTAAAAAAATGGGATGTGGTTTCAGCTTGCCTTGGGCAAGTGTGTGTGTGTGTGTGTGTGTGTGTGTGTGTGTGCGTGTGTGCATGTGTGCATGTGTGCACACAAGAGTTTAAATGTATAGCGTATACTTGCAAAACATCCTGAAAGCGATACCGTTATTCTCTCCATGCCTTGATGTCACAGCTGTATTCATTTCTCTAGCAGGCTCCAGATGGCAGAGGGGGGAAATTGAGTACTCCATAAAAATCCAGAGCACTTGGAAGGCAATGACAAACAAATTACCCGCAACTCGTTCAGTGCCTATGGATTTGGGGAGAAGTTGCAGAAATGTGCAGCATTCCTCTGGTGGTGAGGGTTTTTTTAAAAAAATGTCTCTCTTTGAGACTCCTCTGAACATGTTCCACAGCTGATCATTAATGCCCCCCCCAAAGGCGGTGTTTTTGTACATTCTATATTTGTCTCTTTCTCAGAGGCAATATTTTTCACCTCTGTTTTATTCATTATAAAAGCCAAGCCAGCATTTGCTTGTATACTTCACCCTTCTACGGTTTCTTCCCTAGCCTGGGGATATTTGGTTTAATTTAATGTGAAGCTAAGCTTAATTTACTGCTGAGAATTTCAAGACGTTTTAGACAAGAGATGTGAGCAACTTGTGAGGGCTGCAGATTTGTGTCTTTAAATGTGAAGGGAGCCTCAAAGGGGGAGGAGGAAGGAAAGAGGGGAAGCTCACTTAGATGAAGATGTAATTTATTTATTTTTAAGCACCTGTGTTTTCTTTATTGTAACACCCAACACATTTGGAATATAACTACTTGTCATCATCACAGGCAGTAATCACTTCATGTCTCCAGAATGAGGATTTTCTTTCACAAGAGCAACTGACAAAGGAAATTTAGTAGGGTAGCAGCGATTGCTACCTTGGGTAATGATTTATCATACTCAGAACATGTTAGTCATGTTAAATGGGGTGCTTTTACAAAAATTTCCTCAGCTCTTTTTGTGGTTGGGGGTCTGAATTGTTGTGCTCCTGAGTTCACCTGAAATATACTCGGAGTCAAGAGTGGATTTCATGCTCTTTATTCAGCTCATAGTGGTGAGGAGGAATGGAAGTTCCCCCACAATATCTGCTTTATATACATTATTTACACAATGGGCTGCACGTGATTGGCTAATTCTGGGATTCTCCTGTAGGCCAATCAGGTTGTGGATTCACTTCCACCTGGAGTTGGATTGGGTGGCTCCTGCGGACCAATCATACTGCTGCATTGTTCTAGGACCAAGTAGACTGCTGCATTCTCAATCCTATTGTTCTAGGACCAATGAGACTGCTGCATTTTGGATCCTATTGTTCTAGGACCAATCAGACTTGCATTTTGGATCCTATTCAACTCAGTACATAACATCACCCAACATCCAACACCCTTAACTTCCCTCTCACACAGCCCCTCCTGTTGGAGTTTTAATACTCTCCAGGCTCACTTCCAATATTTGAGACTTATATTGTGTGTCTCGACTGGGGAAGGGCTCCAGGCGAGGAGCAGGCTGGAGGAAGGTTTGGTTTTTAAAACTTAAAATTTACTTTTAAAGCCATTTCAGATTTCACTGTTGGGATTTGACCTTGAGGCATAGTAAAAACCTTTGTTTTGGTAATGACTTTTAAGACCACCATCTTACCAGTTTGCTCAGACCCTCCCAAATTAACAGGGCCTATAATTAAGAGTGTTGGGAGGGAATAATTTGGAAGGCTGCAAATTCTCGGGTTTGGTTTTTTGTTTTTTTTTACATTGAAGCGTTAATTGGAAGAATTTATGTGGCAATTTCCTTCTTAAATTCATTATTTCCTAGGAATAATGATAACCAATTAGTCTGTTTTGACATATAATGATATTACCTGAAATGGGTTGGTAATTGTGCTTTCAGCCTAGGAATGGATGGATTAGGTTATCTCCACATTATCTTTGCACATTTTCCTTCACCAGTCCATTACTTCCCATTTCAGCATCAATCTGTGATATATATTTTTAATCTAGATGAACATTTATATTTAACTGTGCATTTTTTTAAAAAGTATTTTATCTCAAAATGTTCATTTCCTAATGTATTCAATGCTGAAATATGCATTTGTATATGTGTTTTGGTAAGTTTTTTGTTTTTTGTTTAAACTAGGAACTGTATTCAGAGAAGTATGAAATCTGAAGGCTACCAACCAACCAATTTGTGCATTATTCAGGTTAGGTAAAGGTAAAGGGACCCCTGACCATTAGGTCCAGTCGTCGCCGACTCTAGGGTTGTGGTGCTCATCTCGCTTTATTGGCCGAGGGAGCCGGCGTACAGCTTCCAGGTCATGTGGCCAGCATGACTAAGCCGCTTCTGGCGAACCAGAGCAGCACACGGAAATGCCATTTACCTTCCCACCAGAGCGGTACCTATTTATCTACTTGCACTTTGACATGCTTTCGAACTGCTAGGTTGGCAGGAATCAGGGACCGAGCAACGGGAGCTCACCCCATCACGGGGATTTGAACCACCGACCTTCTGATCGGCAAGTCCTAGGCTCTGGGTTTAACACACAGCGCCACCCGCATCCTGTATTAGTCAGGTTACTTCATATTTAAATGTACAAAGATCAAATTCCTCAAGCATTCTTATCTCTGCCATCCTTCTTTTTGCTGGTATACGCACTGGGACTCTGGTTTTGTATGAAACCAATTTTGAAGTTGATGTAGGATTCAAAGTCAAAGCATGTCCTCCATGCCAAAGCCATAGTAACCACCGAAATTTTAACTAGATCAGAATCCAGTAAACAGCTAGATAGTGAAGATAATAGCCAAGTCCTCCCCTGAACTAGATGTTCAGAGGTGTACTCTCTCTAGATATGGAGATTCCATCTTAGCTGTCAATGCAAATGCCTTTCAAGAGACATAACCCATGAATCCATCTAATCCATTTTAAAAGCCATCTAAGCTAGTGTCCATATCCACATCTTACTGCTATGAATTCCGTGAGCTTATTGTATGTTGCCCGATCACGTAGGACTGTATCCAATGAAGACATCCTCTTTGCGCCAAGGACTTCTGCTTGTGCAATGGGACTTCCTCTCCCTACCTTCCCCCAATCTGCTCCAGATGGTTGGGGAAACCTTCACAACAACATCTGAGAGTGTGCAAGAAGAGAAGAAGGGGAAGTTCCATTGCAAAACTGGAAGTCCTTGTGCAAATGGGAAACTTTGTTGGGAACAGCTCTTGATTTCTTATGCATGCACTAAGCCAGTGGTGTCCAAACTTTTTTCAAAGAGGGCCAGATTTGATGAAGTGAAGGGCCATGCGGGCCGACCAAAGAAGAGTTTGGATTTGATATCCTGCTTTATCACTACCCAAAGGAGTCTCAAAGCGGCTAACATTCTCCTTTCCCTTCCTCCCCCACAACAAACACTCTGTGAGGTGAGTGGGGCTGAGAGACTTCAGAGAAGTGTGATTGGCCCAAGGTCACCCAGCAGCTGCATATGGAGGAGCGGAGACGCGAACCCGGTTCCCCAGATTACGAGTCTACTGCTCCTAACCACTACACCATACTGGCCAACCAAAGTTGTTGACTTTTTTTAGGATTGAAGTTGTTGAGTTTTTTTAGAGGATTGAATTTGTTGAGGGTTTTTTTAGGATTTTACCCCAGGAAATAAACTGCCACAGGGGCCGGATTAAACCAACCGGCGGTCCGGATTTGGCCCCCGAAACGGACTTTGGGCATGCCTGCACTAAGCCTACTGCCAATCAATGCGACTAAGGAGCCCCAAGTTCTGATAGTATATTCTGAAAAGTACTACAATTCTTGTGCCTCTCCCTTCACCTCAATGGAAGGACAATGGAAAGTCAGCTTCCGACATGTTCTGTGTTTGGAATGATTCTTGATCATTGAATGAGAAAGCCTTTCTGAGCAGAGGACCTTGGTATATACACATTAGATTACCTGAATCCACAAGGAACTCATTGACCATCGCCGTGCTTTCTGTGCGATCTCTCATTACGGAGACTATCGGGGTTAATCCAATAGCACAAAGTGAAGAAGAAAATGTAAGACACCTTTAGAGCAGGGTCAAGGTGCAATGAAGACAGTGCTCACTCGATTTCACTCACAAATATCCACTATGGGTTTTTCGTTGCCCCACAAGTTTGACAGAGGAAGACAGAGCAGAGAAAGACATTCCTCAAAATATGATTGTGTGAGTATTTGTCAACATAGGAATGTGATCTAACTCTGCATCAGTTTCCAGACATGCAGCATAATCTACAAGCTACAGATGCTTCAAAGAGGCACTTGGATGAGGGAAAACTGTACAAGCGGCAGGCTTGGCCTTTCCTCAGGGACATAACACAAAAACATGTGATGTGCCAAACCTGTTCCTTTCAAACAACTGGCTTCTTCTGTATCTTTCTCTCCCACATCGTTGCCCCTTTCCCACACCCTTTCCTTGTTTATGCCTGCGTTCTGGAAAAGCAGCCTGCTCCAAATAGGTTGAGCAAAAACAGGAGTTAGAATACACCCAGAAACAGAAGCTCCTTGCAGTTTGGGATGTTTCATTAAGGTGATGGGGGATGAAAGTCTTCTGCTGCCTTTTGGGGGTGGGGGTGGGAGGGCAGGGCCGTATTTACATATAAGCTAAACAAGCTAAAGGGACACTGGTGGCGCTGTGGGTTAAACCACAGAGCCTAGGACTTGCCCGATCGGAAGGTCGGCGGTTTGAATCCCCACGACGGGGTGAGCTCCCTTTGCTCGGTCCCTGCTCCTGCCAACCTAGCAGTTCAGAAGGATGTCAAAGTGCAAGTAGATAAATAGGTACCGCTCCGGCGGGAAGTTAAACGATGTTTCCGTGCGCTGCCCTGGTTCGAAAGAAGCGGCTTAGTCAGGGGTTTGCTAAGCTGAAGCAGTGCACATAAATGTTTTGAACTATTGTTCAGTAATCTAGAGAGGAACTATTATCTAGAGTGGGAACTATTGTCCAGTATTATCTAGAGGGTACCAGATTGTGCTGGACTACTCCTGCCTGGATGTAATAATGACTGCCAATACTTTCTTTTTTTTTAATGCACTATCAGCCAGGGGTTTGCTAAGCTGAAGCAGTGCACATAAATGTTTAGAATAAGCATTTCATAACCTCTGCAACATCTCATTCTTCCATGAAATTTTTGCTTTGTGTTTGCTTGCTTTTAAATTTATTTTATTCCAATGATTAAAATGGGTTGGGCGGCAATGCCTGCCCACAGTCTAGGCAGAGGCATTTTTCAAAAGCAAATAGGGCGTTGGGGACTATTGTGCAGCTTGGGCACAGACTCCCTGATTTTCTGGATAACCACTTGAGTGATTTGAGGCCTTTTAAGCAGCCGTGGTTCTCAAATCAGGCAGGTAGCAGCAGATCTCTGTGTTAAGTAACCTGCCTCTCTGTGCAACAGAACCATCCTAGTGAAAAAGGCATGAGGAGTTTGCAGAGATCATTTACTATAGATACACACACAAACAGAACAGTTTCACATGTCACTTTGATTCACAGCCAGCCACCTGCTTATGGAAATTCCCAATTTGCACCGGCAACTGTGATAATATCTCCCAGCGATTAAGAAAACAAGAGAGCGCACAGCTCTCAAAACAAGAAATCTGTTTCCATAATGGAATTTATGGGAGTTTCCCCATAAATGATATTTAATTGTTCTGTGTTGTTTTGCTGCTGTTCTGGCATTGCGGCCGTCTCACACTGCCGCATGTATTTTCAATTCTACGTTTTTCTTTTCTGGCACAGAGTGGGTCTGAGAGTGCTGCGCTTTCTGTATGTAGATTGTGTGTGGTCCACTGAGGATTATGTTCAAATCAGAATGTGGGTGAAACTGCTACGGATATGAAGAAATCCTGCAACACTGAAGATTTAGGATGCTGTCTAACAAAGAGTGATGGGTGAGGAGCTATAGCAGGGCTAGGAAACTAGAATAAAAAGATGTGTTGTTTTTTACTTTCTTTCAAATAAAAAGGGCATCATTCGAGTGAGGGTGCCTGTTAGATCAAAATAAAGGGATAAAAATGCATTTGTGTTACAGGAGGAGGAGGTTCATGGCTCCCAGCCATTATGTGCATATTCCAGACACTCCAAGTGTCCCTATTTTCCAAGGACATCCCTGATTTAGAGAAGCCATACCAGTTTCTGATTTGATCCCAGAATATCCTGCTTTTCCTTAGGTAAAGGTAAAGGGACCCCTGACCATTAGGTCCATTCATGACTGACTCTGGGGTTGCTGCGCTCATCTCGCTTTATTGGCCGAGGGAGCTGGCGTACAGCTTCCAGATCATGTGGCCAGCATGACTAAGCCGCTTCTGGCGAACCAGAGCAGCGCACGGAAACGCCGTTTCCCTTCACGCCGGAGCGGTACCTATTTATCTATTTGCACTTTGACGTGCTTTTGAACTGCTAGGTTGGCAGGAGCAGGGACCGAGCAATGGGAGCTCACCCCATCACGGGAATTCGAACCGCCGACCTTCTGATCAGCAAGTCCTAGGCTCTGTGGTTTAACCCACAGTGCCACCCGTGTCCCTGCTTTTCCTTAGGACTTCCCTATTTTCATTGGGGAAACATTTGAGGGCATGGAGTTATGCATCCCTCGAGTTGTCTGAAGGCAATCCTGTACAGTGGTACCTTGGTTTGGAACCGTTTTGGATTACAACTGTTTTGGATTACAACCAGGTCAAACCCGGGAAAACGTGTTCCTTTTTTTGGATAACAACCCAATTTTTTTTTGGAGGCCCCATTGGCGAAAGCGCACCTTGGGTTACAACCTGTTTTGGTTTACAACTGGACCTCTGGAATGGATTATGGTTGTAAACCAAGGTACCACTGTATAGGGAAGTTCTTTTTAAGTGTTTTATTATGTTTTTATGTATGTTGGAACTTTCATGCGAATGAGGAACTGGGAACGCGGAAGCAATTCCACCACTGTAAAATAAGTGCATTTCCTAATACATGAAATGAATCACCAGTCATCTGTTTCCATTCTTCCCTCCATTTGCATTGTTTCCATTTCGCTGCAGTTCGTCTTCTGCCAACAGTTTGTCATACTGTTTGCTGTGGCGAAATTATGTAACTTACATAGCATATGTACAGTCATTAATTGTGTGAATTACAGCCGTCACATTGCCATTATGTTATACTACCCCGTTCATTTCAATGCAAAATAAACGTCATTCAAATGGGTGGGAGTAATCAATTACCGTATTTTTCCGTGTATAACACACACCCTTGTATAAGGGGACTAAAAATGTAGAAAATGGGTGGAGATTGCCCTTGGAACTACCCATGTATAAGATGAGGCCAGTTTTTAAACATTAATTTGGCGTCAAAAAACCTTGTCTTATATACGGAAAAGTATGGTGCATATCTACTGTGAAATAAAAGCAACAACAAGAGTGAATATGGATCATATTTGTTGCATTGATTTCTGCTCCAGACACGGGACAAATAAGTTAACATGGGGAATTTCCACTTCTGTGTCTGTCAGAATTCTCCAACATCCGTAGTTCCCAGACATTTGTGTGTTGTGGTTTTTAATGGCTTCTGAATGAAGGATAAGACAGCAATGACATTCTGACAGGCTTAAGCCAAAACACTTTTATTCAATAGAATAAATGGTAATAATGTTCTCCCTGTTCAAACTGTAGCCATCTGTTTTTGTATTATATATCTTACATATGATTACACAATATATATGATTATATATATCTTATATATGATTACTCAAATGTTCAAGTGACATAGACTGCTTTGGGCAGGATGAGAAAGCAGCTAATTCTCTGCTAAATGTAGAACAATTTCACTAATTAATGCAAATTTCATACAATGGCCCTAAATAAGATTATTATCATCTTCCCATTACAACAACAACTGTCTGTTTCAGGGTGTTGAAATGGTTTTTATTTCATCACCAGCCTCACCCTCCCTCTTTGTTCTTTCAACATTTGATATTTGGATCACAAACACTCAGTAACATCATTGCAGATTTACAGTTCAGACAAAATAGCCCCTGCGCACATATGCATGTATCTTGTGTGCCCATGTGAAGGCAAACTGCTGGCTGGCACACATTTCAGCCATGTTGAGCATAACTATTTTGTATGTTGTTTTGCTGTGAGGAAAGATCTAGACCATAGAAGGAGACCAAATGTAGGCTGATATTTTTACATAATCATCAAGTCAGTCTTCAAAAAAGATTAAACAGTTGTTCGGAGGAGAAGCTGTTTCAGATGTCGCCACACCCAAAGGCCAAAGATGGTTTATTGGCAATATCACCTGTACTTTGGGCAAATTGGATGCCACACACGTACACACTTGTGAAATACCTGCTGTGAAGCAGGAAAGACAAGTCGTGTTAAAGAAATGAATTCCAAGGACAAGGGTGATCATAAAGAGATTGGGCGGGGGGGAGCTCTTGAGGTGCAATCCCAAGGGCCATAGGATCTGATGGAACTGCTCTACATCAGCAGAACTTGAGATACGCAACCAGCTTGACAGTTATGGCAGCCGATGGGTTGAAGTGAGATAGGGGTTGCACAGGGGAGAAGAACACCCTATATTAGAGGTCTTCAATCTTTCTTGAGTCCACAGCTCCCATGACCAACTACATTCTTTCTGTGGCACCCCTGTGGGGTTCAGTAGCCCAGTTATGTCACTCCTTGCCGGCAGAGCTGGCAGTTTCTCACCCTTTTTTGAACACCCTCCCTTGTGGTCAGTTCCCTCAGCCTCTTCTCCTCTCCCTTTTCCTTGGGAGTCCACCAGGCTGGTCTCTGAGCCACCACCCTCTGCCTCAAAGAGAGGTGCATCCTCACACTTCCCCACAGGAACCTGGGAAGAGGATGCCGTGAGATGTGGTACACTATTTAATTGGGAGCAGATAGCGGGGTGAGTCCAGCTCATTATTAACTGGTGGTTAGTGGTGGGTCTGCGACAAAGGGGCAACCAGGAAAGTCATTTGGTCCAAGGCATCAAGCCCAAAGAGGGCCTCCGTTTTGGAGACTTGCTAATGTTTTGACATTTGAAACGTTTCACAACTTGCTTTCGTGAACATCAGACCCAATTGTGACACACACTGTCAGCTTAGTGCTGCAAATTCAAACAAAGAAGACTTATGCTATGGTAAAATACATTTCTCTTTCGTTAACCAATTACAGATTTGTCACATGAGCTGTGGCCCTGCACGAAAGTGATGTTTCCCCCCTCAACAATTAGTACACTTGCACAGAAAAGTTGTAAACCCCCCCTCTCTCTCGTGCCTTATTTTGTTTTGTTGAACAAAAGTTATTATATACAGGTATACCCAATTTTTCCCCAGCCACATTTGCTCCCAAAATCACCTACAGTGTACCTGCACAAAGGTACAATATAATTAGGGATATGTTGCTGTATGTGTGTATAAGCAGGGAGTCAGTCTTTTCTATCCTGGGATGACACAGTCCAGGTTCTTTTCTCCAGAGGGAGAAGACATTAAGGAACTGCAGATGAATTCAGGGATTGGCTGAAGACAACGATGCCAACCCACAGAAACAGCCGCTCTTCTGGATCTGCTGTGAATTAATGCACTTAATTTTGAGAACAAAATCCAGAACACTTTTAAGGGAGCGGGCAATCCTCAAGCTGACGGCAACAGTTAAAAAGCTTCTCTTTCCGTATGTGTTAGTCTAAACTCAAAGCAAATGGGGGGGGGGTGGAATATTGGGATTAAGCTCTGAGATGCAAAACGCTTCTCAGGTGGAACAGAGCGGGTTCTCCTTCATGGAGAGCATGTGTTGTGGTGGGAGCAACCATGACATCCCCTGTTACTGGGTGGGCTAGTCTGGATGGCCACAAATTTGATTGGGCACCTCCATTGCTGCTGGGGAAAAGTTATTGTTGCAATTTAATTTGATTGATGGGGGTGCTATATAGGTCCCTGTGCACAGCGTTGAGCTTCCTCTTTTCACTGCACACATCGGATTACCCGCCCACCCTCCCTTGGGGTCGTCTGCTGTTGGGGCAGGGGCCTGGTAGGAATTTTTACCATTTGGCTGATGGGCTGGTGCCATTTGGGTTTTGCCTACTGCGTAGCAAATCGTCACAACTTGTAAGGTTGCAGTTAAAGGTAAAGGTAAAGGTACCCCTGCCCATACGGGCCAGTCTTGACAGACTCTGGGGTTGTGCGCCCATCTCACTTAAGAGGCCAGGGGCCAGCGCTGTCCGGAGACACTTCCAGGTCACGTGGCCAGCGTGACAAAGCTGCATCTGGTGAGCCAGTGCAGCACACGGAAACGCCGTTTACCTTCCCGCCAGTAAGCGGTCCCTATTTATCTACTTGCACCCGGAGGTGCTTTCGAACTGCTAGGTTGGCAGGCGCTGGGACCGAGCAACGGGAGCGCACCCCGCCGCAGGGATTCGAACCACCGACCTTTCGATCGGCAAGCCCTAGGCGCTGAGGCTTTAACCCACAGCGCCACCCGCGTCCCTAAGGTTGCAGTTAGACATTGGTTAATTTTTGGTTGGTGGAAGGGATGTGGTTGGCTGTGGCTACCCCTCCAATGCTGCTGCTGCAAGGGAATTCCGGTAAAGGAATCCAGTTGCTCGCCATGCTCTTGTCCGAATCCCTGGCAAAAGGCTAGGGCCACGCAAGAGCCCCTGGGAGCATTTGGGGAGAGGTGAGAGCCTGGCACCCAGTTTTATTCTCTCCCCCAAATTGTTTACCCTTACTGACTTCCCTTACTGTGGTTGTCAATTCTGTTCCTACCTCTAAGTGGGAACAGATAGTTGCTGACCAATGCCTAAGCAACCATTCACATACTGTAATTCAATAAAGTTGTGGCCAAAATTATGCCAAAACCAAAACAAAAAAATGATTTGTGAACTGTCTTTTTATTTGGGGGTGTCTTGGGGGTCCTCGACATGCAACTACATCTTCTGTTTACTGCCACCCTCCTTTGATCAGGAGGCAGAATTCTTGGTGAATTAGGCATTTTGATGCAAACTCCCCCCGCCCCCAGCAATCTGCTTAGCTTCCGCTGTAGTGAGGAAGAGATAAACAGAGCATTCAGCAATGTTAGACATGACTCAGGCCATAATTGTAGATGATATGCTATCGTGATATTATACCATAGACCACCTCGGGGCATGGAGTGATCAGTTTAATGACTGCATGGTCCTTTGATGCCCCACAAAATGGTAAACGGGACTTTTGATAGTGCATGTAACTGGCCCCATGAAATATAGCGCCTGTCTGACAAGGAAGCAACATGTCGGTCAGCTGATTCACACACTTTTATATGGAGTATGATGCAATGTGCAGCATTTAACAATCGCCCTTGCTTTAGACAAAATAATCATTCTTTGAGGGCAAAATTTCAGTAGCATACCAAAAATCAGGATGCGGCATGTAAAATATCCGCTGGGCTTGGGTGTCTAGTCAGCGTATTTACAGAGGCTACAATATAATTCTGACATGAGAGGGAAAGGGTGGGAGGATGGAAGCAATGGAAGAATATTCAGAATATTCAGAATATTCAGAAACAGCGGGAGACAGGGAAGGCCACAAATAAGGGCTTCGAATCGCTGTTTTATTGTATTGGCAATTTGAAAATCAATGAAATTTGTAAACGGGGAGGAAAAAACAAACAGTGCAAATAGCTGGAAAAACAAAGCCCAGCAATTGTTCACTTATATAAAGAAAGAAATGGTTGCTGGCAGCTATTATATCATTGGCAAACATTGCTTGCTTGTTACAGTGCAGCTGGGTTATACAAAACACCCTTATTACAGATGACAATCCAGAGTTGGGGCATTGGCAATTAAAAAAAAAAAATCCGTATGAAAGTTGTGGCATGTTATTTTATTTTGTAAAATTAAATGGGTGATTTTCAAACCTGTTTAGTTTATTTTTATTAACCTATTTCTTCTTTATCTTTGTTTATGTATTACTATATATATATATATATATATATATGCAGGTTTTGGTGTCCTCGGGTGTCTTCCCGTGTAAAAGTTGGGGTGTCTAGGCGACGTTTCGACGAGGTCTCACTCGTCATCTTCAGGCTGGTGCTTTCGGCTTCTTGTTACTGGAACAGAGCGGGATCTCAATGTTTGAGTTCCTATAAATACTGTAGAGGGGGTGTGGTGTCTAGCCTCCAATGTTCTGGGCAGAGAGGAAGTTCCCAGGCTAGTGTGCCTTTTCTTCTTTTGTTCCTTAATTACTTGAGAGATACCTTGAGTGATTTCTTGAGTGATATCCTGAGTACCACTTAGGTGGGTCATTAGGTACTCAGTGGTACTCAGGATATCACTCAAGAAATCACTCAAGGTATCTCTCAAGTAATTAAGGAACAAAAGAAGAAAAGGCACACTAGCCTGGGAACTTCCTCTCTGCCCAGAACATTGGAGGCTAGACACCACACCCCCTCTACAGTATTTATAGGAACTCAAACATTGAGATCCCGCTCTGTTCCAGTAACAAGAAGCCGAAAGCACCAGCCTGAAGATGACGAGTGAGACCTCGTCGAAACGTCGCCTAGACACCCCAACTTTTACACGGGAAGACACCCGAGGACACCAAAACCTGCATTCCTGTACCCGTGAAAATCTACGAAAGCATATATATATATATATATATATATATATTTGCTTTCGTAGATTTTCACGGGTACAGGAATGCAGGTTTTGGTGTCCTCGGGTGTCTTCCCGTGTAAAAGTTGGGGTGTCTAGGCACCCCAACTTTTACACGGGAAGACACCCAAGGACACCAAAACCTGCATATATATATATATATATATATATATATATATATATATATATATTGCCTCACTTTTTCTTTTTCTTTTTTAAAGGCTGCAAAATACACATAGTCTCTGCAAGAAATGGAACCTGGGTCTCTGCTGCATCCATGCACAAGCTACGTGTGACACTTTTGAGTTCTCTGAAGGGAGAAAGGTGGGAATTTAGACAATTGTCTGTTCTGGAGGGAGTCTTGAAAAAGTAAGGGTTGCCTCAAACAACGGCTCTGAAGCATAAGGGCTGGGAATTGATGGAAGTTCCTTGCAATTGGGATAATGTGATTTCCTTCCACATATCTCATCTGTGGCTCTAAGAGTTGCTTTTCCTGATCCAAAGCACTTAAAGATAAGGACCTCAGGACAGTTAAGTCCAGTCAAAGGTGACTATGGGGTTGCACCGCTCATCTTGCTATTCAGGTGGGGGGAGCTGGCGTTTGTCCACAGACAGCTTTCCAGGTCATGTGGCCAGCATGACTAAACTGTTTCTGGCACAACGGGACACCATGATGGAAAGCAGAGTGCACGCAAACGCCATTTACTTTCCCATCACAGCGGCACCTATTTATCTACTTGCGGTTGTGTGCTTTTGAACTGCTAGGTTGGCAGGAGCTGGGACAGAGCAACAGGAGCTCACCTTGTCATGGGGATTCAAACTGCTGCCCTTCCGATCGGCAAGCCCACTGATAGGTCCACCTGCCATTGTGAGGCTCAAAGCAATGAAGATGATGCCTCCCCAGCTGTTGCCATTGGCTGTGGGTTTCTTGTGATGTCACAAAAGCAGTTATAAAGGCAGATATAAAGGCAGGCCAAGGGGAAAGCCCTTTTCTGTTTCCAGCAGGACACACCTGGCAATGGATGTGGCATTCAGCACTGCCCAGGTTTCTTCCACTTGGAGGAGGCAAACTGGTGAATGGAAGGAGGCAATCCTCTGGCAGTGGGATGCTAGGGAGCAAGTTTGCTTGTTTGAAGGCTGCTGGTATCTGATTGGAAGCTGGCGGACGTCTCATGATAGACCTAAAAGTAGCTTCTGGCACAATGGGACACTGAGATGGAATCCAGAGCACATGGAAAGGTCATTTACCTTCCTGCCACAGTGGTACCTATTTATCTACTTCTACTGGCATGCTTTCGAACTGCTGGGTTGGTAGGAGCTAGGACAGCAACAGGAGCTCACAGTGTTGTGGGGATTCAAACCACTGACCTTCTGATTGGTAAGCCCAAGAGGCTTAGCGGTTTAGACCACAGCACCACCCGTGTCCCTTTTACCTTTACCTTCCAAGGCACTTACTGTTCCTAAGCATTCTTGGCCATCCACAACCCTGAACATTGCGGTTGCGTACCATGCCAGGTAAAGATTCGGCTATGGGAAGAACTACAGGAAGGCAAGCTAGAAGACAGGAGCCTTCCATTCAAACATTGTTTTCGAGCTAGGCGTGTAATAATCCTGCCCTATGAGACAGTCCTCACAGGAATTCGGTTTCATGGTTCAATGTAGTAAGAAATTCTGCATTGCTCCCATCTCCACGTTGACAATGGTTTTATCAATTGCATTTCTAGCATATGGAAAGGCAAGGTAGTACAGGATAACTAAATAGAGAAGGGGGTAGGGGAGAACTGGACCTGGAAAATATGTGAATTTTCCCAACACATTTTTATGAAGACTCTTCAGCAGGAAGTACCTTGGTATGTTGTAATGATGTGTCTTCATCTAGTTAAGCAGCTAGAGCAGTTTGTTCAGCATGCGTTCTCCAGGGAACATTCATTTACTTGCGAGAATCATAACAGTATGAAAACAGAATTACTCATAAGGACACAATACAAGCCCTGCTGGATCAGGCCAGTCACCTATCTAGTCCGGCATGTAACTGCATTTGCCATTTTACTGCCCATTCACATTCACTCAGTTTGGCAAGATCCTTTTGGAGAACTACACATTCCATTTTCATTTTAGCCATCCTAAACAATTGGGTATTGTCAGTCAACTTGCTACCACCTTGCTTACCCCTATGTCTATATCATGTACGAAAATAATAATAATAATAATAATAATAATAATAATAATAATAATACCCTGGCTGGGTTTCCCCAGCCACTCTGGGTGGCTCCTAACAGAATATTAAAAACACAATAAAACATCAAACATTAAAAGCTTCCCTAAACAGGGCTGCCTTCAGATGTCTTCTAAAAGTCAGGTAGTTGTTTATTTCCTTGACATCTGATGGGAGGGCATTCCACAGGGCGGGCGCCACCACCGAGAAGGCCCTCTACCTGTAACCTCACTTCTCACTTCTCGTGGTGAAGGAACCACCAGAAGGCCCTCGGAGCTGGACCTCAGCCTGAATGATGGGATTTGAGACGCTCCTTCAGGTATACTGGGCCAAGGCCGTTTAGGGCTTTACAGGTCAACACCAACACTTTGAATTGTGCTTGGAAACATACTGGGAGCCAATGTATGTCTTTTAGGACCTGTGTTATATGGTCTTGGTGGCTGCTCCCAGTCACCAGTCTGGCGGCAGCAGTCTGGATTAGTTGTAGTTTCCAGGTCACCTTCAAAGGTAGCCCCACATAGAGCGCATTGCAGTAGTCCAAGTGGGAGATAACTAGAGCATGCACCACTCTGGCGAGACAGTCTGCGGGAAGGTAGAGTCTCAAGCCGGCGTACCAGATGGAGCTGGTTAATAAGTACGGGTCCGCTTTCTGTCATGAGAACTGTCCATTAATTCCTACTGTCTGCTTCCTGTTTGTTACTTAACCAATTCCGAATTCACAAGAGGACCTCGCCTCTTATTCCATGACTGCTAAGCTTAATCAGGAGTCTTTGGTGAGGGATTTTGACTCACAGTCACACCAGTTACAGCTGACCATGAACAATGAATCACCTAAAGCTTTAGTTAAATAGCCTGGTGATTTAAATTGTGTGAAGGTTGGAGCTTTTCTTAGAAACTCTAGCACAAGCCTTGCAACATTTTTACAGATGGAAACACGGCAAACAGTGAAGCACAACAAATAAAGAAATTAACTCTTGAATAAGCATTCAGTGCTGCTGCCTTTTTACGGTCAGGGAATTTGGATCTCGGCAATCTTCCTCTCCATTATATGAAGGGCTGTGATCAGTATTTGGGCCTAGCATGTGACAACTTGTAAGTCTGACAAGTGCACAGAGGAAGGTAATCGCTGCTTGTGCAACTGAACTTGTTGAGCAAGTCACATTTTTAATGGCTGACCCATAAATTCTGTATGAATTTCCAAGGCCCTTTTCTCTTCATTTCCTATGCATGACTGAAAACCACTCTGCATTTTATGCCACAATAAAATGCTCTTTTATACTTTTAAATAGCCCGTTATCAAAGGACATCCCTGATCTTTATCCTTCCAGTCTATTCTTTATGAGTCTGTGTCTCATTCTTCGGAAGACAGAGCAGAGTTCCCAGCAGAGGTGTTTGTTGAAAATGTTTATTCAAAAGAAAATGCACCCTTCGCCAAACTACCTGGTAGCCTTTTGTTCAATTGATGCTTGAGAGGTAATCAGATCATCCACAATTGTTTGCCCTTTTGAAATAACAGAAATCCAATAGGAGCAAGTGGAGGGAACGTTAAAGTCTCCCTGCAAAGCGGGTAATAATAATAATTTAAGAAACAACCAAAAAGCCTGCGAAACTCTATCCTTCGGGGAAGGGTGACCTGGTTTTGCTTAGGTAAAAGGGATTCAGTTAACGGGGCAGCAAGTTACATCAGGTCTTCGCATGCCTTTATAAACTGAGAAGGACAAAGATCATAGACAAGTGAAAACCTACCAGTAAAAAAAAAGCCAAGTTAAGAGAAGGGAACAGATGAAAAGGAAGTGTCTCGTTTCTCATTTCATTCATGGGATTATTTTAGACGATAACTTCTTCTTTTGTGGTTCAGCGGTTGGCTGGACAGATTCATTACAGGAACTCAGCTTTTGCAACAGTTCAAGCCCTAGTCAGCGGTGGCTGGTGCCCCATGGAACGGGGAGAGAAAGCATGGAAGTAGGGCTACGTCCAGATTTCCTGGTCATTACTGGGATTTCAAAGTCGGAAGTGACATGGGGGGGGGTATTTCTGGAAGTCAGCGGGTTGTCCTGGATCTTCACATACGGAAAATCACGTAACGGAAAATCACGGTTTGTTCAAAGTAAGCTCAACAACTTTTGGGTTTTCCTCTAAAAAACTCAGCAATTTTGGTGGTTCAACAATCTTGGGGTCTTTAAAAAGTCCTGGTTTTTACTTTACAGCAACACTAAGGTAGCGCAAGAGCGAATGACAAGCAGAGGCAGAGAAAATGGTGGGCAAGGCCAACTCATTCTGGTTTTGTCCCCATCCTCCTCCCTACAAGAGCAAAAGTGAAATTAAGGAGGAAATATGCTAAGAGCCGCAGCCTCCGCCATTGCAAGGCTGGTTGCAAGTATAGAGTCAGGGAGGTTGGGACTGGCTGAGAGCAGCCTGAGGTTGGTGGAGCAGTGTCTTGTTCACCCGCAATTGACTCTAGGGAAATTAGAGAAGCAGCTGCAAGAACGGTATTACTCATCACACTTTAATTTCTCTCCCCGTTCCATTCCTAAGGACTGCAGCACCAGTAAAGAAATGGGGCTTGACTGCTATGTCAGGGCACTCACAAACATTCTGAGTGTTAGTTACTAAGGCCTTCGGAATCAATCCATTTTGATGCAAAGCACCATTTCAATGCCTTGCAATGCAGGAAGGGCTAAACAGTCTGAAAGCAATAGAATTCATTACCGGTGATTATGAAGTACCAGAACATAAGTACATACCCTCCAACATGAAAATAGGGATGTCCTATTCCATAATGATAATTTTACTATTTATACCTCACACATCTTACTGCGTTGCCCCAGCCACTCTGGGCAGCTTCCAACATCTATAAAAACGTAAGAAAACATTAAACATTAACAAAAATCTTCCCTTTACAGGATTGCCTTCAGAGGTCGGGTAACTCCATACCCTCTAACATTTCTACAATGAAAATAGGGAGGCGCTGTAGGTTAAACCACAGAGCCTAGGACTTGCCGATCAGAAGGTCGGCGGTTCGAATCCCCACGACGGGGTGAGCTCCCGTTGCTCAGTCCCAGCTCCTGCCAACCTAGCAGTTCAAAAGCACATCAAAGTGCAAGTAGATAAATAGGTACTGCTCTGGCGGGAAGGTAAACGGCGTTTCCGTGCGCTGCTCTGGTTCACCAGAAGAGGCTTAGTTATGCTGGCCACATGACCCGGAAGCTGTACGCCGACTCCCTCGGCCAATAAAGCGAGATGAGCGCCGCAACCCCAGAGTCGTCCACAGCTGGACCTAATGGTCAGGGGTCCCTTTACTTTTACCTTTAAATGAAATAGAGTGAGAAAAAATGAATTTTCTTTTTATAAAATACTCCTCTGGCCTTTTTTGTGCAAATGCATTAATTATTGAGGGGGAAACCTCAGTTTTATGCAATGTTGCAGTTGATAATAAAGCATATGACAAGAAATCTGTGTCAGTTAGCAACAAGAGTCATAAAATTCTCTTACCTCTTACTTGCTTCAATTTGCAGCTCTGAGCTGAGAGAGCATGCCATAATGTGGTCTGATGCTCATAAAGACAAGTAGTGAAACGTTTCAACTGGCAAAAAATTAATGTGGCTGAATCTGAGGCCCACATTGAGCTTGAGGCCCCAGGCCAAATGGCCCTTCTGCCCCCCCCTTTCTCCATCCTGGTTGTCCCATTCATTGCAGTAAAGGCAGCCAGTTTGCATGCTTGCACACCAATGCGTGTGAACGTGGTCTGACTGCTTCTGTTGCAATAACTGCGGCAACCCTCATGGTTATGAGTGCAGTGGTCTACTCATGCAAGCAGTGTGGGATAAGCTGCCCATTCACGGGGCGGAGGAAGGGAGCGGCGGGGGCGGATCGCCCTGGGTGTCATCACTGAGGGGGGTGACATATAGCGTGCCACTCGCCGGCAATTCCCAAGCCTTCCCTGAGCCGTTGGGGGGAAGGCGTGGAGCTGCACCCCCTTGCCAGTGGCCTTCCCCCTTCGTTTTGACAGCTTAGGGGAGGCTTGGGAGTCACAGGTGGGTGGTGCGCCATTGCCCCCCACTCCCGGGCTGCTTCTGTTAGGATATTTCTGTTCCACCTTAAAAGGGAGCAGGCTTTGTGAGTCACAGAGTCTGCGTATTTCCTGTTCACAGGATGTTTGTGTTGTGTCTATGCTTTCATTTCACTCTGTGCCTGAGCATACCGAAGCAGGCAGTCATGTTTTTTCTTTGTTCTGTCCAACGCTGAATAAACTTCTAAATGATACTCTCCTGCGTGCAACTTTCACTGTGCGAATTCTGCTGATAGAGCGTGCATCAGTTCTGGAATGTGGCAAGCTATTTTCTGGAGCTCGTGTCGCTAATTGCTGATACTGTATCAACGGGAGATCGATGGATGTCCGGAGACGACGTGGGGGCCATGATGGGCCATATCTCCCTGGCAGTATCCCAACAGCTTCTTGGGGCGGGGGGGGGGGAGAGTCTCCCCTGAGCTATCAAAAGGAAGAGGAAAGGGAGGAAGGGTGTTGGCAAAGTGGAGCGGTTCCCTCTTCCCCTGCCCAAGAAGCAGCCCGCCATGGGCGGCTTGCTCCGCCCCCATGGACACAGCATATGCGCCACTCCAGGTACCGGGGCAGCTAGCTCCCAGCTAGCTCCCATTCGCACAATACAGCAAGAGCTACCTTGCGATCAAGGCAGCTCCAGGTGTGCTTCAAGGATAAAGTGACTGTGGCTCCATTCTGTCAATTGACAGCTTATATTTTGTACTTGCTGCTCCTGTGAATGAGCCACTGACTAGAGAAGGGAAGGGGAAGACCATAAATGGTACAGTGGTAACATGAGAATAAGAGCGAAATCGCAGTGCCTCCATACCAGGGGTCAGCAAACATTCTCAGACCTTGTGGGGCACCGGACTATATTTTGGGGGGGAAATAAAAAATGAACGAATTCCTATGCCCCACAAGTAACCTAGAGAGGCATTTTAAATAAAAGCACACATTCTACTCATGTAAAAATACGCTGATTCCTGGACTGTCCGCGGGTCGCAATTAGAAGGTGATTGGGCTGGATCCGGCCACCAGGCCTTAGGTTGCCTACCCATGCTCCAGATTGTCAGCGTTTTGCAACAGGGATTCGACCGCATAACTGAACTTTCGGTTTGTGCAATTGCGGTAATTATGCCCTCTGCTAAAAGTGGCAACGTTGCTTCTTCATTCACTTAGGAAACTGAGCGAATGTGTCACTTACGGCCTCATTTATCAGCATGGTATTTGTCAAGGAATTACAAAGTTGAAATTTTGTGCTTGTCAAGAACTTATATGCTAAGCTTTTTTCTTTTTTCTGGTCATGCAAAGTACCTGGCTCTTTCACATCATCATCCTTGATCTATATGCTTTTTATACAGTGGTACCTCGGGTTACATACACTTCAGGTTACATATGCTTCAGGTTACAGACTCCACTAACCCAGAAATAGTACCTTGGGTTAAGAACTTTGCTTCAGGATGAGAAGAAAAATCGTACTCCAGCGGTGCAGCAGCAGCAGGAGGCCCCATTAGCTAAAGTGGTTAAGAACAGTTTCATGTTAAGAACGGACCTCCGGAACGAATTAAGTACTTAACCCGAGGTACCACTGTATTCTTTGTCAGCAATGCCATAACAGATTTAGGGGCACCTTCCTGCTATTTTTGCAGGTGTATTTGGCAACATGCCATTGATGCAATAATAGTTTTGGATTGTTATTGGAGTGTCCACAGATTATTCCCGTTTATGTGTTGTTTTGTGGTGATGTTGCGATGTCACCATGTTTTTGCCATCTGGAGGGGCACCCCTGAAATCTAAGGAGAACAAAAAAAGACCACCGCAACATTTGCAACAGAAAACGTCGCTGGGTTTCAGAAGGAAGCTACAAGCCATGAACTGACAGGAAATGAAGCAATATATCCACCCCGAAACACATGCAGGTGTCAAGAGTATAGAAAGTGGGAAGGTGTATGACTGTCCCAATACCATCTGAGCACAAATGAGAGAGCCAGTGTGGTGTAGTGGTTAGGGTGTCAGACTGGAACCTGGGAGACCAAGGGTTCAAATCCCTACTTGGCCAGGAAGGTCACTGGGTGAGCTGGGGCCAGTCATTGCCTCTTAGCCTAACCTACCTCTCAGGTTCCTTTGGGGATTAAAGGAGCAAGAAGAGAATCATGTACACCACCTTGAACTCATATAAATGCAAGACTATATAAATGCAAGACTATACTATATAAATGCAAGAAATAAACAAGTCAGAATATATGCACAATATAATATAGTGGTACCTCTGGATGAGAGGGACGCGGGTGGCGCTGTGGGTTAAACCACAGAGCCTAGGACTTGCTGATCAGAAGGTCGGCAGTTCGAATCCCGTAACGGGGTGAGCTCCTGTTGCTCGGTCCCTGCTCCTGCCAACCTAGCAGTTTGAAAGCACCTCAAAGCGCAAGTAAATAAATAGGTACCACTCCGGCGGGAAGGTAAACGGCGTTTTCGTGCGCTGCTCTGGTTCGCCAGAAGTGGTTTACTCATGCTGGCCACATGACCCAGAAGCTGTATGCCGGCTCCCTCGGCCAATAAAGCGAGATGAGCGCCGCAACCCCAGAGTCGGTCACGATTGGACCTAATGGTCAGGGGTCCCTTTACCTTTACCTCTGGATGAGAATGGGATCCGTTCCAGAGCCCCGTTCGCATCCTGAAGCGAACGCAACCCGCGTCTGCGCGTGTCGCATTTCGCCACAGCGCATGATGTAATTTTGAGCGTCTGCACATGCGCGAGCGGCGAAACCCGGAAGTAACGCGTTCCGTTACTTCCAGGTCGCTGCGGAGTGCAATCCAAAAACGCTCAGCTCGAAGCTACTTTAACCCAAGGTATGACTGTATAAAGGACATCTCATGGGGACCTGCCTTGCTCTTCCCTTTTGCAAATACAGTCGTACCTCGGGAGTCAAACGCCTTGCGAGACGAACGTTTCGGCTCCCAAACGCCGCAAACACGGAAGTGATTGTTCCGGTTTATGAACGTTCTTTGGAACACGAACACCCGTCGCTGCTTCCATGGCTTCTGATTGGCTGAAGGACTTCTGGAACAGATTGCATTTGACTTCTGAGGTACGACTGTAAACAGTATATGCAGTCCCTCCTGTAAAAGGCTTTCTACCCTCAGTGCTGATTAAAGTTAACTTGCATGTTTCCTTGTGCTGCTCTATGTTTAAATTTTTTTACTGTGTGAGAGTGAAATGATTTTTGTGTGCGAGTAGGAACGGTCTTTACATTTCACTTTAATTCGATTTTCTGTTCTTAATTTATTTTCCTTCAGATGTTGTAGAAACACAGTATTTAATTAAAAAATATGTATGGGGGGGGGGTCATGCCTTGGGGCAAAGGACTCCTCTGAACGCAACAGCAGATATGTTCAAACTGAACCAGAGTTGAATATTTGTTTGAGGTACTTATTCATGTCTACTTAAAAGGGTGTGCTTGGCTTCTAATGGTGTTTAATTACGTCTTGTATGTTTTGGTCTCAAAACCACTCTGCAACAGCTCCTACTGGAACCTAAATTAACCAAGCTAACTTCAAGACCATGCGTCTGGATGACTCTGCAAAAAAGAAAAAGGGGAAAAAAGTGAATGACTGGTCTTCAGCCTGACTGGTCTGTTCTAGATTCTAGCCATGCTTAATCTTCCCACAAGTTTTGTGGTTTACACATAAATGTTTGGTAGTCAGTTCCACGTCACACATTATGAGCGATCTTGTCACTACTCACAGGACAGAGGCCGGCTGAGTCACAGAACAGAAGGGCCAGAGAGGCATGTTTGGATTTGATGTGCAGGATCGCAGCTCTCAGTTTTCTTTTAAGGTGCAAACTCCCAACTGTACAAGATTCTGAATTGGTTAGGCTGTGCCAGCAGAGACCCTTGCAAGGAAGAAATTACAGCAACACAGCCTCAGGGCACACATCGACAAAGTTTGCAGATGTTGCAACAGCAGCACACTTCACTAAGTGCACCCTGACATCTTCTGCAAAGTCTCATTCTTGCTATGAAAACACTAACAGTAATCCTCATGACACAGGTGATGTTAATTTGTTTTTCTATCATAGGAAGGGCCGTACGGCATGTGACCTATGAAGCTGAGCACAGGCCATCAGCTACGTCTGCTGAAACGTGGGTTTGATCCCTGCCCAGGGCTGGAAAAGATAGAGGTTACCACAAAAATGTGGCTGGTTTTGTACCTTCAGCTTGGCAGGCAAGTCACATGCTGTCCAGGCCTGTTTTGCATCTGCCTCTCATGCACGATCATTAGGCATTTGCAAGGTTTGCAATTAGCCAGGCGCATTTTGCACCTTGCTTTGGACCGCTTGCAGCCAAGTGAAGATGCCTAGGAACCAGGATGGCTCCTGATGGCTCCTGATGCATGAGGATCGTTGGATGTTGGACTCTTTTCACACACTAACACACCATTCTATAGAATTCTATCTGTTGTATTCTATCAGAACTAGCCAGTTGTTTAACCGAGAATCAATCACAGTCAGACCATCATTTGACAAATAAGACTTTAGAGCCATCTTGCCCCCAAATGGCAACGAGACATTCTGTTTCGGCGACTGCAAGAGAGTTTGGATTTGGATTTGTAACTATGGTTTAAGTAGGGTCGCTGTATTTCAAAAAATGAAAATATGGACACAAAAGTTGTTGAGCAGATGTAACTGGGCATTGCAAGTGTTTTAAATGTCTGTTTGGTTGATGGCAATCCTTTTTGAGAGGCAGTCTTACCTGAAAAACAGTACAGAAGTCTTTTAAGTGAATGAATGCACACATAAAATAATACATCTTAGTGGTTCTTAGTAAGAAATCTAAGTGGTGAATAGTTATATAGCATATTGCCTTCCTTTAACTCATTTAACATATTGCTTCCAAAATAATGTTGTGTAAGGCTGCGATTCTAACTCCACTTACCTGCGAGTAAGCTCTACTGAATTCCATAGGACTTACCTACTAATAGACATGGTTAGGCTGACGCTGCAAATAAACTTTTTACGAGAGTGACAGGATAGGTGTTATCATTCGGGATATTTGTTTTCTACTTGAAGCAGTGTTTGAAACGCCCAGTGTTCTAGGTGCATTTTGCAACAGGGAATCCCATTAGTGTGAGCAGTTTCTGAGCTCTGGGCACAGAACTGTGCCTAAGATTTCAGATTAAAACTGCACATTGGAAGGGGAAAAGGACCTTTTTTCTGCTTCCCCACTTCCAGCTACTCTTTGAAGACTGGAGAAGAGGCCCTCTTAAGAATATTAGGGGGTAGGCAGAGAAAGGACTAGACCATGTGAAAAATGAAGATAATATTTTATCGGCAGTTCATTCATTTTCAGCTTTGTATTCTCGTTATAAAAAAGTGTGCCTAGACATTCCATTGTTGTGCCCATAACCTTGGTTTAAGGTGCCATTCAGCTCCTAGCTTTCATATCTCAGTTTCTAATGTTGTCTTGAAGTAAATTTCTGGCATTCCGGAAGGGAGCAAGAGACCAACAGGGCGAAAGACATTTATTATTGCCTCCTAGTTTGTGATCCACCTTTAAAATTCAGGTGCTTTTAATTACTGTAATGCTTTTAAATCAAAAATGCAAATGTCCACTGTTTTTCAAACACGCCAACTTCAAGCCTTACAGCCAAACTAGGCATCACTGATGCTAGTATTTTCTCATATTGTGGAGGAGGAAAAAAAAGTAGACACATATATCAGAAGTTAAGTAATCTATAATGCAAACCAAGTGGCCACTGCAGTCCTGCAAAATGAGGATGATGGCAATCGATAGCTCATCAGCAGATCAGCAAAAGCATCTTTGGTCATAAACGTAGCATCTCACTCTGCTGTTTCCTACCCACGCACTGTCTGCCCGTCTGAAGGATGTAATTCAGGTTCTGTGAATAGGGCTTCCATTACAAAATGACATAGATTGTAGCTGGTTTGCTCTGACGTATCTGCACTCTGGGGAAGGAAGAGGTGATAAACTGGTTTCCCCGTTTTTTTCACATGGACAAATTTACATGGATACATGCTGTGAAATGACAGATTATTTTTCTCTCTTCTAATTTCTGTGCTAAACACTCATTTACAGGCCATTTATTTACAGGATTCTGCACAGTGGTCCAATAGTTTAGAACAAGACAAAACACCAACAATGACATGCAAAATTAAGAATGCGATTAACAGCAAACCCCCACAAAAGATGAGCTGTATTTATGATAGCAATCGTCAGCACAGTGCAGTGATTCCTGAAGATACTACCAGCCCCTGTTCTTCTTTATACTAATAAACGCTCAACTATCCTGAGCTGACACAGTCATATAATCATTCATTGACTGATAAACACAATTAGCAGCAGCTGCATACAAGAGAGGCTGGCTGTATCATCCTTTAACTGTTTCCTTTCTGAAAGCTGGAAGAGAGTTAGGTGCGACAAAGCGATGTATTCCTTTATTGTGCATGAGGGACTGAGGGAAAAGTGCATGAGCAGAAAGCAAGGCAGTGTGGTACAGTGGTTAGGATCGGCTGGGGAGTCTTGGGTCAAATTCCTACTCAGTCACAAAGCTCACCTTGCCTCTGTCATTTCTTTTCAGCTTAATACACCTCACAGGGGGGTTGTGGAGATAATAGGAAGGGACAGCGGTACCCAACTGAGCTCCTTGGAAGAAAGGCAAATAATAATTTATTTACTTTATTTCATAAAATGTATACACCGCTTGATTATAAAAAGCAACAACCTCAAAGTGGTTTTTAGGTAAAATTCTAAGAAATTGCTTGAGAGTCAGCAAAACTACAGTGTCCATATTTTTCTGTCTTCTGGTTTCCAATACTGTAATATGAAACTATTGCCAAGGGCAGAGACCAGTGGTATTTCAAATCGTTTTGCCCATTTCAGGAGCTTTCCACACTAAAAGGTATTTTTTGAATATAAGGGGATAAAGTTGCTGAATACATTGGAATTGACCCACCAAAATGAATGGATAAACCATTAAACGACTATAAAAATGAACGTATTACCTAGAATGTTATTTTTGTTTCAAACAATTCCGGTGATTGACAAGACAGATTGTTTCAATGTATGGCAAAAAAAATATTTCTAAATATATTTGGCAAGGGAAAATACCAAGAATAAAATATGAAATATTGATAGATGCAAAAGAGAGAAGAGGTTTCTCCCTGCCGGATATGAGATTATACTATGAAGCATCTTGTCTTTGTTGGTTAAATGAATGGATGACATTGGAAAATTCACATATTCTAGACTTAGAAGGTCATGATAAAAATTTTGGTTGGCACATTTATCTATGGTATGAAAAGGTGAAAGTACATAAAGGATTTACAAATCATATATTTAGGAAAAAATTATATAGAGTATGGGATAAATACAAAAATCTATTAAGAGGTAAAAATACCACTTTGGCTCTCACCATTGGAAGCTATAGTGGTAAAGAAAATGAATATGATAGAAGGGTGGACAACTTAGAGAAATTTAAGTAAAACAAGGGGGTGGAGTGTATAAATTAAAAGAATTTGAGGAATTATCAGGAAAATTAACAACATGGATACAATAGCATTTGAATGAAGTATTTAAGAAAGATAGGATATGAGGGTTTGGGGATATATCACAACTGGAGAGAGACCTGTTGGAATGTAATGTAAAAGTGATGTCTAAAATGTATAAAATATTACTGGAATGGGAGACAAAGGATGAGCAAGTAGAATCCTCAATGATACATTCGGCAATAGATATTGGTCATAATATAGATATGGAAGCATGGGAACGATTGTGGAATGTGGATATAAAAATTTACAGCATGTTACTCTCTAAGAGAAAATTATATGGAAATGATATATTGATGGTACCTAACACCGAGTAAATTGGCAAAAATGTATAAATCCAAATCAAATCAGTGTTGGAAATGTAAAGAGAAAGAAGGTTCTTTTTATTATTTGTCTTGCAATAAGGTTAAAGCTTACTGGGAAATGATATATAATGAATTGGAAATTAATGCATAAACCAATATTTTGCAAAACACAAAACAACCGCCACCCATACTTGCAATCAAATCCTACCTAGAACAACCAATGGGTGCGATGTTACATCTTTAAATTAGTGTTGCTTCATGCCTCCATCATTGTTCCTTTCATCACTATCAGCTCTCCTGCATTTCGTTTCCTTCAGTTTATACAAGAAGTTAGACAAAAAGAGCAAAAGTTTTTTGAGACCTTTTATGTGGGGTAAATAATTTGCATGGCTATTTTACTTCTGAAGCAGGAAAGGGACACACATTAAAATACAGAGTGTTGCTCAATATAACAACAAAAAAGTGGGATACTCACACCTTCCCCTTACGGCAAACAAGCCATCATCAAAATGATGAATGTTTATGGAAAACTGGAGGCCTTTTTTTTTACTATCTGCCACAGTATTTTAGTGATATCATGAGCAGGATTCAAGATAAGAGAGGCAGAAAAAAAGATGATCAGACAGGGTTTAGCAATAAGTATAAATAAATCAGCAACTAAGGATAAGAATAAAAACATCAGGGTGAGAGGGAGGTGGGAAGTCAAAAACAAAAGCAAATCCTATATTGCTATGGTTCACCATTGGTGGTCCAGGGGGTCTGTGACACCCTTCACATAACAAAAACTACCATAGAGGTATCATAAATTTCAAAAGTAGGGGGTCCATGGCTTGGCTTTTGAAAAGCAGGGGGTCCACAGGTCCACCTGGGAACCACAGGTATATTGTACGTGAAGTAAACTGGTTAAAAACCTTTGAAAATTTAATAGAAAATATTACAAAAAAGAAAACGATCTTGGTTCCCAACCTTTTTTTTGGCCATGCCCCGCCTAAGCATCTCTAAAATCCTGATGACCGCCCAGGGTCGGATTTAGGTTTGATGAGGCCCTAAGCTACTGAAGGTAATGGGGCCCTTTATATGTCCAGCTGTCCTTTCTCAACAACAAATTGTTGCTTTTTTGTGTGTTGAATATATGCTATATGGTAATTTATGGACCTAATAGGTATCTAAAGCCATTCGCACATAACAAAAATATGTATTTTATCAAATTAATTGTTGAACTGAAATACAATTAAGAAATTAAGAAGTATATTAATAGTGAAATAATTATCTAACTTAAAATGATTTTTTTATTCATAACAAAATAATGCAACCACATTGGCATTTGGCAATAACAAGTTCCTTTAGAAACACAAGTTACAAAGACTCATAATCCAGTGTCTAGAAACTTGCTATAACATGAAATAATAATAGCAAACCGGTGATATATTAGTTAGCAGGCGGAGCCCTTTACTTACACCATAGGAGCCTACAAAACACTGTTGCTGTATGTTGGTTTTATTTTATTTGTTTTATTTATTTATTTTATGTTTGTTTGTTTGCTTTATTTGTTTTATTTATCTTATATTTTGGAAATGTACATCCAGTTTTTTCCCTTTAATTTTTTTTGGGGGCCCCCAAGAGAGTGGGTCCCTAAACTATAGCTTGTTTAGCTTATACCTAAATCCGGCCCTGGGTCCTGTGACAATAATCATTCTTCTTATTCAAAAAGTGAAGTCCTATTCACGTGGAGGAAGCCTATAAGGCCATTCACTGTTAAATAACTCATTCCCGAATTGCCCCCCTTTAAAAATCAAACTGCCTCCCTGTGGGGCATGTGCCCCGCGTTGGGAACCACGGGTTTACACCCTGATGTTGACCAACAGCGTTGATGCAACCTGTTCCCAGAAAAGGCCAGTAGCACACGGACTGAAAATGTGCAAATCGGTGTGTGTCCCAATCTCGGAGGGCTACGTGTGTTTGTGTGTTTTACGCCTCGGACGCCCAGGTTTGCCTCTGGCTTCCGAGAGGAGGGCGCATGTGGCGAGGTTGGGGAAGGCGCACGTGGAAAGAGATTGGGGCAAACGAAGCGCCTCCCTGCCGCGGCGGGCAGAGCAACAAAACGCAGGCAGCTCCGCCGTGCGCCTTTCCTTTCTTCCTTTTCCCCGACGAGCTCCAAGCTTTTGAATCTCCCCGCCCCTCGACGCCGGCCGGGGCACCCCCGGCCCCTTCCCCTGGCTGACTGGCTTGGCTGGCTGCAGAGCAGGAGCGCGCCTCGCCGCTGCGCTGCTGCTGCTGCCTCTCCTCTTCCCTCCGCCGCCATACTGCGGGGCAACCCAAACTTGTTACACACTGGCACCAACTCCTCCTCCTTCGCTGGCCGCCCCCGTTGCCATTCCCATCAGTTGCTGCTGAGCGCGCAGCGAACCTGTTCCCGGGGATCAATGCAACAAAATAGCAGAGAAGTTGGAGAGCAACAGCAGGTAAAGGGCGCTCGCTTCTTTTTTCTGCATGCTGCAGCGGATCGCGAGAGGCGGGGAGGGAGGAGGAGAAGGGGAAGGAGAAGGCGGCGTGCGGGAGGAGCCGCCGCCTCCGTCTTCTGCAACCCCCTTCGGATCCGCTGGAGGATCTCGGGCTGGGAGGAAAGAAGCGCTTCTCCTCCCTTCGCAGGTTTGCAAAGACGGGGCTTTTTTTGGAGTGGTTTTTGCGCGGGGAGAGGGCGGCGCTGGAATGCCATTTGCGGGGCTTTGCTGGTGGGAGCGCAAGGGCGAGCTATGGACGCCGGTGGTTGCTGGAGGAAAGGCACTCTCTCCTCGCTGTGTTTGTGTGTGTGTGCATGCGTGTGTTTGGGGATAGGGCGAGCGGCAAGCCCATCACCATCGTAATCGCTGCAGTCATAATTCTTCCGATCGGGAGGCGGGGTGGTGGTGGTGGTGGAAAGGACCGGGGCTGTGCGCCCGGGGCTGGCGGGCCCCGGGAGGACTTGGCGGGGGTTGCGCGGGGTCTCGATCGACGCCGCTTGCCGCTCCGGTGGGCGCGCAAGGAGTGGTGGGCGCCTTGCCATCGCGGGCTGGGGGAGGGATACAGGATAAACTGGCGTAGCGACGGCTGCCTATCTCCAGACACCCCCCCCCATACGCTAAAAAAAAAAAACACGACCCCAAACCCTTTCGCCGTCCAAAGGTAACTTGGGTTTGGACGCGGCGAGAAAGAGAGCGCAGCGTGGGTTTGGACGTTTTGCATTATTTCAGCGTTATTTCGCTGCATCGCTTCCACCCAGCGGCTCCCCGCTTGGGCGCTTTGCAGCCGGAGTGCATGCATGCTTGCATCCTCTGCAACCGGTGTCTAACATGTTCACCTGCCTGCGCAGACGCTCCGGTGAATCCGCCTCGTCTCCCCGACGCCCTTTTAATTTATTTTTTTATCAATGGGGGCAACGCAGCCTCTCTTTGTGTGCAGGCTTCAAGGGAAGAGGTGGGCTTCCACTATTGCCCTGTCATGATTTAGGGGGCTGCGTCTGTGTTTCTTCCGCCTGGTGGTGGTGGTTGGTGAGGACGTTTAAAAGGTCTTTTTTTTCCTGCCTCCCCGGTGAGATTTTACATAAGGCTGAAGGGCAGGGGCTTTTTGCAGTAATGGAGTTGCTGTGGAAAGAACTGAAGGAAGGAGGGCATGGGGGAGAGAAGAATGAATCTGCTAAACTTTTCCCTGGAAACCGATGCAATATCATTAGCTTTCCATTTTAATCCGGGTTGAGTGGCTGATGTCTTGCCCCTATCATTAATGTTTATATTTATGGGGAAATATATTGCCACTAGCTAAGGGAATTAAAAAATAGCCGGTGCTTATGGGCCTGGACTGACCCAGTGGAAAATAACCAGTGATGCTCTGGATAGTTTTAAAAAACAAAACACGAACCCAGTGCGGTTTGACAGGTTGATAAATTTCCTCTCTGAATCTGTTGACAAGTCCTCCCTCAGAAAGCTACTTCCCTGCGGCAGTATAGAGTGCTGTACATCTTGTTCAATGGAATAGGGGTAGTAGAAATATCCTCCTGAAACTGGGGTGGGTTAGGGCAGGGAATCTGAGTCTGTGTGTCTTCAGGTCATGGACAGAGCATTTTGGAGAAGAGGATGTTGAGTGGGACCGCAGTGCACCTGTTGTCCCCATGCGACTGTCCTCAGTTGGGCTCTGATGATTGCCAGTGTAAACATGGAAAAGATACAGGATCTGGCACCCCCCTGCTTTTTGACAAATCTAACACTGCATAGAGCTCCCTGGGGGCTATTTCTGAGCTTAAACCTGCATGTGTATTTTCTTAGCATTGTTGTTGTTTAGTCGTTTAGTTGTGTCCGACTCTTCGTGACCCCATGGACCAGAGCATGCCAGGCACTTCTGTCCTCCACAGCCTCCCGCAGTTTGAACAAACTCATGCTGGTAGCTTCAAGAACACCATCCAACCATCTCGTCCTCTGTTGTCCCCTTCTCCTTGTGCCCTCCATCTTTCCCAACATCAGGGTCTTTTCCAGGGAGTCTTCTCTTCTCATGAGGTGGCCAAAGTATTGGAGCCTCAGCTTCACCATCTGTCCTTCCAATGAGCACTCAGGGCTGATTTCCTTAAGAATGGATAGGTTTGATCTTCTTGCAGTCCATGGGACTCTCGAGAGTCTCCTCCAGCACCATAATTCAAAAGCATCAATTCTTCGGTGATCAGCCTTCTTCATGGTCCAGCTCTCACTTCCATACATCACTACTGGGAAAACCATGGCTTTTACTATACGGACCTTTGTTGGCAAGGTGATGTCTCTTCTTAGCATTAAGTCATTCAAAACTTAATTCCGTGTATGCATACATTTTTCAAAACATTATCTTTTGACCTTAATGGGTTTTAAGGCAAACCCTTTTCAGTGACGCCGTGTTGTTGTTGTTTTTAAGGCATGGGCTGAGATGACATCAGGTGCCCTTTGGCAATCCCTCATTCTCTCCAAACTGGTTCGAAGTGGGATGCTTCTCTCCTGCTTTCATGTTATTTGGGACTGTGGTCTGAAGATACCATGCAGCTTTCATGTATAGCTTTCATGTTGGGGTTTTGTGCTTCACGAATGGGTGTGCCCACAGCAGAGTAATATTACACAATATTATTTTTTTTAAAAAAATACCACAATAAAAGGGATGCCTGATAAAAGGGTTTTAACAAGTGGTTGGCACTATTGTATGCTGTTGTGCCATGGGATGGGCAGATGGTGAGGGAACCTTCTTGACAGCAGCTTCAGAGGAGACCAAAATTCACTGACTCCGCAAAGATACTATTGAGTGACAAGAATAACATTGGGCGGAGAGTTCCTCCTTGGAGCCCTTTATCCTATTAACATGAGTTTTGGGGATTGTACATCTTCCATCTTAGCCAGGTTTAGGTATAGGAGATCTGAGCTAGGGTGCTTTGTTTGTGGGGAGAGGCGTGGGGCTGTGTTCTCACCATCCTTCTCAACAGCCGAGACCCATGGTGCAAACCATTCACTGGCAGACCTGGCGACACGGACCTGACTAGCTTGGTTTTTATGTGTGCAAATTTTGCAAGGTCACTGTGCATTCACATGATGTGCATGTCAGATTCATGCATGCAAAATTATATTAATGCGGATATATCACCCAGGAAAACTGTGCACCAGAACTGTGAAATGGGCTGCAAAGGCAACAAAAAAATGGTATTTAAAAGTTGAGTAGGTAGAGGAACAAAAGACTCTCCTTGCATGGGCGTAACGTAGCCTCCACCCTTTTCAGTAAAAATCTAAAGGCTGTCTGTCTCCTACACTTCTAGAGATGTATGTACACATTATTTCCCCCAAGGATTAGACTAGTTCACCCAGCACTTCAAATCCCTGCAGTCTTATCACCTGATGGTCTGACTGTTCAGGTGGGCCTGATAGTGGAACAGTACAGTGGTACCTCGGGTTACAGACGCTTCAGGTAACAGACTTTGCTAACCCAGAAATGTTACCTTGGGTTAAGAACTTTGCTTCAGGATGAGAACAGAAATCGTGCAGGGGCAGCGGGAGGACCCATTAGCTAAAGTGGTACCTCAGGTTAAGAACAGTTTCAGGTTAAGAACAGACATCCAGAACGACTTAATTTCTTAACCCGAGGTACCACTGTAAATATCTCTCCTGTCTATAATCCAATTGCAAACTACTTAAGAAATTGTAGATTATCCCATAAAATTATCCATTGCTGCTTTTCTTTATCTTATCCCTGTTGACATTTTCCTTTGATTTCTATTTGGACTGATTTTGCATTTATCTTGTGCATATAAAGTTCTTCTGTGCAGTGAAGGAACAAGTCAAAACTGCACTTCTGCTGAATTTTAATGGGGTGCATTTTTTAATTAAGAAGTCTCATAGCCTTGTCAGTACTAAGCTTTCTGCTTTATCTGAAAGGCTGTGATTTTTCATATTAGAAGGCTTTGATTCTAGGTAATAGCAATAGTGCCCTTGTGAATGAAGAACGTTTTTGGATTGAAACTAATTTTTGCTGTCACTGTCAGTTTGGTCATGTGAGAAGGACCAGCATGCAAATGGTTCTGTTGTTGCAGAGCTGATTTCCTGACTGATTTGATAAGAAGGATAGTTTTCCACTATGAGGGGGAAACCAGAAAGGCACAAGTTGTGCTGCGTTCCAAAAATGTAAGAGAATGAGACATTTTTTGATTGAGAAACAAAGCTTGCCCTGGACACTGAAAGAAAGATGCTATTCTTCTGCTATTTTGTCACAGACCATGCCTTATTCCCTGATAATATTCTCTGGAACACAAAAGGCATTGCAATATTGAAGCTTCTTTAACTTGTTGTCCTACAACATTGCATTCCATTCCTTAATCAGATTTTTCTACGCAGTTTCCAGCAATATATGTTTGAGAGTAGCACTCAATAGAAAAATTACCCTCCGCCATCATGCTTCAAATAGCACCAGGCCCATGGGTAGCGAAGAGAGGGTTAAAGTGAGCTGTGTGATTTTCTGAACAGGAGATTAAATAAATCTCCTATTACAAATGCTCATAGATGAAGAACAAAATACCCTTCCTTTGTTTGCAGATCCATTTTCAAGATGCAATATCTAATTCTCTCTCTGTCCTCCTTTCCCCTTGTGTATGTATGCTAGCGAACTTAATTGTTATTCAGTAGGCATCCAACAGAGTGAACGTCTTAAATCATTAGCATGAGTTTCATCAGAGCCAAATCCAGGGGCTTCTGAAAGTTGGGCAACAAATCACCCACCTGTTGATTTACCTGTTGACTGAGTCTGCAGCTGTGCAGCGCAGCAATGGTGCAGTTTATGAAAGTTTCATGTTTTTATGAATAGGCACCTAACGCACATGGATTGTGAGCTAGAGACTGATTGCATGGTTTGGGGATGGAATGTGCTGCTTGCGCACGACAGTTAAAAAGCACTGGTTCCCATAGGGTGATTGTACAGAGGCTGCTTATTTTGCAACCTTTCCGATCTTGGTGCAAGAAGGTTCTGCATCAGTTGTTGTTTTTCAGAGCCCATGCTGTGTTTCTAGTTGTTTAACGCACTATGGCGCATCCTGTGAGCCTCAGGCCTTAGGCAAGCAGGAGAGGGAAAAGTACATGTCACAGTTTGAATTGCGCCGCCCTTGTGAGAAAGAAAAGCGGTTGCGATCGAGATACGGGAGCTGACTTGGAAGGTAGCATTCTGGGGATGGAACCTATTTACAGCGGTACCTTGGTTCTCAAACTTAATCCGTTCCGGAAATCCGTTCCAAAACCAAGGCGCCCTTTCCCATAGAAAGTAGTGCAAAATGGATTAATCTGTACCAGACTTTTGAAAACAATCCGTGAAACAGGAATTTAACAGGAATGAGTTTTTCTATCTAACGAGATCATTGATCCATAAAATGAAAGCAATGAACAATGTACTGCAGTCACACAATCAATCAGTAGCTGAACTGGGATTCACACAGTCACAAAAACAAACAGAAAAGAGCCGCAAAAACAAAAAACGCAAAATAAATAGCAGACACACACAAACTTCAGCGTAATACTCAAAACGGAAGTGTGGCACTTAGATTGTCAGCGTAACACTCAAAACGGAGCACATTCGGCTTCTAAAAATGTTCACAAACCGGAACACTTCCTTCCAGGTTTGCAGTGTTTGGATTCCAAGTTGTTTGAGTACCAAGGCGTTTGAGAACCAAGGTACCGCCCTATATGACTTCAAGAAGATTTCATAGATGTTCCACCTACTTTATTACGATGGCTGCGGTTGCCGTCCTAATGCGCACTTAGGTGGGAGTCAGACTAGTTAGAATCAGAAGGCCTTTATTTTGTGTCACATGTTTCAGATTGTACTGCATAACTGAAATCTTAAGTATGCTTATTAGGAAGAGAGCCGCACGGACCTCAGTGGAATTTACCTCCAAGTATATTCCAGGCTGATTTACGGTTTGGACTGACTACCCAAACAAAAGTGAAGTGCACTTGTAAGGACTGTTCTGGTGTAAATACATCTTACCAGCATTGGTAGAAGTCAATTGCACCCCACCAGCATTGACTCAGATATATAAGCTAGGTGCCAAATGGCTCCTTTAATCAAGGTAACAGTCGCCAAAACAGAATGTCTGGTTGCCATTTTGGTGCAAGACTGCTCTACAGTCTTATTTTTCATATGATGGACTGAGTGTGATTGATTGCATGTCGAGGTCCCCAAGCCACCCCCAAAATAACTCACAATGCACACTTAATTTTTGTTTAAGGTTTTTGGCATAATTTTGGCCACAACTTTATTTAAATACAAAACCGTGAGTGGTTGTTTAGGCATTGGTTAAGACTATCTGTCCCCCCGCCTGGGGACAGAACTGACTTCCAGGCACCACCGAAACGGAATTCCCTTTCCGCAGCAACCATGGAGGGGCAGGCCCAGCCTATCCTAACCCCTCCTCCACCAATTTATAACCAATGCCTAACCGCAACCTTACAAGTTGTGACGATTTGCTACGCAGTAGGCAAAAACCAAATGGCCCAGCCAGTCAGCCAGATGGACAAAATTCCTCCCAGGCCCCTGCCCCAACGGCAGACGACCCCATGACAGGCATAGCAAGGTCAATGCAACAACCCCTTACTCATGATCCGTTGCACGCAGCAAAGAGAAAGCTCCAGGCTGCGTGCAGAGTATTTAAACATTTTACCCCTCCCACCAAAATTGCAACATAACTTTTACCCCAGCAACCCAGTGAACCAATCACTGCCCCAGGCCATCTTTAGAGACCCTGCCTGGTAACAGAGACCCTGCTCAGCAGACCCCACCGCAACACCTGCTCTCCATGAAGGAGAACATGCATTCTCAGTTAAACATCTGACTAGTTCAGATGACAACCTCGAGCTAGGTTAAGGGTTTAGAGAACCTTAAAGAAGAAAGGCCACTTGATTCAGGGACAGTTCCCATATATATTGGCCTATTCCTCTTTTTCTTAATGGTGAGTGCTCCTGCTCAAGCCGCACAGAAAAAGCATTATGGGTCCAGAAATTCATTCCAATTGTGCAGATAAAATATAATGGATAGAATACTACAGGATGGTGTATTAGTGTGTGAAAACAGTCCAGATTCAAGGATCCACAGGCATGTAGCTCCAGATCAGTGTTAGAAACTGAGATATGAAAGCTATATGGTACCTTAAACCCAGGTTACGGGCACAAAACCGGAATGTCCAGACACGCTTTTTTTATAACAAGAGTGCAAAGCTGAAAATGAATGAACTGCAGCTAAAATATTATCTTCATTTTTCACATGGTCTAGTCCTTCTCCTACCCACCCCTCTAATATTCTTCAGAAGGTCTCTTCTCCAGTCTTCAGAGAGTAGCTGGAAGTGGGGAGGCAGAAGAAAGGTCCTCTTTTCCTTCCAATGCTCAGGTTTAACCTGAAATCTTAGGCACAGTACTGTGCCCAGAGCTCAGAAACTGCTCTCGCTAATGAAATTCCCTGTCGCAAAATGCGCCTAGAACAGGGGTCGGCAACCTAAGCCCCATAGGCCACAAGCCGCCCATGGTCCCCACTCAGGGGCCCCCGCCCCCTGCTCGGTTGGCTCCCATGCGCCGCGCTAAACAGGCGGAGAGCAGAGCGGGGACCGCCTTCTGCGACGCTGGCCGGCTTCCCATTGGCTGCAGGAAGCTCCTGAAGCCAATGGAAAGCTGCGCACGCCTCCTCCACTCCAGAAGGAGCGCCGCAAATAGCGTTTGCGCATGCATGCGCGTGCACACACACACTCCAGCCCACCAAGGCATCTGCGGGACCATGAACTAGCCCAAGCCACAAAAACTTTGCCGACCCCTGGCCTAGAACAATGGGAGTTTCGAACACTGCTCCAGATGGTGGAGATGTCAGGCACCATACTTGGTCACAAGTACAGTGGTACCTCAGGTTACATATGCTTCAGGTTACATACGCTTCAGGTTGCAGACTCCGCTAACCTAGAAATAGTACCTCGGGTTAAGAACTTTGCTTCAGGATGAGAACAGAAATCGTGCTCATTAGCTAAAGTGGTGCTTCAGGTTAAGAGCAGTTTCAGGTTAAGAACAGACCTCCAGAACGAATTCAGTACTTAACCTGAGGTACCACTGTAGTCGAAAGCCAGGTGCAAAATGTTCAGGGCACCTGGCTAATTTTGAACGCTGCCACTGGCGAGTCCTCCACAACTCCATGTTCCAAGAATTGGATAATCCTCAACCGTGATGAGATGTGAATTGCCATGAGGTGTTTGGGTGGCTGTCCTCCCTAGTTCTTAGAAAAAACGCTCTTTTTAGCCATACAGCTTTTAGGATCAATTCTCCTTCTATCGGAATGGCTGGGAGAGCAGAAAAACTATGAACATAGGTGATTGTTGTCAAAGTGGCTAAACCAAATACTTCTGAAATTCATAACGCCTCATGTTTAGCCCAGAACCTATTTATCCTGCTTTGCATGAGAAAAGAGTCTAGAGGGTGAGAAAAGAACATTTCATAACCCAAAATACCCATTTGTGGTGGTGTAAAGGGAACTGTTGGAGCTCAATAGTATCCCACATGTTTATGCAACTCCTTTACAAACCTGAATTATTTAAGCCTTTGCAGCCTGATCCACAGTTATGTGAAGTCTAATACACTTGGTCTGCATTGCTCTTAACTTCATTATAGATCTAGCACAGCCGTCACATGCTTTCTTCTGCCGGACCCAGCGTTCAAAACTTCCATTGTTCTACGTGTGTTTTGCGACAGGCATTTTTATTAGCGCCACCAGTTTCTGAGCTCTGGACGCAGTACGGCACCTATGATTTCAGATTATTGGGGAGCGGGGTGGGCTAGACCATGTGAAAAATGAGGATACAGTGGACCCCCGGGTTACATTACCTTTGGGTAATGTAACTTTTGGGTTGTGAACGCTGCAAACCCGGAGGTGTATACCTCTGGGTTTTACCGCATGTGCAGAAGCGCTCTATTGTGCCGCATGCGTGCGCAGAAGCGGTGCCGCTAGATGCGGACTTTTCAGGGTCCATACAGACCCCTGGAACGAATTAAGTTCGTATCTGGAGGGTCCACTGTAATATTTCAGCTACAGTTCATTCAATTTCAACTTTGTATTCCTAGGTTTAAGGTGCCATTTAGCTCATAACAGGGGCCATCAAGGTTTACCTTGCCTGGGCAAGTTCACTCCAGGGAAATCCCTCTGTGGGCCGAATCACACATGCTCATGCCTGCGATTTCTGGCGTCTGTGCAGACGTGATTTCTGGCGCCATGGAAGTGAGTCCCCGTGCCACATTGTGCCGGTTCAGCGCAGCGTGCGGGGACTCACCAAGCGGGTGGTACGGTTTGGGGGCGGCTGAGGGGCCAGTTAAACGACCCCCGTGGGCCGCTTGTGGCCCAGGGGCCTTGGGTTGCCTACACCTAGCTCATAGTTTTCATATCTCAGTTTCTAACACTGCCTCAACCATTTGTACCGTGTCCTTTCTTCTAGCAGATCAAGATAACCAGGTGACAGCAAAAATAAAAAATAAATAAAAAATAGAAAAATTAGCAGGGGCAATTAGAATAAGATCTATTATTTGATTATTGACATAAACCTCCAGAGTGTATTTTGTATAGTTAAGCTTTTACCTCTGTCTTCAGTGCATTGTATTTTATTTTATTGCTATGGCTAGTGGCTGATGCAAATAAAGATTATTCTGATTCTGTAGAGGCAAATAGGTAGACTGAAGTTTTGCAAGTATTTTTTTTTAAAAAAACAAGCTCACAAAATCCTTTTAGAGATGTTTCTGCAACCTAAAATACATATAGAATTACAGAGTTGGAAGGGACCCTGTGGGTCATCTAGTCCAGGGGTCAGCAAACTTTTTCAGCAGGGGGCCGGTCCACTGTCCCTCAGACCTTGTAGGGGGCCGGACTATATTTTGAAGAAAAAGTATGAGTGAATTCCTATGCCTCACAAATAACCCAGAGATGCATTTTAAATAAAAGAAGACATTCTACTCATGTAAAAACATGCTGATTCCCGGACCGTCCGCGGACTGGATTTAGAAGGCGATTGGGCCGGATCCGGCCCCCACCCAGGCCTTAGTTTGCCTACCCAGCACAACATTTTCAATGCAGGAAATTCTGGAGTATCCCAATAGATGGGTGCGGGTGGCGGTTCTTTCACACAGTGATAATGGGGCACTCAGATTTTATACCGCCCACGCCAGCCATATGGAAGTTCTTTCCATGTGGAAAGTCCCTAACGTTTGTAGTGGCTAAAGTGCCGAAACAACAACTTGTGTGTTAAAGGCTTTCTCAAGTGTTCCTGCCTTGCAGAAGGAAAGGAAATGAGATACATGGAAGTGAGTCCAAACTTCTGGGCCTGCTGACCTTAGAGCCATTGGCAGCACCCTTGCAAACAGATAAATATCTAAGTACAGAATTGCGTTTTTGTTTTGAAAACGGAAAGAGATAGTTGTTAGCATATAGGCTAGCATGTTTAATTTTAAAGAACTGAAGTATTTTAAAGTAGCTTTAAGCGTATGCATACCATGAATTGTGCATATGTTGATCTAGTTTCTCCTAGGGTTGGCATCATAGCTATTTTGAGCAGGTTCTGTTGGCAAGGCACAGTTCTGCCACATCCTACCAGGGCTACAAGTGCCAGGGGATGTTATGGTTTCTTCTGTGTACATTCTTGGAAAGATGGAGTCTATTATTATTAGAGACTACTGGTTGCTGTTAATCCTTAAGTAGGCATACACTTTTAAAAGCGTGTTAGAATAAGTTTCCTGAAGTCAGAGGCATTTGATTTGTTCTTAGGCAGCATGTGTTTTGAAACCCTTTCAACAAACATCAGAATATCTGCCTGCCTTCACCTATAGATGGCTAAATATTGTTCTGCTATCTGGACTAACTGAGCCATAGAAATTGCCCTCATCTTTGCTTATTTGTTCCTGTATTGGTTAGAAATGCATAATTTCGACAGCTGTTCCTAGATTTTCAGGTTTTTCCGTAACTAACTTCTTGTCTAAGTAAAACTGATTTATGACCTTAGAGGAATCACATACGAAAATCCCACACTACTCCTGTTCAAAGTATTTTGCAAACGCTCTTTGGGTTAGGGCAGAGCTTTCCAAATTGTGTGTCGCGACACGTTCGTGTATCAGCTGCAGTGTGTGGGTGTGTCACACAAATGCTCCCTGTGCGTTAGTTTAACCTCCGGTTTGCTAGTAAAACTGAATTACTGTGTCGTGAAATGACGCATGTCTAAAAAGTGTGTCACCGACATGAAATGTTTGGAAAGCTCTGGGTTAGGGAAATATTGACCATTTAATGTTAGTAGCCTTTAGTGTTGTAATGTCTTGTCGCAATTTGTTTTTTCTTCGTCTCTTTTTGCATAAAAAATTGCCCATTATCACTTATTAAGCATTATCACTTATTAAGCTTGCAGGTGACATGCTGGCGGCTCTAATAAATGTGTGGCCCAGGAAGGCTTTTTCTGGCTGCCATCTGTACCAGGTATAGATGCATCTATACCAGGGGTCAGCAGACCTTTTCAGCAGGGGGCCGGTCCACTGTCTCTCTGACCTTGTGGGGGGGCCGGACTATATTTTGGGGTGAGAAAATGAACGAATTCCTATGCCCCACAAATAAGCCAGAGATGCATTTTAAATAAAAGCACATATTCTACTCATGTAAAAACACCAGGCAGGCCCCACAAATAACCCAGAGATGCATTTTAAATAAAAGGACACATTCTACTCGTGTAAAAACACGCTGATTCCTGGACCTTCCGCGGACTGGATTTAGACGGCAATTGGGCCGGATCTGGTCCCTGGACCTTAGTTTGCCTACCCATGATCTATACCAGTGTATAGACATCTCCATACTGTGACATTCTCTGGCACAAAATAGGCAGCATAGTAAAATGACGCATGCTGTTGGAAAACCGAACATGTTATGTATTTCCCATTTTTGTTGTTGCTGTGGCCATATTGTGTTGAGCAGTATGGGTAGCAATCAGTACCTAAAAAATTTCAGAATTGAATTCATTCCCGCTCCTGCCCTCCTTTCTTTTTAAACACACACAAAGAGTAGCTGATGTCAGGAATATTGTGCCCTGCTAGGATTTTCTATCCATACTTGTTGCTTTGTTTTGCTGTATTGAAAAATTGGCCTTTGCCTACAGCTAACATACTCCCAATACAATAGTTGACAAATATCAAACTTGCGCCAGGTATAGATTGGCATATGTAAGATGCTTGACTGCAGCGTTCGAAACTTGTCGGGCACATTTTGCACCCAGCTGTTGGCCACTTGCAGCCAAATGAAGATGCCCGGGCGCCATAACGTTGCCACCATCTGGAGCTGGAGATCCTTGGATCTTTGCCCGTTTTCACACACTAACAACATACACAGTAGAATTCTACCCACATTAATTCATCTGCACAATCAGAACAAATTTCAGGAAGCCAAAAGTTGTGTTGGAAATAAACGACTTTCAAGCCGTCTGGCCTCAAAATGGCAACTAGACATTCCATTTTGACGACTGCAACCCTAGTTTAAGGAGCCATTTGGCCCCTAGCGTATATATCCAAGTTTCTAACACTGCTTGGCTGTAGGTAGCATAAACTACCTACCTATAGTATGCTACTTACAGCTCCTAGATTTCCCACAGGTCAGGGATAGGAAACCTGCAGCCGTGATGTTGTTAGACTACAACTGCCATCAGCTCAGTTGGCATGGTTAATAGTTGGGGATGATGATGAGAGCTGTAGTCTAGCAGCACCAGCAGCAAGCGGGAACAGGTTCCCCATCCTTACTGCAGAGACACTGTAAGAGTTGTTGTTGTTGTTTAGTCGTGTCTGACTCTTCGTGACCCCATGGACCAGAGCATGCCAGGCACTCCTGTCTTCCACTGCCTCCTGCAGTTTGGTCAGACTCATGTTTGTAGCTTCAAGAACACTGTCCAACCATCTTGTCCTCTGTCGTCCCCTTCTCCTTGTGCCCTCCATCTTTCCCAACATCAGGGTCTTTTCCAGGGAGTCTTCTCTTCTCATGAGGTGGCCAAAGTATTGGAGCCTCAGCTTCACGATCTGTCCTTCCAGATAGCACTCAGGGCTGATTTCCTCCAGAATGGATAGGTTTGATCTTCTTGCAGTCCATGGGACTCTCAAGAGTGTCCTCCAGCACCATAATTCAAAAGCATCAATTCTTCGGCGATCAGCCTTCTTTATGGTCCAGCTCTCACTTCCATACATCACTACTGGGAAAACCATAGCTTTAACTATATGGACCTTTGTTGGCAAGGTGATGTCTATGCTTTTTAAGATGCTGTCTAGGTTTGTCTTTGCTTTTCTCCCAAGAAGCAGGCGTTTTTTTAATTTCGTGACTCCTGTCACCATCTGCAGTGATCATGGAGCGTAAGAAAGTAAAATCTCTCACTGCCTCCATTCCCTGTTTGTCTTTTCAGTAGTAAACATGAAGGAGCATCTCCACTCCCATCGTTCAGCCCAAACACTGAGGTCCAGCGCCGAGGACCTTCTGTCAGTTCCCTCACTGTGAGAAGTGAAGTTACAGGGAAGCAGGCAGAGGGCCTTCTCAGTAGTGGTGCCCACCCTGTGGAACGCCCTCCTACCAGATGTCAAAGAAATAACTAACTACCTGACTTTTAGAAGAAATCTGAAAGCAGCCCTGTGTAGAGAAGTTTTTAATGACTGATGCTTTAATGTATTTTAAATCTTTTGTTGGGAGCTGCCCAGAGTGGGTGGGATATAAATAATAATAATAATAATAATAATTTATTTCATAGTTAAAATCTTATCAGTGCCTCAAATAGGCCAAAGTGAATAGACAGTTGTTGTAACCTGACTTGCGTTTTGTCTTAAGGCTGAAAGGCAGGTTGTAATTTCAAATTTATAACTACAGAAACACACACACACACGTCTTATAGCTACAAGCATCCTGATGGCCTCAATCTGATAGACTTGCATATAATGAATCATACAGATTAGAATCATGCAAATCATGCTATAGTTTAGATAACCTATTAAAGACAAAAGAGCACAGCTGTATTGTCTGGGGTTTTTTTTAGTTGGCACCTCTAACCTCTACCTTACTTTTTTTCTTGTGTGTGGTTTACCAAGGAAAAGATTGGTTTGCCGAACACATTCCCTTGCTTTTTTTTTCCTTAAAAAAACCAAGTTTCTTTCTTAACACTTCAGTAAATAGACGTTTTAAGCCGCTCCTCTGAGACTTTTTCTAACACTTCCTCCGCTATCAAACTTTCTACAGGAAGTGGGTGTGGGGTGCAAACAACCTTCAAAAGGCAGTGAGTTCTGCCTTCTGTTGTTTAATTGCTCTCTTTATGAGCTTCAGATCCCTCTGGCAAAGGGCCTCTGTCCAGTTCCTTCGCTGCCTCCCGTGCAATAGAACCCCAGTTATTTTAATTGTTTTATTTACAGTGGTACCTCGGGTTACATACACTTCAGGTTACGGATGCTTCAGGTTACAGACTCTGCTAACCCAGAAATAGTACCTCCGGTTAAGAACTTTGCTTCAGGATGAGAACAGAAATCGTGCTCCAGCGGCGCGGTGGCAGCAGGAGGCCCCATTAGCTAAAGTGGTGCTTCAGGTTAAGAACAGTTTCAGGTTAAGAACGGACCTCTGGAACAAATTAAGTACTTAACCCGAGGTACCACTGTATTTCCAAAAAATGCTTTTCAGAAAACTATGAAACAAGTTATTGCCATGGGCACGTTGTTTTGCACAAAGCAATTTGGTTTGTATTTATTTATTATTTTTAAAAACATAAGCTCGAGGCAGCCCGGAGCAATCCGCAAAGAAATGCAAAGTATTTTGTTTGGGACTTAGGAGCTGGTTCACAGGTGTGTATATCAAAACAAACATAGGGTCAAAGTTAGGGATGCTCAGGCCTTCAAGACTACTTTTTCCTCTTCTGTCGTATTTTTGCACAGAGATTTCAGCACCATTTGCTCTCTGCTGCACCATGTAACCTAAAGAGCAGCTCTTAATCTCTTGAGGAGCCTTGCCGGTCCAAGACTTTGCTGCCATGAGTCACGAAGCTGTTGAGACACGTTGCTTTAAGATGCCCATTCAGTTCCCTCCAGGTGTGCAAATCGGGTCCTCCCTTAAAGAGGGCATGTATTGCGGTGAGACCTGGACAACTGGCACCCAGTGTTGTGGGTGGGTACGATTGGTCATACACAACACCCAATTGGTATGTCCCTCAAAGCTGGGTACAATCTGGCCAATGGGACGCAGTCCAAATAGTTTGAGGGACCCATTTATGCCCATGCACGTGACCCAGAGCTTCCTCTTTCGGCGTGTGCATTCGCAACACCCACCCACCTCTCCCTACCTTTAGGGCTTGTTGCACTTGACCTTGCTATGCCGTCGTGTGTCGTTGGGACAGGGGCACAGCAGGAATTTTCCCCACTTGGCTGATTGGCTGTTGCCGTTTGGGTTTTGCCTGCCGTGTAGCAAATCATCACAACTTGTAAGGTTGCGGATAGGCTCTGGTTCAGGTGATAGGGATGGGAGAACGCTCTCGCCATCCCTATGTGAATTCTGTTAAAGGAATCCAGGGGCTCAATGGTTTGGTCAACCCTGTGAGGGGTTTGTGCCCGTGCCTGAGTCCAGGGGGACTTCTGGGTGGCAGAGATAGCCCGTTCCCGGCTTTCCGCTTATCCAGGTGTTCACCCTTGGCTGACCTATGCTGGTGTCCTGGGTTAGCACTACCTGCATAGTAGGGAGTTAGTCGAACCAGAGCCTATGCAACCAGTCACTTTCTGTAATCAATAAAGTTGTGGCCTAAATTCTGCCAAAAACCAGACCAAAAAATTGAGTCAAGTGTGAATTTATTTAGAGGGGAGGTTTCTGGGTCTGAACATGCAAATGACCTCTCTTCATATTCTTATCAACATAGCATGAATCCTTCAAAGTCTCGGTGGTGCCAGAACCATTTTTGGCTTGCTAGAGTCATAAATTATTCTTCCTACATTTGGTAAAGTCTTGAACTCTGCATTGTTGCTTCTTAATGCTGGGTGCCTGTTTTTTTAACTGCTGCTGTGGATCAATAGTGGGACTAGGTTGTCAGATACTCATCTGGAGCATTTGTCTGGCCTTTTTAATACAAACATACGTTGGAAGTCGAATGGAATCCACTCCGCAAGTCCGTTCAACTTCCAAAACGGTCAGAAACCAAAGCTCAGTTTCTGATTGGCTGCAGGAAGCTCCAGTCGGAAGCCCCATTGGGCGTTCGGCTTCCAAAAATAGTTCGCAAATCGAAACAGTGACTTCCAACTTTGCGGTGTTTGGGAGCCAAAACGTTCAAGAACTAAGCTGTTCAAAAACCAAGGGAGGGCTGTACTTTGAAGAGAACAATAGATTATGCCCTTCCTCCCTGGTGGTCCTTTCACCTGTCCTTTCTCACTGACCGTGGACGCTTCCTTATCCATTTTATACCACGAATTACTGTGAAACCCCTCTTTGTTGTTGTTTAGTTGTTTAGTTGTGTCCGACTCTTCGTGACCCCCTGGACCAGAGCACACCAGGCACTCCTGTATTCCACTGCCTCCCACAGTTTGGTCAAACTCATGCTGGTAGCTTTGAGAACACTGTCCAACCATCCCGTCTTCTTTCGTCCCCTTCTCCTTGTGCCCTCCATCTTTCCCAACATCAGGGTCTTTTCCAGGGAGTCTTCTCTTCTCATGAGGTGGCCAAAGTATTGGAGCCTCAGCTTCACGATCTGTCCTTCCAGTGAGCACTCAGGGCTGATTTCCTTCAGAATGGAGAGGTTTGATCTTCTTTCAGTCCATGGGGCTCTCAAGAGTCTCCTCCAGCACCATAATTCAAAAGCATCAATTCTTCGGCGATCAGCCTTCTTTATGGTCCAGCTCTCACTTCCATACATCACTGCTGGGAAAACCATGGCTTTAACTATACAGACCTTTTTTGGCAAGGTGATGTGTCTGCTTTTTAAGACGCTGTCTAGGTTTTAAGATGCTGTCTTTGAACTATAAAGTAACTTAAATAGAAAACAATCTTTAGAAAGATGTTTCCCCCCCAAAGTATTTTATTTTAAATATCCGATTTAAATTTTAAAAATCTGATTTTTTGATTGATTTATTTTTAAAATCATTGATTTTTATCCACCCCGGTAGAAACTACTCTACAGAGGTGAAGTTTACATTTGTTGCTCCATCCACTGTTTCTCTCCCAGCCCATGTGGCCCTTGGAAGATTGCCCAGAGAGAAAGTGGCCCTCAGACTCAGAATGTGACCCCACCCTTGTACTATGTATCTTAAGTGCTTTGATCCTGTGCTCTACTGTCCTTGTTCCAGTCATGGAACATGCCGTGAAAATGTAACAGGGAATTCAGTGCATACATTAAATATAGGATGGGGAGAGGAAGAAAGAGATGTGTACATTTGCTTTCCTTAATGTATCTAACAGCAGTCCTCCTTGAAATTAAATTACTCATTTTCATGTTTCCAGGAGCGAACCCACAGTATGTACATATCAAATGTCATTAATTCTACTTAAATCTTCGTTATAGAGCTGCTGGACTTTGACCTTAATGCTCCGCTTAGCCCCCTGGCAGCCAGACAAAACAACTAAACTGAAAGCCTGAAATTTGAGCGTTCGAAATCCTATTTCGGGTGATGGGTGTAGTAGCTCCAGAGAGCTAGAGGAGAGGATGAGTGTAAACAGTTAGCTATAGCGTGGAAGAGAGAGAATCTAATGGCAAGTGTGCCTGAAGGAGCATCTCCTTCTCAGTAGTATTCCTTGTTTGTCCTTTCAGTAGTAAACATGAAGGAGCGTCTCCACCTCCATCGTTCTGCCCGGACACTGAGGTCCAGCACCGAGGGCCTTCTGGCAGTTCCCTCACTGCGAGAAGTGAGGTTACAGGGAATCAGGCAGAGGGCCTTCTCGGTAGTGGCACCTGCCATGTGGAATGCCCTCCCACCAGATGTCAAAGAGAAAAATAGCTACCAAACTTTTAGAAGACACCTGAAGGCAGCCCTGTTTAGGGAAGCTTTTAATTTTTAATAGGGCATTGTATTTTAGTGTTTTGTTGGAAGCCGCCCAGAGTGTCTGGGGAAACCCAGCCAGATGGGCGGGTTATAAATAATAAATTATTATTATTAGGTAAAGGTAAAGGGACCCCTGATCATTAGGTCCAGTCATGACTGACTCTGGGGTTGTGGCGCTCATCTCGCTTTATTGGCCGAGGGAGCCGGCATACAGCTTCCAGGTCATGTGGCCAGCATGACGAAGCCGCTTCTGGCGAACCACAGCAGCGCATGGAAACGCCATTTACCTTCCCGCCAGAGTGGTACCTATTTATCTACTTGCCCTGCATGCTTTTGAACTGCTAGGTGGGCAGAAGCAGGGACCAAGCAAGGGGAGCTCACCCCGTCAAGGGGATTCGAACCACCGACCTTCTGATCGGCAAGTCTTAGGCTCTGTGGTTTAACCCACAGCGCCACCCACGTCCCTTATCATTATTGTTGTTGTTTTATTGCGCTTTTGCTTTAATGCGCTTGGCAGATATGGCTGCCTATGAGTGCGCGGGTGCAGGTGCTCAGGAGCCCGGTTATGTCAACCCTTGCCTGCAGAACTGGCAACCCCTCACCCCTTTTCGAACACCCTCCTTTGGGCAGTGTTCCTTCAACATCTAGTCCTCTCCCCTCTCCTTGTGAGTTCTCCAGTGCAGCTGCCGCCAAAGCCTCTGGTTCTCTGAGCTGCCTTGCCCTCCCCAAAGAAAGGTGCCTCCTGAAAGTGAAAAAACTTCTGGGAAATGATATATAATGAGATGAAAAAATGTTGAAATAGATATTTACTAAGAAACCAGAAGCATTTTCACTTGGCATTGTAGGCGAGGATATTAACAGACAGGAAAATAAGTTTTTATATGCAACAACGGCAGCAAGAATACTATTGGCACAAAAATGGAAGCAAGAAGAATTGCCAACGAAAGAAGAATGGCAAATGAAATTAATGGACTATGCAGAATTAGGTAAATTAACAGGAAGGATTCGAAACCTGCGGGATCAGAAATTCTTAGAGGACTGAAGTAAATATTTGAACTATTTGAAAAGCAATTGTAATAAACAGGTTACGCTAGTAGGACTGCAAAAAGTTCTGTAAGGAGGACTTTGTGAAATATTGCAAGGAAGACTTTGAAAAGAATTATCAGTTAACGACAATTAAAAGTAATAGAGAAATTAAGAAATGCAGAACAAAGAAATGTGATTTCTGGCGCCGTGAAAGCAAGCAGAAGGCCATGTGTTTAGTCCCCAGCAGCTCTGCTTAGGGCTGCATAAGACCACTGTGTACTCAATTTATTTCAAGATGAAAGCAGACTCATTTTTATAGTACAGTGGTACCTTGGTTCTCAAACGCCTTGGTTCCCAAACATCGAAAACCCGGAATTAAGTGTTCTGGTTTTCGAACGTTTTTCAGAAGCCAAACGTCCGATGTGACTGTCGACTATTGTTTCGGGGGCACCTGCACCAATCAGAAGTCGTGCCTTGGTTTTTGAACATTTTGGAAGTCAAACAGACTTCTGGAACGGATTAAGTTTGAGAAGCAAGGTACCACTGTATTTGGCGCTTTGGTTTTTGCTATTTATTTTGCGTTTTTGTTTTGAGGCTTTTTCAGTTAATTTGTTTTTGTGACTGTGTGGAACCCAGTTCAGCTATCCTGCGCCTGCAGAAATGGATAAAAGCCCCCCATCCAAACAATGACTATCATCAGTGCAAGTAAGAGAAAAAATAATTTTAATTTTTATCATCTATGATACTGTCTTATTTATTTTATAGTACAGCACATTGATTATTGCCTTCATTTTATGGATCAGTGGTCTCATTAGATAGTAAAATTCATGTTAAATTGCTGTTTTAGGGGTTGCCTGGAATGGATTAATCCATTTTGCATTACTTTCCACGGTGTGTGCCTTGGTTTTGGAATGCTTTGGTTTTGGAATGGACTTCTGGAACAGATTAATTTTGAGAACCAAGGTACCACTGTACAATGACAGCCCTTTCTAGTCTGTTGTCAAATTTAGGAGAAATTGTTTCTAGTTGCTTGCACAGATTTGGCCCAGTCATATGTCTCGTCTCAAGCCCAGCCATGCCATACTGGAAGTATATTTGATCATCTTAGTTTGTGTCTTCCAGTTCTCATTTGTGGTCATTGATCGTTTTTTATGAGGTGTTTCCTTGTTCTGCACATTTTACTATCAATGGATGTTTGCCAGTGAAACAAGTGTCTGCATCATCCAGATTTTGCATTTATTTTTCCTCCTCTAACAGGATAATAGGAGGAAATGTTTAGATATGGTTTCTCATGGGACAGCTTAAGAACAATGCTGTTGTGCTGGAGGAGCAAGGCATCTTTTTCTACTCAATCCCTGTTTTTTTCTGATCATGGTGGTTCTTTGCAATTCATAAACCTGGAATTATTGAGTAAAATCGGGTTGTTTTTCAATTTCCTCGTCTTTTAGTTGTGGAAAAAATAATTTTCATGTATTTTAATAAGCAGTTCCACTCTAATATTCATGGGTGCTCTTAAGTATTTCTAAGAATTAAGTAAATTATTTTCGGCACATCAGATCAGCTTCACAAGTAATTGGACAGATATACAGTAATACCTCCGCAAACGTCTGCCTCGTCTAGCATCCATTCTAGCGAACGTCCGCGGCAAAGTACTGGAACGGGTTACTTCTGGGTTTGCCGCTTGCACATGCCCAGAAGTGCTAAATTGTGCTTTGTACATGCATGGAAGCGCAAACCGCTCCACATGCGCACTCAGGCATGGCACTTTGCCCTGTGTCCTTTTCGGCTAGCGGCCGGGGCTCCGGAACGGATCCTGGTCGCAAAACAAGGTACTGTACCACTGTATCCGAAATAAAAATCAGCAGAGGAAGATTTTGGGAGAAATTAGACTCATTGTAGCCGGAACACTGATGCTGTTACGTAACACTGATACTGATGTTATCAATTCCTGCTGGAGTTCCCCCATCATTTCTCTTCTTCTTAAAGTGCATTCAGTTTGCAGTAGTTTGCCCTAACTGGACATCAGTTCACAAATACCGTATTAATTGAAGGGTATTTGCTGTTTAGAATATAACTTGCTCTAATTAACTGATTGCCCAGAAATCCAACCCGGCTCCTACTCATTGGAAATATTCAGTTCTGCATATAGGTCACACCTAAAAATTGGTACTGGGACTTAACAATTTGAAATGCATTTTCTGTGCTGCTTTCCAAGTACTTAGAAACTAATTTTTGTTCTGTATATATATTAAATTCTGTGTACATTAAACATTTTCCTGTATTTTAATATTGTTTACATGTCATCCATGGTTTAGACTCTTATACAAATCCTGCATACATTGCAATATATTTACCATGTGGGGCTCATCACATTTTGTTGCATCACAATTCTTTCTCGCTCTGTAATCGAGTATGAACTTGCATATATTAGCATGGATTTCTGGCAATCCTTGATAACTAGCTTAAAATGGTGAGCAGTCTTACGAATGCTCGGTAGGTTTTTCTTTCATTGCTTGTTGCATTGTTGATTTCCCTTCCTGGAGGTGAATACAATGTTAAGGATTCATTTGAATTCTAGACACGGTAGTTCCATGTCACGGAGCCAGGATCCTTCCCCAAGGGAAAAGGTGAAAGTGCTTCCCATCACTCACCTTCCCTGCCAGTGATTAGGGACTGACATTGACTACTTCCAGTGGGAGTCCCAAGGAGTCATTTTCAGCCAGAAAGAGTGTAATTGTGATACAGTTCCTGGGAGGGGGGACGACGAGAAACTGACAGAATGAAGACCAATTAAACTCTTTATTCCCTTCCCTACAGGAATACAGCGAGTTCCATAATAAACCACTCTCTGATCTTCACGGTGAGTAGTTTTATGGTTACTTCCTGCAATCTTAGGTACACCTACTTCTGCGCTGAACTCAATGAGACTTACCGTATTTTTCGCTCTATAAGACGCACCAGACCACAAGAGGCACCTAGTTTTTGGAGGAGGAAAACAAGAAAAAAAAAAATTCTGAATCTCAGAAGCCAGAACAGCAAGAGGGATCGCTGTGCAGTGAAAGCAGCAATCCCTCTTGCTGTTCTGGCTTCTGGGATAGCTGTACAGCCTGCATTCGCGCCATAAGACGCACACACATTTCCCCTTACTTTTTAGGAGGGAAAAAGTGAGTCTTATAGAGCAAAAAATACGGTACTTCCGAGTTAGAAAAAGAGAGAGCATAGGATTATGCTATCGGCCTGTGATCCTAGATACGGTCACTTGTAAGAAATGCCCTTTGAACTCCACGAGGCCTGCCACCAGTTTAAAATATACTTTGGATTGGCAAGACCCAGTGAGCATACACTTATTGTATTTACTTTTAAAATTATTGATGGTTTGCCAGATCTTGCGTAATAATATGAAAAGCGGAAGCAAAGTGCTGTTGCCCTTACGGATTCACTGTGTGTTTTCCCCTTCCCTTCCCAGTGTTGGCTTTGTTTTGTTTTAAAGAAAGTAATATTGATCTCAAATCCAGTTTAGGCTGCATGGGATTTAAAAATGCGGCTGGCTTTAGAATGCTGTCATTCTTCTCTCAAAGGACTTTCCACTTGACAGCAAATCTCTCGCCGTTGCCTAGAACCACGGAAGGCGTTTTTTTGCTTCAGACTGTGTAAACAATAGTGTGAGACCCTGCAGTTTCTTACTGTACGAGAAACTGAAGGCATTGGTTATTTGCGTAATTCTGCTTGAGCAGAGCGATTGCAAGAATCTGTTCCTTTTTTCTGAAGAACCGAATGAGGCTTTGGAAGCAGGCAGCCATATGCAAATCAAGGATACAAGGTTCAGTGCATTCCAGCACATTTAAGAGTCCTGCTGTGACGTTCTTTGCACTCTTGAACTACAGTAAACAAAACCAAAAAGCATTAGTTTTAACAAACTTGTAATCCCATACACACTTACCTGGGAGGAGCCTCATTGAACACAGTGGGGCTTACTTATAAGTAAACATGCATAGGTTTTCACGGTCTGCTCAAGCATGAAAAACGTGCCTACTAAATGGATACGGCCAAAAAAAACAAAAGTCTTGCAAAACAGCTGGGTTTAGATGGATTGCATTTTCAGTTACAAAGATTATTCAGAAACAGGTTAAGATGTGTTTGTTACTTGGTCTGCATACCTCTTTAAAAAGAAGGTGTTTCCTTCCTAGTGTTTTTATCCTTCATTCGTCAGTGATCTTATCTTCCTTTTTATTCAGTAAAGCGTTGAAGAATCTGTGTCAGTGTAAACTAGTCTATGCTGAGGAGCCACAAACTGTGACTAGAGGGAGGGTTTGAACTGAGCAATCCTGTACTTGCATTATGCTGGGTCCATAGATAAGCGTAGGGACACGGGTGGCGCTGTGGTCTAAACCACTGATCAGAAGGGTGGCGGTTCAAATCGCCATGACGGGGTGATCTCCCGTTTTCTCTGTCCCAGCTCCTGCAAACCTAGCAGTTTGCAAGTGCGCCAGTGTAGGTAGATAAATAGGTACCGCTGTGGCGGGAAGGTAAATGGTGTTTCTTTGCGCTGTGGTTTCCATCATGGTGTTCCGTTGTGCCAGAAGCGGTTTAGTCATGCTGGCCACATGACCCGGAAAGCGGTCTGTGGACAAACACCAGCTCCCTTGCCCTGAAAAGCAAAATGAGCGCCGCAACCCCACAGTCGCCTTTGACTGGACATAACCATCCAGGGGTCCCTTACCTTACCATAGATATGCCATTGCTACACTGGCAGAAAGGAATCAGCATGTTTTTATATGAGTAGAATGTGTCCTTTTTTTGAAAATTCAGCTCTGGGTTATTTGTGGCGCCTGCCTGGTGCTTTTACATGAGTAGAATGTGTGTTTTTATTTAAAATGCAGCTCTGGTTTATTTATGGGACATAGGAATTCGTTCATCCCCCCCCCCCCCAAATATATATATATAATCTGGCCCCCCACATGATCTGAGGGACAGCCCATGGCTGAAAAAGTTTGCTGACCTCTGCTCTAATCCAAAACTGAAAAAAGATGTGAAAATCATAATAAATAAAATCTTAATCATAAATCACTTTTTTCCATGTAGCAGGACATAAATGGGTTGTTGTTTTTTTTAATAGAGAAAGGTTTATAGGAACATGTGAAAGCTTTTTAGGTTCTATCCCTATATTAGGCAATTATTGTTGTTAATGACTGTCAATTCGTCCCCTCCGTCCCCAGCCTGTGTAGCAAGCTTTGAGTAGCAGGTCTTCTATCATGTGGGTCTGTGGGAAGTGTTTCTACTGGTTTATGTGGCAGCTCATGCAGAGCTTGCAGACGCACACTGAGTAACCAGTGTGAGCCTTTCTATTTTTAAGCGTGTTAATTTTAGTACACCTTCGTTTATATGTGGCTTGTTGAAATGTATCTCTAACAGTGGGGCTAGGCCTGCACAGCGACGATACTAACCGCACAGGTAGAACTACTTACAAAAACATCATCCTTTGGGGATGAGGCAAATAGAGTATTCTAACGAAAACCGTTTTCAGAAATAAAATCCACCGTTCTGCATAATTTTGTTTCTTGAAACACTGTGACTTACTATGATCTAAGTTTGGTGTCCTTTAAAAAAAATAAAGCTCTGTATGTTTTAACAGCTGCATGGCAGGCAGACCTTTAGGCAGACCTTTATTCGGAGATGAAGAAAGCTTCATTAACTTAAATTCTGTCTTGATCGATGGCATTTGTATGTGTGCGACTTCCCCTACTCTTGCAGATTTCCTTAGGAAGCCCTAGCAGCCCTCAACTTGATTTTAAATCAATCCAGTAAAAGGTAAAGGTAAAGGTACCCCTGCCCGTACGGGCCAGTCTTGCCAGACTCTGGGGTTGTGCGCCCATCGCACTCAAGAGGCCAGGGGCCAGCGCTGTCCGAAGACACTTCCGGGTCACGTGGCCAGCGTGACATCGCTGCTCTGGCGCGCCAGAGCTGCACACGGAAACGCCGTTTACCTTCCCGCTAGAAAGCGGTCCCTATTTATCTACTTGCACCCGAGGGTGCTTTCGAACTGCTAGGTTGGCAGGCGCTGGGACCGAGCAACGGGAGCGCACCCCGCCGCGGGGATTCGAACCGCCGACCTTTCGATCGGCAAGCCCTAGGTGCTGAGGCTTTTACCCACAGCGCCACCCGCGTCCCCTTAAATCAATCCAACCCGACTATAATTCAGTTAAGACATTTGGACTCTTCTTTGGGTATGTGACATTTGCTATTAGTGCAAATGACAAAAAAGAATAAGAGCCGCCATTTGTGACACATGCACTCCCCAGCCCTTGTGAAGAATCTAGATTCAACTGTATGCCAGTTAAAAACTGGAATACTTAGCTCTTCGACGGACTGTATTTGATTAGGTCAAGGTATTCGGTCTCAACTGTGGCTCACTAATATTCGTGCGATCATTAGGCAGTAAGCAATGCAAGCCCTGTTCACTTTGCACATGTGTTGAAAGCTTGCGGGCAGGGGAGTGAGTTCTTGCCTGCTGGTCCTGACAACCACTTGTTCAGTAGAAGGTGTGAGAGGGCTCTGGGGACATACAGCTATGTGTGCAGAGGTTCTTCAGCATGGTTTGGAATCTGCATTCTCAGGTGTACTAAGAGCACACACTCCTATACAGTGGATGCTCGGGTTGCGAACGTGATCCATGCGGGAGGCATGTTCACAACCCGCAGAGTCCGCAACCTGCAGCGCTGCATCTGCATACGCACAGGTTGCGATTCGGCGCTTCTGTGCATGCGCAAAGCGTGATTTATCGCTTCTGCGCATGCGCGACCGCCGAAACATGGAAGTAACCTGTTCCAGTACTTCCTGGTTTCAGTGCATCCGTAACCCCAAAAAACACAACCTGAAGCGTCTGTAACCCGAGGTATGACTGTAATTCATCTTATGCCTCCTGCTGAAAATGTGGAAAGGTTGTGGTCCAGTGGTTGTGATCCTACTTCTGCCTCTACGTATTAACTTGTTTGATGATGATGATAATAATAAGAAGAAGATGAAGGACCCCTGGATGGTTAAGTCCAGTCAAAGGCGACTATGGGGTTGCATCGCTCATCTTGCTTTTCAGGCTGAGGGAGCCGGCGTTTGGCCACAGACAGCTTTCCGGGTCATGTGGCCAGCAGGACTAAACCGCTTCTGGTGCAACGGAACACTGTGACGGAAACCAGAGTGCACAGAAATGCCATTTACCTTTCTGCCGCGGAGGTATCTATTTATCTGCTTGCCCTGGTGTGCTTTTGAACTGCTAGGTTGGCAGGAGCTGGGACAGAGCAATGGGAGCTCACTCCCTCACGGGGATTCGAACCGCCAACCTTCTGATCAGCAAACTCAAGAGGCTCAGTGGTTTAGAGCACAGCGCCACCCGCGTCCCCTTGTTTAATATGCACATACTCTAACCGGAGCTACGAAAAGAATCTTGGGTGGAGGGGCAAAATAGGGCAAAACATGGAAGCGATGCATTTGTGAATTATGAACCATCTGTGCAGAAGGTGAGCATGGTACACCCCTTAGTTCAGAATTTGTGTTTTGTTTTTTGCTCAGGTGCCTTGCAAGAGTAGCAATACAAGGGAGATATGAGTAAGGGGGACTAACAGGAAATAAGTCATTTTCCTGTCTGCTTCACGGTGAAAGCAAATGTCTCTGTCCTTTATTGTATTGCTTAGTCACACAATATTACCTGTCCAAAGGGATGAATTGTTTTGATTTAAGAGGCTGCTATCTTGAGGGTTTGTAATGCCTGTGGGCATGCAGTCTGCTTGATAGCTCATAGCTTTTGTGAATGGAGAAAAGTTGATTTTCACCCCAACATCCTGCCCCCGAAGCAATTTTAAATGAATCCCTGTCTCTCGTGATGAATGCGTCATGCAGCTGTTCCATCTTTCTGCCTGAAAGCCATGAATATAGTTGAAAACTGCACGCTTCAGCATGTGACCAAATCCTTTGGAGTCGCAGACATTTTATAATCCCTTTGAAAGTCCTTAGAATTTGAGTTATAGCATTTGTTCTAGGGTGATGATTTATAGATATGGCAGCACCTTGTTAGAGAAAACGAACATAACACCTTGTTACCTTTCCCACTGCAATACTTTTGTCTTCAACAATTGGGGTGCAAAGACAGGATTAATCTCTTCCGGAAAATGTTGAGCCATGTACATCAGGGACCAGCAAACTTTTTCAGCAGGGGGCCGGTCCACTGTCCCTCAGACCTTGTGGGGGGCCGGACTATATTTCGAAAAAAGAAGAACGAATTCCTATGCCCCACAAATAACCCAGAGATGCATTTTAAATAAAAGGACACATTCTACTCATGTAAAAACATGCTGATTCCCGGACTGTCAGCGGGCCGGATTGAGAAGGCAGTTGGGCCGGATCCGTCCCCTGGGCCTTAGTTTGCCTACCCATGATGTACATCATTTTAGAAGAATGTTTCACTTGCTACATGTGGCTTTGTAGGGAAGCTAGGGTGCTGGTGGCTTCCTGACACATTCATCAACAGCAATATAGAGACTTCTGTGTAAAGTTCACCTGCACAGAGAATAGTGTGGATATTTCCCCCCAATATGGAGATTAATTCCATGTTAGAAGCAAACACCCAAATTCATACAATGAGTCTGCTGTACAGTTAGATGATGAGATAAGTGTCCTAGGCTCAGATCCAGCTCTGAAAGTGAGCTGCAATTTTTAACCCCCCACCTTATGCTAAAAATGGGACAAGCTGTCCTCACCTGTGAGCTGGCTGAGTGAGTCATAGGGGATTCCAGCGTGAGCAAAGGGACAGCCCCTTAAGTCTCTCTGACTTATTTTTGGCTTATATAGTTCGTGAAAACAACAAAAATATACAAATATGGGGGGGGGGGGGAATTGAACAGAAGCTATGTATCCTATCAGCCAGGAGGTAAAAAAACCCCTAAACATATACACATAGTAAGGTACTCAACCTGCAACAAGTAAGAAAGAAAACCCTGGGACAGCGGCAAAACCCCTTTCTGTTAATAGATACCCGTTGAAGTTTCTGCTAACTATCAGTTGCGAGCTGCAAGATTTGCACTGGCTGCCCAAAGGCTGAGGTACATTTTAATGTAAAGATGTACTTGGGTTGATTCTGTTCTTTGATATTGGATTAGTGTATATATATATTTTCTGTGGTTGATATGACCATGATGGTAGAAACAGCAATAAACTGTGACAGTTACTAGCCGTGGTGGCCCTTAAATATTTTTCGCTTGTTGGATTTTCTAAGCGTCCTGTAAGTGAGGGAGAAAAATGTAACTTTAATTCTTCCACCCAGGGGGAAAAATAATAATATTTTCAGCAGTCTAAATGGGCCAGACAGCTTGCGCACTGGGCATTTTATTATGTAGACAGAGTAGCCATTGTTCTTCCCACGACGCCTGTGTTGCTTCAGTCTATATCAAATAATGCTCCCAAGAAGCGTTGTGAAAGTAATGATTCCCCTTTGAAAGAATCCCCAAACTTGGGGGGGATTATTCTATCATTTGGTTTAAATAGGACCAGATGGGCTTGTAAAGCACAGCATGCCAGAGCGAGATCCAATAGTACATGCTGGCTTTGATTATGAAAATGGCTTGTAAAATACTGCTCACGTTGTCGTCCGATCACACTAGCTTCCATCAGAGCAGGCGAGGAAGCAGCTAAGATCTGGATTGCATTTTCTTTAGCTTCTCCTTAGAAAGCCAAGAGAATTTTGTTAAAATCAGTACTGTTTAAATTAATACTGGCCTCCCGAGATATTTTTCCAAGCCAGGAACAAGGAACTCAACCCAATGGGTTTAGTTGGATGCAAAATCCCATTTGATCTTACTGGTTCTGCTTTCCAGTATCGTAGCTGTGACCCCCCCCCCCCCCAAAAAAAACCCCCACCACCATTGACTTGTAGTTCCATTCCATGCTGGGAATCAGGATGTTAAACATCGGTTTTAATAACTTGATTCTAGTAGGCATTGGCTGAGGCCAAACATCAGGGGTTGCCTTCCTTTTTGGATGAATGGGCACATTATGAATTTCGATAAGAGTTCTGGAGACACCAGTCAAAAAATGGCTGCCATGGAAGGGACGGGCATAACACAAAATTGAGGAGACAACCACCCCAATAAGTTTACGCATACCATGGGGAGTCAGCTGTGCCCTGCTGGTCCTAGGTAAAAAAGGTAAACAACCCCTGGACGATTAAGTCCAGTCAAAGGGTACTGGGGTTGCAGCGCTCATCTCGCGTTCAGGCCGAGGGAGTCGGTGTTTGTCCACAGACAGCTTTCTGGGTCATGTGGTCAGCATGACTAAACCGCTTTTGGTGCAACGGGACACTGTGATGGAAGTCAAAGTGCACAAAAATGCCATTTACCTTCCTGCCGCAGTGGTACCTATTTATCTAATTGCCATGGTGTGCTTTCGAACTGCTAGGTTGGCAGGAGCTCATTCCATTGCGGGGATTCGAACCACTGACTTTCTGATCGGCAAGCCCAAGAGGCGCAGTGCTTTAGACCACAGCACCACCCACTTCCTGAATAAACAAGCACACAATCACTGATAGGTCCACCCACCATTGTGAGGCTCAAAGCAATGAAGATGATGCCTCCCCAGCTGTTTCCATTGGCTGTGGGTTTCTTGTGATGTCACAAAAGCACTTGGCAACTAAGTGGATATAAAGGCAGGCCAAGGGGAAAGCCCTTTTCTGTTTCCAGCAGGACACACCTGGCAATGGAGTGCACCACTGGAAGTCTTCACAGGTGTTATGTACAGTATCTGGTGCCACAGTCTGTCTTCCAGGTTGAGGTCATAGCTCCTTGCACTGTGTCCTGAAATCTAGCATCAGTGCAATGAATTTGTGCAGGGCACATGGATCATTGTACCGTATTTAATGTTGCCTAAGACTGGTGTTTCCCAGTAGTGATGTATGGAAGTGAGAGCTGGGCCATAAAGAAGGCTGATTGCCAAAGAATTTATGCTTTTGAATTATGGTGCTGGAGGAGACTCTTGAGAGTCCCATGGACTGCAAGAAGAACAAACCTATCCATTCTTAAGGAAATCAGCCCTGAGTGCTCACTGGAAGGACAGATCGTGAAGCTGAGGCTCCAATATTTTGGCCACCTCATGAGAAGGGAAGACTCCCTGGAAAAGACCCTGATGTTGGGAAAGATGGAGGGCACAAGGAGAAGGGGACGACAGAGGACAAGATGGTTGGATAGTGTTCTCGAAGCTACCAGCATGAGTTTGACCAAACTGTGGGAGGCAGTGGAAGACAGAAGTCCCTGGTGTGTCCATGGGGTCACGAAGAGTCGGACACGACTAAATGACTAAACAACAACAACAAGACTGGTGTGGCTCTGTGATGCCTTCATCACTTCTCCTGCTGATGTCTCTCTGCAAGTACTTTTGACTGGCAATCAAGGCTTTTCTCTTAGGCCTAGGAAACTTGAGAAGCTTGCATTCAGAGCAGAGTTTGGGCAACCTGTGGACCAAGAGTTGCACGTGGCCCTCAGCCGAATCTCATGTGTCTGGGAGAAACTGAGGAAGGGAAGTGGCTTCAAGGAAAGCTGAAACAGAAGGCCTGTAGGAGGCGGAGGGAAGATTTCTGCAAGGGCAAAAAGGGGCAGCCTTGGGCAAGAGCAGGGCAAGGAGAGGGTGGAAAAAACTTGTTTGTGATTCTGGCCCATGCACTACCATGATGACAGGTTATCCTTGAAGTAGGAGACCTTAGAGAGAAATACAGTTCCCCACCTTTTCTTGGGGGGCTGTTTTGAGGAAGCTTGCATGAGTGGTTCTTGAAATATACTCAGAGTCGATGCGTGGGTTCGAATCCCATCCTCGTCGCCAGTGAAATATACTCAGAGTCGAGAGTGGATTTCATGCTCTTTATTCAGCTCATAGTGGTGAGGAAGAATGAATGTTCCCCAAAGTATCTGCATTATATACATTATTTACAGAATGGGCTGCACATGATTGGCTAATTCCGGAATTCTCCTGTAGGCCAATCAGGTTGTGGATTCACTTCCATCTGGAGCTGGATTGGGTGGCTCCTGCAGACCAATCATACTGCTGCATTGTTCTAGGACCAATCAGACTGCTGCATTTTAGATCCTATTCAACTCAGTACATAACAGTTCTTGAGGAGTTCTTGGAATTAAAATATGAGAAGACCTGTTGTTGGGGCAATAAATGTGTGGGGCTTTTGTTGCCTGCTTTCCTTGGAAATAAAGAGGGTCTGAACAGCATAGCTCACTTAAAAGGAAGTTGCTTTTAAATGCCATTAATGCAAATAGGACGGGAATGCACTCTGAGTTAGGCCATTTATCGGGAGAAACTCTGCCATGAGTGCTGTTTTTGTGGAAAAGCAGGATGTAAATTGGTGTGAAACATACAAACATTTTTCTTCCTATTGCTTGCATGCTTTTCCTGTTAGACTTTCAGCCTTCCTGTTAGAACATTGGCACTGAAAGAGAAAGAATATATGGTGTGAGCCAAACTGATTTGCTTCTAAAGCATTCAGCTATTGCTTTGCCACTAAGAGGTTTTTATAGAGAGTAAAATAATGTCTCTGCCTTCTCCCTCCAGTTGTGGGTTTGTTTGTTTTTTTGCAAAACAAGTACAAACTATATGCTGCAAATAGTCTCTGGCTGATTTCACACCAAGACTGTCAGGCTTCTGCCAGGGAAACCTGGGTTCAGACACCATCTAGACCTTGAAGTTCATTGAGTGGCCTTTGGAGCAGGGATAATCCGTGTGCCACCTCGTTGAGTTTTCAACTCACATGAAAAGTGGTAGTGTGTCTCTCTAGTAATTTTACTTGTGCAGATATAAGGGAAAACACATAGGTGTCCTATTACTAATTTCATTCTAAAAATGTAAACCTGCCTTTGAGTTCTTTAGTTACTGCCCCTCGTTGCAACACTTATCTGAATGGGAACTTTATATTTTTCCTTGAGCTCTTTGGCTGAAAGTTTGGGATCAAAATGAGACAAATGGAGGAAAAGTCATAAGAAAGGCTGGGATTCAGCTAGTGAGTCCTGTCAGTTTCTGCTTGTGCAACCAGCCCCTGCACACCCCACCCTGAATTTGGCTTGAGGGGCTGGGGAAATCCATGGAACAGGAGGAGGAATATGGGGATGTTGTTCCATGTGCTAATGATCACATTGCATGGTGTTGAATTCCCCTTAAAAATCTTATTTGTGATAGTGTATGTCTAGGGTAGTTTACAGAAGGATCAAAACAGCAGAAATGTGAATGGGGAGAAACAAAGTTGTAATGCGCTAAATAAAAACAGCATAAATAGCAGTATTAACATTGCATCTAAAATAATGTATTTGCCTGGTGCTGAGGGCAATAAAGCAGGTGCTAGGTTAACCTCACTGGGGGGCTACCACTGAGAAGCCCCTCACTTCTCAGGGTAGCCACTAACTTTACCTTGGACAGCAGGAAAAGCTGCAGGAAGAGAATATATTAATGGAAGGGAAGTATATACAGTCATTCCTAAATTGGCTTCCGAATGATCGAAACCCGGAAGTGTTTGTGTTTTCGAAGGTTCCTTTGGAATCCGAACGTCCGTTCCTGCAGCCAATCAGAAGCTGTGCTTTGGTTTCCGAACAGTTTGGAAGTCGAACGGACTTCCGGAACGAATTCCGTTCGACTTCCAAGGTACGACTGTATGGAGAAAAGTGGTTCTTCAGTTGTCCTGGTCCTAGGCTGTGAAGGGCTTTAAACATCAAAACCAGCACTTTGAAAGCAATGCACTTTACATTTTACAGGTCACAACATGCAGTCCCCATTAGTACTGAATGCAGTTTCTAGATTACCAACATCTCTAAGGCAGTACTGCACGTAGCATATTGTAGTAGTCTAACCTGGAGGTTACCAGAGGGTGGATAACTGAGACCAAGTCACCTTTCTGAAGCTCTGCAGAGTTTACAGTGCACCTTCAGAATGGAATCTATATATTAAGACACATGCCATCTCCAGGCTTCTTCGTAATATTCACGCTTGACAAATAGAGTGGTACCTCGGGTTACATATGCTTCAGGTTACATATGCTTCAGGTTACAGACTCCGCTAACCCAGAAATAGTGCTTCAGGTTAAGAACTTTGCTTCAGGATGAGAACAGAAATCGTGCTCCGGCGGCGCGGCAGCAGCAGGAGGCCCCATTAGCTAAAGTGGTGCTTCAGGTTAAGAACAGTTTCAGGTTAAGAACAGACCTCCGAACGAATTAAGTACTTAACCTGAGTATTACCATCACATTCCTATTCTTATCACCGTTGCCTTTGCTTCTCACAATTTTAGTGTGGGAGGGATTCCTGTGCTATCACAGCTGAACAAAAAATTATTTTTCATTTCCCTTTCTAAAGATACCTGGCAGTGCCCTAATGCTGGATCATATACCGTGTAAGCTTGTGATGCATATAAAACCAGACTATAATTTGAAGTTACGTTAGAAAGCCCTGGGCTCACACGTTCCTTCAACACCCTTTCCTCCCTGAAATTTTAGCGCCTTCGCCCTTAGAGCTGAATTATTATTAAACTGCGGTCCATCTGTACCAGAATCCCAAACCATGTTTTTTTTTTAATGGTGCTTGCAATTCTGCCTTGGAGGGTGAGCTCAAACTCATTTGCTGATTTGAATGTAAGGACAACATGTTGGTTTGTGATAAATGGGAATTTAGTGAGCAAATCTGTGTGCTGGGTGGGGACAGAGGGAGTGTGGGGGCCAGAGGCGATTGGTCATTTAACACCAAAACCATCAAAAAAAGTGGGGGGAGCAAAAACCCTTGCCCAGATCCCTTCCAGTATCTGAAGGAAATGTGGATTTTTACTGGCGGAAGCGGAGGGAGTTAAACTGTACAATAACTTGTGCAAGATGGAAGACAAAGAAAGGGTGCTCTAATATTTATCTGAGGCTGACATCCCTTTTAAACTGACATTCTGTTGTAACAGAGCCTTTATAATTTTCCAGGCAGTAATTTCTGAAGCTAGCACTTTAAAGCTTCAACTCATGCAGCTCTGACCTGCTGTTCTAATGGAGAGTGGTTTTCAACAGTTTTTAAAAATGTGTAATTTCCCTCTAGGTTGAACTTGTCTGTTTTTAATTTGCAACCTTTTAATCTAATTATCTGTCAGCCTGCTGGCATCAGCTGTCCTCTCCCCATACGGATTTTAAAAGGTCATGATCAGCGTTCTTAATTTCATATGGAGTGGATTTCTGAGATCCTAGTGGCATTTCTTTGTTTAGTCATATTCCCATTTACTGCTGTTGTTGAACAATAGGAATTAATACTCAGCAGTTTTGTTGCTGAAAAGCTTATATTATTCATCTTCCTTGCGAAACGATTATTCTTTATGGTAAAGCTTTGGGATTAATCTCATGTAAAGCTGGCACTCTCCAGAAAACCTTAAATTAAGTTAGTAGATATAGAAATGTATTGCGCTGCAGTTAAAAGGTGATCCTGAAAGTCCCCTTTGGGCATTCTTAAACAACACTGATTGGCACTACAGTCCTGTGTACGTTCATTGTGATTATTTCTAAGGAAAAGGCTTTAGTGCTGGAATGGAGAACGGATGGCTCTCCAGATGCTACCATAGACTCTCATCATTCCTAACCATTGGACTTTCCCTCTCAATAGCATGCGGAATGCCTCAGGTTTTCCATCCCTGGTCTAGCAGATAGGTGTGACTCTGTTTAGGATTGTACATGAGAAGCTCAGACCTGTGTAAGTGCCTGCAGATGGCTTCTCTTAAACTAGCAGGCATTTTGTGTGATCCTATACAGTGGTACCTCGGGTTAAGTACAGTGGTGCCTCGCAAGACGAAATTAATTCGTTCCGCGAGTCTCTTCGTCTTGCGGTTTTTTCGTCTTGCGAAGCACGGCTATTAGCGGCTTAGCGCTATTAGCGGCTTAGCGGCTATTAGCGGCTTAGAAAAAGGGGAAAAAGGGGGGGAAACTCGCAAGAACTCGCCCGACGTTTTGTCTTGCCAAGCAAGCCCATAGGGAAATTCGTCTTGCGAAGCACTTCAAAAGACGGAAAACCCTTTCGTCTAGTGAGTTTTTCGTCTTGCGAGGCATTCGTCTTGCGGGGCACCACTGTACTTAATTCGTTCCGGAGGTCTGTTCTTAACCTGAAACTGTTCTCAACCTGAAGCACCATTTTAGCTAATGGGGCCTCCTGCTGTTGCCGCGCCGCCAGAGCACAATTTCTGTTCTCATCCTGAAGCAAAGTTCTTAACCTGAGGTAATATTTATGGGTTAGCAGAGTCTGTAACCTGAAGCATATGTAACCTGAAGCATATGTAACCCGAGGAACCACTGTACAGTGGTACCTTGGTTCTCAAACACCTTGGTATTCAAACAACTTGGAGCCCAAGCACTGCAGACCCAGAAGCAAGTGCTCCAGTTTGCGAACTTTTTTCAGAAGCCGCACACGCTCCGTTTTGAATGTTATGCTTCCGATTTGAGTGCCGCACTTCCGATTTGAGTGTTACACTGAGGTCTGTTTTTGCTATTTACTTTGTGTTTTTGTGGCTGTTCCTTTTTTGTTTTTGTGACTGTGTGGAACCCAGTTCAGCTACTGATAGATTGATTGTGTGACTGCAGTACATTGTTTATTGCTTGAATTTTATGGATCAGTGGTCTCGTTAGATAGTAAAATTCATGTTAAATTGCTGTTTTAGGGGTTGTTTTTAAAAGTCTGGAACGGGTTAATCCGTTTTGCATTACATTCTATGGGAAAGCGCGCCTTGGTTTTGGAACGCTTTGGTTTGGGAACGGACTTCCGGAACGGATGAAATTTGAGAACCAAGGTACCACTCTACTGATTTCTTGTTCTTCCTCCCTTGCTTGATTTTCAGGGGTTGCTAGTTCAGTGTGGGGTTTGCAGCAGTTTCCCACTGTGGTTGAGATAGTGTGGCATGGCTTTTTCATGTGGTGCCTACGTGCCGTCTGGCCTAGAGGCTTTCCACATTCATCGTTGAGCGCATTCTCACATTGCACCCCATGTGTGGTGCAGGTTGTAAATGGGGCAGAATTAAGCTACTTGTCACCGCTGGTAACATCCAGTAGCGTTGAACGTCTTGCTGTGCCCTGCGGGCCACAGGAATTGGATTTGAGTAAGCTTTCAGTTATATAACAGCTTTTGGGTTCCACGGGGTTCTTAGAGGTAAGAACTGCTTGGTTGTTTCCCGCAAAGAACGGTGCAGGTTTGTATACCTATTGTTTGCAGGGAGCAAGGGGCTGGTTGGTGGCAAGTCTTGGCCTCATCGCATTTGCCACATTTACACTGTAAGATGGCAACCGGCACCACATTTCCCTTACACAACGACCTGCCTTTCCTTTCAGTTTGGGAACATATTGCAGAGGTCAGGGGAATCCATTCACACTCGTACGTTGCTCCGAAGTTAAACGATAGGTGTGGTTAAGTGTCTTGCTGACACTTACTGCAGGTATCAGCACATTCAATTTACCTTCAGAATGGAAACACCTGACCAGCCCTTTTGAAACGTACTTGGCTGATATTTGTGTGAGGTGATCCTTTCCCACTCCATGTGACCAGTTACAGATAGGTAGCCGTGTTGGTCTGCCATAGTCAAAACAAAAAAAAAATTCCTTCCAGTAGCACCTTAAAGACCAACTAAGTCAGTTCTTGGTATGAGCTTTCGTGTGCATGCACACTTCGTGTGCATGCACATGTATCTGAAGAAGTGTGCATGCACACGAAAGCTCATACCAAGAACTGACTTAGTTGGTCTTTAAGGTGCTACTGGAAGGAACTTTTTTTTGTTTTCACTCCATGTGAGTATCGTTGGATGTGCGTAGTAAGATTGCATAGGAAAACTCTGAAAGTAATTACAGGGCCACGCAACTTTTTCTGTTGGCGCATGCAAGGCTGAGACAATGCTTCTTCTTACTCTCTAAAACGTCTGCCATTGTTTCATGATTCTGGCAAAAAAGAGAGAAAGTCAGAGACATAATTAGCATGGCTAATCAAATAGGAAAACAATGCCAGAATGAACTTAAGCTTGTCATTTACGTCAGAAGGTGGGAAAATACCGGTTAAAGCGAGTCCTCTTTACGCCAAGGAATGTCTTTTGTGTCCCTTAATATCTTATAATTCGCAATAGGTTGGACTGTATACCGTATTTTTCGCTCTATAGGGCGCACTGGACCATAGGGCGCACCTATTTTTTTTTTTTTTGGGAGGGAAATAAAGAATTGGAAGGACCCCTGTCTGAATGCCAGAGAGCTGCTTCCAGGCATTATAGACAGTAATGCAAGATGGTCCATTGGTCTGACAAGGCAGCTTCCAGTGTTCCTTTCATTTTCTCCAGCCCTTGACCACCTCACCTGCCTGCCTTCGAAGAACGTCACCTGTCTCATGTCTGTTTGCGACTTGGCACTAGAACTGGACTTCCAGTTGTGCATCATCTTGGAGCTTTGCCAAGGCCCAACACGTTCTCTCTCTCGCTGAAGGTTTTTGCATTATTTAGCTTGCTTTTTCCTATCCGCTGCTTCCTCTTCTGAGACCCCGAGAGCTCTCCTGTATTCTAATACTTGCTTGTGACACACAAACCATTGCAGGGCTCCTTTCTGCCTTGAGAAATAAATTAGTCCTGTGGAATCTTTTGCACAAAACATCCTGACTATGTGCAAAGCTTGTCATTGCCACTTTGGACATTGTGGCACAATATTTGCAAGGTATGTGTAAAACAGATTTGATTCACTAATCTAAAATTGCTGGGAAATAAGTCACTGTTTCATTTGGATTCAGAAAGCCCTCACTCGACCCATTTTTAAAATTCCTTTTTTCTCTCCTTTTGCATAACCAATCTTTAAACAGTTAAAACATTGAGATTGGAGCAGTTTAGCATAATTTTTAGTCAAATTTTGAGCCACACAAATAGACCAAAGGATATTTTATAAAGACTTGGCTTTCAGAAATGGAAATTCCTTTTTAAAAAAACCTTATTAATATTTATAACTAATAATTAGATGCTACAAACCTCATTTCATAAGTGAGATGGCCACAAATTCCTATGTACAGCAAAACTATTGCTGATAAATTACAGAGTTGGGATGTTTCCTTTCCCAGTTACCATAAAAATGCCCTGTGGTGTTACATCTCATGAACAAGAAATACTTTGGCACTTTAAATCTTAAGTGGTGAACCCCAGGAGACATTTATACTCTAAAGTATCCCCTTTCACAGCGGCTTTTTGTGAATAAATTAGGTATTTCTGTGCAATTTACCTTGACAATTACTAGAACAGGCAGCTGTATTGAAAAGGAAATTCCATCCATTTCATTATAAGTTTCACAAAAGAAATGAGCTTAATTGCTCAGGTCAAATTGCTTATTCGGGTTCCCGCCCCCCCTTTCTGTCAGAGGAACATGCAAGTGTTGTCAGAGTTGGGGGGGGGGTGAGTCCTGATACATTTTGTTATGCATTAGCCTTGTCTTGTGGGAAATAATGTTGAAATGAAAGGTAGGAGGGAGGGATTCCCTCACCTTTCTCCCCTAAGAATAGATAGAAAATAAATTCCTCAGCTGTAACCCCAAAGGATTACGACCCAGTTTCTTTAAAAGTCTATAATCTTTGCACAAATGGTATGCAAGCAGGTCTTAAGGCATTTTGAAAAAAATCATCATTTCATCTCCATTGTGAACTTCCAAATGCAGTAGTTCAAAGTGGATGCCTTTAATATTTCACAACCTTTTGGCATTCCTCAGTCTTCTATTAGCAGTACAGTTGTACATTGGTTTTCAAACGCCTTGGGAGTCGAATGTTTTAGCTCCCAAACGATTGAAAACTGGATGTGATTGGGACTTCCGGAGGCGGCGCGAACGGTAATGGCTGCCCTTTCCTAACCGGGAGAGGGAAGCTCCGCTGGAAAAGGGTCGTCCGCTACGGCGAAGCGGAGACCCATTTTGGAAAACCGCAGGCAGCGGAAGCCTGCGGTCTCGGGACCCGGCGGGCGCCAGGAGCAACCCCCGAAACGTTGAGGGAACCCCGTAAGGGGCTCCGGATCGCAGAGGGGGCAGCGGCGCTGTGGGTCTATGCGCATTCAGCGGAGCGAAGCCGCGCTGCTGTTGCCGGTGAGCGCCGACCTTTCTTCCTGCAACACAAGATTCTAAAACGTAACAACCCGTGAGTAACTGAGGACTTTACTAAATTTTGGGACTAAAAATACTGAAAACAAGCTGAAAGCGGAGTGACGAGGAAAAGGAAGTCCGTCTTCCGCAGCCATTGACTTTTAAAGCAAAGAGCAGGAGGAGTGGAGGCACAGAGAGAACTTTTGACAGCTCAGATTGAGCACCCGCAGAAATTACTTTCAATCCCCTTAAAGACTGTAAGCAACTGATTTTTGGACTTTTATCAGGACTTATATATCCTCTTCTTTGTGGATTATAACTTTACTTAAGAAGCCCAGGTGTCAGAACTGCCTGAGCAGTAGAACTGTCAGACTGCAAATTTGGATACATTGTATTTAAACTTAGAGACAGTCTGAGGGAGTTCAGAATGGTTACGTTCTTGCACTATGGAACTCCAGTAAGCACAACTTGAAATATTGTGGCAAACTTAAAACCAACTCTGCTAAAACTACTTTTGTGAAGATCCCTAAGTATTGGTTCAGATTTTGTATGATTGGAATGGATTCTTCTTCTTAGGACATTTTATGCTCCCCCTAGAGGATTGAGGATTTATAACAAAAACATTGTTTTACTTTCTATTTCCCGGCCCTCTGTTTGACTGCTACCACCTGGGCCGTAGCTTTCTCATGGGAACAACTCAGCTTGACCTTGACTGCTAGATAACTTTGGAATGAGTGGCGCAAAAAGAAAGGGATTAAGAACTAGACAAACAACTCTGACAACCTTAACTGCAGCCTCACAAACACGCAGATCATCTGTGCCTACTCTGCCCTCGGAGGAAAAAGCTACCTCCCTGTCACAGGCAGGGGAGGGAGAAACTGAGGAATTACAACTAGAAGAGATGGCCTCAGGAGGATCTGGTTCTGTATTAGAGAGAATTCTTGAGAAATTGGAGTCTTTGGACAGGAAAGTTGACCAACAAACTGCGAAAATTGACCTTAATACAGAAACTTTAAACAAATTATCTGGGCAAGTTGCACAGAATGCACAAGCAATCGGACAACTGAAGGAGGCTGCAGGTGAAAATCAGAAACTGGCCGAAGAGACCAGCCAAAGAGTGGGAGAGTTGGAAAAAGAAGTAAGGCCGCTCAGCAAGCAGGTTGGGGAACACCAGACCTACCTCTCTATGTTGGAACTTCGGAACAGGGAGACTAACTTAAGGATAAGATCGATACCAGAAGTGGAAGAAGGCAATCTAGCTGAGTTTTTGACCAAAGAATTCTCCAAGTTCTGGGGTCTAGAGGAGGAAGACTTTAAAATTGTGTCAGCCTTCAGACTTGGAAGACTTATAAAGAGAGAGAAGCCCAGAGACTGTTTGATTACGTTGAGATCAAAGGAGGAAAGGGACAAGATTTTGGGCCTGCACTACGGAAGATCCCTGAACATTTCGGACAAAAGAATTGAGATTTTTAAGGACATTCCTAAACAGCTGTTGGACCTCAGATCTGAATATTTGGACTTAGTAAAACTGCTGAGAAGCAACTCAATCATCTTTAGGTGGGACTTTCCCCAAGGATTATCCTTTACCTTTAGAGGGAAGAAGATTAAAATTAGAACTTTGGAAGATAGGGATAAGTTTTTGACTGCCTACGGAGAGGACCTTCATAAAGGACTTGAACTACCCTCAGGGCCTGAACCACCACAGGTACCTGTACCACAGAACCCTGAAGACTCACAGAACAAAACACCATCCCAAGGAAATTAAACAGATCCATCCAGGATGTCTCTGCAACTTTTAAGCTGGAACATAAATGGCTGTAACAGCCCGGAAAAAAGGAAGAAAATCTTTCACATATTAAAAAAGGAGCAACTAGACATTACTTGTCTACAAGAAACACATGTGACTAGGCTCCACAGAAAAATATTGGTAAATAAAAGGTTAGGCCAAGAATTTATATCTTCGGATTCAGTTAAGAAGAGAGGAGTGGTGATATATGCAAAGGAGAGCCTCTCACCAAAATTTCTATTTAAAGATGAACATGGAAGAATTTTGGCAATTGAAATACAGCACCAAGGAGAGAAAATTTTGATATTAGGAATCTACGCTCCAAATGAAGGGAAATCAGAATTCTACAAGAAGTTGCATGAGATTATGCTGGACTATCTGGACTATGATAACATCATCATGATGGGAGATATGAATGGGATCGTTTCAACGAACATGGATAGGTCACAAAGCCAAAAGGTTACTAAAGATGGCAGACTACCAAAGACCTTTTTCGAAATGACAGACAACATGGACTGGATTGATATATGGAGGACAAAGAACCCCTTGGGGAAAGAAGGAACATTTTTCTCTGAAGCCCAACTGACTTGGACAAGAATTGACCAAATATGGATTTCTAGAGGTCTGGCTCCTAAGGTTAGGAAAGTGGAAATCTGCCCAAAGACCTGCTCCGATCATAACGCGTTGAAAATGGACATGACACTATTACCAACCGGCTCCTTTAGATGGAAGATGAATGACAACTTGTTTAGAGATCAGGAGATTATTAAGAAGGCCAAAAAAACAATAAAGGACTACTTTGAGATAAATTTGAACACTGCAGTGGAAAAAAGAACAATCTGGGACGCAAGCAAAGCTGTGATGAGAGGGTTCTTGATACAACAGAACGCCATAAAGAAAAGACTACAAAATGAGAAAAAGGATAAGATTTTGGGGAAAATTAAAGAGTTAGAGAAGAAACTAAGAGTAAACCCGAAGTCACAGCCGATCTTGAGAGAAATTAAACTTCATCAGGCACAATATTCCAAACTGATAAATCAGGAAATAGAATGGAAGATTAAATTAATGAAACAAAAAACATTTGAATCGGCTAACAAATGTGGGAAACTGCTGGCTTGGCAGTTGAAGAAGAGACAAAAGTTGAACATAGTAACAAATTTGGAAATAGAAGGAAGATATATTCAGAACCCGGTGGAAATTAGAAAATGTTTCCAGAAATATTTTAAGAAATTATACACTCAAGGGCCACAAAATGAGGAAGAGATTGCAAAATTTTTGGAGAAAAATGGACTTAAAAAACTATCACAAGAAAATAGATCACTCCTGAATAGTAAAATAACACGATTAGAGATAGAACATGCCATTCAGAATATGAAGCTGGGCAAGTCTCCAGGGCCAGATGGCTTGACCTCCAAGTATTATAAGACATTAAGTGACTATTTGATTCAACCACTGATGGAGGTCAGCAATGAAATTATGGAGGGAAAGAAGGCGCCTGAATCGTGGAAGGAAGCTTTCATCACATTGATACCAAAATCAGAAACTGAAAAGACACAACTTAAGAACTACCGTCCCATTTCCCTTTTAAATGTGGATTATAAAATATTTGCTGACGTTTTGGCAGGAAGACTCAAAAGAGTTTTAAATGAGATAATTCATAAAGACCAGGCAGGCTTTCTCCCAGGAAGACACTTGTTTGCTAATACAAGGAACATTATTGACATTTTGGAACTTTTGCAAACAAATATTAACACTAAAGCAGTTTTAATTTTTATAGACGCGGAGAAGGCCTTCGATAACATCTCTTGGAAATTTATGAAGGGGAATTTAAAAGAAATGGGAGTGGGGCGGGGTTTTGAAAATGGGATTGATGCGATTTACTCAGAACAAAAGGCAAAACTGATAGTTAACAATGTGGTTACAGAAGAGTTTAAGATTGAAAAAGGGACACGACAAGGCTGCCCGATTTCCCCCTTGCTGTTTATTTCTGTCCTGGAGGTGCTCTTGAACTTGATTAGAGGGGACCGGTTGGTGCAAGGGATTCAGATCGGAGCGAAACAATATAAACTTAAAGCTTTTGCAGATGACCTTGTTTTGACATTGCAAGAGCCAGAATCTAGCACAAAAAGAGTGTTACAATTGATTCAGGACTTTGGTCGGGTAGCGGGCTTCAAACTAAATAAACAGAAAACTAAGGTGTTGGGAAAAAACTTGACAGATGCAGAGTCAGAACGGTTTCAGAGAGAAACAGAACTAACTGTGGTTAAAAAAGTAAAGTACCTAGGGGTAAACATAACAGCAAAAAATCTGAGTCTATTTAAGGACAATTATGAAAAATGTTGGTCTGAAATTAAGAGAGACTTGGACAGTTGGTCAAAATTGAAGCTTTCTTTGCTAGGCCGAATTGCTGCTATTAAGATGAATGTATTGCCTAAGATGTTGTTTTTGTTTCAAACATTGCAAATTGTGGACAAGACGGAGTGTTTCAGGAAGTGGCAGAGAGATATTTCTAAATTTGTCTGGCAGGGCAAAAAGCCCAGAATTAAGTTTAAGATATTAACTGATGCGAAAGAAAGAGGGGGCTTTGCCCTGCCAGACTTAAGGTTGTACTATGAAGCCGCAGCTTTCTGCTGGCTAAAAGACTGGCTACTTCTAGAGGACACTGATGTTTTAGATCTGGAAGGTTTTAACAATGCATTTGGTTGGCATGCATACTTATGGTATGATAAAGTTAAGATCAATAAGGCCTTTAAGAATCATATTGTCAGGAAAGCAGTGTTTAATGTCTGGACAAAATACAAAGACCTATTGGAAAATAAAACTCCAAGATGGCTATCACCTCTGGAGGCCAAGGCCCGAAAAAGACCCAATATGGAGGCCAAATGGCCGAAATATTGGGAAATAATAGAGAAAGAGGGTAATAATTGGAAATTGCAGAGTCTGGAAAAAATGAAAGACAAAGTGCGAGACTGGTTACACTACGCTCAGATCCAAGAAATTTTTAAAAACGATAAAAAGTTAGGATTCCAGGTGGAGAAATCGAAGTTGGAAACAGAATTGTTAGAACCTAAGACCAAAGTACTCTCAAGAATGTATAACTTGCTGTTGAAATGGAATACACAAGATGAAATGGTTAAGTCGGCCATGATAAAGTGGGCACAGGATATTGGGCATAATATTATGTTTGAGGATTGGGAAAGGTTGTGGACCACGGGGATGAACTTCACGGCATGTAATGCTCTGAAGGAAAATGTAATGAAAATGATATATAGGTGGTACATGACCCCAGTTAAACTTGCCAAAATATGCCATGTGCCAGACAATAAATGTTGGAAATGTAAGGAAAATGAAGGAACATTCTTTCACCTCTGGTGGACTTGTCCCAGGGTGAAGGTCTTCTGGGAAATGATATATAATGAGCTGAAAAAGGTATTTAAGTATACCTTCCTTAAGAAACCAGAGGCCTTCCTCTTGGGCATTGTCGGCCAGATGGTGCCAAAGAAGGATCGAACATTCTTTTTGTACGCAACAGCAGCAGCAAGGATACTTATCGCTAAGAAGTGGAAAACTCAAGATCTACCCACGCTGGAAGAATGGCAGATGCAGCTGATGGACTATATGCAACTGGCTGAGATGACTGGCAGAATTCGAGACCTGGGAGAAGAGAGGGTTGAAGAAGATTGGAGGAAATTTAAGAATTATTTACAAAAATATTGTGATTTGGTGGAAAGTTAAGTAGGATGTTTGATCATAAATAATTGGCCACCACAAAATCGGATTGGAATGGGATGTAAAGCGAGATTAAGAGAAATAAATTTGCAGAGGACTATATTTAAATAAGCGGTTATAAAATTTGCAAACTAGATGATAAATTGCATGGAAAAAATTTATGATGATGAAAATGGCAGCGGGAGATGTGAGGAAGTCCAAAGAAGTTATGAAACTCTGTTGAGATAAAAGTAAGGTTGTTTATTGTCTTTGTATTTTATTCTGTAAAAACCCCTAATAAAAATTTTATTAAAAAAAAAAGAAAACTGGATGTGATTGTTCCGGTTTTCGAACGTTCTTTGGAACCCGAATGTCCGACGCGACTTCCATGGCTTCTGATTGACTGCAGGAGATTCCTGCAGCCAATCGGAAGCCGCACCTTGGTTTCCAAACATTTTGGAAGTCGAACGGACTTCTGGAACGGATTATGTTCGACTTCCAAAGTACCACTGTACATGCCTATTTTATCTAGGAGGATAGCCATTTTCAGATATCCATGCATACGTCTGCAGTGATTTAGGTGATTAGTAAACACTATTTCTGAATGAGTCACATTTTGGTATTCTGACAGCTAGTCTGAACTTAAAACACCTGGAGTTAGTCAGTCCACCCGACATGCCAGTAAGAAGCTATGTGCTGTTTCTGCCTGTCAAGTTTCCTGACTGAGATGATGAATCAACTGCATTGCCCCACTTTGCAAATTTACACTGGTAAAGGGTCAAACAGGCATATGATCAGAATGGCATGGTCGTGCTTAAGAACTGTTTCATTGAGCGTTGAATCACAAGCTTCAATTCCTGGCATCTAGGTAGGGCTGGGAGAGAATCCTGCCCGAAATTTCAGAGAGTGACTGCCATTCAGTATTGTCAGTGCTGAGCTAAATAGACCATGGTCTCATTGAAATGCCATTTCTCGTGTCCACTCATTGCCTGCCTGGGACACACCTGAAAAGATACGGGGAGGAATACATTGCCCTGCTATGTTGATGGTTAAATCGGCACAAGCATTTTGGTTTGCCAGATGAAACGGCCCCTCTCTCCTGTTCTGAGGGTTCTCGCAGAACCCCTGTCCCCCATTTCAGGGGCATCATTGTGCACACAGAAGACCTTGTTGAGGGCTTTTGCCAATGGGACTCATTAGGCCATGGGTAGGCAAACTAAGGCCCAGGGACTGGATCCGGCCCAATCGCCTTCTAAATCCGACCTGCACACGGTCCAGGAATCAACGTGTTTTTACATGAGTAGAATGTGTCCTTTTATTTAAAATGCATCTCTGGGTTATTTGTGGGGCCTGCCTGGTGTTTTTACATGAGTAGAGTGTGTGCTTTTTTTTAAAATGCATCTCTGGGTTATTTTTGAGGCATAGGAATTCATTCATTTTTTTCCTTCAAAACATAGTCCGGCCCCCCACAAGGTCTGAGGGACAGTGGACTGGCCCCCTGCTGAAAAAGTTTGCTGACCCCTGCGTTAGGCGAATCCCTCCCATGACCTCTGATGACACAACCTCTCATTTTACACACCAGATTCCTGTGGTTGTGTCGCAGTAGAAAAATGTATTTAAGGTGGCAATCATGTGTCCATTGTGGTGTGAACTCTTGTCACGTACAAGCATCTATGTCAAATTGAAAGCAACTCCCAGACTGTTCCTTGCAAGGTTTGTGCCATAATAAATGTGTTAGCCTTTAACATGCCGCAGAAATCTTTGGTTGTGTTACATGCTCATTCTTTTATTACTGTACAACCATCTGAGTAGTCTAACTCCTTGGCTATATTTTTGCTTTAAGAGACGTGATAGTAGATTCAAAGAATCTTTTGAATGTGCCTAGCTATCATGTTGTGGTCACTTGGCAAATAAGTGGGGTAACCCTCAAATTTTTGGTTTGGATTTCTGACGTACATAAGACCAGACAAGCATCAGTGGGTTAAACACTCTGAATTGCAGTGTAGTGCAAAGGGCATTGCTATAATATCGTTTTCATCCTATTTTGTGGGGAGAGGCTGTTTTTGGACATGATGAGGCTTGGCTATATGCAGTGAGAAATGCCTGGAGGGGAAAAAAATTAACGCTCTTAAGGCTGAATATGTGACGGTGCAACATTTTGAACTTTGAAGTGTTGTGTGTGACCTGTGTGATAAAACCAGGTCTGAAAGACGAGTAATGTTGAGACTTGCAGAAATCAGATTGCAAGCTCAAAGTGTTGAAACTTGCAGTTTTGTGGCGGCTCATCAGAGGCCGATAATTTGTATTTGATTCTGTGCCAAGCAGATTCCCCCCCCCCCCTTTGGAATGAAATCTACCCCATACAGAACCACTATGAACTTCTCAGAGCTAGCATTTGGACAGAGACAAAAAGGAAATTTGTTGGTAGTTTTGAGTCTCAGGAATAATACAGTGGTACCTCAGGTTAAGTACTTAATTTGTTCCAGAGGTCTGTACTTAACCTGAAACTGTTCTTAACCTGAAGCACCACTTTAGCTAATGGGGCCTCCCGCTGCTGCCGCGCTGCCAGAGCACGATTTCTGTTCTCATCCTGAAGCAAAGTTCTTAACCTGAAGCACTATTTCTGGGTTAGCGAAGTCGGTAACCTGAAGCGTATGTAACCTGAAGCGTATGTAACCTGAGGTACCACTGTACTCTAAACCAGGGTGGGGAACCTCTGGCCCATGGGCTGCCAGGCCTCCAAACCACGCCCCACATACCCAATGCTTGAGACCATACAATGACGACCAGCTGATGGTTAGGTCTTCACAAACCCCTTTCAAAGCGCTGAGCAAGTTAGTGCTTTGAAAGAGGTTTCTGAAAATACCTGAAGGCAAAAAAGGCCCACCTGTCTGTCACATTTCTCCTGCGAGAGGTGGGGGAGCTAACATTATGCCCCACCCAGACCAGAAAGGTTTCCCACCCCTGTCCTAAAAAAATAACTGTAACCACCACCAAGACAGAGTAGACTTGCATGTTCATTCTTGATTATGCTCAAGTATTCTTACAAAAAGGTAAGGCAGCCCTGTTTAGGGAAGTTTTTAATATTTAATGTTGTATTGTTTTTAATACTTGATTGTATTGTTTTTAACACTTGATTGTATTGTTTTAACACTTGATTGGAAGCCGCCCAGAGTGGTTGGGGAAACTCAGCCAGATGGGCGGGGTATAAATAATCTATTATTATTATTATTATTATTATTATTATTATTATTATTATTATTATTATTTGCATCCAGCTCAACTCATGCTCGGAGCAGACCCACAGAAATAAATGTATCATAAATCAGTGTGATGAACTGTATAAGTATGATATAGTTTACTTACTTTGTGTAGAAAAGGACATCTTCATGCCCTGCTACCACAAAGGGAGTCAGCCTGCACAGGCTGAGGGATTTGTGTGTTGGTTACATTGCCATGCCCTCAACACTCAAGAGAGCATGTTGCCTGAAACCCTGGAGAGCTGCTGGCAGTCAGAGTAGACAATACTGAGCTAGATGGACCAATGATAATGACTTGTAAGGAAGTATCCCTAATGTAGACACAGCCAGAGGAGCCCCGTGATACGCTCTATTAATGCAATGACAAACACACCTGGGCGATTGCAGGTTTGAGTCTCTCTGCAATGTGCAAAACATGTTACCTCTCCCACTGCAGGCATACCACTATACAACAGCAACAAGCAAGGGACGCTGTGGTTCCTGCCTTCATTTACCCACCCTATATTCAGATTCTCAGATACACACACTAACACCCAATTTTATATTTGGACATACAGTGGTTTAGTTTAAGAACAGCCCTGTTTACGAAACTATTCGGTTTACGAACTCTGCAAAACCAGAAGTAGTGTCTCGGTTTGCAAACTTTACCTCGGTTTAAGAACAGAACCTGAACGGTGAACACCAGCGGGCACCAGCGGCGGGAGGCCACATTAGGGAAAGCGCACCTCGGTTTAAGAACGGACTTCTGGAACGGATTAAGTTTGTAAGCTGAGGTAGCACTGTATTGCTCCAGACATGCTCTGGAGGTTCTTAGGAAATTTCCAGGCTTTCTTCAAGCACAGTTTCCTCTTGACATCTGGACAGAAACTGGTTTGATTTCTGAAGTAGAAGCCAGGATATGGAACTGGCAAACAACCCTGCTTTGCAGATAGGGATTAAACCCAATACTTTGGCCACCTCACGAGAAGAGAAGACTCCCTGGAAAAGACCCTGATGTTGGGAAAGATGGAGGGCACAAGGAGAAGGGGACAACAGAGGATGAGATGGTTGGACAGTGTTCTCGAAGCTAGCAGCATGAGTTTGACCAAACTGTGGGAGGCAGTGGAAGACAGGAGTGCCTGGCGTGCTCTGGTCCATGGGGTCATGAAGAGTCGGACACGACTAAATGACCAAACAACAAAATGGTTTGGTCATAAATGGAAATGGAAGGTTTCCATGAATAAAAAGAGGATGCTCAGCTCTTAAATTGTGTTCCATAGCTGTGTGTATTTTAAAGCATTCAATTTGAGAAGATGTATGGATAGGAAGCAAATGAGAAGCAGAGGCCCTGAGCTTGTATTGTACAAGGTCCTTGCCACTATTCTGTGGGAGCGATGTGCTTAGCAGGCTCCTAATTGGATCCCACTGGTGTTGCCTGTTCAGTAATCCAGATAACTGCGGCCTCAGTATTATCAATATTGACATTAGTGCCTCTAATGTTTTTAGCTAGGAGTTCTGCAGCAGTGTAATTTGTCTGCGGCAGTATATTTTACAACTGTACTTCAACTCACCATTCCAAAGAAGAAAAATATGGCATACGTTTCTTTAAATTAAAAAATTCCAGTCTCTTTCCCACTTAAAAATAGTGGGATGGGGGGAGTAAAATGTTGCTCCCCCCCAACTTTCACTTCTGTACTTCCAGGAGGTTTTGAATTTACAGAAAAAAGAACTTCAGGGATCATTATAGACCCCATTTATTAACCATACCCTTGTATAGAAGCAATCATATTTCGTATTGTTTATTCCCAGATTAAGTGGGTATAGGATTGAATTATTTAGCATTCAAACATCTAAGTAGGGCATGTTTTGCTGGTGTTCCTCCTCTTCTATACAGTGTATAGAACTGGAATTCAAACTGCACAGCACTACAGTTCCTCCTGAATTTGTTTGTGCCCCTTCAAATAGTGTACCACTGGGCTTCAAGTAGGCTTAGGAAGAGCAGCGTTGTGGTGGAGTAAGATGGATGACTCCCCTTAGGAATCAACTTGCATGCTTCCCCTCAAGAAAAATAGGAAGAATTTAAGGTTCCTTTTCTGAAGCAGATTCCCCTTACCTTTCAAGGTGTGTGTGGGGCAGGTTTATCTTCTTGAAAGTGCTGTTGTATTTTGTTTGGATAATAGAGCTTTTTTTTAATGGGGGGAGACATCTATATAATTCTGAAAATGCAAGTACATGTGGAAAAGCGGCAACAGGAAATGTCAAAGGAAATTATTAATGTACCCAAAAAAGATGGAATGAATTGAATTTCTGTTCTGCCTTTCTCTTATTCTGGTAATGCTTTTGTCAAGGGTGGAAAATTAATCTTCCTTGTTCATACAAAGGCTGCTTTCATTTAAATCAAGAGAAACATGAATGGCTTTTAAGGAGCAATTAACTTTCGCTATCACTTAACTGTTAATTTGCTTTAATTAAACAAAATCAATATCCTTAATGTTTTGCTGCTTACAGGAAGCAGGCTCTTCGGACAACCTGACCTTAAGAACCTCTGCCATCTTCCTCCTCCGTATTTATTTATTTATAGCTTTAGTTCATGTGTCCGGAGAAGGAAAACCGAAAGCTATCTTTGTAGCTTCTTTAGCCAAGCAACGCTATGTCTTGCTCTTCATTCTCTTGTTTCTCTGGAAGGCTGCTAGAAAAAAGGAATAGAAAGCGGGGCATGCCCAGCAGAAACATTTCACGACTTTCTGAAACTTGAAATGTGACTGTAGCACCCATCCACAGACAAATGCGAAAGATGCACAACTTTAGTGGGATTCCAGTGTTGTAGGCTGGTCATAGATTGAGTGCCACTGTGCGAAGGGTGAACAACTGCAGCCCAATATAGCAGAGCATCCCGTTCCACGCTTTACAAACAACTGGCTTTTCCTGTGACTGTTATTTATAAATTGCATGTGTGATTGTGTGAGTATACTGATATTATAATGTATTTTTTACTTGCTTATGCTTTTAATTACACTGTAGGTTGCTCTGAAACCTTTGTGTAATGTGACAAATAAATAAACCCACAAGCTCAGGGCTGTGAGTCACTGCAGTTTTGTTTTGGCTCTGTGGTGAAAACTGACCAGTGCCAAGCATACTTGTGCATGTGTGTCTGCCCATACAACAGTAGTTTTTTTTTTTAAAAAAAGTTGGTGTATTGGGAGGAAGAGAACGAGGGCAGCATGCAGAGAAGAAGAGTGATGACCGTGAGTGACTTGTGGCTTAGAATGCAAAATTGGGAAGAGTGGAGCCTCTTTCTTCCATTGCACCGATGCACACGGGTTGTGCAGTGTGAAAGGAGATAATGCATTCTGACAGATTTATTTTTGGCTCCTTATCCCTGGATAATTTGCCAGGGAACAGCTTCTCTGTTTTCCCAATCGTTTTGAATTTCTGCTGAAAAGCCTGGGAGTTGTGTGTTGGAACGAACTGCTTGCAGTTTTGTGCATTTGCTGATTGTAAGTGCCAACAAGAGCACTGTGAATATACTTACTTCTTCCCCTTACTTCTATTATGTGCATTGCCGTTAAACTTCAATTACTGATCTGGCGGTGATTATTGTGCTGCAGACGATTCACTCAGGAACATTCCTTCCATGGAGAGGATGAAATTATTGGGAGGAAGTGACTTCTATTGTCTTCTCCACCTCCAAGGAAGCAGGAGTTGATGGCAAGTCAGATCAATGGTTTTCAGCTGTGCGGTGGGCCTCACTGTTTAGCAGTGCTACCACCATACAAATGTATAGTAACCAATCATTCAGGAGTAGGTCCTAAAGTGCATGTTCGAGTTAAAGATAGGATCCCAGTTCTGAAAAGGTTGATGGCTACTGAGTTTATTGTTGATGGGGAACCTTGGGCCGGTGGGGGGCTACTTACACCTCCCAGACCTTCCAGTTTCGCTCTTTGCATGGAAAAGTCCAAACCATGTCCTGTCCTTCTCAGTTTTAGAAATGCAGATATATAAGAAATGCAGGTATATAAGGAGCCAAATGGTTCCTTAAATCAAGGTTGTAGTCACCAAAATGGAATGTCTAGTTGCCATTTTTGGGTAAGATGGCTCTAAAGTCTTATTTTTCAAATAATGGACTGACTGTGATTGATTCTCAGTTAAACATCTGGCTAGTTCAGATGACAACCTCAAGCTAGGTTAAGGGTTTTGAGAACCTTAAAGAAGAAAGGCCACTCGATTCAGGGGGGGCATTTCCCATATATTTTGGCCTATTCCTCTTTTTCTTATTGGTGACTGCTCCTGCTCAGGCTGCACAGAAAAAGCATCATGGTTCCAGAAATTCATTACGATTGTGCAGATAAAATATAACAGATAGAATTCTACAGGATGATGTATTAGTGTGTGAAAACTGTTGAGATCCACTGATCCCCAGATGGTGGAGATATCAGGTGCCATTCTGGCTCCCAGGCATCCTCACTTGGTCACAAGTGGTCAAAGGCCAGGTGCAAAATGCGCCTGGTGCCTGGCTAATTTCGAACTCGGCTTCAGGTGCAAGGCAGGCAAAGCCATGATGCCAAATTCACAAGGAAGAGCAGGGACCATTTAAATGCACTCCTAAGAGGATACAGGTGGTGCTGTGGTCTAAACCACTGAGACTCTTGGGCTTGCTGATCAGAAGGTTGGCGGTTCGAATCCCTGTGACGGGGTGAGCTCCTGTTGCTCTGTCCCAGCTCCTGCCAACCTAGCAGTTCGAAAGCATGCCAGTGCATGTAGATAAATAGGTACCACTGCGGTGGGAATATAAACGACATTTCTGTGTGCTCTGGTTTCTGTCACGGTGTCCTGTTGCGCCAGAAGTGGTTTAGTCATGCTGGCCACAAGATGCGGAAAGTTGTCTGTGGACAAACACTCCCTCAGCCTGAAGCAAGATGAGCGCTGCAACCCCACAGTTGCCTTTACTGGACTTAACCTCCCAGGGGTCCTTTACCTTTACCTTTACCCTTCACCTGCTTGCTGCAGTCAGAGATGAGATCTCCAGATAATGTTTTCACCAACATCCTCCAGCTTCTCTTAGGTCCATCATGAGAAGTCCATCAGTTTCCAACCATGGATACCAGCAGCCTTCAAGCAAGCAAACTTGCCTTATTATCGCTCCCTAGCATCCCACTGCCAGAGGATAGCCTCCTTCCATTCACCACTTTGCCTCCTTCAAGTGGAAGAAACCTGGGCAGTGCTGAATGTCACATCCATTGCCAGGTGTGTCCTGCTGGAAACAGAAAAGGGCTTTCCCCTTGGCCTGCCTTTATGTCCACTCAGTTGCCAAGTGCTTTTGTGACATCACAAGAAACCCACAGCCAATGGCAAAAGCTGGGGAGGCATAATCTTCATTGCTTTGAGCCTCACAATGGACCTATCAGTGATTGTGTGCTTGTTTATTGAGGACACAGGTGGAGATGTGGTCTAAACCACTAAACCTCTTGGGCTTCCCAATCAGAAGATTGGCAGTTCGAATCTCCGCGATGGCGTGAGCTCCCGTTGCTCTGTCCCAGCTCCTGCCAACCTAGCAGTTCAAAAGCACACCAGGGCAACTAGATATATAGGTACCTCCACGGTGGAAAGGTAAACAGCATTTCTGTGCACTCTGGCTTCTGTCACGGTCTCCTGTTGCACCAGAAGCGGTTTGGTGCTGCTGGCCACATGACTTGGAAAGCTGTGTGCTTTTCCTGAAAAGCGAGATGAGCGCCACAACCCCATAGTTGCCTTTGACTTTACTTAACTAACCAGGGTTTTTTTTACCTTTACCTTACTGCTGAATGAAAATGACATTGCAGTCTGCTTCTCATGCCTGTCCTGTATGATATATTGATATATCACCCAGGCCTAATAATCATATTTTCCCCCATGGAGTCTCAAAACATCCCTCACCAGCTTTGAGGGATATCAATCACCAATTAGCTCCAAGCCTCCAGAAAAACCAGTTTTACCAAATTATTCCTCAGAGACCGCCTAGTAAGCAAAAACAGGTCATGACCTATATAACACCCCGCATAAAATTCCCATTGTTTTGCTATGCAGCACACTACTCTGGAGTGGTAACCTATACATTCTGCGCTTTCAGCATGCAGTACTGAATAGATGTTAGTTAATTAAAAAGATGTCCCTTTAAAATTTTCTTTCACAAAGCTAGGTGGGTTGGTGTGATGTGACCTGGTCAGGAAGAAGTGGAGAAAGTAGTTTATTGCTAGGCAGAAAGAGAAAAGAAGACTGCTTCTGGAAAAGCACCAGCAAAAGTTGGGGAAGAAAGCCTGAGGAGAAGATTTCTAGTCACATTTACCTCATGCCTTTGTGGTTTGAGAAGGGACACTGAACAAACCAGAATTAAGCCAGGATGCTCAAATGACAAACCATAGGTAAAGGGTAAAGGGCCCGCTGACCATTAGGTCCAGTCATGGCTGACTCTGGGGTTGCGGCGCTCATCTCGCTTTATTGGCCGAGGGAGCCGGCATACAGCCAGCATGACTAAGCTGCTTCTGGCGAACCAGAGCAGTGCACGGAAACACCGTTTACCTTCCCGCTGGAGCGGTACCTATTTATCTACTTCCACTTCGTGCTTTTGAACTGCTAGGTTGGCAGGAGATGGGACTGAGCAACGGGAGCTCACCCCGTCACAGGGATTTGAACTACCGGCATTCTGATCGGCAAGTCCTAGGTTCTGTGGTTTAACCCACAGCGCCACCTGCGTCCCACGACAAACCATAGCTAAAGCAAATTTATAAGCTAACGACCAATCACTGTTTCAAATTGTGGTTTGTTGCAGAAAAGCAAGCCATAGTTTGAATGTCCAAACCTGCCCTGGGTAACTAACCATGGCTTAGCTGCAAATGTGGCATATGGGTTTAAGCTTTAAGAGCCCACCCATATGGGACACAGGAGATGTACATTCAGGAATTTCTGTGTGGATTCAACTAATTAGTGATTCCATTGAGACAGAGAAAGTTTGTGCTTGGGAAGAGCATAATTAGTCTTTTGTCCTTTGTCCTTTTCCCATTCCAAAATCCCTCCCCGAAGTTAGTTACAGTGGCTTTTACCATTTCCCCTTGCAGAGGTGGTTTGTTACAGAGGGAGAAACTTGTCTTTCCCCCCTTGCAGAGCTCGTAAAAAGCTTGGGGCAATTTCGACTGGGGAAAGGGTTGCCAGAGTGGCACCTCCTCATTCTTCAAAGTGGCTGCCTGGGGATAATAGCTAGTAAAAACAACAGCAAAGCAAGCTACCTGATTCCTCACAGAAATAGCCAGTTCAGTGGCTCGCCAGTAGCTGATGTGTGGCACTCGAGTAGGGAGAGTGTATTCCCGCTCTTAGCTTTTGGAATCAGGAGGTGGCCGCACAGAAGCACAGCAGCCGACAACAGCAGTTCCTGGTTGCTGAATGGATAGTTGCCCTGCTGAAATCAGCAGCCTGCGCAGGGCTAAGTGTCCATTCAGCAACTGTGTGCAATAGATGGTGCTAATTGTGGCGCACCAAACTGTTTCACCTGCCACCACTGCTTATGCTATGTCTTGTTCAGCCCTAAAATTAGTTAAGTGCAGTGCCTACATTAGTGCGTAACCTTTCTGTAATAAGAATATTTATTTTAACCCCAGTTGAGAAACCCACAATTTATATGCTCCTTCAACTGGGGAGGGGGGGGGAGGGTTGTGGTGGGAGCAGTACAGAAAGCAATATTTTGGTGCCTGCTATTGAAAGGGTAGAATTGTATGGTGCATATCTAACAAATTCCATAAACTCTTTTGACCCAGACGCCACATGAGCTACTCTTGCTGCAGGAGGCTGTGCTTAATTACAATCAATAAACTCTACGTTCGGAGAAAGGAAAATGACCTTGTGTTGGATGGCTATACCACTGACCCCATTATTACAAAATGACCCCATCATCACCCAGATATCTTTGGACGCCTGGCATCTGTCATTTTTTCTAGTGTTAGGTCTTTTAAAACTGCAACTTTAAAAAAGATAAAATGTTTTAACGTGTCTGTGTTCGCTTTGATATCTATTTTGGCGTATTCCTTTTCCAAGGCACTGAATAAATATAATCAGCGCTAATATATAATCAGTGGACTGCGGTGCACAGATTTATTCCCTTGAGCTGAGAACAATGCTGAGGTGTCAGCAAAACATTGCTCCATTAATTTCAATGAACCTGGCTCAGGTCCAATTTATATTTGCAGATGAACTGCGTTGTGGCAGAACCTCGTGGACAGCTGTTTCTGTAAAGCCATTTTCCAAGTGGGTTATATGCTTTTTAAACCTGCCAAAGCTGCCGCCACTAGCTTCAACAGTTGGATCTGTGTGTGCTGTTTGGGGAGAGGTATACACACACACACACACACACACACACACACACCACAGTTTGTTGTGCAGAGCTGCTGCTAGTGGCTTTTCAAGCATCCACCCACACTGCTGCCTGCAAATTGGGTTACAGATGCAGCCACAAACGATTTATAATTAAATGACTAAGCCTCAGACTTCTGTACAATCCTCTGGTGCAGCTGTGAGGACGGTATTGAAAGCTTTCACGTCTGATTTCAATTAATTGCAGATAGCATCATGTCCAATTCCTATAGACAATTTTAACTGTGGTACAGTCGTACCTTGGAAGTGAAACGAAATCCGTTCCCGAAGTCCGTTTGATTTAAACTGTTCAGAAACCAAAGCGTGGCTTCTGATTGGCTGCAGGAAGCTCCTGCAGCCAATCAGGAGCCGTGGAAGACCCGTTGGATGATAGGCTCCCAAAAGAACGTTCGAAAACCGGAACAGTCACTTCCAGGTTTCGATCGTTTGGGAGCCAAAACGTTCGAGAACTAGGCTGTTCAACTTCCAAGGCACGACTGAATATTGAAACAAGCCAGCTTCATAAACCACAGCTTGAAGTTGATTTGTTTCATAAACCAGGGGTAGGCAGAACTTGTGGAATTCATTTATCTTTACTAGAATCCGAAGATGCACCGACTGAAGATGGTTGCAAAATAGTGACTTAGGATGATAGATAAACACTTAGAATTGGGGAACAGGATGTCTGAGCATATGCTCAGTCTAGGAAATTGATTTTGGTACTAGAACTCATATAGGCTTTTCTCTTTGCGAGGAGTTTGCAGTTTGGAGGCAAATGCTCATATATAATATGAATTTAATATGCACATAGCATGATTGTCCTCGCCCTTCTCGCTTTTTGTGTTTTGAAAATCTCATCTAATAAAGACTGGTAGCCTCGTTAGACATCTGGGCTGAATTACATCTAACCAGCTTATCTGAGCAAATGTTTCCATCAGTTCACGCAGTGGAATTCTAGCTACAAATCAATGGCATTCTCCTACAAAGATGAGCAGCTTACAGTGGTTATGATTAAACAAATTCACTCTGCTTATTCTAACTTTTGGCTTCTGCCCACAAATGCAGAGAGAATTGCCATTATGTAGGCTTGTGTTCGGTTGTTTATAATTCTGGAAGTAATTTGTGTTCTGCATTCGAGTCTGTTTGAGCAGTGGTGAAAGAAAGCATTTTTTTGTTTCATCTGGAAATGCAGGCTGTACTTTATATGCATAAATATCAACCACTGAGCAATTCTTTTTGATTTGTAGACTAATAAAATTTCATTATAGTTTAGTATTATATTCTAACTTCTGAAGAGTTCGGTGGCACAGGTAACCTAAAAAGTTATGGCAACTTTTCAGAATATTAGGTGGTTTGCTTTAAGTCCTTGCATACCAGATACCTAGGAATCTCTTAAAATTTTCAGGCTGCGCTGAATATGTTGTTTCCCTGAAAATAATTGTTGCATTGTAAGCTGTTAAATATTTTATAAATAAACTTGGTCCATCATGTTCTTACATTTCTGATGAGCATTAGCAGAAGAGCTTTCTTGATCATACAACCTGTTTAAAATCCATGAACAAGCATCTAATTTGATAAAACGTTGACATAAGATACTTTTTCAGGGATACCACACTTGGTGATTCAAGATGCCTTTGTTTGGTTTTGCTGTTTATTCCCTGCTAAAGTATGTAATTATAATCAATTTATTTGGCTCTGTTTCTGGCTTTGTGTGACAATAATTGGAAGACAATGGGGATTTTATGTTGCTTGCCCTGACCCCATGCTTCTGGAATTGATTTCAACTTCTGAATATACACAAGCGCTCACACAACCATGTCAGTTGATGCAGTATCTAGCCAGCAGTGTGACCTTTTCTCATCTGAATTTTAGGTACCTTTGTGCAAAGATATCAGTGTTAGAAACTAGTACGAGTGACTGGACAGTAGCGGCTATTTCAGGAAAAACACAATTTGTCACTCTCTAGAAGCGTTGGATACATGATATTTTGGATCAAGAAGGAAGTAGCTAGCAGAACAAATTGAAACGAAGAGGTGTGGCAGACAGACTGAATGAATCCAGAGGTTTACTAAACTTCCTAAGAATTATTTAGCAAAGATTCTTTTGTGCTTGTGTAAATTTGGCTCTCAGTGGAAGTAAATAAAGGAGATCAGGCTAATATGGTTATCCCATACAGTTGGATAAATTGCACATAGAATGCACATTATTAATTGTGCATTTAAGTTAGGCGTTAGCGACTGGCAGCCTCTGGGTCAAATGTGGTCTTCAAAGGAGTTCTGCCAGTCCAGATGCCAAAGTTGGCTAGAGTTGGTACTTGCGGCTTAGTTCTTTTGCCATGGCAGCAAGCCTTTTCCAGAAAAAGAAAAGAAAAAGTTGCTGTAGAGCAAAACTAGTTTCTCACTAGGGAAAACATTAAGTGCTTGATGCAACAATCTGGTATTTTTATAATAAAATTATTAAATTCAAATGTCCATGTTGCAAGTAAAGCAATCTCTTGCACTTTTATTCCTATTGTTCTTCTGCTACTTGGCTTTCCATTTGACACTTCCTTGGTCATCTTTTGCTGTTATTTCACTTTGCCTTGTGTCATAGTTTCTTTCTTTTCTGCTGTAGGCTACATAACAGTTCTTTATTTCTCTCCTTTAAAAACTTCCTGTGACTTGATGTTTTTACTTCTGATTCTTCTTTATAGGGAACCCCCCCCCCCCCGTGTGTATGTTTTAAGAAAAGCAACAAAAAATGATATTCTCGCCCATTTGGAATGGCAATTGCTTGTTTTAATAAAGGTGCTGTGTTTTATTAATTACAGATTACCTTTGCAGAGTCCAATCTTCCTGCCTTTCTTCTCTGTCCAAACTTCCCTCTTTGTGTCTCGTCATTACTTCATTTGCCAGCAGTTAGCCTCTATTGCAAGTGGTATACAAATAATATTTAACAAACGGTGATGTACAATTGAAACATTTCAGGTGCCTTATTTATCCACATTAAAATACCCTTTTAGTAACAATGATTTGTTGCCAATTGCAAATACAGTGTTAATCAAAGCTTGGCAGTTTCGAAGTTTCTAGCTTTTCAATGCACGTACACCCCCCCCCCCAAAAAAAGAAGAAGGGTAAATTAGATTACTTTCTGGGGCATCAGATTTTTTTCTGATTCAAATAACCCGAGCTTTCCACTGCAAAACTTCTTCTCACACATCACTGATAACAATAGTAGCAGTGGTGATGGATTTAAATGAGTCACTTTCTCCTGTGTAAAAGGGAGACAAGCTTCTGTTCACAGCTCGAAGGACGTGTGAATGAAGCCAGGAGCTTAGCAACAGGAACCGTTTGGTCTACTTGTTGTGAGATACTTTTTCCTTCGAGTCCCCTGAAGAGTTCTTTTTTTTAAAAAAATAATGAAAATTCTCTTATTGATATAATGGGAGTTTCTTTGCTGGCTAAGTGGTTATAATTGCCTGGGTATACTTGAAGGGCTGCTGTTCAGTGCTAGAAGGTGCCTTTTATGCGGAAGATGCTATTTTGGTCTCTGGCAACAGCGGCGGAGGGTACGCCTGCGCCGCCCGGGGCAGGCATGTGGGGCTCACCCCCAAGGCGTATGGGGTATGGTTACCAGACATCCCTGTTTCCCAGCGGACAGTCCCCGGATTTACAAATCTGTCCCCAGGATGTCCCCGAATTTATATTTTAAGTGTTGTAGATTTATTAGTAGGGAATTACTGTTGTGTGACTGGTTCAACGGCACAAGACACATCATAGGGGACTTCTGGCGAGGCAAAATGGCGGGCGCCATGGCATCGGGCAGCTCCTGAAGCCAGCCAGAGCCAACTGCGCTACCAGGCTGGCTCCAGGCTGCCGATACTGCCGCTGCCATTGCCAAGGGGGAACCGGGAGCGCCCAGCACGTTAACTGGGGGAACCGCTGACCTCCCCCCCAGCGTGGCGCGGGGACTTGCTTCCGTGGCACTGAAAATTGCATATGCACAGACACAGATGCTGAAAAATTGTGGGCGGGTGCATGATCCGGCCCACGGATGGATCTCCGTGGGACCGATCCAGCCTAGGCAAGCTAAACCTTGCTGACCCCTGGTTTATTGCTTTCAATTTAGGGATCGATGGTCTCATTAGATAGTAAAATTCACGTTGAATTCCTGTTTTAGGGGTTGTTTTTAAAAGTTCGGAATGGATCAATCCATTTTGCATTACTTTCTATGGGAAAGCACACCTTGGTTTTGGAGCGCTTTGGTTTTGGAACAGACTTCCAGGACGGATTAAGTTTGAGAACCAAGGTATGGGATCTTGAGGGGTAGAAAGCCCCAGGAAGCTTTTTCCTGAGCCACGGAGCGCTGCCGTCAATCAGTGACCTCCCAATGACTTGCTCAGGACTTAATACCTAAGCTGGGATTTAAACTTCACCCTCCCTGATCGAAGGCCAGGGCCCAATGTACCGTCTTTCTCGCTCTATAACACGCACGTAGTTTTTAGAGGAGGGAAACAAGAAAACAAATATTCTAAACGAAACAGTGGATGTATGATTTTTGTGGTTCATGCTGTGGCCACAGACATGTGATCTGACAGTGAGTTTGGAGTAGCCCAATGCAAAAATCCTGAGGATCCATGTGGATCCATGCTTTGTAACCACATTTTTGCACCACTGCGGCCCCAGGCAACAGTGGGTGCGTGATTTTTTTGGTGCAAGATATAGCCATGGACATGCTATGTGATCTAATGGTGAATTTGGGGTGACCCAGTGCAAAAATCCTGAGGATCCATGTGGATCCGTGCTTTGTAACCACGTTTTAAGTGGGGAGGGAAGGAAAAGCACTCAAGGGACAAGGAGCACGTGTGGGGTGTATGGAGGAGGATGCTGCTAATAATGCAGGAGAGGGGTTTAAGGGGAGAAGAAGCGGCTCCTCTCCTCTCCCGCTTTGCTCATTTAAAGCAAGCAGGCTCTCTGTCCCTCTCTCCTCCCCACTCAGCGGCTCTTCTCCCGCTTTGCTGTTTCAAAGCGAGCCACGGAGGAAGGAAGGAAGGGGAACCATGGATCCTCTGCTCACGACTGCAGCAGGACCCCCCCCCCCCGCCATCCGTAGGCATTCGCTCCATAACACGCACAGACATTTCCCCTTACTTTCTAGCAGGAAAAAAGTGAGTGTTATGGTGCAAAAAATACGGTAATACACCACACCCAATCTGGTTACGGGGACCGTGTGTGCAGCATCCTTTTTGTGAATGCGATAGCTCATCCAGAGGATGATCTCTGCACAGGAACTTGAATGAATGGAACAAAATATTAGGGCGCTGGATTGATAGCTTGCATTTAGTTTGAGCACATAGCTTTTAAAGTGCGAGTAGCTGGATCGCCATCGCTAAGCTTAGCTTGGCACCGCCACCTTTTGCTTTTAAAAATGCGGTGTCAAGCCACATTAACAAATGGCCTCCAATCCTGTCAAGGGCATGCGGGGAAATCTTGAAAATGGGGGTCATTGTAAGTGCAGCAGCGTAATGGCTAGCAGTCAATTTGCCGTGATGCTGAGGGCAGGCTTCTAATCTTTTAAGCAATATCGGAGCTAAAAATAACTTGTTTTTATTTTAATTTTTAAAAATGAGTTCAAGCTAAAAAGCTTAATAGCAGAATACCATAAATACTTAAAGTCCCCCCCCCCCTTTTCCTTTATTGAGCAATATTTAGAACATTAGCTTAGTTCAGTCATGGAAGAAATGGTTTATTATGACAAATACCTTACCTTAGGTTCTTTTGGTTCCTACAGGAGCTGCAATACATTTATTTCAAAATCTGCCCTCAGGGTGAACCTACAACTGATGGGTAATAAACTGTTAAAAGTTTGTGTGCACTCTCTCTCTCTCTGCGTGAACAAAGCTAAAATGAAGCCTGTGTTTTAAAATGATTTAAACTTCTGCCTAATAAATGATAATCGACAAATGAGCCAGCGGATGAAAGGTTTCCTAGCAACAAGTGCTGGGAGAAATGGCAGTCTGGATTTGGCTGGTCTTTGTTTTCTAGGCTGAGTTGGTGTCATAGCCCAGTTCATGTGGGAAGCTGGTTTGTTTGCAACTAGTGCGAAGAAAAACACGGCTTGTTGCATGTGGTAATAAGGCCTGCCAATGGTTTTGGGGGGGTTTTATGTGACATTTCGTGTGATTACTATAATTAGGCCAGCTAATTCATGTAAAAGGGAAATATACATCTTTCTAATATGCTAAGAAGTGCTGGCGTGGTGCTTTTTTATTCCAGAGGCTCCTTGCATCCGCTTTCTGATACTAGGAAAAGTATTGACCGGAGTCTTGGGGGTGGAGAAGACTTCAGAAGTTGGAAGGCACACATTTAAAAACTTGTCATAAATTTATGAGGTGGTTTGAAGCTAGTTCATTGTTAATTTCGCTACTTGCATTTGTAAAAAAAAAACAAACCCCTGTTACACTTATTCAAAAGATGAAGTGCGCAGTCTGGTTTCTCATGCAAAAAACATTACAGTGGTACCTCAGGTTACATACGCTTCAGGTTACAGACTCTGCTAACCCAGAAATAGTGCTTCAGGTTAAGAACTTTGCTTCAGGATGAGAACAGAAATTGTGCTCTGGTGGCGCAGGGGCAGCAGGGGGCCCCATTAGCTAAAGTGGTGCTTCAGGTTAAGAACAGTTTCAAGTTAAGAACGGACCTCCGGAACAAATTAAGTACTTAACCTGAGGTTGTTGGGTTGAAATAAACGACAGACGAATGACAAGTGTCATATGGGAGGCATCTCCCGAGCATGTCTCGGGGAGTCCCTTTTTTTGAATATTACAGCATTGCCACATATGTGCTTGTTGCTGATTGGCTAACACGAAATTTAAGTGTGGTGCAATTCAAAACACAAATCCTTCATTTCCTGACTCTTTAGATAAGTCTTGACCTTGCTGTAGAAACAGGTGTTCGCAGAAAGCAGCTTCTATATGACATCATCTGGATTCATAATTCCGAGAAGAGGGATTTGAGGGGAAGTGTTGGCAGGATACGAAACAAGGAGTCTTCTATTTCTCTCCTACACTACGCAAATTGGACTGGGAAAGGATGAGACTGTGCACAGTAGCAGCCAAGGCGGCTCTCCACGTGTCCCTGCCTCTTACTGAGAAGGAGAAGGTCAAGGTAGCAGGAGCTATTCATGGTGCAGACTCACTCAGCAACAGAACCAGCCCTCCAATGCTCATGCTCCGAGCTCCCACAACCTTCCTTGACCTTTTGGTTAGCGGCAGTGATGTGTGTTGTTGGGAAGGCAGGAGAGCGATGCAGCCCCAGCCCCAGCCGTCCTGCCGACCTATTGACTGTTTGCGTGTCGAGGTCCCCAAGCCACCCCAATAAAGCACAACTCACACAGAATTTCTGTTAAGGTTTTTGGCATAATTTTGGCCACAACTTTATTAAAATACAAATAATATGAGTGGTTGCTTAGGCATTGGTTGCGACTATCTGTCCCTGCCTGGGGACAGACTGACATTCGCACGCCTGCAAAAGTCAGAAAGGGAAAACATTTTGGGGAGAAAGATGGAGCTGGGGACCATGGCCTCACCTCTCCCCAAATGCTCCCAGGGGCTCTTGCGTGGCCCTAGCCCCTTGCCAGGGGTTTGGACAAAAGCATGGTGAGCCCCTGGGTTCCTTTACTGGAATTCCTTTGCAGCAGCAGCATTGGAGGGGCAGGCGCAGCCAATCCGTACCCCTCCACCAACCAATTCATAAAACCAATGCCTAACCGCAACCTTACAAGTTGTGACGATTTGCTACGCAGTAGGCAAAAACCAAATGGCAGCAGCCAATCAGCCAGATGGACAAAATTCCTACCAGGCCCCTGCCCCAAAGGCAGACGACCCCATGAGAGGCATAGCAAGGTCAAAGCGAACAACCCTAAATATAGGGAGGGTGGGCAGGTAATCCGACGCACGCAGCAAAAAGAGGAAGCTCAACGCTGCGTGCAGGGAATATAAAACCTCTTGGCTGTCAGTCGAAAAATGGCAACATCAAATTCTCCCCAATGACAAGAGGAGCCCAATCGCAATTGTGGCCAACTACCTTTACCCGCCCAGCAACAGTGGGGTGTCTTGTAAGACCCCACAGCAACACGTGCTCTCCATGTAGGAGAACACGCTATACAGTGGTGCCTCACAAGACGAAATTAATTCGTTCTGCGAGTTTTTTCGTCTCTCGAATTTTTCGTCTTGCGAAGCATGGATTAACGGTTTTAAGAAAAAGGAAACAAACTCGCAAGACGTTTTCGTCTTGCGAAGCAAGCCCATAGGGAAATTCGTCTTGCGAAGCAACTCAAAAAACGAAAAACTCTTTCGTCTTGCGAGTTTTTTTGTCTTACGAGGCATTCGTCTTGCGAGGTACCACTGTATATTTTATTTATTGTTAGTTGGTACTGAAGGCCAACCCGGCCAAAAGCATGTTGGTTACTGGTTCGTTTTGAGCACAATTTGAGCGCCATTGCTTACCTTTTAAAGCCCTATGTGGCTTGGGTACCTGAAGAAACACCTGCCTCCTGAAGGAACATGTCCTTCCACATCAGCCTCTCCACACCTCAGATCATCGTTTCCCAACCTTGAGTCCCAGCTGTTGTTGGACTGTAACTCCTATCAGCCCAAACCAGTATGGTCAGGGATGATGGGAATTGTGCTCAGACAACATCTGGGCATCCAGGGTTGGGGAAGATTGCACCAGATCATCATCTGACGTTGTCCTCCAGGCGCCACTACCATTAGAAGGGAGGTGGGTGGCAGTTGGAGAAAGCGTTACCAATGGTGACACCCTGTTCATGAAATTCTATCCCCGGGGATGCTCACCTTGTGCCTGCTATGTTCCTTTTTTTGGCAGCAGGTGAAAACATTTCTTTTTTCTCAGCTGAATTGTTACACCACAAACGATTTTATTACCACAAGGTTTTTATTCACTCTTTTATGCTTTTTAAATTTGTAACTATCTTGTGATACATATATTGTGTAAGGCACCCTGAGAATATTTACATTCAGTGAGTGTGTGTGTGTGTGTAAGTGTGTGTAATTGTTCCCTGTGGCACTGCTGTTGCTCATGCCCTTTTGGTGAATCTTTTCTTAGTTGTTTCTTCTTGAATGCTCTCTGTTTGAAGGCTTTGATAAATAATAATGAGCAGAAGCGCAGGGATTTCCATGAACTGCGGTCTGTACTTTCTGACTCCCAGGACTGTCAGACTGTGATTTGTGACATCATAGCTGTGGGGCGTTCCTTATTTGATAACCTCCTTATTTGTGGCTGCAAAACCCAGGTAATTGATAAGCACTTTGCCAACTGCAGTGCACTGAATGGCCATGCATAATGCAGCTGTTTTGTCTTCCATCAAAGTCCTGCTGTTGGCAAAGAAAATCCTACAAGGTAAACAGCCCAACTTGCACCAAGGCAAGCTCTGGTTGCATGTGTTTGATTATGGACCAGGTGGAACTCAAGTTTCTGTCATATGTACAGTGGTACCTTGGTTCTCAAACCTAATCCGTTCCAGAAGTCCGTTCCAAAACCAAAGCATTCCAAAACCAAGGTGTGCTTTCCCATGTAAAGTAATGCAAAATGGATTAATCCGTTCCAGACTTTTAAAAGCAACCCCTAAAACAGCAATTTAACATGAATTTTACTATCTCACGAAACCATTGATCCATAAAATTAAAGCAATAATCAATGTACTGTACTATAAAATAAATAAGACAGTATTGTAGGTGATAAGAATTAAAATTAATTTTTTTCCTTACCTGCACTGATGATAGTCATTGTTTGGATGGAGGGCTTTTATCCATTTCCGCAGTCACACAGTTAGTCAGTCAGTAGCTGAACTGGGTTCCACACTGTCACAAAAACAAATTAACCGAAAAAGCCTCAAAAATAAAAACGCAGAATAAATAGCAAAAACAAAAGAGCCAAACTTAATCCATTCTGGAAGTCTGTCTGATTTCCAAAATGTTCGAAAACCAAGACACAGCTTCTGATTAGTGCAGGCACCCCAGAAATAATAGCCGACAGCCGCATTGGACGATTGGCTTTCGAAAACTGGAACACTTCCGGGTTTTTGGCGTTTGAGAACCAAGGCGTTTGAGTACCAAGGTACCACTGTATATAGTAGAATGGTAATGTGAATTATATAGGTGAGTGAGAATGACTTCGTTTGCACATAAAGCTAAACCAGTTCATAAAGGTAAAGGGACCCCTAACCATTAGGTCCAGTCGTGGCCGACTCTGGGGTTGCGGCGCTCATCTCGCTTTATTGGCCGAGGGAGCCGGCATACAGCTTCCGGGTCATGTGGCCAGCATGACTAAGCTGCTTCTGGCAAACCAGAAACGCACGAAAACGCCGTTTACCTTCCCGCCAAAAAGACCTATTTATCTACTTGCACTTTGATGTGCTTTCGAGCTGCTAGGTTGGCAGGAGCAGGGACTGAGCAACAGGAGCTCACCCCGTCGCGGGGATTCAAACCGCTGACCTTCTGATCAGCAAGTCCTAGGCTCTGTGGTTTAACCCGCAGCGCCACCTGCATCCCTCATGCCAGTTCATGGCATAGCGCAAATGAGGAAACATGCAGGCTCTCTTGGAGAAGAGATAATGATCACTTTGCCCTTAAGTCATTCTGCTGCTGAGCTGGGCTCAGCCATCACAAACCACAAGCTGCAACCAAAAGGTTTTTACAGCTCATGATTTGACTGGGAGAGCTAGCCTAGGTTTGGACAGCAGCCCAAGCCAAACCATGGGTTAGGTCAACACAGCAGCAGAAGAGCGAAGCAGCCATGGCCTCCTTCCTGGTAGGCCACATATTTGCAGTTTACGTGTGACCTGAGCGTTTTTGCTGTGCCGTTTTGTTTCTCAATTTCTCAAGCAAAACTGGACTGTGCACCTTGAAACTTGAAGCTCTAGTAACCAGATCTGCAGGACCTTCTGAGTTTGTGTTTGTGAGTGCGAAAGAATAGGCTCAGTACCTCTCCCTCCTAGCAGAACCTGGGATCAAGGCTATCAACACCCTTCTATGATGCCTCTGTGATCAGTTCTCCGTTTTCTTTTCCCCTCCCTGTCTTGCCATATCACTTTATGCATGAAACACACACTTGTAAGCATGACTCTTAATAGTTATGGCAGCAGAGTCCTGGGATATGAAAATTCTTTTTATCTACTTTTCATATGTGCCTCTTTTTTATCATCAGCTTGTCATAAATGGCTCTCCACACTGTATTTCATTTTGATTGAGTGGGGAAAAGCTCATATTAAGCTTTGCAGGAGTTAAAATCCATGTAACACCAATGAGGCTGTTGTGCAAGTAGGCTGTTGTCCATTAATCCCCACACAGTCATGCTCTTGCACAACTTGATATGAAATTTGAAGTGCATGTATTGAAAGATCTGCACCTGGGTTTGTGAACAGAGGAGAGAGGCAAATTATATGATACACAAATGCAGTAGATTTCTGATACCCAGTTATTAGCATAAAGGTCAAAGTGACCTATACTTCATGCCAACCCAAAGCTTTGTGTGAAGGAACAAACAGTGCTGTCTAAAAAGTGTTGTGATTTTTTACGTTACTCCTTAATTTAACTGATGCATTTAAAACATGACCCAAAAAGTATTTATAAGACATGGCAGTACAGGTTTGTTTCACAATTTGCTCTCTGCGATTCTGTTCTGCTCTGGGCCTGCTGCTAAAAAATAATGGTGTTGAATTGCGTAACGAATCCCCACAGTTTATACAGATTTCCTTTCCACTCCCTACACACACACACACACACACACACACAGCCAATTGCTGTTGTAAATCATTCCTTTCTTTTTGCAGATCAAATTAGCTAAGTCAAATTACCGTATTTTTTGCTCTATAAGATTCACTTTTTCCCTCCTAAAAAGTAAGGGGAAATGTGTGTGCATCTTATGGACCAAATGCAGGCTGCGCAGCTATCCCAGAAACCAGAACAGCAAGAGGGATTGCTGCTTTCACTGCGCAGCAATCTCTCTTGCTGTTCTGGCTTCTGAGATTCAGAATATTTTTTTTCTTGTTCTTCTCCTCCAAAAACTAGGTGCGTCTTGTGGTCTGGTGTGTCTTATAGAGCGAAAAATACGGTAGCTCCAGTCCTAGGCTCCTTTGGACTGTAAGCTGCTTGGAGGCAGGGACCTTGCTCTAGTGACACAGGCCTAAAATTTCCCAGAACTTTATTTCTTCAGGGAAATCGTCTGCTTCTATAAGTTCATTTGTAACAACCAATGGATGCCAATTGTAAATAAATATTAGACAAGTTTGACCATTTCACTGTTGTTTTTTTAAACTTCGTTCACTAAACACAAATGCAGTAAACATGCTAAATCGTATCACTTTTCTGATGCAGACTGAAACAAACAAACAAACAAACAAACAAACAAACAAACAAACGTGAATTACCTTCAATTTGCACAGGAAGGCTTTTTGGCAAATTTTGCAATTCAAAAATTTCCAGCAAACTCACATCACTGTTTAACTCTTGTGTTACTCTGCGGTGTTTAAAACGCTGCAGAGCAAATGTATGGCTGAATGCCCCAATCTAGGTGCAATTCTGATCGGCAAGCCCAAGGTGCTCAGTGGTTTAGACCACAGCGCCACCCGTGTCCCTTAAACATTCTTTAGGCAACCCTAATGTAGTTACACCGAGAGTCCCATTGGAAACCAATGGAACAAGTTAAGCTGTGATTGAATATACATGCTCTTATTTTCAGTAGGACTTATTCACCACCATTTTTGGCTAGACTGGGGCCCATAACAATAATCTAAAAAATGAAACAAAGTTAGCACACTCAGGATCACTACTTCACCCTGGTTGTGGCCATGACAGCACCATTTGACAAAAGAAGGCACACTCATTTATGTATGCGCAAGAAGGGAAGTTCTTAACTGTTGTGTTGCCTGCTAGTTGCCATCCTGTCCTAGGACCTTACTAAGAAAAAAGACGAACATTGGACATGTAGTCAAAGCTATGGCAGTAAGGATTTCTGCACCACATAACAATTTTGCATGACTCTGAATCTGACACTTCCCATAACCAACCCACAATGTTTGCCTTGCACGTTGTCTCAGATCTGTTTGCGGTACCACAGATGGAGAATTTGTGCCGGCGTGTCAAGTCTTCTTAATTATTTGTTCAGTGGCCATTGGACTGATTTGGAACACAGGTAAAATGCATTAAAATGATTTGGTCACTCAGACATAACTCATTCCTGTTTTTGATCTGGGCTCTCTTTCAAAGCACAGGCTATTAAGTCAACCCCCCAAAATCAAAGTTTTTTGCTTCTGAGCGCTTATATGTTGAGTTGGCTGAATGTGGCTGAATTAATGTTTCCAGAAGGATTTGGCCTCAAGGGAATTGTTCATTCTTACTTCATTGGTAGCATTAAATTTGATTGTTATATAATGTGGATTCATTCTTTGGAGTTATTAGAAAGACAACAGGTTTGCAGCCTTCCCAGAACATTCCCCTGTATTCTATTTAGTAGTATTCTTTTCCCTGCTGTTGTTTGTTTTTATAAGGAGGGCAAAGTCACCAAAGCCTTCCTTTTAGTTTTCTTCCTGTTCTTTGCTTTTGCCTTCAGAAAAAGATACAGAGCTTTTCTGTGTGGAAGGGAGGATGAAAAACAAACAAGGAGGCAGATCTTCAAAACTACCTTTGTTTTCTTTTCGTGATTGCCATGATGCCACGCACACTTTTTAATATAGAGAAGAATGTTCTTGCTAAGTAGTCCTATTCCATCATGGAAGGTTGGCACAAGAAAAGAATGCAAAACATCCTTGTCTGTCTGTCTGTTGCCTTTATGTAAGGTGGACACGAGGGCAATCTCTCCATCTGATGATGTTCTTGGGCCGCATACCGGTGGGTTCGACTTGTGCTGATCGTGGGTGAGGCCTGTCAAGGAAGGCATGTACGGAAAGAATAAGGTTCATTTGAGCACATTGATTTTAATGACTGTCACATACCATTGAGTACGTTTTTATGGAATGTGGCGGGCGGCGGCAAAAAGAGAAGACGTATGGGGGTGAAATCCTGCCTGCCCAGAGACTCTGTCTGAATCTGCCCTACTTTTCTGCCAACGGAAAAAACACGCCTCCATTTGTCCCCAGACCAGGGGCAGCATGTGTCACTGTTTCATCCACACCAAAACCTTCCACACCTGGGTTGTGAGGCAGGTTCCAGCTGTCAGTTTGCATTTCTTAGTGCAGAAAGTATTGATCTGATGTGTAGAGATCTTTCCTATTCTAATTATTTCAAGAGGGTTTGGGAGGCTTCTCCGTGTGAAAGAAACAAGCAAGAAGGTTTATGATGTTTGGGTTATTCTTTCAGAGAAGCTGAGTACAGTTGGCTTAAACTGGTCCTGTTATCTCCTCTTCAAGGTCATGCTGACTATAATAGTAAGGCCATAAGGAGCCTGGGCTTCACTTTCTCTTTCTATCTCTTTTCCTTCTGGTGTTCTGTACATAGTGTGCCGAGAGTTAAGGTTTAGACTTCTTATAAGTTATTGTAAGTTTAAGTTAAGTCTGCCGCAACTGGATTTCTTATGGACAGTGTCAATCCTGAATGTGTTGGATTTGTGACCATTATGCTCATTTGCCTTCGGTAGCAGTGAAGCTCAGCTGGATGAAATGCCATTGCCTCTGGTCTATTGTTTGGGAATCCTGCAACATGTTTAAGTTTTTACTCTGCTAACTATATGCTGGAATCTGCTCTGGAGACATATATATATCAGTTTCCAATAAAAATCTTCCAATTATTAACAAATCAAATACAATACAATACAATACAATATCACCAATTATATATTCCAGATTCAAATAATTTCGGGGGGCTCCCCATGTCCTGGTTTCTAGAGGCAATATCTTTTGTTTATATTCTGCTTTCTTGCCTCTTGGTTCCAATTTCCTAATTCTAATTGTCCATCTTCATCTTATCAGTCTGTCGCTCTCCGTTATGTGACTCAAAATCTTGTTTTAACAGATCTTTAGATCTAATTAGCATGCAGGGGGGGCTTTTATTCCATATTGTCCTTGTTGGTTTATTTTGAAAAGTGGATCGATATTGAGTAGAACTTCTCCATTGGAGGCAGCGGGGCAGGCATGACACCGCCTCTTGGTCTTCTGCCGCCCAAGGTGGATGCCTCAGTCTGCCTCATGGTCAGGCCAGGCCTGCTGCAAGGTTTTCAACAGAATTGCCTTTCACTTACCTCGGAAAAGTTGTGGTGTTCATTAGTATTCTCTTGCTGTGGTTTGCCCATATGGTTGGACTGCATTGACCTGCCATGATAGAACAGCAGTTGAGCAAGTCGCTATGAAAGCCTCTCAGGCAGGAGATGGAGAACCACTTGACGGCCGTTTTAGGTCCCAGGTGCGAGAAAAAAAGAAATAGTAGCCTCACCACACAGTAAAACCCTGTGGTTATTTTCACAGTTAAACCTATTGTAAAAATACAAAAAATAAAAAATGGAAACGGGAGTGTTAAGTTAATAGGTTTAAGTGTCAAGGAGCATATTACTCACAGTAGACCGAAATGCAGGCTTTGTGGTTTAGCATTTCATCCTCTGGCAGAAGTTTCTTTTCGCAGATGTTCTCACTTTACTTTCATGGTGAAGAACAGCGTGCGCAGGACAGTTCTGTGGCTACCATTTTTAGAAGGGTACTTGCAGTAGTAGCCAACACATACGTACATATTTATAGTTAGTGAGGTTTGGGGCTGCAAGCCTTACGAGGTCATTTTAAGTGTATGCCGGTTTTATTGTTGCATCCTCTGTGAACCTTAAAATAAGTTTGCCTCAACAAAACCCTGTCGTTTCTGACCTAATAGACCCTGCAGTGGCCTCTGTTGTAAGGATGTGGTTGTCTAACTATAACTGTTGGAAGATTCCTGTCCAACTTACTCTGCCGTTGCCCCCTTTGGGAATTAAGTTTCTGGAACCATCCCATGGCTCATGAGCTATGGAATCTCCGGCGCACAGCAAAATGCCTGATATTGGAAGATTCTTTCCACCTTCAACAATTAAGTACGTTGCAAACTTGCACTCTCTGTCCTTCGTCAAGTTAGGAGAACTACACTGGGAATGTGGAAAGGGGGCTATGTAACTTTTTGATCTGCCTTCACTAAAAGTGAATGAATGTGACACAGATACTGGTTCCCCTAGGAAACCACCACAAAATTATTGCAAAACAATAAATAAAGTTTGCCAATTTCCCCCTCAAATTTGCATATTCTACAGTATGTGTTCACTATTAGCCTTCCAGTGTTGGGGGTTAGGGGATGTTCTTTCCCCACAGCCTAATTTCCCCCAGAGCTTTTATTTTGGCAGGGTTTTGAAATTAACAAGCACTTAGATTTAGCGGTTGGATATTTGCCTGGGTCTCCTAGTAAGGAGGCATAAACAGGAAGCAGAAAGAGAGAGGTTTATAAATGCTTTAATTGCATCTTGGAGTATCTTTTGCTTTTATATATTTGGACGCTTTGAACATTGCACTGCAAAGTTGTAATAATTCCAGCTTTTATAATGAATCTAGAGCGTTGTTGTAATTCATATAACAGAGCCTCAAGAAAACTTACGTTTCCTTTGAAGATCACTATTATGCTATTCTATTTAAGTTGTTCCAGGCTTCCAGTCATTCATATTCAAATGGATTTTCCCCACTCCCTGTTGGTGTGATGCAGTTGCCAAAATAATTAGTGGTTTGTTTTTCTTCACTGATAATAAGCTGTGTCAAAACAAAAAAAATTCCTTCCAGTAGCACCTTAAAGACCAACTAAGTCAGTTCTTGGTATGAGCTTTCGTGTGCATGCACACTTCTTCAGATACACTGAAACAGAAGTTTCCAGACCCTTCTATATAGTGAGAAGGTGGGGAGGGGTATTACTCAGAAGGGTGGTGGGAATGGGTGATTGGCAGATAGCTGTGATGAGCCTGTTGACGACTCTTAACGACTGCAATAGGTCTTACAGGAAGAAGCAAGGGGTGAAAAGGTGAAAAATGGCTTTGTCATGTATAATGAGATAAGAATCCAAGGTCTTTGTTCAGGCCAGGTTTCTCCATGGTTTTAAGTTTGGTGATAAGTTGTAATTCAGCAGCTTCTCTTTCCAGTCTATTTCTGAAATTCCTTTGTAGTAAAACAGCTACTTTGAGATCTTGTATAGAATGTCCTGGGAGATTGAAGTGTTCTCCTACTGGTTTCTCTGTCTTGTGATTCCTGATGTCCGATTTATGTCCGTTTATTCTTTGGCATAAGGTCTGGCCTGTTTGTCCAATATAGAGAGCTGAAGGACACTGTTGGCATTTGATGGCATACACAATGTTAGACGATGAGCAATTAAATAGTCCCGAGATGGTATGTGTGATGTTGTTGGGGCCAGTAATGGTGTTGTCTGGGTGTATGTGGCAGCAAAGTTGGCATCTGGGTTTATTGCAGGCTCTGGTGCCAGTGTCCGTGTTAGGTCTGGTTGTAGTATTATTGTGGCAGACCAATGCGGCTACCTATCTGTAATAAGCTGTGTGATTGATCACATGACCTCCATATCTACAGTAGCCTTTGCCAACCTGGTGTATCCTCCAGGTTTTTTTTTACTACAACTCCCATCAGCCCCTGCTAGTAGAATGAATATCCACACAAACTGTCACCTGATTAAAATGGTGCTTACCCAGGATTTTGCTAGTATCTAAATGGCTGATTAATGACAGCTGGTTGTATGTGCTATTACGAGTTGGTTTTATACATGAAACGTCTATAATTTTGCACACACATGCAACTTTCAGTCACAGCTGTATTTTTAAAATATGCTTTACATATAAATGGATTAAGGCTGATGGGGATTGCCGTCCAAAATATCTGAAAGTTGATCTACAGCAGAGTAACGGAGAACTGCTAGGTGCATCTAAAAGGACAAAGAACAACAACCCTTATGTGGTGAAAAATCTCAGCGTTTTTGTTTATACTTCTTAAAGCAAATTAAATCTTTATAAGTTATGAAGAGATTTAAAGTTTGGGGTAAGTATGCACGAGAATTTCCCATACACCTGGTTTGTGCGCCTGTATATAGGACCAATGCGCTGTTGACTCCCAGCTCTTTCTCTCCTTCTCTCCAGTAAAAAATGTTCAGTATCCAGATCTGCGTTGTTGACAGCAGACTGGATGTCGGTACAGTCGCATTGTCAGCGAGTAACTGTGTTCTGTTGAGAACAACACCAGGCAATGGCTTTCCCCCACAGTACTGAGCAGGGAGATTCCACGATAGTTGTTACAATCATGGCAATCACCTTTCTTCTTATACAGAGGGTCACAGTGCTGGAGTCGTGCATGTCTTGTGGCACAGATGATTTCCCCCATCACTGAAAGACACAGCCATGGAGGTGTGTCCTAAGGGAGGAAATGAGGTTGGTTTCAGCACTTCGGTTGGGATTCCATCCTGTCCTGAGGCTTTTCCACCTGCCTAGAAGTTCATAGCATCCTTCAGTTTTTCAAGGGGAGGAGGGATATCTAACTCTTACAAGACAGGCAGAGTCTGGATGATGTCTATTGCAGTCTCTGAGACCATGGTTTCTTTATGCAAGTATAGTTCTTGTTGGTGCTCTGCTCTTTGCTTCATCTGCTTGCTGCAGATGGGGACGCGGGTGGCGCTTTGTCTAAACCACTGAGCCTCTTGGGCAGGGGTCCCCAAACTAAGATCCACAGGCCTGATAAGGCCCGAGGGACTCGTTTATCTGGCCCGCTGCGACCCGTGCCGCCCGCTCTTATCTGTGGTGCGCTGTGCTGTACTGCGCTGCGTTGCATGGTTGCCACTTCTGGGTCGGAGGAGCACCGGAAATAGCTTGAGCGCATGCACAAGCGTTATTTCTGGTGCACCTCCGGATCAGGGGAGGCCCGTGCACATGCGCACAAGCTATTTCCAATGCTCCTCGGACCCGGAAGTGTGCCGGAAATAGCATGTGCACACATGGGGACGCGCTCCTCCGGCCCACAATCGGCACTGGAGACACCGGCCCGAGGTACGGTAGGTTTGCTGAAGGTAATAAGAATCCCCACTGAAAGCTCCTAAATATCAGTTAAACATCAATTAACTTACTTTGACAGATCTGTGTGTACTATTAACACACACAAAGGGGGGGGGAGGATGGAAGTGAAATTGAAAAAAATGATATAATACAGTACCTGTCACCATTTGGATTTTATTTTCTATTTTCCTTCCCAGGAATTAACTCTGTAAAGTATCTGTTTTCTTTATGGCATAGTAAATGAGGTCCAGCAAGGTAGCCCAGAAATCTTCAGTATTGTTAAAGAAAACCAAAAATTATTATTATTTAATAACTTTTATTAGTCACTTTTGTGCCACAGCAACTCAAAGCAAGTTACAATATTAAAAACAAACACGGACGTCCATTAAAACCAGCATTATAGAAACAACCTAAAATATAATTCTTTTTTGTTGTTGTTGAAAAACTAGGTTAAAACACCAACACACAAAAATTGTAGGTTATGAAAAGGGAAACAATCCCCCTGTCTCTCTCCCAAAAGAGGTAGTAACAACAACAACAACAACAACAACAACATATTTATACCCTGCAACATCTGGTAATCATTGTAGAGCAACCTAAGAAGTTTCTGTGCCAATACTAGGCCTAAAAACCGATTGAATTTGATCTAGAAAATTAATGCAAGACAGCCTAATATGACAACATCTGGAGGGCCTCAGGTTCCCCACCTAGCTATGCAGAACCTGGAAATATGAGTGATACACAAATATAATGCAGCCTGTATTGGCTCTGGCAGGGTCCCAGTCTACATGCAGATCATCAGGAGGCACGATGGGTTCAATTCACAATGTGCAGGGATGTGAACCGCCCTGAGACTTATGGGTATAGGGCAGTGATGGCCAAACTTGGCCCTCCAGCTGTTTTGGTACTACAATTCCCATCACCCCTGACCACTGGGTCCTGTTAGCTAAGCATGATGGGAGTTGTAGTCCCAAAATAGCTGGAGGGCCAAGTTTGGCCATCACTGATACGGGGTTATATACAAATTTAATGAATAAATAATAAATATTCTGCACAGGTGAAGAACCCCCTACCCTCAATGAAGCCCCACACGGGTACAACTGGACAATCTTTTTTAATTCAGGGTTTTTTGGTATTCAAGTTCTGAGATTAGAAACGTATTTATAATTTTTACGGCTCCAAAATGGCAGTATTTGTATGCAGCCGACCACTAATTTGTCATTGGTACCACACACAAACCATTCCTGGTATAAAAGCTGAAGCATGACACAGCCGAGCGGGTAGGCTGTACCGTACATTCAAAGTTAGTAGCCTCATAAATTTGACAAGTCTACCATTGTGACAAGATATAGCTGCCAAATGTTTAGTACTTATATGAAATGAGAGGCGGGCAAGAAAGCAGTATGATGAAATCTTGCGCCCAATAAAAGCAATAGCAATTCCTCTACCAACTCAAACTAATTCCAGTTGGAAGTTTATTTCAAGTGGAAGAAATTCCAGGCAAAGTGGAATCGTCAGCCGCCACTGTGGTGATCTAATGTGGCAAAAGCCATATTAAGTGCAGGATGCTTTTTCTGCCAAGCTGCTTTTAGGGAAAGCAAATGCTTAATTTACACTTTAACATCCCATCCTCCCCTCCCCCAGCCTTGGTGGCTTTTAAACAGATTTAAAAGGGGGTGAGTGGAATCAAAGCACTTTTGCAGCTATTACACAGGTATCTCAGCTTTTGAAATAATCACACCGTTAAGTATTTCAAGGCTTTCTGGACAGTCAACAATAGTATCGGGTTGCATTAATTCATGACAGGGCTGGTTATAAATGGCATGAAACAGCTGTTGCCCAGAGGATTTAACTCTGTAGTGTTATAGAGAACTCAAAGAACAAAGAAGACGAAAAAGAAGCAGGAGAAGGAATGCAGGAAAGCTTTTCAGAAGGGAAATGTCTTGCTAAGAAACTTTGCCCTGGTTACTCTTTTGGGTCCCATCAAATGCAACCAGTAATTTAGAAACCAAGAGAAGGTGCTTCCCTCTCTAAGACTGCAATCTTATACCCGCTTTGCTGTGAACACGATAAAACTTACTCCAAGTAGACATGCATATCGCACTATGAACAAATTTTGAAGTGTCTATGTGCACGCGAGCACACACACAACACACACATACACCACACACACACCACACACAGGTGCTAGCATTATCTGGAAATGTTAAATGTTATGCTGCCTCTGTTGCTGTTTGACGATATAATCAGCAGTTTATACCTCCAACATCTGATTTGCAAGACAAAGCTCTACTTACAATGGAAGTTTACAGTCTGTAGATTACTGAATGATTACTCTTGCTTCTGAGACTCTTGCTGAGCAATGCCTCTGAAGTTATAGCTCAAAAGACAATTCTAAAGAAAGTATGACAAGCAAAGAACTCAAATTGGTTTCACCAAAATGCAAGATCTTTTTGCATTCTGCAATATATTTGGTGTTCAGTCAAACTTTTACAAACACTCGTTCACTCTTGCCACAAAACTACTCTCTCTCTATATATAGGCACAGGTGTTTAAACACGGTTAGCCACATCAAATGTACTTTCGCAAGAAATTTCAGTCACATCTTCCTCCAAGCCTACAACCCCACAAAGCAACATAATCTAGTCTTGTATCAAGGTGTTCCTGACCAGCAGCTGAGCTGCCTTAAAAAAAAAATAGTTTGGCAACCTTGAAAACTGCACACAATTCAAATTCCACGTTTCAAGCAATCTACAACTAAGTGAAAAACATTTGCAGAAGAACTAAATGAGAGACTCCCACAGCCCTAGATAGGCTTTGTATTTTCATCTCAAATCCTCCCACCTGAACACAGTATTGCATATTTATTGCAGCTGATTTTACAAGACCTTTTCTTAAAACAAAAAACAACCTACATAGATGATTTGAGTCTACGCACCCTGGGCTAAGCTAACCACAGTAATAGTTTATGACATGATAAATGGCAAACAGCAGCACCCACTAACATCTATGCTATTTTTGTATATTCTGTAGTTCTTATAGGGCTGGGTACTCTTGCAAGAAACAAGTTGTACACTAGACCAGTAAAGAGTGCTTCATTGATATGTAGAAGCCCAGCAAGGCTATTTCCATCTAGACTATCTCAGATGGTTACTAAAAAGTCATTTGTGGGATTACTATATGTTAACTTTAATGTGCCTATGGCAGCAATCGTTCCCCCAATGCCAAGCCTATGAATTGAGAACGCTGCCCTCAGTTCAAATGAGTGCAAGAGAGGATAGAACTCTATTATTACATGCAGAGCTGGCCTTCCAGCACTTAATATCAGCCATTGGCTTCCTGCCTGCTCAGAAATCAAAACTGTAGAAATAAATTGCTATTCACAGCGTGCCAGTAACTCTGACACAGTTACACATATAAGCACACTGGGAAATGAATCTCAGGCCGTCCAAGACGACATGTTGCAAATAAACTCCAAATAAAACCCTTCATTTATCCCTTTTTAAGCCACGTCGGCCTGGAGGGAGAGGTGTGTGCTTGGGAATAGTCAACCGCTCTGAGGTAGTGATGGATGAACCACTCGTTCTTTGTGATTTGCATGAATGATTGTTCAGAAGTCCGCAAGCCTCGTTTCTACATTTCTCTACAGGCTCTTTTCGCAGAAGTCCATACTAAAGTAGTGGCGTCCAGCAGATTGCCAGATGAAAGTGCCAATAGTTACTGGCTAAAGCTATGTCAGGGCATTCAACTCGCTGCTGACAACAGCAACACTTGAAAAATGCACCAAGGCATGAAGACAGGCCAACTGTCAAGAAAACAGCATTGGTGAAAACATTGCTGGAGAGCTCATCTCAGACTTCAGCAAGCAGATGAAGGGTAGGTAAAGGTAAAGGATCCCTGGGTGGTTATGTCCAGTCAAATGTGACTGTGGGGTTGAGGCACTCAACTCGTTTTCAGGCCAAGGGAGCTGGCATTTGTTCACAGAAAGGACAAGGGAGCCAGTGTGGTGTAGTGGTTAAGAGCGGTGGACTTGTAATCTAGGGAACCGGGTTCGTGTCTCCGCTCCTCCCCATGCAGCTGCTGGGTGACCTTGGGCTAGTCACACTTCTTTGAAGTCTCTCAGCCCCACTCACCTCACAGAGTGTTTGTTGTGGGGGAGGAAGGGAAAGCAGATTGTTAGCCGCTTTGAGACTCCTTCGGGTAGTGATAAAGCGGGATATCAAATCCAAACTCTTCTTCTTCTGGCTGATGTGGCTGGCATGATTAAACCGCTTCTGGAGCAACAGAACACCATGATGGAAGCCAGGGCGCACGGAAACGCCGTTTACCTTTCCGCCAGAGCGGTACCTATTTATCTACTTGCACTTTGACGTGCTTTCGAACTGCTAGGTTGGCAGGAGCTGGGACGGAGCAAGGGGAGCTCACGACCTTCTGATCTGCAAGCCCTAGGCTCTGTGGTTTAACCCACAGCGCCACCCACGTTCCTTACATCACTTTTACCCCACCCCAAATTCAGCTGCTAGTGATCTTTGCCCGGTAGAAAGAAACTTAGATCCAGATTCTTCCAACAACTTGACCCTTAGCACAGTGAATCTTGCAGCTTAATTTGCTGTTAAGTTTACTGATTTACAGAGTGGATTCTAGCCAGCTTCTTATTCTGTTCATTTTCCCCCCTGGTGGCTCTACTGTTCTACATTTCCCCTTTCCCCCGTTTTTTGTTTGCATATCTTTAAAAGTGTTCATTGGCTCATAGATAGCGCTGTGAAATGTATGACTCAAAACCCCCTTTTTATTATTTCAAGAATCATAATAATCCTTTACTTTTCTCTTTAAAAATAAGCAAATCTTTGTGTTAGAAATGTTTTTGTTGCTGTGGTAGCGATACAATAATGAACCTCAACTGGGCTCTGAGATGTTAATTTTATGGGACAAGCACTTTATGGATTCTTCTGCTTTATATACCCCCCCCCCCCCATCCAATTAGTCCATAGTGCAGAAAAGGATCTGCCATTGACATTGTCAACTGACTTGTCTTTTCTTTTCCGAAATCTTTTTACTTGATTTTCACAATTTTACTACAGATAACAAATTATTTGCATAGATCATAAAGGTTGCATGCATTTTACATAGCTAATGCTTATCAGTTTACATTAAAACAACCGAACAATAATATAATACTGGTTAGAGAAGATGACATTTTTTTCTGAACCTCTTTGAGGTTTCTTCTATAATGAAGTGGTACTGATATATAGCTTTTATGAAATAAATAGACAAACAGCAGTAGACTCTACCATAGTTTCAAAGTAGAATGGCCTGGTTAGTTGAATTTTCTGATAAACTGGGTATCTTTCTTCACTGCAGAAAACTTCTTATGTTCTTGTATTTTCGGTTTATCATGGAATGGCTTTTTGTGCAGTTGGGTTGAAAAATTTGGGCACAAGACAATCTATTGCCACTGTACAAAGTCATCCGATTTGGAAGGGAGGAAAATGGGGATGGGATTGGGGAACCCCTTACTCTTTCAGAATGATCAGTAAACTAGTGTCATTGGCATTATATGGATGCTAATTTCTAACCTTTTTTCTCTAGCAATGAAAAACTTGTTTCTTTTCATGTTGAAGTCGCATATTATTTCTAATACGAATAGAATTTATTTTACTTCTAATACAATTGCATATTATAACTAATAGAACCCACCTTCCTTGATGTTTTCTATTACAACTTTTAGTTGTGGTTTTTTTTTAAACCCAGCAATAAAAATAAATTGTTTAGGTAGGTCATTTAAGGACCCCAACTCCAAGATCAGGGCATGTTCCACTTGTGAATCCTGACCACCCAGTTGTCTGACAAACCAAAATATTCTTAGGTACCTCAATTCACCTGTGGTGGCATGGCAAAAGTGTTTTTTTAAAAAAACAATGACACATTCTTGTTTTGCTTTTTTACTTCTGGGAATCAGTGTCTTTAATGTTGCAGGAAAGCAAACTAGTACAATGTGAATGTCTGGAATGAACCAGATAAGGGAGGGGTAGGGGAAGTTTCCTCAGAAAATGAACAGTAATTTCATGTGACAGATGAAAAATACTGCTTCTCTTTCTGCCAACGGAAGCCGTTCAGCTAAACATCATGAAAACTTCTCTGTCTGTGTGTATTGAACTTTGTACTCCTCAAACAAGCTATTTGTGGCTTTGACAACCATATAATTAAACAATTATAGAGCTGGAGTTTCATTCGATAAAATAGCCTGCATAGTCACTTGTCTAGAAAGGCTGTAGTACTTGCACAGTAATGAATGACTTAAAGAATATTTCTCGGCAACTAATGTCTGTCAGGCTGAGATGCTTAACTTGAGACCTCTTAACCCATCTTGACAGGCATCTCCCCAAGAACTCTGAGGCCCTTGTTGCAGGACTTTGCACTCTGTAAATAGGTATGAGAGCATGTTGTTTTCTCTGTCTATTATCTAGCTTCTTCCATTGCCCTCACAGCATGTTGAACCCTGCTGCTTAAGGAATGATTGTTGAAACACTCCGTTAACTCTTAGGAAGGCTAAGGCTTTGTTTTTGTGAATGGCTAAAGGCCAGTGGTCTTGTTTAGCAAATATCGAATCCACAGTGGCAGTTGTCTGCCACTGCCTCTAAATTACTACCGGCTAATTGCAACAGTTGTCCACTGCTATTTCCCTTGGATTGATAGAAAAAGATAGTTGGGTGGTTTTGAAGTAGCATGCAGAACGACTTCCGGGCAGAAATGGTTGTAGTGCCATTTTCAGAGTCTACATCTGCATCTCCTTGCAGCTAAACAATACTTTTGCATTGTTCATACATTGGGCAGCCTTCACCAGTCACTTGCCCTCCAGGCCACTCCTAACATCTCTAACCATTGACCATGCTGGCTGGGCTGATGGGAGTTGTAGTCCAAAATATTTAGAGGGTACCAGGGTGGTGAAGGCTGGCCTAGAACCACCTCCAGGTTCTTTTGGATGCTAGGCACGTCACCTCCATGCATACACATTCTTTCTCATTACATGTGGCTACTTCTTCACTTTTCTGCCACCTCCTCACTTGCCCACACCTTTTTGGTTACGTGTTCAATCAGCCATGTCTGCTTAACAATGTCTGTGTAGCATGTCTGTGTAGCAATGGAGCGTCAACTCAAGAACGGGTGGTGGCCCACAACATCAAACAAGATCTTTTTTTATAAAAGGGTGGTCTTCAACCATAACCAGACACTGGAGAGACCTGTCAGGAGTAAGCAATGGTACCAAATAGTATGGGAAACAGCCTTACTAGAAAAATTAACCAATAAACTGAAACTGACATGGGGACAAATAGAAGACGCCTTCACCCCGGTATGGCTCCTCTTTATCACATACACAACCCAACAGGACAATGACAATAATCCACCAACAGCATATAAATCAATATGGCTAACCTGATCCAAAACACCCACCCACCCCACTCACACACGAAAACAAAGATCACCACAGCCAGTCACAAACAAACAACCACACCCTAGGCCAACCCCAACCTCTCTCACCACCAAAGGAACACAAGCGATCAGCAGAGAACCTGCACAAGCAACGCTGACACCAAACCCTACATACATTAAGCAAAATAGAAACATAGCCACCCGACCCCACCCCCACCCATCTTCCCCCCCCCACCCCATTTCTTCCTAATGTCTCAACAAATGAAACTGATTTGTAAAAATGTTACATGGAAAAAATACGAGAGACATTACACATACTTCTGTAAAACAAGAAAATCTTTAATTAAAAAAAAAAGGGTGGTCTTCAAGGCAGTTGACTTTTCTCAGCTGTTGAACCAGCAGCGCTAGACATAGCCAGCTATTGGGCAGATTCTATTAAACTTCATTGACGTGTGTTGCCAAGACTGTTGGCTTGGGGTGGGCAGACTGTGGAGCTTCTGCATGTTCCAGGCTTTGGAGCAGACCCTTGTCTCAACACTGTCATGTGGATTAAGGCTTTGATGTCAAGCAGCACAGGGGTGAAGAGAAGTATTTAACAGATGGAAGTTTAATACTGGAATAAGCAACTGATTATTGGAAAAGGTTGCTGCAAATCTATCTTCATTTTTGCCCTCTGGGAGAGAAAGAGAGAGGAATCGATCTAACACAAGACCTGGTTCTCACTGGGATGGTAAAGCTGTGTCTCGGCTATCCATTGTTTGGAGGAGCGTTCAGTCATAGAGTCTTCAAAATGCATGAATGTTTTTCCATACAAATATGAGTCAGGTCTTTAAAACCTCAGTGGGCTACCTGTGGCCATACAGCATAGACAGAGGGCTACCATCTCAGAATTAGGGCGTACTCTAGTGCAGGCACGTCCAACTTCCAAGAGTCTGTGATCTACTCCCACTATCAAAAAAGCAGGCAGTGATATACCCATTGGATTGACCAGAGTTTTTGAGCGTTTTGGGGGGAGGATCAGCCAAAAGTTGTTGAGCTTTTTTTGTCAGGGCAAACCTGCCCTAAATATGACTAATGTTGAAACTCACTGATTTTGATCTATAAATCCCTAAAAAGTGTATTAGAAAGACCAAATGCTCTCATATGAACCTCTCTGGAGGATAGGTTCTATCTGGAGAGCCAGTGTGGTGTAGTGGTTAAGAGCGGTAGTCTCGTAATCTGGTGAACCGAGTTCGCATCTCTGCTCCTCTACATGCAGCTGCTGGGTGACCTTGGGCCAGACACACTTCTCTGAAGTCTCTCAGCCCCACTCACCTCACAGAGTGTTTGTTGTGGGGGAGGAAGGGAAAGGAGAATGTTAGCCACTTTGAGACTCCTTAAAGGGAGTGAAAGGCGGGATATCAAATCTAAACTCTTCTTCATCCAAACTCTTCTATCTGGCTGTTAGAGTCTTCTTTGTTGTTGTTGTTTAGTTGTGTCCAACTCTTCGTGACCTCATGGACCAGAGCACGCCAGGCAGTCTTCCACTGCCTCCCACAGTTTGGTCAGACTCATGTTTGTAGCTTCGAGAACACTGTCCAATCATCTCGTCCTCTGTCGTCCCCTTCTCCTTGTGCCCTCCATCTTTCCCAACATCAGGGTCTTTCCCAGGGAGTCTTCTCTTCTCATGAGGTGACCAAAGTATTGGAGCCTCAGCTTCAGGATCTGTCCTTCCAGTGAGCCCTCAAGAGTCTTCTTTAGAAGCCTTCAAAAGTAAGATAGTTGGTTACCAGTAGCGGTGGCTTCTCTGTACTGGTGCGCTGTTTGAAGTCCATGTAAGTCCATATGAACTGGCACATAATCTGCTAACTTCTAAACCACCAGATTAAAATGATGTTCATGTCAGGAGCTCAACTTATACTCGAGTAGGACCCTGGTAGAGACATATGCCCTCCTGGTTGATCGTTTGGGAGCTTCAAAAGCTTTCTTCTGCCCAAACATCACAGCGACCGATGCCAAACGACACCGGCACACTTAGGGATCCGCAGAGTTTGCGCAGCTGCGTAACAGACCTCAGCAACTCAGCATTTTGACTAATCTACTTTATTTACATATAAACACACGCGGAGCTCTGCAACATTGCTCACTCTCTCTCTAGCATCTGACAGCAAAGAAAGAAAGAACAAAGGACAATAGTCCTGCTTCACGGAACACAGTAACACAAACATCCTGTCTCTGTCACTTCCCTCTTTGTGGAGTCAAAACATATACCGTCATGTGATAGACAACAATCCCATGACTGCAGTTATGAAGCAGGAATTCTAACAGTTCACACAGGCTCTAAGTGGTTGATAAATTAGGTTCTGTTACAGCTCCGACTGCTATTGGCAAATTCTGTTATAGCTTGTTTGTACATGTGATACTGTTTTATATCTGTAAGTTTCCCTGAGAACTGGACTTGAAAGGTGGTATATAAAACATTTTGGCCGAAAGTGCTTGAAAATACATGGAGATGCGTAGCTGTACCAGTTATGAATCAGCAACATTTTTACAAACACATGCATGTTTTAATGTAGGTTGTAAACTGCCTTGAGATTTCCCCCTTAAAAATATAGAAATGAAATGAATAATAATAAAAAGAAGAAGTTTTTAACTATTTGCTGCATTTGGAATGATGCTTATGTAGATAGATTTTTATATGGGGCTTGTATCTAAACAGCAGCTTTAAATTAACAGCCTTAATCTTCATTTACATTTGTTTCATACTCATCCAATTCAGCATGCTTTGTTTGCAAGTGAATTTTGCTACTTTATTGGAAACAAACACTGGAAATGGGATGCATATTGAGACACACCCATTTTCACAAAATACCCTTTCAGTAAAATAACCATGCATTTAAGGCATGATGGAAGCAGTCCAGGTTCTCTTATTATCTGTATTCGCATAACTGTAGCAGGCAAAAGACCTTTTCCTTAGCAGCCAAGTGGAACTGGATGTGAAGCGCATATTCTTGGCTTTCTGCCCCAGATCGCATCAGTAGGGCTTGGTGTGCATACCTGAGAAATGGTACTTCCACATCCCCAAGGGGCACATTAAACGAGCTCTTGGCAGAGAAATGGTTTGTCGGGTGGATTTTATTAAGCAGCAGCCAACTGTCGAATTGAATGCTTAAATCGTATTGTTTACTTATGCTGCAGATATGCAGTATTCTTTACAGGCAAAGGGTAAATCTGTTGGAATCGGGTTCTGTTTGTTGATTGGCTAGCCGCAAATCGTGCACGGCGATGTTTCTCGAAGCCAGAGCACACCTGCAGGCCAAGCATAGGCCCTGCAAGGTTCCTAGGACTGGAGCCAGTTGAGAATGCAGGTGGGAGAAGTGTTGCATTTTTTTAATACCCCCGCCCCATCTCTGTTTCGAAAATTCCTTGCACGCAGAATGCTAACATGTAGAAAAGCCAATATCTGCTGCTGCTTCTCCCAGGGATTGGGTAGAATCGGCTTCCAGTACAGAATGGCGAGGCTTGCGTACGCTTTCGGTGGTGTAAAGATCTCAGTTGTAAGCGGTATAGCATGTGTGATAGAGCTAAGGCATTGAGAAAGTGGGCATTTTTTCCTTGCTTTCCCATCATAGCTGAAGTTCATCTTCAGTTCATCCAATGAGATCGATTGGTGATATATTCAGAATGCACAGAACAAAACAACTACTTCCACCCAAAGCATTAATGGAGAGCTAGTGTGGTGTAGTGGTTAAGAGCGGTAGACTCGTAATCTGGTGAACCGGGTTCACATCTCTGCTCCTCTACGTGCAGCTGCTGAGTGACTTTGGGCCAGTCACACTTCTTTAAAGTCTCTCAGCCCCACTCACCTCACAGAGTGTTTGTTGTGGGGGAGGAAGGGAAAGGAGAACGTTAGCCGCTTTGAGACTCCTTCGGGTAGTGATAAAGCGGGATATCAAATCCAAACTCTTCTTCTTCTTCTTAGGGCAGGCATGTCCAACTCCCAAGAGACTGCGATCTACTCCCAGTATTAAAAAAACTGGCAGTGATCATCCCATTGGAGGGAGGAGGAGCGTGTGTAGGGTGGGTGGATTGCCCCAAGTTATTGAGCTTTTTGGGGGTAGGATTGCCCAGAGTTCTTCAGCTTTTATTTGCTAACTTTCAGTAAACTTTATTTAATCCCTTGATCGATAAGAGTCCCACGATCAACCAGGATCAGCCGGGGATCTACCAGTAGATCGCGATCTACTGGTTGGACATGCCTGGCTTAGGGAGTTCACCACCACAGTGGTGACAGCCATTGACTTAGATGGCTGTAAAGGAGGATTAGACCAACTCACGGAGGATAAGTTTACCAGTGGCTAAGTAGCTATGATGGCTAAATGGGACTCCGGTTCAGAAGTTTGAAATTCCAGCTCCTGAGGAAAGCCCTACCTTGGCTTGTGGACTTTCCAAAGGCCTCTTGACCTCTGTAGAAAACAGGAACCTTGAATAGGCAGACCAAGAATGGAGAACCTTTAGCCCTCCAGATGTTGTTGAACTACAACTCCCATCATTCCTGACCCCTGGCCATGGTAGCTGGGGCTGTTGGGAGTTGGAGTGCAATAACAGGGATGCCCATCCCTGAAACAGATGGGCTTCTCTTGCATTCTTTCAGTTGAGCTCTTGAGCTACTCCTGTGTGAAACCAATGTAAGTTTCCCTAATGGTGGCCATTGCATATCTGCCATCCATTAGTATTTTGTTCAAGCCACAGGACGGTATTTTTAAACATAACATTATGTCATAAATTGACTTTAGCAAGTGCCTTTAAAAATAAGAAGGCCTGGCTTGTGTGATTGTGTCTCTCTCTCCCTCCCCCCCCCCCAACTTTGGAAGCTGTTATATCATTTTTTAGCATAGTTCTGCTGGCTGCACCAGCTGTATGTTCTGGTGACACATACTAATTTCCCTCGGCACAAAGATTATTAGTGCTGCCATTGAACCAGTGTGAAAGAATAAATATAAGCATATTTTTGAGAGAGAAATATACACAGTCCCCATCCATCTGTCTGATTTCTAATTATGTGAGGCAGGTGATTATATAGTGTAACAGAATTCCTGTCATAAAATTATCCTTCTGTTGGGTGTCTTTCTAAGTGATCATCTAAATGTCTCTGCTTGTTGCAAATAGAACTTCAAGTAATGCTCATTCTTTTCAGTTTCTTTCCTCATGTTCACTGCAAGTCTGTGTGTCCAACCTCACACATGTAATCTTTTGTTTAATTGTGTAGTTCTATCAGTTTCTACCAGAATGGAGTGATTTCACAGATTAGGGCACTAGACTAGACATCTGTCCACAATCTCCTCCTATCTCCTTGTTGATGGCAACAGCCATTCCTGTCTGCATGAAGTGCTCATTATACCCATTGCAAAGATCTTCCTCATTGATGCTGATGCCACCTATAAAACGCCAACTTGAGGGTTTGAGGCCACCAGTCCTTTCCTCAAAAAGAGTTTGGGCGAGGAAAAGAAATAAGTTTATCTCCCTTGGTCTGGGGCAGAAGTGAAAACAACATCTAGGATGAGCACTTTCAGTCTACCTGTGCATGTATTTTGTCCTTCCAACACACAACATGCATCTTAACAGCAGCAGCAGCAACAACAACAACAACAATTTTATTATTTATACCGCACCCATCTGGCTGGGTGGTTTCCAACAGAATATTAAAAACATGATAAAACATCAAACATTAAAAACTTCCCTAAACAGAACTGCCTTTCCTTGACATCTAGTGGGAGGGCGTTCCACAGGGAGGGCGCCACCACCGAGAAGGCCCTCTGCCTGGTTCCCTGTAACCTCACTTCTCGCAGGGAGGGAGCTGCCAGAAGGCCCTCAGAGCTGGACCTCAGTGTCCAGGCTGAATGATTAGGGTGGAGATACTCCTTCAGGTATACTGCGCTGAGGCTGTTTAGGGCTTTAAGCACCAACACTTTGAATTGTGCTGGGAAATGTGCTGAGAGCCAACGAAGCTCTTTCATTTATCAGCACTTTTCTTCTCATTTGCTGGTGCTGCTTTGCAGCCTAAACCAGAGCTGGGTCAATTGTTCTCTCTGGGAAACTGCCACTCTGCCACCAGAAGTGGAGTTGCAGCCCTTTGGCTGAAAAAGTTATCCAGCCCACCTCATACAGTCAACCCCTAAATACCACCCAAACTCATACTTATGAAGTCAACAGAGAGAACAAAATAATTCCGGGGGGGTTGCTTCCAGGGTGGGTTGGAAGGTAGGATTAACTCTAGGTGTCCCTCGTCACCCTCCCATCCTCGGATATCAATCCCAAGTGTAGACTCTAGAGAGAAAACAGAAAGCATAGTAAGTTGGGGAAATGCCTTCACAGGAAAACATACTGAGCTAAACAAAAAGAAGATTATTGTTGAAGGGTTAGCCATTGGGTTTGCTTGTTTGTTTGCCCTTCATTTAGCTAGATTCAACTGTTTCATGTCTCTGCAAGCGACGGTAGGAGCGACTTCTCTCCTTTTATTCTAGTCATGATTTTGGAAAGAGGAATCACAGTTGTACCTTGGTTTTCGAAGAGCTTAGTTCTCAAATGTTTTGGCTCCTGAACACCGCAAACTTGGAAGTGACTGTTTTGAATTGCGAACTATTTTTGGAAGCCGGAAATCTGATGGGGCTTCCGATTGGCTGCAGGAGCTTCCTGCAGCCAATCAGAAGCCGCACTTTGGTTTCCAGACGTTTTGGAAGTTGAACGGACTTGCAGAACGGATTCTGTTTGACGTCCAAGGTACGACTGTATATGAAGTTTCCTGAGTTGCTGCTGTCTGATAAATTGGCCTCTGTGCAGTGCCTTATCATATCAGTACGCCACTTATTTCCTGAACAAAGGTGCAAACTAATTAGTTGAAATAGTCATTAAAATAAATTGACTTTATACTTCTTAGAAGTATACAGGCACAGTTCAGGCACCACCTCTGGCATCTAAAGAAGTAGGACTGCAGTCTATGAAAAGATACGCTGTATAAAATATGCAATACTTGTCTTTGGCTTCAAATAACAGTAAATGGCTATTCCAATATACTATTTAAGGAACACACACACGAACAATTCTCTTATTTTAGAAAATAATGCGTTGAATAACTTAATATTTGCTCAGAAACACAGAGTGTAAAAGATAATGAGCAAGACCTTTTACTAGAATTCCAAGTGATCAGAATTTTTAAGAAATGAGGGTTGGCAGTTACTAAGCAGAAGAATGTTCCCTAAATAATGGGAAGTACAATGGTTACAACTGGGAATTACAGTTCTAAATATTCATAAATTGAGAACTAAGCAAATAGCAAAGCTTAAGTAGTTATCAAGTATTATTAAAATGGGTCACCCAGATGGACTCAGTAGGATTATCCTGGTGGAATATTAGATAGAGCTAGGGGTGGCTTTCAATAGCTGTGATGACTTGTCAACCTTGATTCATAAGCTCTGAATTGCAAATACAGAGCTCAGTGCAGTCCAAAATAGGTATACGTCCATGCATAGAAGACTGCCACAGGTCATGACAAAAGAAGAGAACACAGAAGAGAAAATGGTAGGGTTTTTAAGAGGGGAAAAAATACAAAACAAACTGTCCCAAGTTCATCTGGTCTGTATTCACCTCCAGTGAACCACAGTGGAGGGATCTTCAGAGTGAAACTGTAAATCTCCTATATATATTAGATACAAGGCCCAGGAAAGGTATTGGTAAGCATCTGTCTTGATGTCAGGATCCCTCGGTGCTTATTAGTTGCCATGGTTACATTCTTCCGTTGGCTCACCTTTTATGTAGACTGAAAATGAGAAATTGAACTGGAATAGCTCAAACAAAGAAGTTACATAATTTGCCCAGACACAATAAATCTAGCTGACTCATTAAAGCTGCCATCCTATATATTTATGCACCTGTGCTGACTTCCTGTTGGTCTCATGCCTAGAGTTCCACTGTAAGGTACTTGGTTGAAATAATTAGAAAATAGGGACAGTTTTGCATGCATTCAAACACAAGCCTGTTCTGTACCATTATCTGCAGAGAATGGGCGTGCAAAACATTCAGCTAAATGCATAGCGCTGTCTAGAGTCATATACTGAATTTGGTGAAATATAGCAATTCTAAAAAATTGAATTCAGTAGATTATAGCACATTTGGCATTTAATCTTTGGAGTTGCCTTTCTTTTGTGAAGAGATGGGGTTCACTTAGCCGCAAAGCTCACTTCATGACCTTCAAGATTCCCCCAAGATGGTATCTGAAATTGGGAATCTAAGACTCGGAATGCTTCATAGTTTTGAAGCAAAATCCTGGGATTCATACAACTCTTACAGAAAGCCCATGGGTTGCACAGAAATGTCCCGAGCTGCCTGCAGCCAAAACATCTGCATGGCAATATATAGTTCCATTTTCGTCTTTTGTTAAAATATTTAAGATACACCTTGAAGTTCGAAAATGCAACATCTCCCTTCCATATCCCCAAAACGCTTGTCTACAAGTATTGATATGACAGATATAAATCATGAGAGCTCATGGAAAATTATGGTTGTTAATAGCTTCCCGTGGCTATTTCTGAAAATGAGCCACTGTTTCCTTTTATAAAACCAGAGTCTTTGCTGTGGGGACGTTTCTTAACAAAGGAAGGAGTGTAGCTTGGAAATCATTAGCTACTGTGAAAATCTGACAACTTCTTTCCTTCTGCCTTTTATTTCTCCAGCTTTATACACCAACCCAACGGATCAGAAGCATGTGCTTAAGAAGTAGAGGTTTTGCTGAGGCTCCTTCTAGAAATCTTTTCTGTTCTCTGCTGTGGCAAATGCATGCCTCTTGGGGGAAGTGATCTGTCAGATAGCAGGCATTCGGAAACACCCTCGCAAGGAACCGACGGCTCGTGCGTTTAGTATGAAGATGCCCATATCTTCGCAGACCCTCTGAACTCCAAAGGCGTTTCTTCTTCCAAATGAACTTTTGCTGCTGTGGTTGCCCATCTGCAATCATAGACTAAGGACATTTAACATGGCTCTTGTTCTATACGGGGCTGTGAGTTTATTTCTTGGAATGGCAGCAACGTTTGGCCCAGTGCCCCGGATCACCTGGGAACACAAAGGTAAGAGCGTAGCTTACGGTAAGGATAGTGAATCATAAAATAAATGAGTAGTAGTTCTGTACTTTGCTGGTACAAAATCCTCCATAGCAGTAGATTAAAGGCTTGTTTTACGTCGCCATACAGTATAGCCCAGGGTTTCCCAAACTTGGGTCTCTCGCTGTTTTTGGACTACAACTTCCATCATCCCTAGCTAGTAGGATCAATGGTCAGGGATGATGGGAATTGTAGGCCAAAAACAACAACTGGAGACCCATGTTCAGAAAACCCTGGTATAGCCAATGCAAAATAGTGTTGATATCTACATAATTAGCACAGCAACTCAGTGAAATAAATGCGAGTGGAAGACCTACTCAGAACTTTCTAGCAAGAGTTGGAAGTCTAGCATTGTATAGTAAACAACATTTTATTTTGCTACCCTTGCATTTACACCTTTGGTTACTCCTTGGCATTTAATGAGGAGACCGTGAAGAACAACTACCTCATTGTTAGTTACCGATCTTTGTTTTCCTATGTTTCTGTGTGCCTCACAAGGAACCATTATTTTTTGGATTGACTGAATAACTACTTTCAGAAGCAGTTGGCAAAGTGGGCTGCTGCTTCCCTGCCCCTCAGCAACAGCATCACTGCCACATATAGAATGGTTGGTTGTGGGGGAAGGTCAAGTGGTCAACCACATAGGCCAAGCCAAATCCTGAGCTCCCACCTGTGTAGTAGGGCTGGTCAATGTCAAGTTTTCAACATTGAGATGTATTGCCTGGCAAACTTCACAATCTGTCTATACTAGTATACCTGAAAGAGTGTCTCCACCCCCATCATTCAGCCCGGACACTGAGGTCCAGTGCCAAGGGCCTTCTGGTGGTTCCCTCACTGAGAGAAGTGAGGTTACAGGGAACCAGGCAGAGGGCCTTGTCAGTAGTGGCACCTGCCCAGTGGAAAGCCTTCCCATCAGATGTCAAGGAAATAAACAATTATCTGACTTTTAGAAGACATCTGAAGGCAGCCCTGTTTAGGGAAGTTTTTAATGTTTTATTGTGTTCTTAATATTCTGTTGGATGTGGGTGGCGCTGTGGGTTAAACCACAGAGCCTAGGACTTGTCGATCAGAAGGTCGGCGGTTCGAATCCCCGCAATGGGGTGAGCTCCCATTGCTCAGTCCCAGCTCCTGCCAACCTAGCAGTTCGAAAGCACCTCAAAGTGCAAGTAGATAAATAGGTACTGCTCCAGCGTGAAGGTAAATGGCATTTCCGTGCGTTGCTCTGGTTCGCCAGAAGCGGCTTAGTCATGCTGGCCACATGACCTGGAAGCTGTACGCCGCTCCCTTGGCCAATAAAGTGAGATGAGCGCCGCAACCCCAGAGTCGTCTGCGACTGGACCTAACGGTCAGGGGTCCATTTACCTTTACCTAATATTCTGTTGGGAACCACCCAGAGTGGCTGGGGAAACCCAGCCAGATGGGCGGGGTATAAATAATAAATTACTACTACTACTACTACTACTACTACTAATACTACTACATCACAATGTTCAAAACCCTACTTCCTACTACACCGCTGCAAGGCATCGGGGAGATCGCTAAGGCAGCTTCATCTCTGTGAGCAAGCACCCTCCCGCTCCCCAGCTGAGCAGGAGAAGGATTAGGGCTACTCAGCTGGGGAGTGCTAAGCCTCCTGCCCCCCAAGTGAGGGAGCCCCATGCTTCTCTGACTTGGAAGTGAGCTGGAGAAGTATTGGGGCTCCCTCAGCTGGGGAATGGATACACTTGGAGCCGCCATCTCGCCACTGGCTCACTCGAGCTGGCGGTGGGTTGGGGCCTCTACAAGACAGCTTGGCTGAGGCAAGGGCAGCCATACACTCCTCAGCCGAACAGTTTAAAGAAGCAGAGGGAGGAACAATCCTTGCTGATACAACTTGTTTCTCCCTCTGCGCCGGCATGAGGGCAGAGTGGTGAAACGGCCGCTGCTTCTGAGTCTCTCTGCTACCAGCACCTGCTGGAGGGAGTCGAGCGATGGCAGCTTCACCTGCGATACACCGCCATCACGGTCTGCTCCTCATACTGGTTCTGAGCGACATATCAATACATCAATCGCAGGCCAGCTGTTCACCCACACAACCCTGCCCTTGCTGTTGTCCCACCCTGGTTAGCGGCCCCAAAATTGCTGTTGGGAGAGTGGGGCCACAGCACCACCCCATCGTGCCAATTGTTTCTGTCTGCTCAACGTTACATTTTCAAAAAAAAGGAAAAGGCCGCCATTTTGAGTTCCCCAGCACCTCACAAGACATCCTGAAATCGCTTAGGCACCTAATGTAGATACAGTGGTACCTCGGGTTACATACGCTTCAGGTTACATACGCTCCAGGTTACAGACTCTGCTAACCCAGAAATAGTACCTCGGGTTAAGAACTTTGCTTCAGGATGAGAACAGAAATCGTTTCCGCGGCGCGGTGGCAACGGTAGGCCCCATTAGCTAAAGTGGTGCTTCAGGTTAAGAACAGTTAAGAACGGACCTCCGGAACGAATTAAGTACTTAACCCAAGGTACCACTGTAATAAATTAGGCCTGCATATCTCCCTTCCTCCATCTTCACATTGTAGAATTTGGATGACAACATGGTCAGTGTTTCTTCCATCTTCCTCCCAAGTTTTGATCAACTTCCAGCCTGATGAACAGATACGGAAATCTTACATAGATTTTCACATTTAGGTTGGTCCTAATAAAAGCGATTCTCATTCTGTGGCTTCTGCATATCACTTGACTGTAGGGCCCCCTCAATTTTTTTCATTGTTTCCGACTCAGGAAGAACCCCATTTCAAAATTTCCAATGACCCTCTGTATAATGCTGGCCTCCAGGGCAGCAAATTTGCATTTGCTTAAGCTTTTGGATTGCTTTCTCTCCCTTCAATTCCACTAATGTCCAGTCATTAGGTTGTGCCACTTTAGTTAACGATCTCAAAATCAATGGATCTAGGCCAGGATTTGAAATCAAGGAACTATTTAGTCAATTGTAAATAAAGTTTGCCTTGAAATGAATGCATTTTGAATTAATGTTTGCCTTAATTGTATTTTAACAGAAGTTCATCTAGTATATTTTCAAGAGCCCGAAATATTTAACTACTCAACTTTGTTGCTAAGTGAAGATAAGGATGTTTTGTACGTAGGAGCTAGAGAAGTCATATTTGCGCTAAATGCATTGAACATTACTGAAAAAAAGCAAGAGGTAAGTTTGAAGTTTTGTATACTAAATATTCATGATCAGCAGCCCAAGCTCAAACATACTGTGTTTTTATATGTGCTGGAAGCCAGGTAAGTGGGGTATAAATAATAAAATTATTAATTAATTAATATTTAATCAATTTAAACATCCATGCTCAAAGTAATATGATTCATTCATTTTCTCAGTTTGGGAAATGGCTGAATGGAAGGGGAGTGGTTGTCATTTGCCCTATACAGTGGTACCTTGGCTCTCAAACTTAATCCGTTCTGGAAGTCTGTTGTTCCAAATGCGTGCTTTTCCATAGAAAGTAATGCAAAACGGATTAATCCATTCCAGACTTTTAAAAACAACCCCTAAAACAGCAATTTAACATGAATTTTACTATCTAACAAGATCATTGATCCATAAATAATCAATGTACTGTACTATAAAATAAATAAGACAGTATTGTGGATTATAAAAATTAAAATTAAATATTTTTCATAAATGCACTGATGATAGCCATTATTTGTATGGGGGGCTTTTATCCATTTCTGCAGGCACACAATCAATCAGTAGCTGAACTGGGTTCCACACAGTCACAAAAACAATTTAACCAAAAAAGCCTCAAAAACAAAAACACAAAATAAATAGCAAAAACAAAAGCGCCAAACTTAATCCATTCCGGAAGTTTGTTTGACTTTTGAAATGTTTGAAAACCAAGGCACGGCTTCAGATTGGTGTAGGGGCCCCGGAAACAATAGCTTACAGCCTCACTGGATGTTCAGCTTTCGAAAAACTTTCAAAAACCAGAACACTTACTTCTGGCTTTTTGGCATTTGGAAACAAAGGCGTTTGAGAACCAATGCGTTTGAGAACTAAGGCACCACTATAGATTGTTAAGGGATGCGGGTGGCGCTGTGGGTAAAACCTCAGTGCCTAGGACTTGCTGATCGTAAGGTCGGCGGTTCGAATCCCTGTGGCGGGGTGAGCTCCCGTCGTTCGGTCCCAGCTCCTGCCCGCCTAGCAGTTTGAAAGCACTCTTAAGTGCTAATAGATAAATAGGTACCGCTTTATAGTGGGAAGGTAACAGTGTTTCCGTGTGCGGCGCTGGTGCTGGCTCGCCAGCTGCAGCTTCGTCACACTGGCCACGTGACCCGGAAGTGTCTTCGGACGGCGCCGGCTCCCGACCTCTTAAGCGAGATGAGCACGCAACCCTAGAGTCAGACACAACTGGCCCGTACGGGCAGGGGTACCTTTACCTTTTTATAGTTTGTTAACAGTTCCTACGCAAAGCAAATTCATGGGAAGCATAATGAATCATTTGAAGTAATTTACTGTAATCTTACACATGTGCTTAAGGTTCTCCAGTACTGCAGGTGTGTTTGGAAAAGTCCCATTTCCAAGACAGCAGAATTATTTTTTAAAAAGAGGTATATAGCTGCTTGCAGTTGCCCCAGGATGGCTTTGGACGCCGTAATATTAATTGCTCTTTGTGGGAGCACTGAAAAGGTCCTTTGATTTGTTCTTACCCTGGTTCTGTTTTCCTCCAGGTGTTTTGGAAGGTCACGGAAGACAAGAAGACGAAATGTGCCGAAAAGGGCAAATCCAAACAGGTGAGAAGAGTTTGTTGCTTGTCTCTTTATCAGCTTGACTTTCAAGAAAGTTTTTTCCCCCTAGTAATATTGCAGAAGTAATTAATTTTCCATGCCCCTTTAATTAAACCTTCAGCAGAGTTAATGTGTCTCTTTTGCTGTGTTAGTTCCTGTAAGTCATGATGATGAATGGTTGTGTGTACATGCATGATAAAAAATGTAGAGCTGATAGTTTGCCGCACGATAGTGCTGCTTTCTTCCCTTCTTCAAATGCAGCAGTACCAAGTATGAAAAAAAGCCAACCTCTCGCATAACTGCAAGCAGCCTTGGCTTTGTGCTGCAACATATTTGAAATTACGGATGATGGGAAGTAGCAGTTCATTGATGGATTAACTTACTTAGCTTTTCTCCTTGTTGCTGTTGCTTTAGATCAGGCACGTCCAACTCTCTAGAGACTGCGATCTACTCCCAGTAAAATAAAACTAGCAGTGATCTACCCATTGTCGTTGCCAAGAGTTGTCGAGCTTTCTTGGGAGCATAGACCAGAGTTGTTGAGCTTTTTTGGAGGGAGGATTGGCAAGAGTTGTCGAGCTTCTTTTCAGAAGGAAAGGATTGGCAAGAGTTGATCACAACAACCCACAGTTATCACTCCTTCATCCACAAAGCAGCTGCATAATGGAAGGCAAGCTTCCAGAGCGATGGGTCAGAGTGCTGGGGCCAGGGCAATGCACACTCAAACAGGAGAACACAGGCAATCCCTTTTTAAAATCCCAAGGTCAACCTGGAGCACCCTGGTGATCTACCTGTCAATCACGGTCCATCAGCTGAACACGTATGCTTTAGAGCAGGGGTGACCAACTCTCAAGAGACTGCCATCTATTTTCAGAATTAAAAACTGGCAGTCTACCCACGTTTTTGGGGGGTTTCAGTTCAAAGGTTCAGCTTTTTTGGGGGGGAGGAGAAAAGCCCCATTTGGGGGGGGGCAGCTCAAAGTTGTTGAGCTTTTTATGGAGAAAGGGAGTTAAAATAAAAGCTTTTTTTTTTGGGGGGGGGGTTAAAGGCAAGGGACAAAGGGGTAAAGTCACTCACAAAAAGATTGCTATGGATGAAAACAGCAGCACAGAGAAAGATCTTTCTTCCCTTCCAGAGATCAAATAACAATGGAGGGCAGGGCAGGAGTCAGTTTTAGCGATGCTAAGGAGATCGACTGCAATCTACCAAAACCTCGCAGGGATCTACCAGTAGATCACAATTAACCTGTTGGACATCCCTGCTTTAGAGCATTGGTTCCTGAACTCTGCCCCACCCCCGACCACTTGACCAAGGCTTGAGGGTCTTGACGGAGACCACTTGCGTATTTTTCTGCCTCTCGTAGGAATTCTAATGTCCTGTGCTAGATGCTATATGATTTTAAATTGCATTTTTACAAACACTTTGCTAAACACCTGTATGAAGTTCATGGCCCACTGGTGGTCCGTGGACCAGTTTGGGAACCCCTGCTTTAGAGGAAAAACAAGCAGGGTTTTGAGTGAACTTTCAGCCATGCTCAGACATCCATAGCCAAAATATGAACAACCTGTTGCATACAGCCCCTTTAGCAAACACAACAAGAAGTGTTCCATTAACCATGGTTTTCCGTTTTGCCAAAGCTCTGAAACTATGGTTAACAGCTCCTGAACAAGCCAGGATGTTAAGGAAACTTAAAACCATGGTTTACTATAATGGCTTGTTCCGAAGCCATCAACCACGGTTTCCTATTCAAGACGAAACAGGAAACTGTAGTTAATGGGATATTTCCTGGGTTTGCTCACTTGTGCAAGAGAAGAGCAAAGCAGTTGCATGCACAGCTGTGAGGATCATTCATACCTCTTCTAATAAAACCAAGACTTGAACTTGTTTGTGTGTATAGGTCTGAAGCCATGCAAGTCGCTAATAGGGTTTCTTATTATCATTACACTTTCTGAAAATCTCTGTATTTTCCTCCACCTTTTCTCTTTTACAGACAGAGTGCCTTAACTACGTCCGTGTCTTACAACAGCTGGATGATTCTTCACTCTATGTATGTGGAACTAACGCGTTTCAGCCCATCTGTGATCATCTGGTAAGCGGGAAGAACACATTTTAGGGGCAACTGCGGAAGCAGTTTTCCTTAGCTTGGTGATGAAAGAACATGGAGATGTACATAAGTTTTCAAACTTTCCTGTGTGACTGACATCCCTTTTGTGTCTCTCCCTAAATACTCTGATTCCCTTCTCTGCCTGTCTTGTCTCTGTCAGCTCCTGGCTATGCCATAGCCTCATAGTCTTGAATACTTCAGAATGAAGTCCTCCTTGTGTTTAAAAATCCACCTCTATCTACCTTCCATGTCTCTTGACTCTACCATCGTTCTCCTTTCACTCGGACCTTACTTTGTTCCCAAGAACAGGATTTTTGACGTTAGACTGTGACCTTTCTTGTCTCCCTTATCTGTAAGTCTGTCTATCATCTTTTCCGCAACGTTGCCAGAATTTGTCCTTTCTTGGCCTTGCCACAGCCGGCTTCCTTATTTACATATTAATCACTTTCCAGTTCCATTAGTGCAATTTCATCCTTTTAAAAAGCTTCTCTTCCATCAGAATAGTTTTGGGTAGTATACTGGCGCTTTCTGGCAAGACAAAGGTTATTCTACTCTCAGCTGCAACCTATACACTGGCTTTTTCTCATTTTCATTTTCCTGAAGACATTTCTGGCACTCAAGAATTCTTCATAGGTATATTCAACCCAACTCAACAGGCCCATATCTTGGCGCAAGCAAGTAGTGCTTTCACGTATCTGTTCATGATTAAACCAGGAACTTTCCCATTTATCCAAATTCTGACACTGTGGCACCCCCTTCGGAACAATATTAAACTAACTTCAAACTGTGATTTAATAGATCAGAGCTGGTAATCATAGTTTCCCAATTAGTACAAATTATAATGGTTATTTTATTTATTTTATTTTATTTCTCCCCATCTTGTGCAAATGTACCACTCGGGGCAGCTTTTGACATTTAAATACACAGTTTCAGAAAACAATTAGGCCGATTAGTGACTTCCTGGTTTCAGTGGTGCACACCTCAATAGAAGGCACAAAGGCATTTGCAGGTGAAAGAGTCTTGCATAAAACTGCTTAATCAGCCAAGAGAAGATTGTCCAAGTGCAATCACTCTTCATGACACAATCTACTTTATTTCTGCTGCTTGCTTGACCTCTCTGTTCTTTTTCTAGTGTCTGTCTGGCTATCTAAACTGTGTTGTCTTCCTACCTCCATGTTTTCCTTCCCTCCTGCTGACTCCTCTGTATGTATTAGCACACCAAAGTCCTCATTTGTTCCATTCCTCATTTGTCCTCATTTGTCATTCCCCACAATCCCATGGTATCCTCACATATGTTTCAGGGGACAACTTTCATGCATATGTGCCTGTATGTGCAATGGGAGAATTAACAGCACCAGGTTATATATATATTTTTTAAAGGCAAACACTTTGTGTTACAGAGACACAAACTTTTCCTATGTCACCAAATCATAACCTTTGGCACTTTGCGCTTTATGGTTTTATTAATTCATTCATATAACAATATCATGCCACTGATAAATAAATATTTTGTTTTAAAATATGTACAGTCCAGCATTAATTAAGCACAACCTTAATTTCATCTCACTGGAACTGCCACAGACTTTAAAGACTTAAGTCTCTCTCTCCCTGCCCCCGGATCACAAGCATTATATTTTGCACATTTCTTTTATAAGTGTATACTTCTTATGCGTAACAAAGGGACAGAGGGCTGATTCTCACAACTATTTTCAGCTTCGTTTTGATGTGTAGAAATCATTGTGTACTGAACCAGGCCCATAAATTGCCTCAGCATATCTAAAGGTTGAATTTCACCCATCTGTTGCTTAAGTCATGGGCCTGAATGTAATAAGCTGAAATCTGGAAACGTCATGGTTATTCCACCAGGTTGGCTTTATAATGTAAAAAAAAGAGCTGAAAGTGGTTGCATGAGTTTGTATCTCTAATTACTGAAAGGGTTGGTTCGAAGCGTTCAGAGCTATACAGTGGTACCTCTGGATACGAATGGGATCCGTTCCGGAGCCCCATTCGCATCCTGAAGTAAATGTAAAATGCGCGTGTGTGGGTCGCATTTTGCCGCTTCCGCGCATGCATATGATGTCATTTTGAGGCTCTGCGCATGCGCGAGTGGTGAAACCCGGAAGTAACGCGCCCCTTTACTTCCGGGTCGCCGCGGAGCGCAACCCGAAAACATTCATCCCTAAGCTACGTCAACCCGAGGTATGGCTGTATGCTGAGTTGTGGTTGTTTGCATTCCATGTGGAAAGTAAAGAAGAGGTTTTAATTTGTTTTGTAGAACCTGACATCGTTTAAACTTGTGGGTAGAAACGATGATGGCAAAGGAAGGTGTCCATTTGATCCGGCACAAAGTTATACATCAGTTATGGTTGGTAAGTACAAACCTCCTGCTGTTTCTGTATCCTGTTATAGGAAGAACTGAAGATCCTATGCTTAGTACTAATACCTTGAGTTCCTTTTTCTTGAGCCGCTCCTATTTACCCCATTGTTTTGTTAAAAGCTCCTCCTCCCATTATGACCAGACACATAATCTTTTGGATGTCAGCCATCGTGTCCTCTGCTTCTTGAAACTATCAAATTTGGTTAAAAGCCGTTTGAACCAATGTCATTTGGGTCAGCACTAAATGCCCATCCAGTGGAGTAATTTTTGAATTAAATCTTAATAATGGTACAATGGGGACCGTACACAACAGGTAATTTGACTTAGCTCATTGAGAGGGAGGAGAGGTATTTTGGAGCCTGGCAGCTGGGAATATAGCCATATAGTGCAGGCCTTCTGCAAGCAGGTGTCAGGCAGGAGGGAGAGGTTGGGAGGGGATGGAAGATGTAATAGGAGGAGCGGACGCGGGTGGCGCTGTGGTCTAATCCACAGAGCCTAGGACTTGCCGATCAGAAGGTCGGTGGTTCGAATCCCCGCAACGGGGTGAGCTCCCGTTGCTCGTTCCCTGTTCCTGCCAACCTAGCAGTTTGAAAGCACATCAAAGTGCAAGTAGATAAATAGGTACCGCTCCGGCGGGAAGGTAAACGCCGTTTCCGTGCGCTGCTCTGGTTTGCCAGAAGCAGCTTAGTCATGCTGGCCACATGACCCAGAAGCTGTACGCCGGCTCCCTCGGCCAGTAAAGCGAGATGAGCGCCGCAACCCCAGAGTCGGTCACAACTGGACCTAACGGTCAGGGATCCCTTTACCTTTACCTATGGCATCATTCAGTTTGAAAAAATATTGCTAAATACTATTATATATTTTTAATCCATGTAATCCTTTGTTGCTGCAAAGATGGGGATCTTTACTCTGGAACGTCTTACAACTTCCTGGGAAGTGAACCAATTATTTCAAGGAACTCGTTGCAAAATCCTTTACGGACAGAATATGCAATTCCTTGGCTTAACGGTAAGATCTGGAGGGGGAAATAAACATTTGTTGGAATGTGCCTAAAATGTACTGTCTAGTAATCTCTTTACTGAAAAAGTACCCCTTTTGTACGTTTCCAAAGCCAGAAAGATCTCTTTCTGCTGCCATTCCACAAGAAATACACAATTGTTTCAGTCTTCTGTCTGGGTTGGAGACTATACGCCTCTTGAAATAACAAAAATTGTAAACAGCTTTGGTTTAGTTCATGAAATCCATTAAAGCAGCTTGAAGAAACTGTGTTGTGGTTTGGTTTATCCTTTATTTGATTTTCGATTATCAGGAGACTTTTGAGATGCTCTTAAAAGGGGATGAGGGTTGGGGGGAAATGACAATGCAATATAGACTAACAGCCCCTTTCTGTAAGTCAGTGCTGAATTGTAATAACTTAACAGGATCCCTTCAAGGATTATTCCATAAGAGCAGTGTTGTTGTTTTTGTGGCTATATAAATACTTGCACCAAAAATTCAAGGAATTGTAGAGCAGATTTCTCAGTTTAAAAGTGTGTTTGGATCTTGATCTCAAAAATAGCTCTTTTTGAATACAGATTTTCTTGAAGGGTTTGTGAAATATAGAAATTGTAATATTTGGTACAGTAAAGATCTAGGTTATCATATACTATTAGGACCAAGGAGCAGCTACTGTGTGCATATATAAAGTGTCCACAATGAGTAATTAACAGGAAATATTGAGAGGTGGGGGAAATTATTAAAATTAAGCAATTTTGTATTTCACTTCTCTAGAACCAAATTTCATTTTTGCCGATGTGATAAGAGCTGATCCAAACAGTGCCGATGATGACGACAAAGTGTATTTCTTCTTCACTGAAGTTTCTGTGGAATATGAATTTCTTGGCAAGCTGATGATTCCAAGGATAGCCAGAGTTTGTAAGGTGAGAATGAGCTGAACCATTTCCCCATTGTTTCCAAATAATTTTGGGGTGAGAGAAAACACCACTCTCACTGTTTTGTGTGCTAGCAGTTTCCCCCCCAATCACTGTAGTCCAGATGTGCAGTCTGTATTTCTAGTGCGCTCTGGTTTCCATCATGGTGTTGTGCCAGAAGCTACTGTTAGGCCCATCACGAAATGTCCGCCAGCTTCTAATCACAGATACCAGCAGTCTTCAAGCAAGCAAACTTGCCTTATTATCGCTTCCTAGCATCCCACTGCCAGAGGATTGCCTCCTTCCATTCAGCAGTTTGCCTCCTCCAAGTGGAAGAAACCTGGGCAGTGCTGAATGTCACATCAATTGCCAGGTGTGTCTTGCTGGAAACAGAAAAGGGCTTTCCCCTTGGCCTGCCTTTATATCCACTCAGTTGCCAAGTGCTTTTGTGACATCACAAGAAACCCACAGCCAATGGCAACAGCTGGGGAGGCATCATCTTCATTGCTTTGAGCCTCACAGTGGCGGGTGGACCTATCAGTGATTGTGTGATGGTTTATTTGGGACAAGGGTGGTGCTGTGGTCTAAACCACTGAGCCTCTTGGGCTTGCCGATTGGAAGGTTGATGGTTCGAATCCCCACAATGGAGTGAGCTCTGGTTGCTCTATCCCAGCTCCTGCCAACCTAGCAGTTCAAAAGCACGCCAGTGCAAGTCGATAAATAGGCACTGCTGCAGCAGGAAGGTAAACGATGTTTCTGTGTGCTCTAGCTTCTGTCACAGTGTCCCGTTGTGCCAGAAGCAGTTTAGTCCTGCTAGCCACATGACCCAGAAAGCTGTCTGTGGACAAACGTTGGCTCCCTCGGCGTGAAAAGCCTTTGACTGGACTTTCCCGTCCAGAGGTCCTTTACCTTTTACCCAGTGCTTTTTCCCCCTAAAAAAATGTTAATGGGTGCTCTCATTTTCCTACTCATATTCAAATACTGCCCCTCAATGAGGCCAAACTTCGATTCACAAAATGTTTAGGGGTATGCGTCCCCCTAGAAAAAAGCACTGCTTTTACCTTTTTTACTCTGTCAATGATATTTGGCGCCAGGAAGGAATTTGCCTCAGGACAAAGTGGGCCACATTTGAAGGTGTTGCCTATTTCACAGCATTGTCACAACTTACTGGCAGATAAAGCCATTGGCATGGATCCTCTGTCTAAGCAGAACAGGAGCAAGGAGCTTAACTCCCTCCTTCCTTATCAAGAAGTTTAAGTAAAGGCCTCTAGGGAGAAGGACTCTGTCCTGACAGGGGCAAATGGGCCATAAAAGGTAAAGGTAAAGGTACCCCTGCCCGTACGGGCCAGTCTTGACAGACTCTGGGGTTGTGCGCCCATCTCACTCAAGAGGCCAGGGGCCAGCGCTGTCCGGAGACACTTCCGGGTCACGTGGCCAGCGTGACATCGCTGCTCTGGCGAGCCAGAGCTGCACACGGAAACGCCGTTTACCTTCCCGCTAGTAAGCGGTCCCTATTTATCTACTTGCACCCGGGGGTGCTTTCGAACTGCTAGGTTGGCAGGCGCTGGGACCGAGCAACGGGAGCGCACCCCGCCGCAGGGATTCGAACCGCCGACCTTTCGATCGGCAAGTCCTAGGCGCTGAGGCTTTAACCCACAGCGCCACCTGCGTCCCATAGAACTCTTCAAATGGCATCCTGGAGAGATCACCCACATTTGATGTCTGTCATGGGAGGGATTCTTAACCCGAATCGACCCTGATGAAGTAATCAGCCAGAAATTGGGTTGGCTGATTCAGGACACATCCCCAATGCCTACACCAAAGTGTTTTGACATAATGAATAAAGTTGTGGCCCTTTCGATCCCAAGATGTTGTCATGTTCTTTGTATTGCTTCCCCGCCCCTTGCCCTGGTGTTCTGGGTCCACTGCGCATGTCCCTCAGCTAGCATGAACAGTGCAGTCTGCATGGTTCTGTGTGTCCTTTGTGTGTCCAGAGCTTTTTCCGTGGAGGAGAGTCTTTCCCTTCCTCAAGATTTTGACAGTGCTTCCAAACTTCCAACAGAGGACCGTAGCTCCAATCCCTGACTGTTGGATGCTTCCATATGGACGTAGCTTTAGTGAGACTTCAGAAGAAGAAAAAGGATTCAAGATTGCCTTCTGCATTCAAAAACGGGTTGATTCTGTGTCAGTAAGGGAAACCGAGTTGCTCCCGTTATTAGATGATGGTGGAAATTAATTTTCTTAGTTTTAAAAAAAGAGAGACCAAGAACTCTTTATACTCTCCCGCTTTGTTCGCTTCACGCATCACTCATAAGCTGTCGATTGAATTCCAGCCATCGTAATTTCAAGGGAAGACGAATGCCTGAGCTATGCCAGGCGCATTTCTAAAGGGTACCAGACAAAGCCAACATTTTTCTCACACCAAGAAAATTTCTTGCTTGACTGTGATGTGACAGGTGGCGAGCTGCCACAGCCTGGAAGAAAACGATTGCAACCAGCCCTAATTCTGTCGTTCTCATGCCTTTTAAACATAATAGTAGCTGCCTGGGTTTGGGGGAAAACCTCTTGATGTGAAACAAGGTTAAATTTCTAAAACGTTTGCAAATTTTCCAGAAACATTTACTGAGCATGCTGTCTGCCATAGATAGATAGATAGATAGATAGATAGATAGATAGATATCTCCAGGGGCAGTGAGGTTGCATTTTAAAACCAGATGCTTAAAAACTCATTGGATGTAATTAAGCAACAGAACCTGATACACTCTGCAAGATTTATGAGATCTCAGTAGCTTGAAGTAAATCTGCTTTGGCGTGGTTGTGATGGTCCTCTTGTCTGCTGACTGACTGCCATTGCTTTTAACCGGCACTATTGCAGTCAAGTTGGGTTCTCATTCTTAACGATTTGTGTGGAGCTATATATAGATTGGAGGAGGAAAATATGTGCATTTTTTGTTGCAGAGGAAAATAAATTGCCTACCATTGCTTTGAAACCGCCTCGGTGAAAAATAAAATCCTTGCTTACCTCGAATGCATTTCATATTAAGACATCTGCTTTTTTCGAAAAGTGCAGACATAGCAAAAGCTGGGAGAGCACAGTTGGTATTTTAATGCTTAATGTATATTTCACCCATAAGAGGCTCGCATTTAAAATTCATTCTTTGCTGGATGAAGGTTACATGAAGCATGGCTCTTCCCACTGTGGTGGAAGGGAGCCCACTCATTAGCTGCTCTACAAACTGGCGTTTGCTCTATTTTGGGGAGGTGTAATGCTGACATGGGGTAGATTTGGGCGTTCCTACCATAAGGCGGGTGGTGCTGTGGTCTAAACCACAGAGCCTAGGGCTTGCCAATCAGAAGGTCGGTGGTTCGAATCCCTGCAACGGGGTGAGCTCCCGTTGCTCGGTCCCAGCTCCTGCCAACCTAGCAGTTTGAAAGCACATCAAAGTGCAAGTAGATAAATAGGTACCACTCCAGCGGGAAGGTAAACGGCGTTTCCGTGCCCTGCTCTGGTTCCCCAGAAGTGGCTTAGTCATGCTGGCCACATGACCCGGAAGCTGTCTGCGGACAAACGCCGACTCCCTTGGCCAGTAAAGCGAAATGAGCCCCGCAACCCCAGAGTCATCTGTGACTGCACTTAATGGTCAGGGGTCCTTTTACCTTTACCCAGAACTCAGAACGGTGACATTCCGTTCACAGGGATAGCTTCTGCAGCAGTCCCCTGACCATGAATGTAAGATGTTGTCAGGGACTGGCCGGACAATGAGGAGTGGTGGGAGCTGCAGCTGGAGAACCCCCTAGGGGAACCTCAGAGGAGGAAGGCTCAGAGCCAGAGGAGTGGTGGTGGGACATGGAAGACAGGTCAGAGGCTGGAGTGGGGGGCAGAATGGTTGGATGGTGAACAAGCAACAGGCTTGAGTGAGAGAGAGGAAGGAGAGGCAGAAAGCACTGCAGACGTAGGACAAGACAGCGGAGAAAAAGGTGTGGGGTTGACACTGGAACAGATTCACGGGAGCCTGCCAGTCGTACTGTATTCAGCTCCTTGTCTCCAAGGGCTTAGAGACTTCTGCATGTAGCAGAACAAAAAATGCAAGGGGTCCCATCCCCTGACGGAGTTTAAGACTGCCAGGAAAAGAGCTGGATGGGGAAGAGACTTAGGGGGAAGTGGGAGGCCCAGATCATCAGTTCTGGCAACTGCTTTACCTGGGGACAGTCTCACTGTAGGTTTCTCTTGTTTGTATTATGTTTCCTTGGAAAAAAAGAATCAACTTTACCGTTCGTCTCAGAGTCTCTCTGCTGATTTGCAGCTGAAGCAGCTGACACATGAGTATTGAGGCCCTAAGTGTCTGCAGTTTATGTCCAGGAGTGGAGACTTCTCCACACAGAGCATGGTTAAAGGGTGGGATTTGGTCCTACAAGAGGTGGTGAGGCCACCAACTTGGATGTTTTCAAAAGAGTGCTAGACAAATTCATGGAGGATAAGGCTATGTTCTGCCTCACCTGTGGAAGACAATATTCCTCTGAATGCTAGCTGCTAGGACTTGTAAGTGCGGACAGTGCTGCTATACTCGGGACTTGCTTGCAGGTTCCCCAAAGGCATCTGGCTGGTAAATGCAAGAACTGGAAGCTAGACTAGATGGGCCAACACACAATACAATGTAGAACTGAATTTAGCTATCTCTCACAGGTTATATGTGCTAATAGTAACCTCTTAATGCTAATCTCAATCCACCTTGTTTGGCGAATTTGTCCATATAAGCTATACTTGAAATATTGGTTGCAATTATTCAGTTTAATGTAGCAGAATTCTGTATACTTCGGAAAAGGCATCTGCTTACTTTTGAATGCATTTTTCTTTTAAAGGGGGATCAAGGTGGTCACAGAACTTTACAGAAAAAATGGACATCCTATCTCAAGGCCAGGTTGCTTTGCTCTGTACCAGAGAAAAATTTGTTTTTCAACGTTGTCAATGATGTCTTCATCCTGAAGACTCCAAGTTCGAAGGAGCCAGTGATCTACGGGGTTTTCTCCCCACAATTGTAAGTAACGCTTGAACATATGGAAGTTTTTGTTTCTGAGGAAGCGTGAAACAAGTTGCTGATTTTGGTTTCCTTGGGGTGTGTTTTAAGGAACAACGTCGGGCTATCAGCTGTTTGTGCCTACAACATCTCGACAGTGGAGGATGTTTTTGCCAAAGGGAAGTACATGCAGATCGCGACCGTTGAGCAGTCCCACACAAAATGGTTGCGATACAACGGAGAGATTCCTAAACCCCGGCCTGGAGCGGTAAGTCTGAATAAACTGAGGGCTGGTTACGATCCTGTTCATAATAAGCAAATGTTCATGTGCCACATGCACTCATTCAGGGCCTCTGGGCCCCCCAAGCTGTGCTAATCCCTGGAGAGGGACCAGCACAGCAGGTGTGTGATGCCTACACAACCCAATGCCGGTTATGGTTTCTCCTCTTACTGTTTGCCACAGGAAGCTCCTTGCAAACTCACCCATAGAGAATATGGGTTGGCTAGTTTAGTCGGTTGCTATTTTAGATTTGCAGCATCCTCTATCCCCTAGCGGCAGGTGTTGGGATGCTTGCCAGCGGCCTCGTTCACATGTTCCTGTGCGGTGTGGATGCTTCCAGGACCTCAACTTGCATGGCATGAGTCCCACAAAGCTATCAGTGTAAATGATAGCCCGTATGTTTTGAACCAATCCTATTCACGCAAGGCAAATTGTTCCTTGGGGTGGGAGTCCCAGGCATGGTTAGGAGTGACCTGGACCATGTGAGGAGGTCTTCACACTTAACAGTTGGCTGCAAGCTACTTACGCAATTCAGAATCCGGTAAGAAAATGTGCTGAATAGTAAAATCTGAATGTGGTCTACAGTGGTACCTTGGTTCTTGAACTTAATCCATTCTGGGAGTCCTGTAGACTCCTGAAACCATTTGTAAACCAAGGCGTGGCTTCCGATTGGCTGCATGAGACGTTTAGTCGCATCAGACGTTTGGCTTCTGAAAAAGGTTCACAAACCAGAACACACTTCCAGGTTTGCAGTGTTCAGGAGCCGATCTGTTCGGGAGCCAAGCCATTTGAGTACCAAGGTACCACTGTACACAAAACCACTGTACACAAAACAACTGCACTATGCAAAAAGACCAAAATACATGTAATTTACCTATAAAGATATTTGCATCCCATCATCAAGATATATTTTAGCCACTGAGAACAGAGATGTTCTTCCACTTCAAGATAAAGTGAAAGCTTGCACAAAACAGTACTTGCACGGTTTAGGACAATTTTATCCACTTCTGGGAACCTCCTTGTTATGTTTTTGCCATACATGGCTGTTGTTTCATACAATCAGATAATGTTTGAGACAAGTAACAGAGGCTTCCATGGAAGGAGACTGCACAAACTTCGCAGACGTTTTGCTTATTTCTTGATTGTCAATGGAATGAGCACACCTCTGCTTAAAAGAAAGATATGAATCTGGCTTATCCCACGGTGAATAAATACATATTTTAAAAGGTAGCAGCTGTAATGTTTTTCTTTTAAACAATGCTTTAACTGTTTTAGAACTGCTTCCCTGTCTTGCTTATTCTATTGCTCTTCCTTTTTAAAGCTCTCATTAATCATGTGACATACATTCTTCTTGGGACAGTGTATAAACAAGGAGGCTAGAGCAGACAATATCACGACTACGCTCAACTTACCCGACAAAACCCTGCAGTTTGTCAAAGACCATCCTCTGATGGATGACTCTGTGACCCCAATTGGAGACCGGCCCCGACTAGTGAAGAGAGATGTGAAGTATACACAGATTGTGGTAGACCGAGTCCAGGCCCTGAATGGCACTTTGTATGATGTCATGTTCATCAGCACAGGTGAGTTTTCCGCACTCTGAGAACTGGACAACATTGCACTATGATAAAGTGGCTTTTCAGCTCATTGAGCCCCTCTTGTGAGCTACATATTTGTTGCAATTCAGAGCATCCTGGGTTCTAAGACTGGCAAAAATTGCCTGTGAGATTGGGGCTTAACCCAACTAGTTTGCTAACGCATATATTTGTAAATCAGAGTCCTGCATTTTAAACCTTTGAGGCTCTGAAATGGCCCAGGACTTTGATACGTTTATGACTTCCTCTTCCCATATGAACCTTCCTCTACACCCAGATCTCTGAGCTTCAGCAGTTTGGATACAAGAGAAAAGGCCTTTTCAGTCATGGCACCATTGTTGTGAAATTCCCTCAGAATTGCTCACTTTTTATGTGGTAAAGATTTTGGCGATGGCTGCTTAGTGTTGCTACCTTAGTTTTGTTTGTATGTGGTTTTGTTTAATTGTATAGTAATTGTTTCTGTGATCCCCCATTTTTTTAAAGCAATTGTTTAATTGCCAGTTGTTAGTTGGCTTAATTATTCTTTCCAAGGAAAGGTGGATTGTACTTTTAAAAATAAATAAATGGCTCTATCAGACCAGCATTGTAAGGAAATCATTTAACATTATGTTGATTTAAGAACAAGAATAATTTCCTCACCAGATTATGACACTTTGAGTAGTCCATAATGTTCCCAAGCCTTGGGTCCCCATATATTTATGGAACACAGCTCCTAGGTTTGCTAAGCTCTCTGGGTCTGAGGGAACTTGTACCTTAAATGTTGCTGGATTCCAAGGTTGGTCTAAAAAAGGTTGGTGCTTAACAAAAAAAAAAAAGTTCACAGCCAAAGTATAAGAATCCAGCTCATGTCCTGGTAGCAGACTGCTCAGAAGGGGTGAAATGACTGCAGTTTAGGAGAAGAAATGGAATTAAAGGATGAAATGAAACTTGGATAGAGAATGAAAATGCTCAAGGTTGGGCAGCTGTGTAGTGAAACACACAATGAAAGGCACAAGGGGAAGGAAGCAGGGGCCTTAGGGTGAAAACATCAGACTGTAGTCTGTGTGTGCTGGTTTTGTATTTTGATTTTTACATATACCAAAGTGTGGCCCTTTTGTTTCAGATCGAGGAGCCCTTCACAAAGCCATTGGCTACGAAAACGGAATGCATATCATTGAAGAAACACAGCTCTTCCCAAACTTTGAGCCCATTCAGACTCTGTTACTTTCTTCGAAAAAGGTAGGACTGAGTAAGAATTTGGGCTGGGGGCGAGAGAGAGATAGCAGAACAGCAAGAATACCCAACCCTGCCATTGGGGTGGAGTGGAGGGAAAGCAGCTGTTGAATTCAGTCATTTCTGCTGGGGGTTTTGTAGCCTGTCCTGGACTGTCCCAAAGGCACTGTTCCTGCGAGATGCTAAAGAAAGTTGTAACTTCCCCCCATGTGCTTTCTGCAGGGCAAGCAATATCTCTATGCCGGGTCCAACGCTGGAGTAGTCCAGTCTCCCGTTGCATTTTGTGACAAATACACCAGCTGTGTGGACTGTGTCCTGGCAAGAGATCCGTACTGTGCTTGGAATGCCCATGCCTCTCTCTGTGTCGATATCTTCAAAGAGAGGGAGACCGAAAGGTAAAAGTACTTAAATGTTTGCTAATTACAGTCATACCTCATGTTATGTCCGCTTCATGTTACGTTCTTTCGGGTTACGTCCCGCGGCGACCTAGAAGTACCAGAAAGGGTTACTTCTGGGTTTTGCTGCATGCACAAACGCACAAAATGACGTCATGCACAGACGCGGCGAATCGCAACCTGCGCAGATACGCCACTGCGGGTTGCGTTCTTTTCATGTTGCGAATGGGCCTCTGGAAGGATCCTGTTCGCAACCAAAGGTACCACTGTATCACCAATGTATTGCAAAGTAGAGGAAATTTATATATTTACGTGGGTCAACTAAGAAATGCAAAACTCCCCCCCCCCCCCCGTGTGTATTCTATAATTGCAAGAGCACACTGTCAGCAGAAATTGGTACAAAATGCAACACCTTAAGAAGAACCCTCTGCAGCTTTCCTTGTTCTTCTTGCAATCCTACGCATGTTTACTTGGGAATAAGATCCTTTGAACTCAGTGAAACTTGCATTGAAGTAAACATGCACAGGATTTTCACAAGTCATCTTTCTTGTTCTAAACAGGTACCGCAAGACACTTCTAGTGTGTGGGCAATCTTTAGTGAAATCTCAAAAATCTGTAGGGAGAAGGAGAAGTGATTTCCGAAAAAGTTCCTACTGAATCATGGAGTGCAGAGTTCTTTGCCACTTAGCATGATCAAGAGGGGCAGAGTAAATAATGCAAAATAGATTTGTTCAGAGTTCAGGCTTTTGGGGGCATAGGCTTTTACTTAAAAAGCAGCACAGAGAATGCACAGCCCAAACGCTGCAACTTTGAATTGCCTTTCAAAATCAACATAATAATTAATGTATACCAACAGAATCTAACATTTTTTTACTTTACGTATGAAAAACACATGGTCCCATGAAGGGCTCTTTGCTGAAGCTAAGCAGGCCTAGAATATAAATGTAAGAAATGCAGCAGGCCTGGAAGAGACTGGTGGACTATAAGTGTAAGAAAACAAGTTCACAAACATAGGCTCTGAAAGAACAAATTGCCCAAGTCAGAACACCCCTGGCTAGATGCATATCCAGCTGTTCATCTTCCAGCCATGCAAACCTGCCTTACTGTTCTTAAAACAACAACCAGAAGCTCCATAGTTACAGATATTTTGTCATTGCAGAGCATACCGGTATTGCAATTGATAACTATCTTCATAATCATTGTTTACCGCATCTTCGTATTGCTTTTATATATTTATTTCATAGTTTTAAAGCTGTACTTGGTAAAAACACTCCAGGTGGCATACATAAAGCCAAAACAAAGATAATGACAGCTTCTCCCAGATAGGAGTGCCCATTTTGTCTGGCCCCAGGGGAAACGGTGGGAAGAGGCTGATGATTCACATTGTCTATAGGGGCACCCTACTCTCTAGCCTGGCAGCTGAGTGTGGGTTTACTGGGAGCGTGGACCAGCATGGCGGCCATTTTGCTCCAGTCTGCAGCCAAGTTTTAAAAGGGACGCCCTTAGCTGTTAAGAGCAATGACTTCACTTTTTCAAAGCCTGGGAAAACGAAAAAGGTATTTGGCACCCAAAGGACATTGAAGTAGGCGCTAGGTGAGCCTCTCTGAGGAGCATAGCCCACTGCTGGAAGGCCTGTTCCTCACCACCACCGCCTGTATTTTATTTATTATTATTTTTTATTGAATTTACCATATTTTTTGCTCCGTAGGATGCACCTAGTTTTTAGAGGAGGAAAACAAGAAAGAAAAAATTCCGAATCAAATGTTGTACTAAACTATTTAATAAACTACCGGTATATCAGAATAATATTTCAACCATGTAAAGTGAACAGCAGTCAAAAGTGGCATTAAGAACCATCATCAACGTCAAAGAGAGACTTGATCCCCTAGTCTCTCTTTGACGGGAGGAATGAGGGAGAAATCTGATTCAATTCCCATTTAAAGTCAAACCTACCTAATTCGCACCTTCGTACACAAAACAAGGACAAAACCACAGCTGCCCTTCAAATTTCACATTTCTGCAAAGGAAGGCACTACTGTACCAGCAAGACCAGTGGCAGAGGGAGGGTCTTGCGTGGCAGCACATCGCCTGTGGGTACGTGGGACATCACCCACGTGAGCATCATCCCAAGGGGGTGGGTACGTGCGTGCTTGCGCCCATCCCAATGGGGCGGCCGAGCGCTGGGGCGGAGGGATTACATGGCTCCTGCTGTGCTTGCTTTAAGTGGCTCCTGTCCCGCTTTGCTGCTTTAAAGCAAGCCACGGAGGAGGGAAGAGCTCCCGTCCTCCCCTCCTCCGTGTAGCATTCGCTTCATAAGACACAGACATTTCCCCTTACCTTTTAGGAGGAAAAAAGTGTGTCTTATGGAGTGAAAAATACGGTATATACCACCCGGAGGTCTCAAACAGAACAAAAGTATCTCTGTTTGAGAAGGAATTTGGGGAAGCACCCCAACTGATGATCTCAGGGCCCAGTTCTACTGTTCATAATGTTATTCCAGGGCTCCCTACAAATCCCCTTGAGAGAACCTCCTTAAACATCCTCAGGAAGCTGGGCACGACTATCAGGCCACTACAGGAGCTGCCTACCAATAGCACCCTAGGCTGACAGCTGCAGTACACAGTATTAGCAAGTCAGATCATCACCTACTTTCCACCACTCCTTCTCTCTAGCTCACCAATTAGGTGAGATGGGTCAGTTTCCTATTACAGCAGGCAGCCTGTCAGCAGCACTACATTATCCCTCCAGTCAGTCAGTGGACTGGAAGTGGTCGCTGAGACCATGTAACACTGACCTTGAAAGACCTTCATTGGCTCCCAGTACGTTTCCGAGCACAGTTCGGAAGTGTTGGTGCTGACCTTGAAAGCCCTAAACAGCCTCAACCCAGTATATCTGAAGGAGCTTCTCCACCCCATTGTCCAGCCTGGACACTGAGGTCCAGCTCCGAGGGCCTTCTAGCGGTTCCCTCACTGAAAGAAGTGAGGTTACAGGGAACCAGGCAGAGGGCCTTCTCGTGGGTACGCCCTCCCTGTGGAACACTCTCCCATCAGATGTCAGGGAAATAGACAACTATCTGACCTTTACAAGACCTCTGAAGGCAGCCCTGTCTAGGGAAGTTTTTAAAGTTTGATGTTTTATTGTGTTTTTAGTATTCTGTTGAGAGCCACCCAGAGTGGCTGGGAAAACCCAGCCAGATGGGCAGGGTATAAATATATTACTACTACTACTATGAAAGGGACGCAGGTGGCGCTGTGGGTTAAAGCCTCAGCGCCTAGGACTTGCCGATCGAAAGGTCGGCGGTTCGAATCCCTGCGGCGGGGTGCGCTCCCACTGCTCGGTCCCAGCGCCTGCCAACCTAGCAGTTCGAAAGCACCTCCGGGTGCAAGTAGATAAATAGGGACCGCTTACCAGCGGGAAGGTAAACGGCGTTTCCGTGTGCGGCTCTGGCTCGCCAGATGCAGCTTTGTCACGCTGGCCACGTGACCCGGAAGTGTCTCCGGACAGCGCTGGCCCCTGGCCTCTTGAGTGAGATGGGCGCACAACCCCAGAGTCTGGCAAGACTGGCCCGTACGGGCAGGGGTACCTTTACCTTTACCTTTTACTACTACTATGGGACTAGGCTAGTCCCCTAAATCAGAGTATTGAAGTATTAAAGCCTGGTGCCTCCTTCCCAAAGTCTAGAAATCTTCTGCGTGGTTTAGTAAAGGGAAGCACGATGCTCACACACGTGGTATCGGGATGTCAAGACATATCACACGTGGTTCTAACTTCCCCTATGAAACATTTCACCGCCAAATCCACAGCAGCTGTTAGCCTGAAAAAAATTGTGGGCTATTCTTTATCTAGATCTTTCTTTCGCCTCCATGGGCACAAGTAAAACCAGATATCCTAAGCACACACACTATAGGAGAAAGGTATTAGAAGACTGCAGATATTTTAAATGATTTTTCCCATTTAAAGGTCTGTAAAGAAAGCTACCTGGCTTCAGCACAAATTTGGAGTCAACAGACTGCCATGTCTGAGAAGTGTTTTTCCAAAAGGGTTCCTGAGCAGCGACTTTCCCAAACTGTGTTTCAAACTGTTGCAAACACATACAACTTGTTTATTTAAATAAAGGGTCTGTTTGTCACTTTGTGGAATGCTGCCCTTCAGCAAAAAGGTGATCTGACGGCTTCTGCGCTCCTTCCTCTCCCCCTCTCCTGCGTCACTTGTTTGGATATTATCAAATCCTGTCAGTGCCGCCTTTCCAGGCATTTGGAGGGAGGCAGATAACAGATTTGCAGGTGGGAAGAGATTTGCACACAGAGGGTAGGGAGGGTAGACTATGGTGAATGTATTGACTCTCTGACTGTCTGTTTACTTTTGTAGGGACTGGATTCAGAATATTAGTGGCGATGCTTCTTCGTGTACCGCTGGTAAGCTTTTCTTTCTTTCCAAAAGAGGTGGGGAAATAATAAGTGTAATAAACATTTGGGCTGAGCTCCTTCACAGAATTGCTTGGTGCGATACCTAACGCTTCTATTTAATGTGTAGTTTTTTGTTACAATAAAAAAACCCACACCTTTTTATTTTTGGCTTGTTTTTGCCTTCCTTCCCCCCCCCCTAAAAAATAGGGCCAATTCGCTGTCTATGGCCACCTCACATGTGCCACAGCTGTTCCCTAGCTGTAACCTTTCCTCCATGCCCCAATTAGGCTTCAAAAAAGTCTTCTGTTGGCTGAAGGAGGCTTCTCTCAGAGGAACGGTGGGGCAGGGGGCCAGAAGAGAAGGTCTCTGAGGGCACACGTTGTTGACCCCTCTGTTAGCTGTTATTGTAATTACTTGAGGAAATTGCCTTTTATACCCTTGAATTGTCATGAGGTTTATGAAATCAATACAGTGGTACCTTGGTTTTCGAACGTCTCGGTTGATGAACATTTCGGTTTTCGAACAACGTAAACCCAGAAGTAAATGCTTCAGTTTTCAAACACGCCTCGGAAGTCGAACATACCACACTGCTTCTGTATTGAGTTTTCGGTTTTCGAACGTTTCAGAACTCGAATGGTCTTCCGGAACGGATTACATTCGAAAACCGAGGTACCACCATTTTAATGTCCAATGTAATGCTTCTGACTGAAAATACTTTTGGGTGTGCCTTCCAATAGGACAAGTTTTGCATGCCCAGAGATGATGCCTCAAACCCTTGAATATCATCATCATCAACAACATATTGATATGCCACCTTTCTCCCAAGTTGGGATTCAAGGTGGCTTACATTTAAAAACATTATAGAATAGAAACATTAATTTAAACACATCAGGGCACAGCTAGAACCAGCAGTTAAAACAGTTTGTGCTGACAGCACGCCGCTGATCAGTATCACTTGCTCCTTGCTTTCCAAAGGCCTGTCTGAACAGGACAGAAAGAAAACTGGCAGAAAGAGGCAGTCCAGGCTCTCTTGAGACACAGAAAAGGCTATCTCTTGTGTTACCACTAGGTGTGATGCTGATGGGACCGAGAGAAGGCCCAAGGGTCTTAGCACCCAGGCAGGTTCACACAGGGAGACACGATCTTTCAGGTGGCCTTGGCCCAAGCCACATATGGCTTTGTGGATCATAAGCAGCAATTTGAATTGTGCCTGGAAATCTACCAGTATCCGGTTGTTTTAAACGAGGGAGTAACTGTGTTCCCTGTAACCAACCTCAGTCAGCAGTTTGGCTGCAACACGCGGGATTTCTTGCCATAAGAGCACATTTTCTGCAAAGAGTTGCTGTTGCTATTGCTGCTATATTAATGAAAAAAATATGGTGTGAATACATTGAATAGAGATTCTGGTCTTTTTTATTTATTTATTGGGCTTTTAGTCAGTTTTTTAACGAAAGAGAAAGCTGAAAAGCAACTTAGAATACGAAAATTGAAACCAGTACAGAGTTAAAACAAATAAAAGCTAAAAGCAGTGATATACATAAAAAGGCATTGACGTCTACTAAAAGAGACCACACTATCTAAAGACCAAAAGCCTGATTGTAAAGGTTTTTTGCCTGGTGCCTAAAAGTAGCCAGTGATAGTGTCAGGCATGCTTCCCTGCGGAGAACATTCCATAGGTGGGGAGCCATCACCAAAAAGGCCTGGTGTAGTAGAACTCCCAAGTATTTTCTTTGCAATGGGCACATGATCCAAAGCTTCATAGACTCAGAGCTTCTTATGGTCAAATACTTTCGGGCTTTGTCCACCACGTGTGAGTTACTGAAAGCCTATTTATTGCACACATAGAATGCTGCCAGACTCGGAAGATACTATGGTCTCAGAAAGCCATAGTTTGGCTTACTGTGTTGTGTGAACCAGGTGGTTGTGTTTTCTTGCAAAAGAATTTAAACGCAAAGCAGTACAGTGGTGCCCCGCAAGACGAATGCCTCGCAAGACGGAAAACCCGCTAGACGAAAGGGTTTTCCGTTTTGGAGGTGTTTCGCAAAACGAATTTCCTATGGGCTTGCTTCGCAAGACGAAAATATATTGCAAGTTCCTGCAGGGTTTTTTTCCTTTCCCCCCCCCTTTTTCCCAAGCCGCTAAGCCGCTTATCAGCTGATCCGCTAAGCCCGCTAAGCCGCTAATAGCGCTAAGCCGCTAATGGGCTTGCTTTGCAAGACGAAAAATCCGCAAGACGAAGAGACTCGCGGAACGGATTCTTTTCGTCTTGCGAGGCACCACTGTATTTCAGATAAAAGGTAGTTGCACTTAAATATTTCAGCAATGTTTATGACTCTTCGGATCATTCATTTTTTTGAGGTTTTGCACTTTCTGGGTTGGTTTGGGTTTTTCCCCCTGGCAATTTCACGTGTGCTCATTTTATTGGGATGAGCCTGTGTACGCAGTCTTTGTTCCTGTGATGACAGAACATCATCTTTTAACACTTAAGGCTTAAAGCAGCATTCATGTGTTACTCCCCTCATCCCCGTACACAAATCATACGCTGATTGCACAGATTTCTCCATCTTTGGAATACAGCAGTTTAGCAAGCAGTTCCAGAGATACTTAGGAATGCCACCACTTTATCCTAGACAAATACACATCTATTGTAAGTTGTACCCTGTGTTGAGTATATAAGTGTTGTTGTTTCAGGCTAGCGTGACACTTGTTGTGAGCTGGTAGTTTTCCCCCCAGTATATACCTGCATGGCTGAATAGGCCTGCTCCCCACACCGAAAAGAAAACTCATTTCTGTTCTCGTTTGCATTTATTTTGCTGTTCCAGATAAAGTAAGAGAGCATTATCTGCAGCACACTTTCAAGCATGGCAGCACTGCAGAGCTAAAATGCTCTCAGAAGTCCAACCTGGCCCAGGTGGTTTGGAAATTCAAGGACGATGTGCTCAAGGTGGAAAGTCCAAAGTACCGGCTGCTGGAGAAGGCGCTGCTGATCTTCAATTTGTCGGAGGGCGACAGCGGCGTCTATCAGTGCCTGTCGGAAGAAAAAGTGAAGAACCAGAAGTTCTCGCAAGTGTTGGCGAAACATGTTTTGGAACTGAGGAAAGTCCAGCACACTACGCTGAGCCCCACCCAGCCAACCACACCGACGGAACACAACGCGGAAGCAGCCAAAATGCCGACTGTCGCGATCCAAGACCCGGCCGCTCACACGTCCACCTCCCCGGTGGTTCCAGTCACAACGTCCAGGATAGTGACGAATCCCATTGCCCCCACCCTCATGAGCACTGCACCTGACGTCGAGCTCTTGAACTCGCCTCCCGAGGTCTCTGCAAAGACCATGTTTCTGAGGTCCAACGATAACTCCCTCTTGATGTTCCTCTTCCTCTTCTTTTTCGTGCTCTTCCTGTGCCTGTTTGCCTACAACTGTTACAAAGGGTTTCTGCCGGACCAGTGCCTGAAGTTTCGATCCGCTATGTTGCTGGGGAAGAAGAAGCCCAAGGCCGATTTCTCTGACTGTGAGCAAAGCGTGAAGGAGACCCTGGTGGAGCCAGGGAGTCTCCTGACCCAAAGCGGGGAGCACCCGAAACCGGCACATGACACGGGATACGAGACTGAAGCCGACTATGGAAACGGCCATGTTCAACACGATGAGGACCATTCGCAGTCTTACAAGGAAGTCAAGGACAAACCTTTTGATGTCAAGTGCGAACTGAAATTTGCTGACTCGGATGCTGAGGGGGATTAAAGGAGAAAAACCCCACCTTCCCTAATGAAAGTACTGTCATTCTGAATCGTTTGTTTCCGAAGACAAAACATTTTAGATGTGATAACTGGGCCAGAAAGGGCTACATGTTCTAAGCATTTTTTAAGTGACACATTGTCATTTCACACCTGGATAGAGCAGAGAGAGATCTCGCATTTTCTGAAAACGGTTCTGTTACACACTTATTTCTTATGTGTTTCTTTTTTATTTTAAATGGCCAGTTACGGTTTCACACGGTGAGCTTCTAAGCTGCCCTTCCCCTGCTCCCCAGCCAAGGAAAATTTAACACTTGCACATACTGACTATTTTGATTAATCCCTCTTTTTCATAGAAGGTAAAATTAACTCTTGTTGCAGAGCCATACCAAAAAGGATTTCAGTAGCTCCTGCCTGCACGTATTTAACTGCCATTAAAAATCTAATTTCAGTTTAATTCCAAATTGGAAATGATGTTTAGTTTATCAGATTGGTAAATAATAGCCTTTTTGTCCAGATTGGGACATTTCTTTGCATCTAGTGATTTTAATGCATTTGTCTGGTAGTTTTAGCTGGTGAAAGAAATGTTGGATCTTTCCAAAACTGTTTGTGTACCTTTTTAGAATATGATGTATTCTAGAGTTGCATAAGGTTCTCAGGGATAAGCTTTGGTTAAATGTCCCCCCCCCTTTTTTTTTCAGAGGCGTTGATATGGTAATCATTTTGAGAGCTTAATGTTCATTTTTGGGTCGTGGGGAGTTTGGCTTTAGAAAAAAGATATTAAAAAGATGTAGTTGGACACTGCCACATTAACTGATTTTATGGAATTGTTTTAAGGTTTTAAAAAGTGGATTATTGTGGACAAACAGTAGTCACTGAACCGCAGCAGTGTGAGAGGCTTCTGTTTCAGAGATACAATGTGGACCTTGGCAAACATGCGATGGACCTCTCAAAAGAGACTGTTGAGGACGTCATGCATTTTGTAATTTTCCCCCGCAGTTGGGGAAGCAATAGGGCTCCAGCCTCTCTCACTCCCATAATCAACTTTGCCAAATATTTTCACTGTTTCTTCACAACTTCCACCAATGTTTTCCAAAAAGGCCACTGGAGAAAAGAAACCAGAGAAGAACAGAAAACTGCCCAAAGGGTCGACCACTTTATCTCTCCTGGGACTCAACAACGGCACTATTTGTCTGTAAAACTCCTTTGTGCTGTACAGTTTTTAAAAAATCCTTGTCTCTCGCTGTCTTTTGTGTCTCATGTAAATATGGTTAGAAATAGAGACGACTGAGTAGGCAACATGTCCCAAAGTCCTTTTCTTTTCTTTGTTCCTGTTGAACTATTTCCTCAGAACACACCTTAGATGGTCTTAGTGTAAACTGTTCTAGATTTTGTATGGTTCATTTTTGCTTTTATTTTTCTATTTTTGATTCTGTATATATGAAAAAAATAAGGAAATAAATATTGAAGTTCATTGTATTTCATCCTTGTCCTTGAGCAATAACAACTTGTCTTTTAAAAAACCAGAAGCCTTAGAGGGTTTTCTCGCTGTAAGATTTGAACAGGTGTGATTTCCTGTATTTCAAAACAGAAATAAGAAGGAACTTTCTTTTGATTAAATGTTTGCTGCTCATTTCTCCCTCCTTTGCAAACTGTTTCTTTGGCATGTTCTTAGAACTTTTTTCCTTAGTGCCCTTTTCTTCTTCTTTTTCCTGTTCTGTCCTCCTCTGCCACAGCTTCATCTCCCATAACTTTCCCTCCTACTGGTTCCTCCTCTTTGTCCTGTATGGAAAGTGACTCGCGTCCTCCATCCATCAGTCCCCAGCCCGATGTTTGGTCTAGCGCAGATTTTGCCACAGTCACCTTGATGCCACCGTTCCTAAGTGACCAGATCCGGCGCGTGGGTGCCCAGACCACCTTCTTCCTCTTCTGCCAAGCTACGGGTAAGTCGGAGGATGCTGTTACCCATCCCTGAAGGTTGCATTCACCAAATTGCATTTGCTTTAACTTCTTTTGTGCACGAGTCCAAGAAGTCGAATGGCAAGAGAGGTCAGGGCGCCAAAAAGGTTTGTGTTGAGGATGGGAAACTGCGATCCTTCCTCCCATTTGTTTGGTGGCAAAAAATGGGGGCGTAGGGTCTCCCCAGGCAGCAGAAATCAGTGATGTCAGCTTGGAAGGGCCTTACAAACCCTGCAAGTTGTGCACACAGGCTTTAAAAGCATCCCTTCTAAAAACTTCTCTTGCATCAGTCATTAGAATCAGTCCCCAATGTCTTTTCCTTTGTACGTGGCTACAGGAAATAGGAGCATTACCGCAACTTTAATGACATTTCAGAAACATTTTCCAGATCAAAAAATATTGCCAAACTTTGGTTTATTTGTGCTGTATATTTGAGAGCGTCTTTTTCAGGAATTTTGTATTTACAAGTACAGTCTGACCTCTACTTACGTATCCCTCTGGATACGGAATCTTCGGGTTACGGACATGGCAAACCCGGAAGTGTATACATCCAGGTTTTGCCGTGTGTGTATGTGCAGAAGCATGCCTCTATTTACATAATTTTCGGGGTGCGAACTGACCCCTGGAACGAATTAAGTTCATATCTGGAGGGTCCACTGTACTCACAATTTTAATAAACTGGCTTATGTCAAATATCATCTGCTGGAGTTAACCATATTAAGGCTAAAGCACTGGTTTTCCATCTAGAAATCAATGCTGTGTTGATGTATGTCTCCCGATCTGTGTTTAAAAAAATCATGGGTTGGTGGGATGTGATCTTTAGTTTTGGTTCTTTAAATAATCCAGCTCTTTATTTACAGTTCTTCAGATCTACACTTTTCAGGATAGGCATGCAATTTCCAAGTAAACCATCTCACCATTCTTTCACCACCAACTCCAGCCATCCCTAGCTAGCAAGACCTGTGATCAGGAATGATGAGAATTGTAGTCTGAAAACTGCTAGAGATCCAAGTTTGGGAAACACTGGTTTAGGTGATTTTCCTTTGTTTGCTTGGAATACAAATCAGAATTTTGGAACATGGCAATCCAAACAAAGCTATAAAACCGAATTCTTTAAATGTACAATTCCATTGCTGAGCAACATGACCTCTTGTCCCTTCAAACTCCAATCTAGTTAAATGAATTTTTCTGTCATTTCTATATGCATCTTGTTTGTGACCTTGGAATCTGTGTTGAAGATTTATCCCATAATTCGGCTTGCTCTTAATATACCAAGCTGATGAAATAAATAAAATGTTGCATCCCTGTAGCTGTTGTGTGTCTTCTAATTAGGCCAAAGGGCTTAGCACCATAATAAGTACATTGGTAAGAACTGCCCTTGGGCTGCTTAATGTGATTTATTATAGATCATCAGGTGCCGCCATGACTTAGTCCTGCTGGTTATCCAGCTGATCAGATTACAAACGCAATGCTGCTTCTTGCTTCCTCCCAGGTTCTATTTGCAGTTGTTTCCTCGCTCATGGTGATTCAATCATATTACCACTTCCTGCTACAATATAAGCATATGGACACTATTGATGAAGTTCTGCTTGATGCTGTCTATGTGTAATGGTGTGTGGAACTGGTATTGCAGAATAATAATAATAATAATAATAATAATAATAATAATAATAATAATAATAATAATAATTTATATCCCGCCCTCCCCAGCCGAAGCTGGGCTCAGGGCGGCTAACAACAATCAAAATAATCCAACAATTCTCAAAGCATTTCATTATAAAAATTAATTAAAATCAAATTAATGGCAACCATTAAACAAAATTCTGTGCAGATTGCCAGAGGAGGGGGGTCAGGCTGCGCCCTGACCAAAGGCCTGGTGGAACAGCTCTGTCTTGCAGGCCCTGCGGAAAGATGTCAAGTCCCGCAGGGCCCTAGTCTCTTGTGACAGAGCGTTCCACCATATTGGAGCCGCGGCCGAGAAGGCCCTGGCTCTAGTTGAGGCCAGCCTAACCTCTCTGTGGCCTGGGATCTTCAAGATGTTTTTATTTGCAGACCGTAAGTTCCTCTGTGGGACATACCAGGAGAGGCGGTCCCGTAGGTACAATGGTCCTAGGCTGTATAGGGCTTTAAAGGTTAAAACCAGCACCTTAAACCTGATCCTGTACTCCACAGGGAGCCAGTGCAGCTGGTATAGTACCGGATGAATGTGATCTCCCCATAAGGAGTCTCGCCGCGGCATTCTGCACCCGCTGGAGTTTCTGGGTCAGAATCGTTAGATATTTCCCCAAGTCAGGACTCTCCACAGCCTGGTTCACCTTTTCCTGGATTTTCCAGGGTCTCCTCTTCTTTGGCGATCCCTCATAGCCGAGTAAGATTGCCTTCCATAAACACGGTTTTAACAATGAGTCTGTAAGTGACTGTGGAGGCCAATTCTGGATCCACACGTCCTTCCACAGTGGGGACATTGGTTTCTGGGCGGGAGTTGATCACGGTGTGGATTTGCCAAGCGTGCCTTCCTCTTAGCACGTTTCTCCCTTGCATCCTGAGTTTGAGTGTTTTCAAAGCCCATGGCACTTTTGGAAAAGGCTGTTCTCCAACTGGAGCGCTCACAGGCAAGTGTTTCCTAATTGTTGGTGTTTATACTACATTTTTAAGGGTCTAGCAAACTCTTGATTGTGCAAGGGTTGAGACGTTGCACAAGGGAAGTTGAAATAATATACTCTACTAAAAATATTTTTTTAAAAACACCTGTAGATTCTATCACACCAAAGGAAGTAGGTTGTGTGAGTCTTATCTTGGGCAATGGGAATGTTGAATATTGTGTGGCTCACTCTTCTGCATCTGCACGGCAAGAAACATCTTATCTATGCTATTCTCCTTGTGATTCAGTTTGTAGGTACAGTATAGTGGTACCTCGGGTTAAATACTTAATTCATTCTGGAGGTCCGTTCGTAACCTGAAACTGTTCTTAACCTGAGGTACCACTTTAGCTAATGGGGCCTTCCGCTGCTGCCGCCGCGCGATTTGTGTTCTCATCCTGAAGCAAAGTTCTTAACCCGAGGCACTATTTCTGGGTTAGCGGAGTCTGTAACCTGAAGCGTCTGTAACCTGAAGTGTATGTAACCCAAGGTACCACTGTACTGAAATTGGCCCATTGACGTCAAATATCAGATGTGCTTTTGTACTATGTTTAGTTTGGTACAACTTTGCTTGGTTGGTACTTCCCTTCTTCCCTCTTCTGATAATAAAAGTCTTTCTCCTCCCCTCCCATGTCTTCCCAGAGATCTAGTTAATTATTTCTACAAGGTCTCGTTTAGAAGAAAAACCCTTGCTTCATCAGCTGGATTTCACAACTTTAAGAATTGCAAAATGTAGCTTAGGATACACATCCAGTCTTTTTCTGAAGCAGCACAATTTCGGAAGTATGCCAAGGACGTGTTAAGATACTACGGCAATTTCAGACGTTTCTGAGTGCTTTCTCCAGCTGCTGTGACTACAGAAGCCAGAGAAGAGGAGCAGGGCTTCTGTGGTGTATGCACAATGCAGGCATAAACACAAGCACAGGCTGACATCCTGCATTGCTGACGTGAATTGAGAAATGCAACATCTAAACCTGCTCTTAAATTCTGATTTCCTCCATAAACTTGTTCAGATTCTGTTCAAAACTACATTTTAAGTGAATTTGTTTAATGAAGGATTAGATAAATCTAAACGGGCACGTTTCTGCCACCAGCTGTTGCAGCTCTTAACATACAACAAGATGTCAGCAAGTCCAACTGTTCTTGAACCTTGGGGTCCAAGAGCATGATACACATTTTATTTATAAACCCATGCATAAAAACAACTAAGGTTTTTATTTTATTTTATTTGAAGTGTTTGCATCCTGCCTTTCTTTCCAAAATGATTTGCATTGAGAATTGACGTCAGCGTAAAAAAACAACAAGATGGGTAAAAGTGTAAGAAAGCAAAAATAAAATCAAAGTGTGTTGATTGGGAAGCATCTGTGACAGACACTCTTTTTTCCTCACTACGCCTTGTCTGCCAGCTAGTTGTCTGGGCGAGTGAGCAGACATTAGCAATGGCAAACTGAAGGGAGAAAGGCTGCATAGACTTGTCTGAGGGACCCCCAAAACCTGGTCCAGTGGACTGGCTAAAAAACTAATCTCTGAACCCAGATAGTAAAGAGTCCTTGGAAAACTAGATTCTAATAATAATTCATTTGACAGTAAAATCAGTCTCTGCCAAAAAGTGGAAGGTATGCAATTTAAGACTACTTTTTTAGGTTCTTGGGGGTAAGTCAGGATGAAGAGTTGGGACAGCAGACTTCTGAAAAAGAACTGGAGTAACTTCTGCATGAGGAAGTTCTGCCTCTTCAGCCATTGGATTTCTATGAGAGCATCAAGCATGTGTAAAGGTAAAGGGACCCCTGACCAATAGTTCCAGTCGTGGCCGACTCTGGGGTTGTGGCGCTCATCTCGCTTTATTGGCCGAGGGAGCCGGTGTACAGCTTCCGGGTCATGTGGCCAGCATGACTAAGCCGCTTTTGGCGAACTAGAGCAGCGCACGGAAACGCCGTTTACCTTCCCGCTGGAGTGGTACCTATTTATCTACTTGCACTTTGATGCTCTTTCAAACTGCTAGGTTGGCAGGAGCAGGGACCGAGCAACGGGAGCTCACCCCGTCACGGGGATTCGAACCACCGACCTTCTGATTGGCAAGTCCTAGGCTCTGTAGTTTAACCCACAGCGCCACCCGCGTCCCTCCAAGCATGTGTAGATGCAGGTAATTCAGTAGATACCATATCCACAGACTTCAAAGGAGCTTTTGATAAAGTCCCTCACTAGAGGCTCCAGAGTAAGCCTGGCAGACCTTGGACAAGACGTCAGACGCCTTTGTAAGTCAGTAATTGATCAAAAGAACTGGAAACACAAGGGAAGAGTTAAAGAGTCTTCACAGTGGAAGGAAATAAGCAGTGGCATCCTCTAAGGGTACAGCACGCCCTTAAATATCAGTTGCTAGGGAAGAAATGGAGGAAGCTTGTAGCCTCCATCTCTCCACACTTCCAGAAGCAGCAGCTGGCTGTGGGTGGACGTTTCATCTGATTTAGCGGAGTTCTTTGCTTCTCAAGTCTTGTGTTTTCTTATCCTGATATATCTGTGGAGTTTCACATTCCTGAACGAGGCTGTGGCAACTCTTCCCGGCTTGCTTGTGGTTTATAACATTCACAAAGCAGCTTATCGTCAAGAGAGATCTGATTCCTGCTTTACTTTTCAAAATAACAAGCAATTGAACAAAGTAGCTCACTGTGCAAAATCAGGTTACTTTTTCATTTTGTTTCTTTTAAGATAGGGTGTTACTCAGAAAACACAGTATCAGCTAGGATTCTCAGCCAAAATTCCAAAAAGGATAGCAAGAGGCAGAGATTAAAATGGAACTTCTGCATAGTCTGAAACTTGCTGATGTGGCCGTCTTCCTGCTTGCAGAAATGTAGCCATAAGCTTTTCTCATCCTGTGAAATGCACCTTAAAACAAAACTACTTTTCAGCAGGTACAAGTGACCTAGACTTCACACTAGTCACTTCTTGACTTTGCCTGGTTTTCAAGAAAGCTCTTCTGTACTGTTGTAATTATCAGTTTCAGCTCGTAAGGCCTAAATCCACTTCTCTGATCATTTTTTCTCTTGCTTCTTTGTGTGGAGTCGTCATTTCAGTCCCTGTCTAGGATTATGAATTCTGGATTCATTGAACTGGTGTAAGAATCTGATTTTGCAACTCTCGCTCTTAGGAATGTAAGATGGACAAAATAGTGGACTTGTGGCATTTCTTGTAAAAATCAAGGCTCTGGAGGTCTGGTGTGGGCCTTACATACCTCCAGTTCCATGTTATCTGGTTCTTTTTCTTTCTCTAAATATAGACTTCCTGGAGAGAAGGAACCTTCTGACATGGAATATAAATAACCATTTGGAAAAAAAGGTGACCAGGACTGGCCCAATCAAAATGCAGATTCAAGGGCATACCTAGGGGCTGGGTAAGTTGGCCCCTGCCAAGGGTGAAAAAATCTTAGAGTGGCCAGGAGCCCCTCCACAAGCTCCCCAGACCACTCTGCTGCTCTGGGAGGCTGGGCAAGGCACATAGTCTCCTCTGGGTGCCTTGGTGAAGGAATCCAGTCGCTGGTGTCGGCCATCACAGCAGCCCTGTGGGGCCCCCTCCCCAGTGGGCCAGTGGTACTATTAGAAGTGTGGGTGGAGGGAAGAGAGGGCAAGAGTAGCAGAAAGAGGAAAAAGGGAGGGAGGATGGAGGCAGAAGGGAAAGCAGCCAGCAGAGGGAGGGAGTTTAGCAGACAGACAGATGGACTGACGAATGGGATGGGGAGGAGGGGCAGAGCAGACCCAACCCCAGTGGCTGGAGAGGAAGTCACTGGTGGAGCACAAAAGGAAACATGGTCTCTGGTACATGGTCTCTCCCGGCTTTGGAGGTGCCAATACAGCTCTTTGCCAAGGGCACAAGGAAGCCTGGGTCCACAGAACGATACCGTTGTCTTTGGCCGTGGGCAGCAAGTTTGACCCCCTTGCTCGCCTCATTGTTAGCCTCCAGTTCCACCTTTTTCTGGCGCCTTCAGCTATCCAGCAAGGCAAGGGTCTCTGCCACACACACAAACCACCTCCTCAATGATGAGGGACCGAGGTGGTCTTCCACAGAGTGAGGAATTCCGAGCGCAGGATCTGGAAGAGAGCACGTTTCTCCACCGTGGCAGCTCACAATAGCATTCACAAGGCAGTCTCTGAGATACGATACCCACAGTTCCTCACTCTGAGAAAGGACCTCACTGTTCATCAGGAAGGTGGGCAGCAGCAGAAGAACTGCAACAGCAAAAAAAGAACAAGCAAGTTAGTACAGTGGTACCTCGGGTTCAGAACTTAATTAGTTCTGGAAGTCCGTTCTTAACCTGAAACTGTTCTTAACCTGAAGCACCACTTTAGCTAATGGGGCCTCCTGATACCGCTGCGCCACCGGAGCACGATTTCTGTTCTCATCCTGAAGCAAAGTTCTTAACCCAAGGTACTATTTCTGGGTTAGCGGAGTCTGTAACCTGAAGTGTATGTAACCTGAAGCATATATAACCCGAGGTACCACTGTACTGGAAATACTGGCCATGTTCTACCTCAAAGAGATGCAATCTCGTCCGGTTCCTGATTCCACACAGACCAAGGCCAGGGCCTATTTTTAATGCCTGGGCTCATTCATTATTTCCTGCGCAATAAATGAGAGGGCTAGCAAGCATCTGCTGTGCAAAGTGTTTTCCTCCCCACTCAGCAATCCGAGACTGTCATCGCACATCTGGAGGTGGGCAGCCAGGGAAGCTCGTCCAAGAATCTCTCATTAGAAATCCAGCACAGACCACAAGCCATCTCCCCCTCATGCTGGATTTGGCAGGAGCTGACACGGCAGAAGCCCCTTAATGTTCTTCAGTTATCTCAAGCCACGGCCAGGCACAGAGCCTCCTGTGCCAGTTCATTATGATGTTTGCTTGTGGATCTCTTCCCCACGGAGTCACAGGGTTTGCTGAACGAGAATTTAAAATATTTCCCTTTAAAACGTTTCCCTTTAAAATGTTTCCCTTTAAAACGTTTCCCTTTAAAACATTTAAAGAGAGATTGCAGTCTCTCTTTAAAAAAACTTGGGTGCTGATTTCTTCTAGTTCTTTCCCTGGGTTTCTGAACAGCAGCTTGCAGCCTATCCTGCAATTGCATGAATTATCCCAAACATCAGCTGGATATGGGCATGCCTTTGCAGGATCACAGGGAAAACACTTCCTGCCCACCACTTAAGGGATCTGCCATGGCTTGCCAGTTCTCCCTCCTACCCGGGCGACAAGAAGCCATAGCAAATGCTTGCTTTGCATGAAAGGATCTTCAAAGTTATAGCGTTTCAAATCCTTACGCGTTCAGCTCACAGCAAAGCTCAACATGGGGGAATTGTGCCAGATGTTGCATTCGTTTCCGAGATTAAATTGTACTGTGGTCACATACACACTTTTCATGCTTCAGGAGCCTCCGTCTAGCAGATTTCCTTTGTGACAGAAAACAAAATATATGATGCATCAACAGACGGACAGATAGTTGTTATTAAAATCTCTTGCTGTTTACAACTTTATTAGGAATTGGTGATAAGGTAGTCTTGGTTCAATTATTTCCCCTGATGGACTGTGATAAGCACCAGTGGAACCTGACACATTTTTATTAGGTTGGTCCAAATGTCTTCTGTTTTGACGTGTGGAGGGGCTACAGCTCTGGGGGATGGCACTTACAGAAGACCCCACATTCAATCTCCAGGTAGGACCAGGAGAAACCTTGGATAGCCGCTGACGGTCATTTTAGACAACTCTGAGCTCTGTGGACCATTGGTCTGGCCCCTATGTTCCTTTGTGTGCCACCAGAATGGTGATCACAGCTAATGTCACTGAATTGGTACCCAACTGAAGATTTCCGCAGCCCAACAGCAATTCTCTAAGCTCTTTATTCTTCCTGGCAGCTTACCTGGCAGTCGTACTTCGTAGCTACTCACATCTCTCTACTTGATTTGCATCCTTGATAATCTCATTTTCAGTGACCTTCAGGGAGACCTCATCTAAGATTAGCTCCAGAAATAGGACAGGCAGTAAATTAATTTGAAGGATGGCGTTGGCCACCTCTCAGTTTATTCTGACTTGCAAAGCTTTTCTTAGGTGATTTGATATTACGTACACTGGGTTTGTTTTGGCAAGGGGGTGTTACTTTCTGGAAACAGGAGTTTTACAGCAGAAGGCTCATTCATCTGCTCATCTGCTCAGTCCAGTGTTATTACTAACCCAAGGAAGCTTTTAATGTGAATCATAATAATAAATACCCTGTTAGTTAAACTCAGAGTAGACCCTCTGAAATTAATGGATTTAAGGGCATTGTTTTCAACAGGTCTGCTGTGGGTACAACTGATATTGACTATTGCCCAATAGTAGCAGGAAGTAGATAATCTTCAAGCATTCAGTATTCCGCAAGTCTTCACAGATTCCTGAAACAATACACAGGTTTAACCAGTTTCCCCAACACACAGTCATTTATTAATTTATTTTTCAGTCTCCCTAGACTTGGATCCACATGGAATTCAAGGTTCTCCATGAATCTTGACGATACACATTTCTGAGGCTTCCAAAATCCAAGTCAGTCTAGGAGCAGCAGGTGGGAGGAAATTCACCACCTGGGAGGGAACTTGGTTGTGTGAATTGGTTTCTTCTTCTAAGGACAGCTTTGTGCTGTGCAGTGGCGGAGGCCACCGGGCTTTGGTGGCGACTCCCAAGAAATTAATGTTCCCTGGTTTACCATGTAGGTTAGCTTGCTAGCGTGTGCTTTCCTCAGCACCTCCAAAGGAATGTTTCGCAGTCACATGAAGGTGGCGGATGGGTGTGGGGGAGAGAATCTACTTGGCAGGTCTCTTGTCTAGTTGGTGAGCTGTGGCACACAAAGGACTTGTGGCAGCAGCCACAAGCACAATTGTACCTTGGTTTCTGAACAGCTTAGTTCCAGAACGTTTTGGCTCCCGAAACCGCAAACCCAGAAGTGACTGTTCCGGTTTGCGAACTATTTTTGGAAGCCGAACGTCCAGTGGGGCTTATGCGGCTTCCAGTTGGCTTCTGGAGCTTCCTGCAGCCAATCAGAAGCCGTGCTTTGGTTTCCGAATGTTTTGGAAGTTGAACGGACTTCCAGAACAGATCTGGAATGACTGTACACAAGTCTTGTTAGCCTGAGTCTCTTTCACCTCCCCCAGCCATATTGCCAGAGCTTCAGCTAGCGAAAGTGTCATGCCCTGCAACAATGGGGCTGGTTTTAATAGTGTTCCTTTAAAGGGGGTGATGTGGGGTGGAGGGAGAAAATAGGTACAACAGAGATGCCACTAAAGACATCTTTTCCTGGAACTGGTATTCTGACCTGGCCTGGAGCATTCTAAACTGCTCACCTGCATCATGTTACAAGATGAAACATAGCAATACCAATTTTTCCTGGAACTGTGTACAGGGATGGGTGAGTCACCTGGCGAATACTTGCAAACATCACAGGCCCAACAGAGAGCGTCTGCCACAGAGAGGCTGTTTTTTTGTTCTGCTTTCATCACACAATTAGATGAAGTAGAGGAGAAAGAGGAGAGGTGTGCTCTTACCTGACCCCTCCAGTGGTTGGAGGGTGAACACACTTTTGTAGGCTCCACATGTGCTTTAGAAGTCTGATTTCCCAGGGTTGTTACTGTTGCAGAGAAAGGAACGTCTGTCCTGTAATGGCAGCAAGGTGCGTTCCCAAGTCCAAGGCGACTAAGAGGTTGCGGCGCTCATCTCGCTTTCAGGCCGGGGGAGCCAGCATTTGTCTGCAGACAGCTTTCTAGGTCACGTGGCCAGCAGGACTAAACTGCTTTTGGCACAATGGGACACCGTGATGGAAATCAGAGCGCATTGGAACACCATTTACCTTCCTGCCATAGTGGTATCTATTTATCCACTTGCACTGGTGTACGTTCAAACTGCTAGGTTGGCAGGAGCTGGGACAGAGCAACAGGAGCTCACCCCGTCACACTGATTCGAACCGCCAACCTTCTGATTGGGAAGCCCAAGAGGCTCAGTGGTTTAGACCAGAGCTCCACCCGCTTCCTGAATAAACAAGCACACAATCACTGATAGGTCTACCTGCCATTGTGAGGCTCAAAGCAATGAAGATGATGCCTCCTCAGCTGTTACCATTGGCTGTGGGTTTCTTGTGATGTCACAAAAGCACTTGGCAACTGAGTGGATATAAAGGCAGGCCAAGGGGAAAGCCCTTTTTTATTTCCAGCAGGACACACCTGGGAATGGGATGTGACATTCAGCGCTGCCCAGGTTTCTGCCACAATGGAAGGAGGCAATCCTAGGGAGCTAGGAAGCGATAATAAGGCAAGTTTGCTTTTTGGAAGGCTACTGGTATCTGTGATTAGAAGCTGGCGAACCTCTCATGATGGATCTAACAGTAGCTTCTGGCACAATGGGACACCGTGACGGAAACCAGAGCGCATGGAAATGCCGTTTAGCTTTCTGCCACAGCAGTACCTATTTATCTACTTGCACTGGTGTGCTTTAGAACTGCTAAGTTGGCAGAATCTGGGACAGAGCAGTAGCTCACCTTGTTGTGCAGATTCCAACCTCCAACCTTCTAATCGGCAAGCCCAAGAGGCTCAGTGGTTTAGGCCACAGGGCCACCTGCATCCCTAGGTTAACCCCTAGGGAGCAGGAACCTTTCCCCAACATGCCTTAACAGCACAGACCCTCAAGTAGTGTTCAACCAAGGGAGGCAGGGAGTGAAACATGTCAGCTACCCCTTTTCCCTGCTTAGGAGGCTTTGTGAAATGCCAATTACATTGATGCCGCTGTGTGAATAAAAGCAAACGGGATGATAAATCTGATAAGTAGGGAGCTGTGTACTTGCAAAATATAATTGCATTAAGAGCCTTGACCGAATGGAAGAAATGTAACATAATCCTATACAAATCTACTCAGCGGTATGTCCCATTGTGACCAGTGGGATTTAATCTTGTATTATTCTTGCGCATAGATTTGCAAATCTAAATTGCATCTGTGTGGGGGTTCCTTAGGGGAGCTATGCCTGGGGAAGGGTTGATGTTCTGTGGTAGAGCATCTTCTTTGCATGCAAAAGCTCCCAAGTTCAGTCCTTGGGCAGAGAGAGGCAACGTGTCTGAAGTCCCAGAGAGCCACCATCAGTAAAGTGTAGACAATATTGTGGAAGATGGACTCAGAACCCTGATAGAAGGCTCTTAGTAGTGGTTCACCAAGTGGCCGAACTCACTTGAATTCTTTGTTTTTCACTAGAGCTGCATAGAATTTTACATTGAGGCAGCCGTCTCCTGGGTCAGATACTGAATCCATGTGGAAATAGCTATAGGCCAGCCTTTTTCATAGAGAAGGTGCGTGTCCTGCAAAACTGGAAAACACACAATGTCTCCGAGTTCCAGATAGGTTATTTCTTCCTTCCCTTTTGTGCATTCCTGTACTTTGAAAAAATAAAATGCTGACAGTATATGTTCTTCTGAATACCTTCTTATCGATCCCAATGTACTAATTATTTTGTGTGCCTTTTAATTGACACACCCTATAACTTTTGACTTCTTTGATCCCTCAAGCATCCAGAAGGAGGAGATAAAGTGGAATGTAAGTATTCAAAATGTTTTTCCTTCACGGACTGTAGAGACCCTAGCAATCCAAACTGGGGCTGCTGGTTTAATTGTGGATTACAATTACTGAGGTCATAACTGTGGTGGAAATGACTCCTCCTAATAGCTTTGTATGGGATGTTGTTAGCTCAGAAGGTGGCCTCTGGGTCGTTATATCAGTTATATTTGCCTTAGAGGATCTCTCAGCTAAGGCCAGTTCTTGAGCCAGGCTTGTTGGGTAGTTAATATTTTCGGAATCTTGTCAGAGACCTTTAAGATAAGTTGACCAATCCAGAACAGTGGAAGGCGGACGAATGGCCTCATCTAGAATTAACTCATTCAGTTCCCTCTTACCCTTCTCCTTTTGGAGAAAATAATGTGTGATTTTGCTCTGTCTCCTTCGGGGTTCTGGGGAGCTAATTAACAAATCTGACACGATTCCCAGAGCTTTGCAGTTCTTTCTAATAAGTACCATAATAATTATGATTATTCCTCGGCCGTTTGCAGAAATCAATTATCTCCTAATGTGGCGGCCTTGAATTTACGAGTCCGGTGTCAGGGCCATCCAGCAGAAGGGAAGGTTTTGGAGACTCTCTGCAGCTGCCCCCTGGGCTCGCTCGTCAACAGTTCTGATAATCAAGATGTTTCTCTTCCTTGATTTATAACTAGTATCTTGTAAACTTTGGCTTGACCTTGCGTTTGGCACTGCCTAGCAAAGTGCTCAGCCCAGCTTCATGCAGCCTCACAGTTTAGGGGAGTTAGAACAATAAAACGAGATAAAACAATAAATTAAAACAACAAAACGAAGCACTAAAAGGAGTTAAGAAATAAAATGGAAGAGAGGATAAAAACAAATGCTAAGGGTTGGTTATGGAGCAGAAACTTGCCTTAGAGTTGGCCTCAGAGCTCAAAACCCTGCTTCAAGCATTCGGCCTGGGATGCTGTTAATTCCTTGCTTCAGATGCAGCGTTGTTACACTGAAACTGCCCACAGCTATATATATATATATTGTGTATCTGTAGGTCAGAGTAGGCACCTGTTAAAAGCACAGAAGCAGCTCCGGATGCTGCTATCCCCCCCATCACATTTCATATTGCACCCACCTAAAAAATAAATACAAATAGCATTTTGTGATACGCTATAGAGCAAGTATAGAGCAAGCATACAAGGAACTGAAATGGGCTGGGGAGTAGCAGCAAGAGAGGGCCATTTCCTTCCTGCCTTCCATGTCAGTTTCTTAGAGCCACGTGGTTGGCATTTATTATTATCACTGGCCTCTTTGTGGAACAAGATGCTGAATTAGTTGCACCTTTCGTACAACCACAAGCGCGCTCTTATGTTTAAAAGTAGAACAACACTTTCATAAAACAGCAATGCACTTGAAGTTGCTTTTTAGCCCACTGATACGGGAAAAACTACAGTGGTGCCTCGCAAGACGAAAATAATTCGTTCCGCAAGTCTCTTCGTCTAGCGGTTTTTTCGTCTTGCGAAGCACGGCCATTAGTGGTTTGGCGGATTAGCACTATTAGCGGCTTAGCGGCTATGAAAAGGGGAAAAAAGGGGGGAAACTCGCAAGACGTTTTCATCTTGCGAAACAAGCCCATAGGGAAATTCATCTTGCGAAGCACCTCGAAAAACGGAAAACCCTTTCGTCTAGCGAGTTTTTCGTCTTGCGAGGCATTCGTCTTGCGGGGCACCACTGTATGCATATTTCAGAGATCTTTGATTTCTTCAGAAAGGTTGAGAGATGTCGCTTGCACTCAGCAATGCTTGTGGATCTCTGCCGCCCCATTCATGCCTGTGGAGGAGCCATGCTGAACTGCCTCTTCCCCTGGAATGAATGGGGAGACCACTGCAGGGAGAGGGAGTAAATGATATCTGTTCACTGAAGCGCTCCCTTGCCCATCAGAAAGAAAGAAAACAGATGAAGGTGTCAGGAAGATAACGATGTTTTGTAGCATTCCATTCCTACAAACAGAAAAGGCAGGTTTTTATGGGATGCTGTGAATTGGATTCTTTGTACATGAACAGCCCCAAGAAAGATGCATCTCCTTCCACAAAGTGCAACCAAGAGGATTCAGCAAAGGACTTGCTACCGAGATTTTCATTTTGCGTAAAATAAATGAATGCACATCTATAGTTTGTGCTGGAGGAAACGGAGGAGAGAGACAAGTCCTGCTTCCTGAGATGATCACAGGAAACAGAGCAAAGCAGCACAGCTAGCACTTATTCTTTCACCCCCCGGATTGCCTGTCCACGATTGGGAAGCCACCAAAAAGATTGTAGGTTGCTGAAGTTATCTGCAGGCTATATCGGAACAGATTGTTTCTTTTGGGTAGCCTGCTTGGGAAATGAGTTGTGTGAATTATATGTTTTGACCGGCTTCCAAGAGGACTGACGTTTTGGAAATAATATTGAGATAATAGTGTCTTTAGAATTGCAGAACGGTGGATTTGGTCCAGAAGCTCCTTCATATTCTTCCCCCTTCCCGCCCCCACCCCCAATCTGCAGATTGTATTAACCCTCTGCTTGTGTGGACACACATCTCCCCAATAGCCTCTTGTTCCACCTACTGCTATAAACGGGAAATTAGGCAGGAGTTTGTAGACTACTTTGGCCTATGTGTTCAAAGCACTTCCGGATACTTTGCTGCTCCATGTCGTGTGATCTGAGAAGTTCTCTCAATGATCTCTTGCAAATGCCATAGATTGTGCTGGCGGACAACACTTGAATCACACACAGTCATATGACTCCCAAGTTGTCAGGGCATTCTGCTATGTATCTGTGCAGTGTGCTTCATTGACACCCCTAAAATATTGTCGACTCCATATAACCTGGTACAGCTGTGAGCTGGCCCTGCCATGCTCTCAGCTCTCATCCTGCGGATTGGGCCTTGCCATGGTCTCAATTAAAAGGCTCAAATAAAAGGATAGCTAGCCACAGCAAAATTTACAAGCTAGACCAAAGGCGTCACATGAAAGAGAAGTGCATGAAAAGAGAAGTGAGAAGTGTTGCATCGCATTATAAAGGAAGAAAGAGATGAGTTTCCAGGTTCAAAAAAGGGTGTTTTTGCTAAAGTGCAAAACACTTCCATTTCCATTTCCTAGGGAGAGTTGGAGAAAATTCCACAGCTGTTTCCACATTTGAAAAAGACAGTCAACACAAGCTACACTTGCAAAGGAGTGTGCTCCAAGGGTCAGCATTGTTCCTTTGCGCCTAAATATACCTGAAGGAGCGTCTCCATCCACATTGTTTAGCCCAGACCCCGAGGTCCAGCTCTAAGGACCTTCTGGCAGTTCCCTCCCTGCGAGAAGTGAGGTTACAGGGAACCAGGCAGAGGGCCTTCTTAGTGGTGGCACCCGCCCTGTGGAATGCCCTGCCATCAGATGTATAGATAAAGAACTATACAACTTTTAGAAAACAGCTGGAGGCAGCCCTGTATTGGGAAGTTTTGAATGTTCAATGTTTTATTATGTTTTTGTATGTGCTGCAAGCTGCCCAGAGTGGCTGGAGCAACCCAGTCAGATGGGTGGGGCACAAATAACAAAGTAGTTGTTGTTATATTATTATTATTAGCCCGGAGTGCTTTCCATCAGCTTCGGCTGGTGGCCCAGCTACATCCCTATCTGGACAGGGATAGCCTAACTACTGTTGACTATGCTCTGGTGACCTCATGGTCAGATTACTGCAAAGGTCTGCCTCTGAAGACGGTTTGGAAACTTCAGCCAGCGCAGAATTCAGCGGTCAGGTTGCTCACCGGAGCAAGACGGTTTGAGCATATTACACCGATCCTGGTCCGACTGCCCTGGCTACCAATTAGTTTCCGGGCCCAGTTCAAAGTGCTGGTTTTGACCTATGAAGCCTTAAATGGCTCAGGACCACAATACCTCAAGCACTGCCTCTTTCCATATGAACCTACCTAGACCCTGAGATCTTCTGAGGCCCTCCTTCGTGTGCCTCCTCCATGAGAGGTCCGGAGCGTGGCAACACAAAAAAAGAGCCTTCTTTGCAGTGGCTCCCTGTCTGTGGAACGCTCTCCCCAGGTATATAAATTTAATTAGTAGTAGTAGTATATCATGTGACATCAGGTGGATAGGTGGGTGTGGCTGGGAGAAGATGGCCTCATGGGCCAAATGAGGAGTCCAGGTGAGACATCGTCACCTGCAGTTCCCAATGCCCGCTTTAAAGGGACCTGGTATACCATCTGTCATAATAATTAGCCAACTACAATTTTCCACAGGACCCAGAGATGCATACTTTGTTTGGAAAAAAAATGGGCAGAAAATGGAAGCGTGTGTGAGCCAGCAGACCCAGGCTCTGGCTGATGGAAGACTGCATCTTCTAAGCTGGGTGAAAGATGCTGTAGTGCAAGATTCGGAATACTGCTGCCGTGTGATCTCCAAAGCTGGAACCAAAACCTCCACATCCTACATCACTGTTGAAGGTAATGGTGCCATGTCAAGGAGTGACGTGTTTTGGGAAATTTAAGCAGGCAGAACTTCAGATCTGGTGTCACCTACAAAGGCGGCGTAAACCCAGAGAGGCACAAAAATCCCTCTTTATTTTGATTCACTCCCTTTTGTGAGATACAAGTTAGTGGCACTTAAAAACACAGACTCATTTGGCCACAAGTCATTGGTTGTGGTCACAACAGAAGGCCGCAGAGGTCGTGAACTGTGGGAAAAGCTGGAATCCTGATGCTGGGCAGTTTAATAGAAGCGAACACACTGGTCCACGCATATGCGCTCTTAGGGGTAAAGGGACCCCTGACCTTTAGGTCCAGTCGCAGATGACTCTGGGGTTGTGGTGCTCATCTCGCTTTATTGGCCAAGGGAGCCGGTGTACAACTTCCGGGTCATGTGGCCAACATGACTAAGCAGCTTCTGGTGAACCAGAGCAGCGCACGGAAACGCCGTTTACCTTCCTGCCGGAGTGGTACCTATTTATCTACTTGCACTTTGATGTGCATTCAAACTGCTAGGTTGGCAGGAGAGGGACGAGCAACGGGAACTCACCCTGTCGCGGGGATTTGAACCACTGACCTTCTGATCGGCAAGCCCTAGGCTCAGTGGTTTAACCCAGTGCCACCTGAGTCCCATATATGCACTCTTACTACCACATAATCCATTCTATATGTGAAACTCATATTCATCTTCTTAGGTTTCGCAAACTGCACAAGAGTTGACTGCCATTTGCAGGGGCGGAGTGTTTGCCTGTGTGTGCGTTCCCAGAAATGTTGCCGTGCTGAACGAATGTTTTGGTTTTCACAATTGCTACTCGGGTATGCTAAGTATTGGAAAGGGTCAAACGTTTAGGAGGGAAGTCCCAGTTATGGCACTTTGAAATGATGTTTTTAAAGAAACCAGTGATTGAATTCTTAACAGGTGCCAGCTTTGTCATTTAATTGCTTACTGTTTGCAGGCAGCAGCTACCAGGATACCTGGTCAAAGGAATTTGCTAACTGGAGAAGCGTCGTCAGCGAGCATGACAGAAAGATGGAGAGCTGGAAAAAAGCTTGGGTAGGTGGTATGAAACAGGCAAACACGTACCCACATTCTGCTGCCCAGTTTGGAGAAATTTGGTGCTTTGCATTTGAGGTCTGTTACCTGGCCAAGAGAAAAGAGACCCTTGGCATTTTTGCACTCTATGAAGTGTTAATATGCACGCACGTGCGCCCCACAATGGTTTGGAGATTGGGGTGAGTATCAAACCCAGCATATCTCTTGGTACTGGTTTGTTGCAGCCTGGTAGACCAACCTCCCCCTTTCCTCTTATCACCACATTTGATTCCGATAGCAAGAGACATATGCTCATTACACATCAAAGGTGATGGGAGTGTTGCTTACACAGCCATGCTGAGATGCGAGACCCATCAGAGTGACACATACAGCTGCTAAAGCAATGCTCCCCAATAGTCTTCCTGCCTGATCTTACATGCCTCTGGCGTTCTTGACCAAAAGCATCACACACACACCAATGCAACAGCCCCCTCAAGGCATACTGTTACTTCTCACAAATTGCATAGTTCAGAACATAGCTAGAGCCTCGCTCTGTGCTTGAACAGGAAGGCCCAGAATTATGAGACGGTAAGCACTGAAGCCTGCAGGCAGTCCAAATTTCCCTGCTTTATGGAAGATAGACCTTTCCCATAAAAGTTTACTGAGGATCTGTACTTTCTCATGGACATCCTTTTAAGATAAATTTTAGATTTCCTAAGCTGTGCTTTATTGCTTTGCACACAGCAGTGAGATACCAATCTTCAGTTGTTCTTCCCACCACACCTCTCTTTTCTGAGCAGAATTAACAGAACTGCTGTCAGTTTTCGTCAGTTCTGCTGGGCTGAAATTCACTGGAAAACACAGTGATGGGGCTAAACAAGATATCACAGTGCAGCGCAAATTATGGAGAACGTGCAAAGTCTTGATTATCAGTGGAAAATGAGATTCGTAATTTAACTACTAAAGTTCATGGAAAACGATGTTTTATGTAGACTAGTGGCACGGAAGAATTAAAATGCTTTCTCTCTCTCCTGATTCATTCTTATTCAGGAAAGCTGCAATAGGAAAGGCGCAGTATGAGAAGCAGGAAGTGGTGGCTGAGAACTGGAAACAGCTTACGATGGAAGAGCCCTTTGACATTTGGCAGCACAACAGTCTCTTCACTGCTTTGAAGAACACTGCTTCCTATCTCTTGTTTTGGGACTGACTTGAACAATATATATGTGTATTGCTATTAGACTCATCTATCTCCACCATCAAAAGGAAAAGAATGAATATATGAGGTTTGGTAATGTGTTGTTTATAAACTCCACAGCCCTGACTTTTGTCTCAGCCTGTTAAGAGACCATGAGTACTGGGTCTCTTGTGCTTCGGCGATGGGCTATAGTAAATTAAATTTCACCACTGCATAGCATCAATTAAAATATTGTTAAGAATGCCGACTGCAAAGCAGGTGGCTGAAGGCTTTCAGCCCTCTGTGTTTGTACACAGGATCAATTTCCCTCAAGGAGCGCTGTAGAAACAAATAGTTGTGACTTTCCCAGAAAATTCATTTGTGCAAATACAGTTTCATTGTGGCAATTCTAACACCTACATTGGCTGGTCAGTAGGGCTGGGCGATATCTGGCTTTCAACACTGTGATGCACCACCAGCTAAACATCACAACGTACTGGCTTCACAGCTTTTCCCACATTGTGATTTTTGCACAACACACACACACACCATGATTCACAATATAGTGCCAGGTCAAAAATTGCAAAACCGATGTGGGCTTCAAAGCAGTTTTGGACGATGTATTGATATATGGCCCAGTCCTACTGGTTGCCTCACTTTCCTGTGAAACTAATGGTAAAATAGGGACTACCTGACTATAGTGAACTCCAACTTCCCTCAAGCCCATCCAGTAACCACTGGTAACCGAAGATGGGAGCTGTGGTCCAATGGCTAGGAGGCTGCTACAGGTTTTCCATCTCTGAGCTAAGATATATAGCAACCAAAACCAAAGCCTAAGACGTCTTCCACTGTCACAAAATGCCTTAAAACAAAAAAAACAAAAACCCACACACCTATTTTTACCTTTAAACACAAAAACTCATCAAGTTAAACTCTTGCATCATATGGCAGAGATAAGTGCATACCAGATCTGAATGCTCAACATTGTTTACATTTCTCTTTCACAAGCATCCCCACCCACTCAAACTTCTTCTTACGCCGATGTTGAAAGGAGAAACAGGAAAAAATATATATTGGGCACGAGTGTTTTTGCTGAGTATACGATCTGGTTTGGATCACGACGCTATAAATACATCAACGAATCACTTGGTGAAAGTGAGAAAGGTTTGCTGTTTGATTGCGATTTAATGTTTCATCAGCTGAAATGGGGTCAGCATTTCGACAGAATTGTTACAGGGCAGATGGCAGCTTGTATACTCCCAACGGCGCTGCCTACTTTTGCAGGATAACGCCAGTGATTATCATTCCTTGTTATGAATGAACGTGCCAAGGCAGCTGGACACACATGCCAAGCCTGGAGCCCTCCCTGAGAAGAGGTCTGTGCTCCCCCACATCTAGTTTAAAATTGTGCCTTTTGTTGTACTAGCAATAATCCACATACGTTTGTGATAAACACTTGCAGTTATCCACTTCTCCTGTTAGAAAGCCAAGATCTAACAACACAAATGAAACTGGGATGGAAACAATTGCTTTCATGATCAGCAAAAGGCAACAGCCGCGCTGTTGCAGACCAAACAATAGAATGAGCCAGGTCAAATTCAACAGAGAAAGTTCTTCACATCACACTCCTGTACGTATCTAATTGGAAGGAAGTCTCAAGAACTTTAATAGCGCTTACTCCCAGATAAATGGGATAAATTGCAATTTCCGTTCACCAGGCTTGCTGGACATCTTTGCCCACTGCTACTGTGTAACACAGTACATGGGACGCGGGTGGCGCTGTGGGTAAAAGCCTCAGTGCCTAAGACTTGCCGATCGTCAGGTCGGCGGTTCGAATCCCCGCGGCGAGGTGCGCTCCAGTCGTTCGGTCCCAGCGCCTGCCAACCTAGCAGTTCGAAAGCACCCCCGGGTACAATTAGATAAATAGGGACCGCTTACCAGCGGGAAGGTAAACGCCGTTTCCGTGTGCTGCGCTGGCTCGCCAGATGCAGCTTGTCATGCTGGCCACGTGACCCGGAAGTGTCTGCGGACAGCGCTGGCTCCTGGCCTATAGAGTGAGATGAGCGCACAACCCTAGAGTCTGTCAAGACTGGCCCGTACGGGCAGGGGTACCTTTACCTTTACTGTGTAACACTACTGCCAACCCTCAAAATAATTTTCCACTATTGTTTCAAGTATTAATAATGTGCTGCTTTTCAGTGTTCCACCATACACTTGTCACAGTTGGGTCACAGGATATTAAGCCGGCTGACACATTTTATGGTAGCTGGTTTTGTTAAATGAAGTATCCAGGCTTAGAGTTTTAGGGAATTAAAGCAGGTCCTACAAATAGCTAGCCAAATGCCCTTGCTACTGACCCTGCTTGGTATAACCACCAAGTTGTGTAGAGTTGAAAGGGACCGCTAGGATCATCTAGTCCAACCCTCTGCAATGCAGGAATCTTTTGCCCAATGTGGGGCTTGAACCCACGGCCTTGAGATTAAGAGCCTCATGCTCTACTGACTGAGCTATCTCACAGCATCGCCTATCAGTTACCTGTCACTAAGGCATTGCCTGGCAACTGGCCACAGGTATAAGCCAGTCCTGTCCTGTCCTGTCCCCCAGTCCTGTCCTTGAATTGTAACCTTGCAGGATGTGCTTTTTGAACGAACATCAAGTCTCTTGCTTTAAGTCTTACGTAAAAGCAACACTATGAAAAGGGCAAACAGCACCTGCTAAGTTCAGTACAGTGGGGGAAGAAACCCGATGTTACTGAATTACAAGAATGGACAAGAAAAGTGTCCATCTTAAAAAATAAAATAAAAAGACACACAAGATACAACAAAGGCAAAAACAGCCTTTTGGTCCCTGCAATAAAAGTCTGGCCACAGTACCAGGAAAGTGTACCTATTACTTAAGCACAAATGTTATGTTGTAAGCCATTTAGCTTTGTTTTACAGTTACCAAATAACCCAAGCTGGCTGAAGACATAGAAAAATCAGGAAGGTACAGTACAAAACGGTCAGCAAAGGACAGGAGTCCTCCAAGTCTCTCTGGCTGGAATATGAGCAGCTGAGCATTTTTGGGAGGAGAGTGCCAAACTCCTCCACAGCAGTTGGTGCTCCCGGCTGAAATCAAAAGCCCTTTGTCACGGTAGGCGGCCTGATGATAGCCCAAACCAAGCTTCGCCCCATGCCTCTCACCTTCCAGTTCATGTGGGGTCAAAACTGTTGCTATGCCAAAGTGGAACCTGGGGAACAGAAATTTCTCAGTACTTCTCTCTGTTATATTATTGTAAAAGACAATTCAGTTTATGATCAGTCTTCTTAAATGCCATCACATGTCATCACAGTTCTTTTTTTTTTTTTGTTAACCGTTTTCTTCTGGCATCTTTTTAGGGACTTTGAAGAAATTACTTTTAAAAGTGTTCCATACTTCCAAATACCACTTATCAGTGTTTAATAAGCAGCTGAATGCTCTACTAGGTGGGATTGTATTTGAAATAAGCCTAGTTCTCTTTTTTTCTTATTTTTTTGGTAATAGGCTTGTCCATAATAGTTAATCTACACACCAAGTTGCCCTATTATCATTATTATTTATTGAATTTTTATACCGCCCTTTACCTGGAAGTCTCAGATACCCCTATGGTATCTGCAAGCATTAAACTGTGGGGCGTTGTAAGTTTTGTAAAGAGGCTCTACAGCACTCCACTCTTATCAGTAGAGAGAAAGTTAACACTAAAACAAAAAACCACACCTTATCGGAAAGCAACCTCATACGTGAGAGCCTTGACTTGCAATTACACAGGGTTATATTGAGAAGTGTGAGCTGGGGCTGAGGAAGGTGTACAGTGGGCACACAACTTCCAATTGCAGGTGTTGGGGGGGAATAAATGGAGAGTTTAGAAAACCTGCCATTTCCCACTCTCCATTTATCCGCCCCCCCCCCCCGAACACCCAGTAGGTTTTCCTTGCTTAGCTGGCTCTGAGAACAACCCTGAGCCCTCCTACAATGTCCCCAGAGCCTGGCAAGCAAGCATCCACCTCGCCGGTGGGTCGTTCCAGGGGTCTCTCCCTTAGTTGCAGTTCCCTGTGGACCCCTAGAACTGAACCTTCACGTAAGTGGCGGGGCTGTTGCACATTGAAACAGCAATCACTACCGTATTTTTCCCGTGTATAACATGCCCCCATGTATAAGATGCCCCCTGTTTTGGGAGACTAAAGCTTTTTTGGGGGACGGGAAATGCTAGCATCTGCCAGCTCGCTGCAAGCAGCCACAAATTGCACGCATAATTGCCGCCACCGCCAATCCAAAGCAGCCATTGCAGCAGACGCCACTCACCCACCCAATCGCTGCTTAAAAGCTCCTGCTCGCGACAGCAACCAAACGCCCGTCCCCCCCTCTGCACTATCCGTGTATGAGACGACCCCCGCGCCCATTTTTAACATTCTTTTGCAGTAAAAAAAATCATCTTATACACTGAAAAGTACGTTATATCCGCTGGCACAGCAGATGGAGAAAGTACAAAGGCAACAATCATGGTTTCCTCTCTCTGCCCTCTCCTTCACATGGTCGCAAAGTGAGCTGCTCCCATAGATGATGATGCAGCTCATTGCCTAAAGCCAAGTTCACTAGTGTAACTTGTGAGATCTGTCAGATGGACGCCCTGCGTTTACACACAGCAGAGGCCGGCATCACGTACTTGGGTCTAAAGGACTTTGCTATGGCTGGAGGGTAATCTAAATAGGTCCGCTTCCATCATTCCACTAGCACAGGCCACCAACTTCAGTGCAGAAGGATTGAAACCACTGCATTCTCCAGCATCAAAGAGCCCGCAAACAATCTCAGAAAACCCTAAGGTACCTTTAAACAACCAAGTCAGCAGTGGCTTTTTAAGGTTTAACAAAGCACGTTTCCAGAACGGCATGTTCCATTGTGATTATTTGCCAGGTACAATCATAAGACAATTTTTTAACATTATAAGCCATATTGTTTGGATAATTAATCATAGATAATTTAGTTATTTACATATCTATATATACATACACTTAATTTTTTTTGAATTAAAAAAAAAGTCAAATAAGGCCAAATAAGGTAGTCTTGATTTACTGAGGTTCTTCAAAACCCAAGGTCAACATTTCAGAAGTTGACTATTTTTCCAGCTCCAGTGTGTATGGGTTATACTCCTCTTCAAGCTTCCGCTTCCAGATTTTAACTAGGGGAAAAAATGTATGAAGGTTAGCATTACATTTTTTTCCAGACTAACAAATGCAAGGACAGCTATAGGGATGCAATGCTTTGTTTGCACCACAGCCTTGAGAAAACTGCACTTGGAAATGCTTTCATACACACTTTAAACCTTCAAATTGCTTTATCAGGCACTGAGATCCCCAAATGCTTGATAATTCAAGGACTCAAGGATTAGCCTCCTTACACAGGAAACAAGGTAATCTAGGCGGCGGAACTGGGCCAGGTTTAAAGAAGGGGAAAGACAGAGGCTCCATGCGATAAGAGCTTTGCTTAATTTGTTGTCAGCTGTCAGTTATCTATTTTGTATTGCTTTTAGTTATGCTCTTCTATGAAAGAAAACATAAGCTAGAGAGCTGTAGGTCAAACAAACTTTTATAATGCCCAGTCGAATCTATCGTTTGAAGCAAAGTTCATCAGCTGAAATTAGAAAAGAGCATGCAGCTAACACTGGAAGCTGTAGAGGGCAGCAAAGCGAAATGAACAGCCCCATATGTTCCGTGACACGAGAGAAAGGAACAGCTCGCTTTCACTCTCTCTCCGAGACACAGACAAGCAACAGTCAGACTGGCAGGGCTCCATCTGAAAACAATCACACGGTAGCTCAGTGGCTCAGCACTCTGAGCCCCAGAACTCCAGAAAGATCAGTGAAAGATTAATCCTGTTGTAGAGGAAGTGTGATGCTCTCAAAAAGTGATGTTTGTCATCTGCAAAATAAACATGGTGGTTGCTATCGCATCAATATTTCCCGTGATTGGTCAAATGCAGCAAAACGATAGAATAAAAATATTTCGACCCGTATGAAGAAAAAGGGAGGGGTCTGTAAACCTGAAGAATCACTGACAGCAGGTGCAAAGAAATCACGTTCTCAGCTGGAGGTAGCTTGGAACTGAGGTAGATTTCTGCAGGGAGATCCTACAATGTTGATTAAGTTTGGTACCCAAAGATGATGGATGGGCAAGAAGATTGGCAGGCCTGACAGTGTTTACCATAATGCCAGCCTTCAATACAACAACTGAGATGGACAAGGCAACACTTGTTTTGCTTTTCAGGTTTGGTTTCCCCAGACAGGCCAACACCATTTTCTATTTCCCTCTCACACACGCTCCTTTGCATATGGGTATCATAGAGCTCCCTGCATACTGTGCTGGTCACCCACCCCAAGAGGCCTTGCTACAGCAATTTCATAGCCAGAAGAGACTGGTTGGGGGCAGTCACTCATATTTATGTGGCCAAAGTTACTGAACTTGGCAGCACAAAAGGCAACACACATGAACGTGAGATTGTTCCTTTTTTTCGAAGTGAGCAAAGTTAGCACCAGCATATCTGACAAATCAAGAAAGACCAGAAATTAAAGAGTTGTGTCAGACCATTCATGTTCCAAACCTAAGGCCTGGGGGCTGGAAGTCACCTTCTCTCTCCGGCCCACAGACAGTCCAGGAATCGGCATGTTTTTACATGAATAGATTGTGTCCTTTTATTGAAAATGCATCTCTGGGTTATTTGTGGGGCCTGCCTGGTGTTTTTACATGAGTAGAATGTGTGTTTTTATTTAAAATGCATCTCTGGATTATTTGTGGGGCACAGGAATTCGTTCATTCCCCCCCCCCAAAAAAAATATAGTCCGGCCCCCCACATGGTCTGAGGGATGGTGGACCGGCCCACAGCTGAAAAATGTTGCTGACCCCTGTTCCAAACAGTCAAGATGGCCGATTAATACCAGAGAGAAGACTGGCCACATTAAATCACGCACACACACAACTCACTGTAATTTGGGACATCCTCATCAGATTCTGGAAGGGGCACTTCAGCATCTAGTGGACTGGGCTCTCTACAAAGGGATTTCAAGTTTGCAGAGTCACTTTCCTTCTCTTCTTCAGCTGACTCTTTCTGCAATGCCGCAATCATTTCCTTATAGGCCAGCCTCGCTTCCATTGTCAGCTCCACCATTTTGTGAAAATAGTCCTAGGGTATAAAGGCAGCGAGAAACTAAGATTGGATTTTGGGTTAGTGCTTCGCCAAGCTTTCAGCACTTTCTCCACAAACCCAAGAAGATAACATGCTCCACAGTTTTATTTCACACGAATGTTGAAAGAGGAGAAGATCAAAGATCCCAAATTGGTTGTTCAGTGGTCCCAGCAGCAGAACATTGTTGAGGATTTATTTGTCGATTCCCCCTAAGCTCTATTTGTTCAGGTAACTGTGCTCAAACTTGCAGAGGGTAATGGGAAGGGCACTAGCATTAAAGTAAATAGAATACCTCAACAGGGCTAAGGTGATTTAAGGACACAGTACTCCCAGACAATTAAGGATGGTTAATATTTTTAAACATTTCAGCATTAGCAGCCAAAGACTTTAAAAGCTTCTACAGTGGTACCTTGGTTCTCAAACGCCTTGGTACTCAAACAACTTGGAATCCAAACACTGCAAACCTGGTGTTCCAGTCTGTGAACTTTTTTTCGGAAGCTAAACGTGCTCCATTTTGAGTGCCACACTTCCGTTTTGAGTGTTACGCTGTCTGTTTTTGCTATTTATTTTGCATTTTTCTTTTTGTGGCTCTTTTTGTTTTGTTTTTGTGACTGTGTGTTCAGCTACTGATTGATTGTATGACTGCAGTACACTGTTGATTGCTTTCATTTTATGGATCAATGGTCTCGTTAGATAGTAAAATTCATGTTAAATTGTCGTTTTAGGGGTTTTTTTAAAGTCTGGAACGGATTAATCCGTTTTGCATTACTTTCTATGGGAAAGCGCACCTTGGTTTTGGAATGGACTTCCGGAACAGATTAAGTTGGAGAACCAAGGTACCATTGTATTTAAACTGAAATGCATAATGCAGAACAGGGTGCAAGGGCAGCTTTTGCACAACTCACCTGAGCGCCATCGTAACTGAAAATCCCCACCACGCTGACTGGCACGGCTTTGTTCACGCAACGCCCGAGAGCTTTGCGATTGAGAGCAAACACAAATGGGATGTTCTGTTCACAAGCGGAGTCAATGATGAGATGCAGAGTCTCATCCAACCCACCTGGGGTAAAACAAATAGAGGATTAAAAGGAGGAGGAGGCATCAGAACTGGTCAATTTCATTAGCATTGCTGGCAAAAGGGCTTCATTCACCCAGATACATCTTAAGCCAGTGTGGTGTAGTAGTTAAGAGCGGTGGACTCCTAATCTGGTGAACCGGGTTTGATTCCCCGCTCCTCCACATGCAGCTGCTGGGTGACCTTGGGCCAGTCACACTTCTCTGAAGTCTCTCAGCCCCAGTCACCTCACAGAGTGTTTGTTGTGGGGGAGGAAGGGAAAGGAGAATGTTAGCCGCTTTGAGACTCCTTTGGGTAGTGATAAAGCGGGATATCAAATCCAAACTCTTCTTCTTAAGAGAAAACCAGCATTGCTTGTTCTTCAGCTACACCCCTCCACCAGAAATCTGATCTGCATTTGCTTCAGTTAGCGATACTTTTAATAGAAAAGCTCACCCTTTGACTGGATTCTTTCACAGTTGGGGGAAATGATGACACATTTCAGCTTTTTCAGCTTCAAGTGTTTCAGCACTTCTCTGAGCCCCATAACAAGCCGGCGCTTCGTCTTGGCCTTGACTGGGTCTTTCTGATAAAGGCGGTCTTGGAAGCGCACCAACTCTTTCAAGAGATCTGTTACGCAGCTGTCAACCTCTTTGCTGAGTACTTGGGTGCAGTAACTAAAGAAAGAACCAATTGTTTCAGTGTTATGGCAAGTGTCTGATTCTCCCCACGTTCCTTTCTTTCTCATCCACTCTATCCAAAGACACACACACACAAAATTAGCAAACTATATCCAGAAGTAATTAGCATGTTTGTGCCAGTACGCCTTTCAACCGATGTCAGCGACTGGGCTCAGTAACTGGTTCTGCCCCGACTGGGCTAGGTGACTGGAGCACTTTCAGAGACCTTCCAATCCTGGAAAACAGGTCCCAGTGCACTGGACCCACAACTGTGCATTGTGAGCACCAGACTCATGCAGACTAAGTAACACTGAAGCTAGCTGTGAAGCATAACTCCTTTTATTTCTAATAGCTACTACATACTAAAGAACTACTGGCATGCATGAATGTTACAGCTCCCACTCAGCCATCTAGTCACTACATAGATAAGACTCTCTCCACACACACAGTCAGGCAGTCAGGCAGGAGCGGAAGAGTAGAAGAACAGTTTCTGCCCCCTCCTTTCTCAAAACATCAGATCAGGAGATTCTGTCAATGGGAGGGGTTAAAATATCAACAGTTTGATATTTGAAGGTCGAGAAATCCATGTGTGACTAAGGGTCAAAAGCCTTCCTGTAAACACATTAGGACATGGGTCAGCAAACTAAGGCCCGGGGGCAGATTAGGCCCAATTGCCTTCTGGATCCGGCCCGCGGATGGTCTGGGAATCACCGCATGGAACGCCAGCGTGCGCATTCTTTCCCTCTCCCTCACACAGTGGTGGCGCCTCCTCCTGGCTTCTCCCTGCCCTGCCTAGAGGAGGAAGGGGGCTGGGCTTCGTTGGTGCCAGCAGCAGCAGCGCTCAAGCGGCCGCCATTTTAAGCAGCCCCTCTCTGGAGCCCTTTCGCGTGCCACACTCATTGTCCCTCCACCGCCGCCGGCCCCTGCCGCTCGCAAAACACAGGTAAGTAGCCACCGGGGCTTGTGGTGCTCTTGCATCATTCTTTCCCCCAAAATATAGTCCAGCCCCCCACAAGGTCTGAGGGATAGTGGACCGGCCCCCTGATGAAAAAGTTTGCTAGCCCCTGCATTAGGATATCACATTCAAATTGAGAGGCACCCCACTAAGCTCAACAACAAAAATGCATGGACAGGATTGGCATGACCAACACCAGAATACTTACTCTCTAAACCTTCGGCTGTGGATTTTGGGAAGGTTGGAATTCAGCTGTGTTGGGACAGGGGAATTATTCGTGGATCCACTCAACGCTGTACATTCCAGTGACACGTCTGAACTATCTTGGGCTGCAATTGCAGGATCTGTAGGGCCTTCATCTGCGCTTTCTGAATCCAAAGGAAAGTTGAACACAAAAGGGATTATTTTGGTTGAAGAGGAACTTCAGTTCACTATTAGAATCTTTAGGAGCTTGTTTCAGTTTCAGCCCAGGGTCAAGATGAAAATGGCATGAAATAAATGTCCTTAAGAGCCCTGAAGAAAAAGAAGCCCTGAACATATATGAAGGGACAACTGCAAAAAAGATAGACAAGGCTCTGGCCTAGGGCAGTTTCGCTGCTTTTACAGATATCCATTTACAGTTTAAGCAACTTTTAGATTTAGGGAAAAACAACAGCTAGACCACAAAGAGCATGGCCTTCCATATTTATGATTTGCAGTTTAAAGTAGGCAGAATGTCAGTTTTAGCAGTAAAAAATTGTAATAGCTACACAAACTATTCATTACTACTGGAGAGCTATTCCAATAGGGTCGCATGCCCTGTTTTGACCACAGGGCTTAAAAATGCATATTAAAAACATACAAGCAAATCATTACACAATGCAGAGCAATACATGAAATGAAGGGATTGAAGCCAATTGCGCAGAGAACTGTCTCGACAGCTATTTCTGCCAACGGCAGGCAAAATCTCCCATAGGATGTTGGAGCAAATAAACTGAACAAGGCAAAACAAAGGAAGAGGTGTCCTGTGACTTGGCACACCTTTCCGTTTCAAACTTCCACTTCTTCTGAAAAGGCATTTGTTCAGGAGGAAATTCAATCCCAGTCCCAAACAAGAATACTCAGTTAATCTTTTGGAGGTTTAAAGAATAAAATGGGTAGAGAACAATCCCAGGCTTGGTCTTGGTTACAGTTTGTAGTTAGTGGGAAAGCTTTACCATGAAATCTGAGGTTCAGACAACATGCTAAGCCAAACCTAGGCTCAGTGCAGCAGTAAAAAGGACAGGAGAGGAGAACAGTGGGCGTGATCTCCTCTGCAGGAGTCCACATAGTCCCACTAAATTATCGTTTGAATTACCATGTATTGCAAGCAGCTCATTTTGACCTTTATTTTACATTACTTTGGCTGCTGCATCTCAGAAAACACTACTGCAACAGCTATCCAGCAAGATGGAGTGTTGAATTTTTCAACTTTCGAATTCCAAAAATGATGGATGCTAAAAAGTTGTAACACGACTTGGGAATTCAAAATTAATATGATGTAGCTTTGCTAAATTATATACACATGAGAAACATAACGGCTACATCAGAGGCCAAGAAGTAAGTTGGCAGCTGATGTCCAAGAACTAATTAAAGCAACACTTGATTAACTAGTTGATTGGAGAAACTATTCTTTTTTATAGCATTACCTGACATTTTCATAAGATAAAATTATTTGGTTTTCTGAGAGCAGTTTATGCACTTTATAATTATAGATTTACCAAACTAAATGTTGTCCGGTCACAAAAATAATCGCAGATTTGAATCCCTCACACCCAAAAACCAATTTTTAAGACCCCTTGCTGAATAAATTTGCAAAAGCAGCATTTCCATGCTTAGACACCCCGTGGTCAGAAATGAAAACGAGCAGCACCCCTGATTCAAGAGATACCTGCTTTGGTGTCCTCAGAAAATGTCTGATTCTCAGTCATCTCAGAATTTGCACCCTGCTGGACAGCATCACCCTCATTAGGTATCGCCGTCAGTTCCAAAAGGTGCTGCTGTTTCCGCTGTTCTCTCTCTTTCAGAATAATCTGAAAAGGAAACACTCCATTGCAATATAGTTTACAGATAAAGTTCTTTATTTCTGAAATACTTTTTGAGCACATATGTATGTACTTTACAGCCTTTAATGTTTACATTTCCATGGGAGGTGGGGGAAGGCTTGATTTAATTTGAAGAGTGTGGCAATTTTGAGTTATCATTCAATTTGCTTACCTGCGGCAATTGCTTTACGCCACTGATAAAGCCGGCAAGTTGCTAACTGCATCTCCAGTTACAGCCATTTAGGGAGAGACCTCTTTCAAAAATTAAACTGATGGAAACACTCTTAAAATATTCTCCTTTTAAAATTTTGTTCTAGTTCATATAAGCAGTACATGACGGTTCTACTGGCAAACTAAAAGGTGGGTTGCATGAGAGTGCTAGTGTAGAAAACATTAATATAATCACTGCAAGCTATCCTTTCAAATAACCTTTGGGCTGTTCTAGTCTTATAAGGAATGGATTAACCCCAAATTAGATCTGCTCACTTCCCTCCCACCTCTGGGATTAGATAAGATTACATTGTTTAATTAGTCCTTTCCCACAGCAACAATCTGAAAGAACTTTTCCCCATTATTATTATTTTTATAAAAAAGACAAAGTTATAGCCAGGCACAAACCAAAGTAAGAAATACCGGTCTGGCTAAATTCCAAAAGGCAACAGCTACACTAAACTTTGATAAAGGATTATTATATTGTACCTTTTTGAGCGATGTTGGCTTCTTCACTTTAGGGACTTCTCTCTGCTTTCCCTTCTTAACCAAGGGCGCACTTGAGTCCAACGGGTTATGTGGGGTCTTCCCTTGGTTTAATTGCTGACTTTTTGTTACCGTCACGGGTTCCTTGGAATGCAATGTTACTGCACTACCAACTAAAACGAAAGCAAACCTGCTATCAGGTGACAATGGCCAAGTCTGAAATCCATACTTAACTGGAAGCAAGCACAATCAGTATAAGTTGGGACTCTACTGAACAAATATGTTTAGGACTGGAGAATAACTTGGTTTTAGCACTCAGCTCAGCACACAAGCTACACAGACACCCAGGTATAAATATAAAGAATGCATTCCTTTCCTGATTCAGCACATTACAAAGTGTGCTTAGCTTCGTCAGTGTGGCTTTCAATTTCAGCAGGTCTGTACTGTGAATGCTGCATTTTTGTAAAATACAGTGGTAGCTCGGGTTACATATGCTTCAGGTTACATACGCTTCAGGTTACAGACTCCGCTAACCCAGAAATAGTGCTTCAGGTTAAGAACTTTGCTTCAGGATGGGAACAGAAATTGTGCTCCGGTGGCGCAGCAGCAGAAGGAGGCCCCATTAGCTAAAGTGGTGCTTCAGGTTAAAAACAGTTTCAGGTTAAGTATGGACCTCCAGAACGAATTAAGTGCTTAACCTGAGGTACCACTGTACCTCATTACTTAAATCTACTATAATCTTTAAATAAAACAAGCAGTTCTTATTTATGTATCTGAAAAATACAATAAAGGTAAAGGGACCCCTGACCATTAGGTCCAGTTGCGGATGACTCTGGGGTTGTGGCGCTCATCTCGCTTTATTGGCCGAGGGAGCCGGCGTACAGCTTCCGGGTCATGTGGCCAGCATGACTAAGCCGCTTCTGGCAAACCAGAACAGCGCACGGAAACGAAAAATACAGTACAATATGGCGAATACTCGGGAAAGGTCAGTGGCAGATCATCTATTTTGCATCCAAAAGGTCCCAAATAGTGCAGCAAATGTCTGAAACTGGAGAATCGCTGTCAGTGTCAGCTAGCTAGAGCAATCGTCTGAGTCAGTATATTCGATAGTAAACAGTCTGGTTTAGAATTCTTTCTGGACAAATGCTACTAAATTCTCTGTGAATTTCTTTCACCCATGCGTTGCTCTCCTTCCAGAATGTGCTTAAGCCCAATCCTTGATATCACTTATTGCAAGCAAAGCAGTTTTGTAGTTGCACTGCATGGACATAATACTTAGAGTAATCATTAAAAATTAGCACTTTATCTCAGTGGAGACATCTGCTGCATTTATTCTTTCCCAAAGTGCACTTCAGATCTGTGAACAAAGTCTGACATGATTTATTGTGGACAACTTGCATGGTACATTAGAAGTGGTTACACAAACCCTTTGCTGATTTAACAGCTGTTTTATCCTCCACATGGATGCATGCCATCTTTTGACAATTTCTATACTGATAGCAATCTAATTCTGTGAATACTGAAAAATCCATGACACTTTAAGCACTATTTCCCCACCACATTTGGAAAGCAATGGTAAAGAATTTCCATCAACATAACTTTATGTGCTATTATACAGACTGTGATTAGCAATGGGAGCTTCTGCAGTATACAGTGGTACCTCAGGTTACATACGCTTCAGGTTACATACGCTTCAGGTTACAGACTCTCCCAACCCAGAAATAGTGCTTCAGGTTAAGAACTTTGCTTCAGGATGAGAACAGAAAACGTGCTCTGGCAGTGCGGCGGCAGCAGGAGGCCCCATTAGCTAAAATGGTGCTTCAGGTTAAGAACAGTTTCAGGTTAAGAATGGACCTCCAGAACGAATTAAGTGCTTAACCTGAGGTACCACTGTACTTTGTATTGTAGTTCGACTTTCTTAGATGCCGGATGAGTAAAACCTTCCTTCAAAAGATAGGCTATTACTTTGAAATGTGGACTTGGACTCCAGACTAAGGCTTTCAAAGTATAGCATGTAAAATCTGACAGTTACCTATTTATAGCCAATCATTTTGATAAGACTCTCTCCCAGCTATTGAATTACAAAAAAAACCCTGTAGAAAACTGACCATCCTTAATCTTCATAAATAAAAACCACCACCTGAGAAAAAGCTGAAGAGAAATCGTTACACTTCCACTAATCTCTCCTAGACATCAGTGTGTTCAGGAAATTGCAGTTCATCTTTTTTATTTTACTTCACAAAGCTGGCTTCTCTTTCATTCTGCCGGAACTTTTCCACTGTAGTGAATTCTTGCAATGTTTAGCCTACCTCAGGAGATGGCCATTGGGGGGGGGGGGGGGAAGTACTCTGAAAAAGCATCATCATACAACGAAAGCACTCTCAAAACTTCTACCTGAAAGCACCACAGGCTTGGACGGTTTTGATTTTTCTGAATATTGTTTTTGTTCCAAAGCAGCCAGCATCCCTCCCAAATCGAGCTGCACAGGATCCTGACTCTTCTTTCCACTGCTCTTGGGTGTTTGCTGCAGGAGAAGAAAGGGAAACACGTTTCTTCCCCCTTGGTCTTGCATTTTATCTGGTGAGTAAAATTTATGTGCACATACTTCATTCATAAATATTACTTTTGTTTTGAAGCAAGCCAACCACCCTTCTGGCGGTTCCCTCATTGCAAGAAGTGAGGCTACAGGGAACCAGGCAGAGGGCCTTCTCGGTGGTGGCACCCGTCCTGTGGAAAGTCCTCCCACTAGAAGTCAAAGAGATAAACAACTACCTGACATTCAGAAGACAAGGCAGCCCTGTTCAGGGAAGTTTTTAATATTTAACGCTGTACTGTTTTTAACACTTGATTGGGAGCCGCCCAGAGTGGCTGGGGAAACTCAGCCAGATCGGCGGGGTAAAAATAATAAATAATAATAATAATAATAATAATAATTATTATTATTATTATTATTATTATTATTACGTAACGTGGAAAGAACAATTTTACCTGCATTTTCCTTTTGTCTGTTGGAGTAGGCGGCACTTGCTTGTGAGCTTTTCTTACCAATGACGTGTCTGAATTGGGAGACACCAATTCATTTTGAGGAGAACCAACGTGAGACTCAAACCTAAATTCCCTTGTTCTTCCCTTTGAAGTACAGAAATACAAGACAAATGTGTACATAAAATATTAAGAAATAAAGGAAAATCGGTACGCTAGGTTGTAAGAAAGTATATTAAATGTAAGGTAATAATTATAAGTACATTCAAAATAACAAATGTCAACTACATCGGGAAATGATGGGAAGCCTATATTTATTTTACTTCAGTTTGTTGTTGTTTTATTTTATTTTATGGATTTTAGCTTAGCTGATATATAAATGGAATTAGAAGGTCAAATTAACATTCTAAGTTAAACTAATTTAAGAATATATATATATAGTATGTATGTGAATGTGTGCAGTTAAATCCGTAATGACATTCATGAATTTCAATAAAGATTTTTTTATAAAAAAAATAAATAAATTACAAGACAAATGCTATGTCTCAGTGTGCTCTTGAATAGCCGCAGCATCACACACAAAATTTAAAGAAGTTGCAACATTAAAATGTGGGAATTTGTTTTGCCACCCTCACGTTCCGCGCCCCTTTGCGAGTCACACTAGACTTTTTTGCCACGCCATAGTCTAAAATTTGATAGAGTTGCTGAGTTCTGAAATGGCCGAAGAGTATGGATTGCCAATAAGGGAAAACAAATGGGGAAGGCAGACTAGAAGACCAAGGTAACTGAAGGTGCCTTACTTCAATGTGCTCCTTGGTAAGTGGCGTGGAACAAAACTGCTTTTGAGCGGGCCTGTATTTTTTGTCAGTAGCAGCTGCTAAGTTTGGAAATTCTTCAACATCCTGAGGAAATAGAAATAAAGTGTTAACTTAGGCAACATTACACACACAATTTAGATTAAAAGTGGCCTTCCCCACTTCAGCACCCAGCATAGCTGTCAACTTTTCCCTTTTCTTGTGAGGAATCCTATTCGGAATAAGGGAATTTCCCTTAAAAAAAGGAAAACGTTGACAACAATGGCACCCGGGACTATTTGATGTGCTGGCATTGCTGTGCATCCTTCATATTCTAGATCAGTGGTGGCGAAACTTTTAGAGACCAAGTACCCAAACTGCAACCCAAAACCCAACACAGCAATTTAACCTGAATACTGAGGCTTTAGTTTAGAAAAAACAACTCGCACATTAACATCTTTTGTCTTAAAAGAAAAACACAATAACAGAGCTTTCAGTGATACAAACAATTTTTTTACTGAAAGGTAAAAGTTTGCATTTGGCATACTTGGGAACCATTAATGTGATTTTTGCTGTTGTACGGATGCTGATAATTTGTCTAACTTTGCTAAACTCAAGGCGGCTCACTCCCGACTAGGAACAACAGACTGGCAGGAGGCCCTGGCGCATCAAAAGCCGACGCCTGCTCAGCCCCTCGCTCGCCAGGGTCACCATGGCTCTAAATGCACCCGAGAGCAGAGCAGGAAGGCGGGTTGGGCACAACTGAGCTTGATGGCGGGGAGGCAGAACCAGCCCAGAGGCAGCCGTTAGGTTTGGTTGCGGTGGTAGGTGGGCTTGGTCAGTGACCTGATCAGCAGTGCCGCAGGCTTTGGACAGAGCGGCAGCTTCCTGGCACGAGTCCTTCTCCCGCCATCCCCCTGGCACGGCCCCAAGGGTGAAAATGGTGCCGTAGCAGTGCTGGGACCATGCTGGAAGCGCCCAGGAGCCTCCTGCAGTGTTGGAGCATCAGTTTCAACCCCTAGCTATGGCCCTGCTGGGGCGACGGTGCATGTGCCCACAGAGAGGGCTCTGAGTGCCCCCTCTGGCATGCGTGCCATAGGTTTGCCACCACTGTTCTAGATCTTCTTCTTTTTTTAAGAAATAAAAACATTTTATATCAATATGCTTCTCCCTTCTCATTGATAAAAGGGGGGGGGGGAGAGAAGTTACTGGAAAACCACATATGACCCCTGAATTATTTGCAACGTGTAAAAAGAACCTGCAGCATTTGGGAGCTGGTGTAGTATACAGTGGTACCTCAGGTTACATACGCTTCAGGTTACAGACTCTGCTAACCCAGAAATAGTACCTCGGGTTAAGAACTTTGCTTCAGGGTGAGAACAGAAATCGTGCTCTGGTGGCACGGCAGCAGCAGGAGGCCCCATTATCTAAAGTGGTGCTTCAGGTTAAGAACAGTTTCAGGTTAAGAACGGACCTCCGGAACGAATTAAGTACTTAACCCGAGGTACCACTGTAGTAGCTAATAGCCGGCCCACAGGGGTCGTTTAACCGCCCCCGAACAAAGGCGCCTGCTCGGCAAGTCCCTGCATGCTGCACTAAACTGGGGCAGCGCGATGCGGGGACTCGCTTCTGCAATGCAGGAAATTGCGTCTGAGCATGCTCAGATGCCGGAAATCGTGGCGATGTACACGCGATCCAGCCCATAGAGGGATCTCCGCTGGAGTGAACCGGCCCAGACGGGGTAAACCTTGCCGACCCATGTAATAGCGCAATCCTAATTGTGTCTACTCAGAAGTAAGTCCCTGTCATGCCAATGGGGCTTAGTTCCGTTTGGTGGAGTTAGGATTGCAGCTGATATCCCCAGGCTCTAAGAATAAGGAACTCCCAAACTCTTAACCTCTCCTCTGTCATGCAGTTACTAGGTGACCTTAGAGCACCTTCACACTATCAGTAATATGAATATATGAATGATATCTTACTGCACAGGGTTATGGTAAGGAGTGCGATATGATAATGTGAAATGCTTTGAATGTTACAAAGCAGAATATATATGCTGACTACTCTTAATTACAATAACAATATTGGGGTTTTTTATTAACAATGAGCATGACTTGTTAGACCTTCTTATAATCTTTCAAAATGATTCACTGTCCTATTTGATAGATAAAAAGAGACACTGTGTCTGAGCACCAAGAATAGGTACGCCTTAATATCTGCAACTTCAAGTTGATACACAGTTTGCTTAATGGCCCATACACAAAGCTTTTGATGCAACCAGAAACCCAACTTCGGTACCTCAATTCTTGGAGGTTCTTGAACTATAGTGATTTGGCTCCGAACTTTCTCTTTCTTTTTCTTCTTCTTCTTTTTCTTCTTCTTATCTGCCGTTTCTTCAGCTTCATGGTCATTAGCATTCTCTCTTGTTTCTGACTATTGCAAAATGAGTAAAACGATACAGGATTTTGAAAAGTTACACTCAAGCTTGCATAACAATGAAAGCTAAAGTTAAGACATTAAACTGATGGAATACAAACTCTATCTTTTTCTCATAAGCCTCTGATCTGGAATTATAGGATATGAAAACACCCCCTAATATATCTATCTGTCCACAAAATCTTTGTTCTGTTCCCTAAGGTCTGTTTGTTACTGTCTGTTTCAGATTGTTCAAATCTCCACTCAGCCATGAAGCTCACTGGGTGAACTTGGGCCGGCTGCTGCCTCTTGGCCTAAACTACACTACAGGGTTGTTGTGGGGATTAAATGAAAAAAGGGAGATCCATGTGCACCATCTTGACCTCCTTGGAGGAAAAAAAATGGGATATACAATCAATCAATCAATCAATCAAAAGAGGGCCAGGAGACTTTCTGGAGAGGGGAGTAATAAACTTTAGTGCAGATAGCCAAAGGCTTTTCTAAATCTCATATCCATCCATACCACAAACAAACATATATACACTGAAATTGTATATAAAAATATGTCATACATACATATTTACACGCCATATTTACTGCACACAAAACTCAACTCAGTTAACATTGTGAAGAGTAACAGAAAAGCTGAAGAGAAATCAACTAAAAGAACAGAAAACTGCCACGTGATTTGAGAAGCAAGAGATTATTAACAACAGGAGTCAGAGCAGGTTCAGTGAAGCGACAAGAATTGAATCCGGATTAAAAATTATCTAAACAGAAAGCAAATTAAGGCATCAGATAACATGTTGAGGAACATTCGAAAGGAAACCAAACACACACAAATAAGACAAGCTAGGGAAAAAAGTCAAAAGAAGCTCCCAAAGTGGGAGAAACGCTATAGTAAAAAGGGTACATGCAAGAGGAATGTGAAAAGTTTAAAATAGGAAGAACAGTTGGAGCAAAAGATTTTAACTAAAAGGCTGGAAGACAATCTAGGACAGAAGAAGATCACAGAGCAAGATCATGAACTAAGATACAAGTCCTTTGGAAATGATCAGGAAAGTGGCTAGGCACAGTGCAATGAGGAAAAAGAGAAACTCAGGTATATATATAAGAAACTTTAGCCTCTAAGAAGTGACTGACTCAAGAGAAAGAGTGAAGTCCAATGGACATGAAGGGTGCTACAGCGAATTAAGGGTTTAAAAGAGAAAGGGAGAATTGATGTTTGTTCTTTCTGTCCCATAAGACCATTTTCTCTCAATACATTATTTTTTCAAATAAATCCATTAGGGAGTTGAGTTCGGGACTCTGGTTAGCTGCTACTCCGAAAGACAGTAACAGAACAGTGGGTTGGAAAACCCATCATCCTACCTTACGAACTTTGGGAACATCATCTTCTCCTTTACTGCCAGAATTATTACCGGCAGGAACTGTAGCTGGAGTTGAAACAACTCTCTTGGGAGCTTGCGACAGCACCGTGGCCCAAGACACAGCAGGCCAAGGGGACACCTGAGAAACTGATGTGAGACAGAACAAACTCTTCACTGAATGAGACAAAGACAAATCTTTAGTGGGGCTGTGCCAAATGTTCACAGGGTTTTTTCCATTACAAAAGGTGCAATTTTCAGAGATATACAATAAACAGCAACATTCTATATTGATCTTTCTAATGTAGCTATTTGAATGATAAAATATTGGCCCTTTTGCTTTGATGTATTATGTGCTGAAATCTAAAAAAAAAAATACCGTATTTTTCGCTCTATAAGATGCACCAGACCACAAGACGCACCTAGTTTTTGGAGGAGGAAAACAAGAAAAAAATATTCTGAATCTCAGAAGCCAGAACAGCAAGAGGGATCGCTGCGCAGTGAAAGCAGCAATCCCTCTTGCTGTTCTGGCTTCTGTGATAGCTGTGCAGCCTGCATTCGCCCCATAAGATGCACACACACATTTCCCCTTACTTTTTAGGAGGGAAAAAGTGAGTCTTATAGAGCAAAAAATAGGGTACTTCGGTCAAAGATTTGTATGACACGCTTCAAACAAATGTTTAAACAATTACTTCAAAACAGCCCAGACACTCTGCAACCTCCAAAGGATTTTCTTCAGCCAGAATAACAGGGTTGTTGCCAACTAAGTCCTACTCAGAGTAGACCCACTGAAATTCATGGGTGTGATCGACATAGGTGCATTAATTTTCGTGGATCTTCTTAGAACTTAGCTGGATACATGCCAATACCTTTTCTCTACCCTTTCAAAGCATGCTTAGGCTGAAGTTTGCACTTTAGACCTTAAATGAACAGAATGCTATATCAACAGTAATTAAATATTTATTACTACAGATAGCCCTTACCTCCAGGATCAGATGAAGAACTTAACGGTCTTGCTGGGAAATGCTTTTTCGGAGTTGTTTCTCCCTAAAGTGAATATTTCAGTCTTTAGCATAAAAGCAAGGCAGCAACCTGCTCTGTCCCTCTATCCAACCCATGCAGCAGTTAAAAGATCAAAACTTGTATTAAACTTCCTGGAACTGAGCTCACATTTGAATTCTTTACCTTAGCTCCTAAACTTACAAGTATCGATAAAAGATATAAAAAGTTCTTCCAGTGGAGGTGCGAAAACCTTTGTTTTCTTCAAGCAATTTACCAAAGCTGAAACTCATCTTTAAAATTGTGACATATTTCATCTTCAGGGGAAAAAAAAATATGGGGGGGGGGGAGAGAAATGGAACTACCTTCTTTGTTTATTATATTTCACCAAGTCAATAAAAATTGCCTTGCAGGAAAGACGTAGCCTGACTTTATCCATATGTTGCTGAACTTTTGTTATACAAGGGGCCGATTCACATGGCCATCATCTTGCACTTATACACACTAGAATTCATGCTGGATCAATAGGTTCTGGGCTTCCCAAACAACATGTACTCGACAAGGATGATTTTTAACATTTGCTAAGTGCCTCCTGGCAGAGGGAATATAAACCACACTGGATTCGTGCACAAGATGTACTGATCTCACCATGAGGGAACTACAGAAATTACTGCAGGGAGAAATAGTACCATGAGTCACCATTTGCAGGAATTATAGAAACAGGTACAAAATCTAAAGATTAAAAAAAGAAAGAAAATGAAGTATCTTTATACCCTAGGAGGTCTAACCATGCCTACCTCCCTCTGTAGCCCAAAATGATTTCCTGTTGAGTTCTATTGTCCCTTCCTTGGGTATAAAATATAAGTCACCAGAACAATAATATTCTTGATGACCTTTCGGAAGATTATCTGTTAATGCTACAGGGGAGAAATGATCTTCAGAATGATATAGGATTGCCTTTTTAAGAAAAGGAGAATAAGGACTTACAAAACTAATAGATTTTAGGAAAATCTGACTGACAGGTGAAGATTTCAGTTCTAAAGCTAGTCTAACATGTAACAGGACGTGATAATACTGAAAAGAAAGTGTCTATTTACTCTTGCATATTTCCCACAATTTTTAAACATGCATACATTGTTCAGGCAGGCAGCTTCATATTAACACACTATCATTCAGCATCTAAGCCTATGAAATAGCTAACCTCTTTGGTTATCAGAGCTGAAACGGCTGGTTTTCCTGGAGGTTTCGGAGGCAGCTTATCTCCTTCAGCTGAGCCCAATGGCCCCCATGCACATTTTTTAATATCCAACAGATCACTACTTCCCAAGCCTTGCAATTTGGGAAAATCTGAGAGGGTAATTTCAAATGCAGGTTCCGGAAGACACTCAGCAGCTGGAATTTGCTTGAACTTCCCATTTGCTGCTTTAATGGGCCTGTCTTTAAAAAAAGAGAAAAAAGAGAGTTTATATGCAAAGTAACGTATTTATCCACGATATGTAAATAGTTTATTGCTTTTAGTAATCATTACACATCACACACAATGCTTTTTAGCAAAAAAATTTGTTATTTACTATCTCATTCATACTTGGATCCTGCTTCAAATCCCAATGAGAGAACAAAACAGCTAACAATATTGCACAAGCATAAAATAATGAAGTTAACAACATCTTAACCACATATAATCAGTAAGTAAAGGTAAAGGTACCCCTGCCCGTACGGGGCAGTCTTGATAGACTCTAGGGTTGTGCGCACATCTCACTTAAGAGGCCGGGGGCCAGCGCTGTCCACAGACACTTCCGGGTCATGTGGCCAGTGTGACGAAGCTGCTCCGGCGAACCGGCACCAGAGCAGCACACGGAAACACCGTTTACCTTCCCGCTATAAAGCGGTACCTATTTATCTACCAAACTGCGTAAAAATGATACACTCATTCGGGGGGGGGGGGGTAAGCTACAAAACTAGCAGAAGTCTTGCACTTTAATCCAGTACAAATTTCAGAAATATGCCACTTTGGGTCTGAATCTGGCTTCCCGAGAGAGGCAAGTTCTAGGCTCTGTGGTTTAACCCACAGCGCCATCCGCGTCCCAAAACCTCAGTATTCAGGTTAAATTGCCATGTTGGCACTTTGCAATAAATAAGTGGGCTTTGGGTTGCAGTTTGGAAACTCGGTCTCTAAAAGGTTCACCATCACTGCCCTAAATCATACACTGGCCTTTTCTGCAATTGCAGAACTTCTACTCACACCAATGTGCAAAATACTGCAATTGTTATCGTAGTACCTGCTTTAATAGGATTTCTTCCATGCAGAGCTGTGAAAGGTGAACACTCTGTGGATCCATCAGATCTCTTACTCTCCCATTTGGATTCATGGTCTTTTGAGCGCCTCTGTACAAAATAATAACACCACTTTTCAATCTTTTTTAAAAGGGGCTTAATTTTTTATGTCTATATCTATATTCCAAACAAAATTAAAAAAATCCTTCCAGTTAGCACCTTAGAGACCAACTAAGTTTATTATTGGTATGAGCTTTTGTGTGCATGCACAAAGCTCATACCAATAACAAACTTAGTTGGTCTCTAAGGTGCTACTGCAAGGATTTTTTTTAAAAGAAATTAAACGGCATACCAACACGGCTACCTACCTGTAACTAGATCTATATCCCAAATTATATCAGAGCAGAATTTCAGTACACAAACACTAAAAAGTAGTACATAATGGTATCTATTGCTCAAGAGCAAATGCAAAAGGAATATTTTTTTTATCTGTACAATTTGTTTTTTGCACTTTTCAAAGTCCAGATACAAATAATGTTAAAGTTGTCACTAGAGGTGCATTAAACAACCAAGGAAGCATTGCTACAAGCGTCTCTTAGCTATTATCCAATATTGAATTTCCTGATTTATTCAGGGTTTCAGCTAACTTTGTCTAGTTCCTCTAGGCATGTGGTCCTAGCTTACATATATCTTTCAGTAACCCCTAAAAAAGCCACCCCCAACCCATCTGTTGTGCCATGGAGAAGTGGAGATCATTCAAAGCAGGAAGGGCGTCCTTATAAATTGCTGGTCCACTTTTCATTTCCAGTGCAGTTTTCTCCAAAACGCAAACTAGGAACGTTGGCTGATTATGACGGCCAATTCTTGCTTTAGCTGCTGAGCATTTTATAAAGCTCATGTTTCTCACAAACTGTTGAGTAGCAGAGGGAAAACTCAGGCCTGCTACTTCAACAGGACTCTGTTTCTGCGGCAGGGTATTTGCTAGACTAATGCAAGGTGGCCAGGCTGCTCCCTGCCTTGGATAAGGTTTCATTTGTGCCCAAGCAGACTGTTCCACTAGAATCTGCAGAGCTGCTCATGTTGCACACAAACCTGGGCTATGAATGTTTCACTGAATTTTAACAGCTAACAATTTGTTTCAGCTCTATAATATTAGCCAGTATATCTATCCTGTAGAGACCGCGGCTGCTGTTTGGTAGAGTCAACCCACTCACTCCCCACACAAAGAGAATCAAAAGCTAGTTATGATCAGTGCACAGTCACTGAAGGTCCCGCACAGATCCCTAGTAGCCACAGCCGCTGGCAGGGACCAATGAAAGCTGAAAGACCCAATGTGTGGGGGTGGGGAAATGCTGGGGGGTGGGAGTACTCCACCTCTTTGAAAATGGAGCGCTAAAGAAGCCTGCTTGAGGCCTGGGGTGATTATTGAAGCCTGGGGTGATTTCACAGACAGGATTTGGGTATCATGTCCCTTCAATACAAGCTGTAGCAAGACAGAAAGGTGTTATCTACTAGGCTGTCTTCACTTACCTGGCAAAAAGCTGCAGCCTCTTTTCGGATATGAGGAGTTTGTTTGACAGAGTCTCTGTCCTGTTTCGAAGAGCTGTAAAGCTTAGGGCTGTTGTTCGGACACTGAAAGTTGGTAACTGCATATACATTTGGTGCAGCATTAACTGAAAAAGGAGAACTGGTATACTCCCCAAGCGAACTACATCCCATAAGGCTCTGAGATCGATATTGAGAATGAGAGGTGGCAGTATCCCAGGGCGCATCTTGAGTATGTGTCTGTTGTCTAAATTAAATAAACATATTATTATTTTTTTAGCTGGACACATGACAAACATGACAAGGTTTGCAAGGAAAAATAGAATGAAAACGAATGCTTGGGCTGTAACAGAATTTATCATATGATTACAAAACAATTTCTATTTAAGCCATAAGCATAATAACCAATTTATTTTACTAACACAGGAACCCCAAATCTGCCTTGGAGGGGGTGAAAATCTCCCTCTGCTCAGCTCTGACAGCTTCCCCACCACCCATGGAGGTGGGGGAATGAAGTCCTGCCATCAAGGAACTTCATGCAGTCACCTGAAAGCTGGGCAGAGCTGGCGGTGATCAGCACAAACCCACAAAATGGGGCTCGGGAGAAGGAGGAGAGTGGTTCCGGGGGCCAGCCCTGCTGCCCATCACATGATGGCAATAGGTGTGCTCCAGGTTTCTTCACTGTGCCATCCTGGGAGCTGGTACAGGGAAGGGGCAATATTTCCTTTCCCACTTTCTGCGCTGACTGGTGCTGCTCCAGTCACAGCCAACCAGGCGTTTGGATTGCAGCCCAAGCAACCCTTTGAGAAACAGTAACCATAAAATGGTAGTGTTCAAAATATGTGGTGTAAGGCTGATCTGTTGAAATCAGAGGGGCATGCATCAAATTTGGGGTATGGAACTGCTTCCCTAAGCTGCAAGCAATAATATAATGAAAAGGTGTACATTATATTCAAAAGGTGATATCCTATTGCTGATCTTAGTGATGTTGTGCCAGTAAAAAGGTAAAGGGACCCCTGACCGTTAGGTCCAGTTGTGGACAACTCTGGGGTTGCGGCGCTCATCTCGCTTTATTGGCCAAAGGAGTCGGCGTACAGCTTCCAGGTCATGTGGCCAGCATGACTAAGCCGCTTCTGGCGAACCAGAGCAGCGCACGGAAACACCGTTTACCTTCCCGCTGGAGCGGTACCTATTTCTCTACTTGCACTGCATGTTTTTGAACTGCTTGGTTGGCAGGAGCCAACTAATTACAGAGGAGCTAGAAAGAATTTTTTTTTGCAGATTCTCCTTCTCCCAAGAAGTCTCCAGTGCCCTTCAAAAATATGCCCTGGGGGTGGGTCAGGGACCTGTTCCCCTTTCACAATAATTATGGTAACTTTTAAAAGAGCATGATTTTGCCTATGGTGATTAAATGATAGACTATATTTTTTAATGGGGGAAAAAATTAGAAATCCCCAAGAAGCTCCATTGCTTCCAATGAAAGTCAATTAGCTCCCCACCACCCCAGGTACTTGAAGCTATATCTTAATCACACACAATTTAGAGTACCATGTTGCAAAAGAGCACACTGCATTCTGAGCCTTTAGAGCTTGCTTTAGGTAAATGACATAGAAAAGCATGGTAGCCATATGCCTACTGTAGAACTTATGATACACCTCCCAGGTATGTAAGCCTTAGGGGCTGGGACTTCTATCACACAGACAAATAACCCCATTTATAAGGTAACATGATTCTACACCCCACCAAAGCACATGGTATGATTGCTACCCAATACACTGTGTTTTGGGGTCCGTTCTTGGGGAAAGTACTGCAATTGATTTAATTTGTTCAAATAAGTCAACCCCCTACACATCCTTAGTAGCCATTAGACCAGGCTTCCTCAACCTCGGCCCTCCAGATGTTTTTGGACTACAACTCCCATGATCCCTAGCTAGCAGGACCAGTGGTCAGGGATGATGGGAATTGTAGTCTCAAAACATCTGGATGGCCAAGGTTGAGGAAGCCTGCATTAGACATAAAATTCTTCTTTCTTACAGGAGAAAAAAAACTGAGCAATTGCTGCTCAGTTGTAGTTATTTAAATATATGATTGCTAATATGCGGATTTTAGATTACTGAAAAAAGTTGCCAGAACAAACCCCCAATATGTATACCCAAAACAATAAGGACAGTTTAAAACTGTGCAGGTACCACCTTCCCACAAAGCAGCAAAGAGAGATGGCTTTGAGAACAGAATACCAGTTACAGTAATTCCACATGTAATAAAACAAATGTTTAGGGATCAAAAGCCCAAAGTCACCATCGTCTTTGAAATGTGTCCCGTGAGAGGTGGGTTCAATGTTGTGGCCTAAAACATTGAATGAGCTTACCCAATTAATGACCAAAATGCACTTAACTTGCCAAACAGCTAAGGCATCTAAATTAAAACTTAGGTATGTTAACAGTCCCCCAAGAAATGAGACGTAGAAGGGTACATACTTATCCACTGGTGGCTCTTGAACATATGGGTAGCATGTACCATAGTATGTAGGAAAGACACATGCTTCTGAGGGTTCTGACCATGCCACTGTTACTGCCGCATATTTGGGGACAAACGGTTTGACCTCTGCTGATAACTTGATGCCCTGAGAAACAAAATGGGTTTTGGCTACATGCACGTGGAGATTAACCGAAATAAGTGAAAAACCCCATCTATGTGAACCAAACTGTCACACAAGAAGGAAAAGCTGGTGCCCTGTTCTTCTTCTCAACCAAAACGAGTAGGAAAAAATTAAGTCTGTAACAGAACACTGAAAAATGCACCAAGAATTTTAGTGCTTAAGCAAACTGCTGCTTCAAGAACAGAAGTTTCATTTTACTTTTTAATGTAAAAACTCTGAGTGTATCTGGCTGCAGCACATGCAACATCTCAACTTTGCATTTATAAGGGGGGGGGGGTGGAAACTAATCTCTGCAGCTGCAGAAAATACACTATAGCAAGGCAATACAGCCGCAATGCTGGTTTAGCTATTAAGAATGATTAGGAGACTAGAAGCAGGCTTCAGGCTCATGCGCACCCTCCTGGCCCCAACTTATCCCCTCTCATGCAAGAATTTCTCTCTTAGACACACACATGCCTTTACCCAGGTTCAGCTTCTTGGTGTGAAATATGCTAAAGCTGGGAAAAGGGAAGTACAGAGAAGTATGAAAACGAAGAAGAGGAGCCTGCTTCCCACTTCCAATACCATCACCCTAATTAATGACCAACTAGCATTACATCTGCACTGGCCCTACAAAAATCTAAGAGAAAACAAAGCATTCAGCTGACAGTCAAAAGTCTGTTCACTGAACACCCTCTGGTGGTTGTACTTGCATTTGAAACAGGGGGACAACTGGACACTAAGGGTAGCATTAAATGCTAGACCTACTCAAGAGTGGGCACGTTGAAGCCAATGGCCATTACTAACTTGGGCTCTTGAATTTCAACGGGTCTACTTTGAGTAGGACTTAGTTGAAAACAAGCCTAGAGGTTTCGTCCATAATATGAATAGTTGTGTTCTGCAGCTCATTAAAAAGATGGTTGACCAGAATTTTGGCAAACGTAGCCTAATATAATAGAAGAGAAATAGAAACCGTGTACATATTGTTGCACAAATGCTGAGTTTACTGGATACCTTATTATATTTGCCTGACCTATTTGTATTATTACATCAGGAACGAGTGTTCAGATTCTACAGCCAAAAAATATGTTAGAAGCACAGATTTTACAAAACTTTGTAAAGCAGCACCTGCTCACCACACCCAATATATATACCACCCATATATAGGGTGAACTTGTGGCTTCCCAATGTTGCTAGACTCCAACTGGCATCATCCCCAAACACTGGGCATAGTGGTTGGGACTGCTGGATCCTAAAGTCCAACAACCTCTGGAAGCCACAGGTTTCCCACTATTACCATTAAGGTAATGCTATGGTTTTAATTATACAGAATTTAGGTTTATATAATGGCTAAAATATGGAAAGCTACTTCATACAGAGTCAAGATTATTGGTCCATCCAGAACAATATTGTCTACACACTGCCAGGAGGCAGCTGTTTCACGCAAAAATAGTTCCGAGCCTTACCTGGAAATAACAGCTATTGAATCAGGGATTTTCTGCATGCAATATAAGTGTTCTACTACTCGCCTTCCTTACTACGGACAGAGATAGGAAATGGCCCCAATCTAGCTGTTCCCCAGCAAAGTGAAACTAAATTAGTCAAGATTAAGCTTTCACGCTTGATTTCAAAGCAAAACTGCAAACTGTTCATTTGTTTCTATCGTATCATTTAAATAGGTAAAAACAGGAGACTTCTACTCCAGTCTGAGTGAAAAATTTTGATTAACTGCATTCAGAAAAGGAAAATATTTGAAGCTATTCTGCAAAGCACACATGGTCAAGAGTTATGCTGGAGTGTATGCACAACCTATCAAATTCCATGTGAAGAACAAGATTTTACTACTTCTCCCCATGGGAACAATCATCTCTAGCAAAGCAAAAATAATGTGTAATCCTTGAAGCTACTAGGCGTAATCTGACACGAAATTCGTAACAAAATCCTAGTTATCAAAATGGGTGATTGCTTCTAAAAACTTAGGCCATGCTACAGCAGTAAGTATTTGGACAAAATTACACATTACATGCAAACAAATAATAGTAACCAACTATTTTGGCTTAGCTTGCAAAGCCTAGGGTGGCATAGAGGAGTGAAAAGAGCAGCAGCTGTGGGAGGTCTCTTGCTACCATTTTTCTGCTCCACAGCATTTATCCTCTTTCGGTGTTTGTAAACTATATCTGCACTGAAAGGAAAGCACTAGCACCCAAAACTGTCACACTTCTGGAATTTTTTTCCTGGGAAAGAGGCAATTTCTGAAGGAAGCAAAAGCTGCTTCCCAAACCAGAACCTTATGACTGACAAAGTCTTGACCAAGTTGGTTTAGTTCAAATCTATTTGGCCAAAGAGTAATGTTGGGTTTCTGTAACCGTATCAAGAAAGGTGATCTGTTTTTATATATGTATTTTATGTGCACGAGGTGTTACAATAGTTTATATTGTATATTGTGTTCTTCAGAAGGGCGGTATACAAATTAAATAAAAAACAAATAAAATAAAATAAAATAAAAACAATAAGTTGATGACCAGGACATACGACGCAGCCAGTATTCTTAAAACAAGCTGCGGCCATTCTCCTCTCCTGTCAGACGTCTTGCCTGCGAAGATGACAACAGTTCAGGAGGTGAAACTTGCATTTTGCGCGTTTGGTAAAAAAAAATTCAACAGGTGCTCCTTTCCCTATTGCACAACCACTAAAAACAAAGCAGTAGTGTCCTGAAAAGAGAATGGTGGTTGCAAGCAGAAGGCATTGGAGGGGGAGGGGGACAGAGAGGCAAGGCTTAAAACCCTGGGGGGGGGGAGAAGTCCTTTTAAAAAATTCTGCCTAATATACTCAATATTGCACTTCTTCCAAAAAAAATAAAGGAAAAAGTTTGCAGTGCCTTCTCCCGATGACAGCAGCAGCAGACATGCTATATCAAACTTATTATTATTTCCTGAGCACCACTTGGGAGGGGAGGCTTGTTTTGGACTCCAGGTGTTGCTGTCCCTCATTTTCCTTTCTGCAGAGAGAAACAGACTTCTTTCGGGGTGATTGGGATTTATTTATTTATTTTTTAAAAGGGCATCCCTCCCCCCCCTTTTTGTTTGTTTGTTCAGGACTCCTGCCAGGACCTGAGCCATAGAGACACACGTTAAGCGAGAGCAGGTACCAGAATGGAGCGCGCCTTTGCCTTTCCCCTTCCAGGACCTCTCCGGCCGCCGTTTACATAACAACCAACCGCGGCGCGCGGGGAGGCTGGAGGGAGCCGCTCATTCGCCTTCCCTTCTCCACAGACCCGGCCTCGCCGCCGCCGCTTCCCCGCCTTACCTCACTGCCCGCTTCCCTCTCTGAAGACATGGCGCGGGTTGGGGGGGGGGCGACAAAAGGTCAACGCCCCACCAACGGCGGCTTCCACCCTGCCCTTCTACCACCGGCCCGGCGGCGCGCACTAAAGACGCGGCGGGCGCGCGACGCGAGGGTTGGATCCGAGAGGCCGCGGCCAATCAGCAGCCGCGCCCCGGCTCGCGTGACCGCCGCCATGACACCAGGGGCAACAGGGAAAGGCCGGCGTAGCTCTACCGAAAGCGTCGCGCCTGTTTAGCGTCTCCTAATGCGGGTGATGGGCTGTGTTCATAATAATACAGCCAGTTTTTCCACGCTGCATGGCATGGTTTTATTGTTTATATACGAATAACGGAGTGCAAGGAAGGGAAGTACTTTCAGCACATGGTATGATCTGGGTTGTATCAATACACCTTATCAATATTATGGACCCATTACCTTCTGATTCCTCCAGTGAAGAAAATAGTTGGAATAACAAAACAGCGGCAGTAAAAGGAAACCCGTGCATTATAACTTACCAGATTCAACTAGGAAGCGGGTTTCATGTATATGTATATGCAGAACTTTCTTTATGATGTCTCATCCAGTATTTTGAATGTTTTTAGTCATAGTTTGTGCAGTTAAGGTTGCATCTGTGCTTACAATTGCTCCCAACAAATAAAAAGCAATGCAACTAGACTTCCAAACTTTTTTTGTGTCAAATATTTTCTAATATATTTGTCTCATTATTTAATCAGTTGACAATCATGACTTACTTCTCTCCGCATGTAACCACTACTATGAATACACAGACACCACTTTCCTGTTTCTCATCTAACATTATATACTATAAAAATCAATTTTAGCTTCACCGCATAGGCAGTGTGTACAACAGAAATTTTGCAGCTTCAATCTCTTGCTATCTACAAAAATGAGCAATCTTTATAGATACAGCATTACTAATGGTAAACATTTTTGTAAGTTTTAATAGAAATTGTTTTTCTTTAAGAATTGTTTTTACCCATAAATTATATACAATTTTTTTTATGGGTAAAAACATACATACATCCCTATTTTTTTATAAAATCATTTATACTCTGCATTTTTGGACATAGCTCACCCAAAATGTCTTACAACAAAATACACTGAATGATAGCAACTGCCTTAATAATACCCTATTATTAGGGCAGTTTTAAACAAAGCAGAGCTATCCTTTCAAAATGGCTCACCAAGATAAAGTATGAAACAGCCTAAAAATAATTTATAAAAGCCTGTTAAGACTACTACAGAAGTATAGCCAAACAAAGAGTTTATGTACTTTGCAGTGCAGCCTTTTATTGCTCTGGGCATTATTGATTTCCATTTGTGCCAATATCTGGGGAAGTGAGCTCCCAGGCTCAATTCAAGGTGTTAATACAGGCATATAAAGCTCAAAATGGCTTTGGACTTCTTAACTACAGAGCACCTACCCCAGTGTCAACCACCTTGGACCCTACATTCAGTATGAGTTTGGTGGTGCCACCACTAGGGGCTGGACTTGACCCAACTGCCTTTTCAGTGGTAGCTTCTCATCTGTGGCAAGGCATGCTCCCCTCAGTATTTGGCTTTCAGTAGGAATTTTAAAACATTCCGTTTACCCAGGCATTTGATGGCTGTTCCTGGCACCCCTGAAATCACTGGTCGGATGTCTATTTTGATAACGCTTTTTTAAAAAATTGATTTGTTCACTGCCCTAGACTCATTTGGAAGGGTGCAATATAAATAACAGTAAACTGTACAGCTGCCTGTTTTATTCCTGTCATGCCACACCAAAGATGTCTAAGGCTGTAATACTAAACATACTTACCTAGGAGTAAGTCCCATTGAATTGAATAAGGCTTGCTTCTGAATAGACCTGGCTACAACCATGGCCTAAATCAGCAGTGGAATTCGCACTGCATCTGTATGGGGCAGGGCGTGAAGGTTGCAACACCAGTGACATAGGCAACAAGGAAGCTGGATTTTATAGCACTGCCATTTTGAAAATTACATTAGGAAAGGTCCGTGATCTAGCATTTAATTAAAAATATATCCTTGTACAACTAAAAATAAAATTCAATTGTCTTCAGAATATCTTATTAATAGTATATTGATTTTGGTGATTACTGAATGCTTTGAGAAGCAATGTGGATCTGGTCATTCTGAGAGCAAGCAAGGTACCTTGCAGAGTGTGGCACTGGTACAGAATTAAGCTTCCTAAGAATCTCTTGCTTTAATTTGTGGTAGCTCTTGTGGTTGAAAATATGCATTTGTGTCTGTGCAAAACACGCTCAACTCGTTGAAGTCAAAGTGATTCAACAAGATTTCCACCTTCCAATAACCAGCAAAACCAGAATTTCAAATCTGCTATATTGCCATAATTTATAGGGGGGGAAATGGAATCAGAATTTTTCATATACAGAATATATTGATCTACATTTTAAAATAAAATAAAATGCTGTACATGAGCAACAAGTAATCAAAGGGGAACATGCTCCAGGTAACTGCCATGTTTTAGCACCACATTAAATATTCCCTTTGCTGGGACCTATGAAAATAGACTCCAGGTTACAAGAGGCAATAAAACTCGGTCTATAAAGAGTTCTGACTAATATTTAAAAAAGAACTTTACTATTTCATGGAGACTGAAGAAACTTCATGGAGAGCTGATAATGCAAATCAATACATTTATCTTTACCTACCAACTACGGCCATAATCAGGAGTGAATGACTTCTGACCACCCCAAGTAGGTAGCCACAATCTGTTTGCTGTGACCCTGCAGTAGGTAAACATGCTAGGCAAATGCTTTTAGACTAGTCAGCAACCATCCCCTAAACTTCAACCGCTGGGGCAGGAAACTGGGGATGTATTCTGCTATTCAGAATGAACTTGAACCTATTGCTATCACCCCTCCTTTACAATTGTTTCCTATTTCCTATTATCCCAACCTGGCTCTGAATAAAAAGACACACTAGTGGAAAGCAGCCAGGTGGGATGAGGGCAGTAGATCATTCTTATTCGTACTCACCTGAGTCATTAAGCCTGTTTTTTTCCTTCTCTTGTAAAACAAACTAGGTAAGTGATATAAATACTACAAACAAACCTCTATATTATTGTCATCAATTGTATTGCATTTTATACAGAGTACCAATAGATGGCTTTTATAATGTGGACAGTAGTAAACTAAAATCATGAAATGCATAAATTTAGCATTAAAAATATGTTTATTTCAGCAGCTGAAAAGCCACAGGATGAATTGCTTCAACAGTTGGAAGAAGCTTCATTACTAAGAATAAAAAGGCACAGATCTTTGAAGATTTTTATAATCAACACATTACATGAAAGTTGTGAACTTTATTGAACAAAACTGAAAAAATCAAATAGGCACTTGTTAACTTGTTCAGTGAGAATTCAAGACCATAGCAGCCTACTTTGCATTTTACTGAGCTCTGTTGCTGTGAATAATACAGCTCATGCACAGGTAATGACTTGTTTGTATATTTTTCTTAAGTATTCACTGAATACTACCAACATATATACATTTATACATAGTTCCAGAAGCTTAGAGAGGCTGTTCATTTCTGCTGGCCTTTTGGAAGTGGTCTTCTAAATAGAAGGATGTGTGGTTCTGTAAAGAGAAAAAATGGAAGCTTGTTTATAAGTCTGTGGCCAGACATCCCACTTAATGGCCAATATAGGGTTTTCAGTAAACATTTTCTGTCTAGCACTGGCTACTTAATGTATGAAGTGACTTTGTCCCTCTCCCACGTCAAGACATCATAAAAGCTTTACAGAAAGTATTTCTGGAATAGCTTGTTAGGTAGAGATGTCCTTTTTTACCTGGTTCATGAATCATGTAGTGGACCCAGCCAAGGCTTTGCTGAACACCAAGTCTTCTCCATTCTTCTTCAGTCATTAGATGAGTTTTTGGTACTTGCTTTGACAGCTCTCTTGGCAACATCACATGCCTGCCAGGGACAGAAAACACACCAAGTCACATTTATACAGCCACAATTAGTTCTGTACAACTTGTAAAGAAGCTTTATGTCAGACTCCATAGCATTTGTGAACTGCTTTAACATATAAGTTTCAGGCTAGACCTCTGCCTGTGATTTTTGATTATTTGTACAGAATAGCCTAAGTTGAAGGAATGGCACTGTAGGTGTGCTTTCATATCAACTTTAGATTTTTAACTCCTTTTAGAGAAACCCGGCAGCTTGCTATGCAACAAGAAAACTCAGGATCAGGCGGCTTGTAAACTTCCATTTGCTTCTTGCAAGCTGCATCCATGCAGGAAACCCGAAACAAAAGTCGCCTCTCCCACTACTGGGCAATAAATATCCTAACTGTGACTTTTATGGTGTTATCTGCAGACACTTCCAAGTGTCCTTATTTTCCAGGGACATTCCCAGATTTTCAGACGCTACCCCAGTTTCCGATTTGATCCCAGAATGCCCTGCTTTTCCTTAGGATGTCCCTTTTTTCATTGCAGAAATGTTGGCAGGTATGGAGTAAAGCAACCCCGGAGCCAAGGAGATAAGGAACTAAACAACCTTTAGAAGACATCAGAAGGCAGCCCTGTATAGGTTAAGTTAAAAAAAAAAGCTTAATATTCTCCTTTGTCATATAGTCTGTTGAGAACCGCCCAGAGTGGCTGGGGCAACCGGGTCAGATGGGCAGGGTATAAATAATAAAATTATTATTATTATGGAACGGGGCGTTCCTATTTTCGTCGGGGAAATGCTGGGAGGCTATGCCACTAGCAAGACTGCCCGTTCGCAAAACGCAAAGTCAACGTTGTAAAGACCCAAAGTTAACAGACTATTGAAATGGCCGTGGCGGTCGGCCCGAGAGACCCTGACCCAAACACCCCAAAATCGGCCCAGCAAGTTACCACGGGGCTAAAACGGAGCGGGGCGGCGGGATAGGGAGCTGGGTTCGAATCACGCGCACAACGCCGCCGCCGCCCCCGTGGAGCAGCAGGCGCTTCCCTCCGCGGCGCCAGCCCTTCCCTAAAGGGCCTGTGAGTGAAGCGGGCAGGCGCAACGGCCTCCTCCGGCCTCGCGCCGCGCCGTCCTTTGTCCCGAGGCCGTTTCCACCCCCCCCCCCGCGCACAGCCGGCGGGAAAGGAGGAGGGAGAAAAACAGGCCCGCCGTTTTTCTGCCCCCTCCCTCTCCTGAGGTACTGGGAAGGGAGTCTGGGCGGGAAGAAAGGAGGGAAAGCGGAGGGCGGCGAGGGACGCCATGAAAGGGCGGCGGGCCCAGCGGGAGCCTCGTCAGGCGAAGGGGCAGGAAGAGGCCCCCCCCGGCCGACCCGGGACGCCCCCCCCCCAGCCTCCCTCACCGGTACTCGTAGTTCTCGTCGAAGTACTTGTCCGAATAGTAGATCTGCTTGTGGGCCATGACGAAGGCGACGACGATGATGGCGGCGACCACGGGCGCCTCACGGAAACCGCCCCTTTCCTCTCTCTCTCTCTCTCTCTCTCTCTCTCTCTCTCTCTCTCTCCTCCTTCTCCCACCTCAAGCAGCGGCGGCGTTGACGGCGGCAGCGCTAAACTAACTCGCCCCTTAAAGCCAGCCCACCCGCCCGCCCGGACTCGATTTGAATCCCTCAGCTCGACGCTGATTGGGCGGCGGAGGGCTAATCGGGGCGCGCGCTGCCCGCGTGACTGTGGCGGGCCTGTCGGGAGTCGGTTCCACGCCCCGCCGCCCCGCCCCTCGCTCTCTGTCTCCTCCCCGGAAGGCCGCCGCGAAGTGCGCGTGCGCGCCCCACACTCTCCTCGCCTGGGCGAGTTCCGTGTTTAACTTGGGTGGGAGTTTGAGTTTCTTCCCCTCGAGCCCGCCCCCCGTTGCGCGCCGCCGCGGGAACGCGCTTGGGTAGTTTCCGCTGTCTGTCCCACGCCTGGAAGGGGTTGTATTCCTGGCTACCTCCTTGCAGAACGATCGAGGTGCTGCTGGAAGGATTTTATTTTATTTATTTTATTTTTAATTTAATTTAATTTGTTTCGACTACGGCAGACCAGCACGGCTACCAACCTACCTATACATTAATGCGTTCATGATATTTGGGTGGCTTTTTCGGCATCCTTTTCCATTAGGAATTGCAAACAACGCAGAGCTCTCTGCTTACTCTGGAGTAAGCCCGCTTTGAATTCACGGAAGCAAACTCCCACCGGGTATTAATGGCAGCCTACATCGCTCCTGGCCGTGTGCAAAGTTTGCTAAACCAGTACTTTAATTTTCTGTGCAGTTTTGCGTATATGTTCTCTCCCCACCCCAAACTATTTCTAAACGAGACAGCGGCTCTTGCACAACTAGGATGGAAGTAATTCGCATTTGGTGTGTCATGGATTTAAAGCATTTTCCCCACCCTACCCCGCTGTGCTGTAAACATTCCCATATAAAGACAGTCCCTCCTTGCTGGTCTGCAATCTGAAATATATGGCACAAAGGGGAAAGGGAGTAAGAAAGGGAGACAGGGGAAACAAGGAAAGCAGACAGCAATTGCACACAAATCACTGGGAGTTGCTTTATATATAGTCTGAAGTTTGTTCCCAAATCCCACTTTCTTATTTGCAGTTTCTAGTTCTCAGTTATTTTTTTTTTTTAATTCTTCCAGGCCTTTGAATTTCTGAGCTTCAGTGTATTATTGTTATTTTTTAAACAGACTTCTGGATCTTCTGCTTGTTTTGTTTTATAAAGGGTGCTTCATTGATCTTGAATTACTTTACAAGCCCCAGGGTGTTCATGACTGGTCCACAGCCCCCATTTGTCTGTGACATGACCTCAAGCAAAGTGCCTCCTTCACGCACACTGGAAACAATAGAAATAGGTCTTTAAATTGTCCATAAAAAGCCTTTGAAGCATCCTAAATACTATATCTACCAGACCACCTGATGGTCGCTTATGGATGCTGATGTCTCATTCAGAGGTTCACCTGTGTGCAGAAATGCATCCACCTCATTATGCACACTAGAGAAACAAATACAAAGAAACAAGGTCAGTTAGACATATTCCAAGGTCATATTCCTGACCAAACTGCGGGAGGCGGTGGAAGACAGGAGTGCCTGGCGTGCTCTGGTCCATGGGGTCACGAAGAGTCGGACACGACTAAGCGACTAAACAACAAGCTAAGGGAGCAGCAAGAAAAACTGTCAAAGTAAGTGTAAAGTAAGCCCTTCCCCACACAATGTTGGGAAATAACTGGAGAATACCAGTTAATCCTGAAGTACCACGTGTGTGGAAAGTGCAAAAGAAAAACTGTTGACTGCCTGAATTCAAAAAGTATGCTGGGCTTGACTCACTCTCTAGCCAAAAAAGAAATAGGCACAATGTTTGCAAAGTGTGGCAAATATAGGCTGTTAGACCAGGCAGAGGGCCTTCTTGGTAGTGGTACCCATCCTGTGGAACGCCCTCCCACCAGATGTCAAAGAGAAAAACAACTACCAGACTTTTAGAAGACATCTGAAGGCAACCCTGTTTAGGGAAGCTTTTAATGTTTAATAGATTATTGTATTTTAATATTCTGTTGGAAGCCGCCCGGAGTGGCTGGGGAAACCCAGCCAGATGGGCGGGGTATAAATAATAAATTATTATTATTATTACTATCTCAGTATTAAGTGCTGTCAATGTGGTCCCCTTGCCTCTAAGCATCTTGGGGGGAATAGACCACAATGTCAAGTAAGTTTAAAAGCTTTACTTACAGTAATCAGAGGTCTCATTCACACATTGTTCAATACCACATCAGAAACAACACAGCTTAGGTATTCTTGGTTACAAAATACAGAAGTTGGAATCAAAGACATGATCTAAGTCTGGAGCCCCAGGCTCAGCTTCAGTTACGTGGTTCAAGAGACAGCGAGGAGGGACAGGAAGCAAACTTTACTTCCTCCTTGGAGAAGAGTGGATGTGACATCACAGTGTCTAGAAATTTAGAACTCTGTTGTCCTTAACCTCTTCGCATACTAACTAGCACTGTTTGACTGCAAATCCCCCCCCCCCCACAAAAAAATCTATAATGTCATAAATGTGCCTCTGCCTGGATTTCTGTAATTCGCCTCTCCCCTCTCAGTCCATGCACCTAGACCATTTTATTCTGGAGGGTCTTTTGATCTGAAGGATATATTTTTAGGAGGGGGAGCTGCCAGGGGTTAGAGGGATCAGAAATGTAACCTTACACCAGGGGTTGGGGAACCTCAGGCCCAGGCGCCGGATGCAGCCCTCAGACTTCTCTCATTGGCCCTTGGGACTCTTCCTACACCACACAATCTCTCCCTAGCCCACACCCTATGGGCGCTTTTGCCTGGCTGGAGTGTGCCCTGGAACTCTGAAAATGCCTATTGCTCGGCAGGATGGAGGTTAGAAAGAGTTGTGCAAGTCTATATAGCCTGTTGTGAAAAGGTAAAATCTTGCATTCATGGCTCTGCACACTTTTACTTCTGATCCTGCTCTCTGCTGGCATGTGGCCCTCAGAAGCCAACGTAGAAGACAATGTGGCCCTTGGGCTAAAAATGGTTCCCCACCTGTGCCTTACATTCATGCCCTTTGAGCAGCACTTCTCTAGGTTTAAGCCTGTCTAGGGAAGTCCTTCGTTCAAACCTGTCACAAACTCACCAGGACGTCATGCCAGAGGGAGGAAATAGTGTTCCCGACAGAACATCTAGGCAAACCAGTCCAGAAGAGCCCTCTCTAGCATTACAAACTGAACTTCCAGAGAGGACAATAAATATGTTTATTAGTCTTTAAGGTGTCACAAGGCCATTTAGCCAACAGGTTGGAATCTGCTTTCTCGACTACCAGCCCCTTCTCAAAATGAGACACGGTGTGCTTATCTATTTGTCAGGGTGTTGTATTTCCAACGGCCTTCTTATCTTGTCTGAGCATTGTTTGCATCTGATTGGTGTTGTGTTTACTTCCAATGCCTTAGTGTCACTGACCAGATAAAGTATCAATTTCCAGGGCTGTAGCCATGTCATTCTTCTGCAAAGCAAAACAACAAAGAGTGTTGCAGCACCTTGAAGATTAATTTATTCTGACATAATGGCTTTCATGATCTATCACTTGTGGATTGAGACTTAGATATATGTATATAGTACGTTATATGTGTTAATTGGCTTACAAATGCCAGAATGTCTGTGCCATTGTTGTTTAAGCCGGAAGTGCAACTGAATTGAATGCCTATCCCTGCACCTGTGCTCATCTAACCTGCCCTTCATCTTCCTTTCAGAAATTGGTTCCTGGACCAATACACATCGCCTGGGAGTCTTCAGATAAACCAAGGCCCAGAAATATTTAGAAAGCAGTCACTGTTGACCTGTTCTCTACTGGAGCTGGTAATTTAGAATATTTCCCCCTTAGTAACTACTTTCCTTTTATTAATGCAGAATTTGATGGCAAAATAGTGTGGTACTCAATTTTTCCTAATTATTTATTTATTTATTTTTAGATTACCTATTGCAGTTCCAGACTCTGGCTGTGTACACACCTTGCATTTAAAGCCCATGAGGTCCACTAAAGAATGCTGGAAACAGTAGTTCACCCCAGCACTCTTAACAAACTACAATTCCCAGGATTCTTTGGGGGAAGTCATGTGCTTTAAATGTATAGTGTGCATGCAGTCACAGTAAAGTAATGCAATGACACCTTCCTATGAATCTTGAAATGTTATATCCCCAGGATTAACATCAAGGGCCCAATAAGCATTGTGATCTGATCTGAACCAGTCATCTGTATGTAAAAGATTATATTCATAATTTTCTAGTTACACTGGTGTGTCTTCCCATAATTGTTAAATGTAGAGCATGATGGCTGTGCAGAAGATCACCTAAACAGAAAGAGGAAAACAAAACAAAGGTCCTAACTCAAAAGAAAAGTTCAGCACTCAGCTTTGAAAGCATTATTCACTGTGCTAAAAACAAACAAACTCAAAACAAACTCATAGACCTTTTTTCAGGTCTATGAATGGTTTGGGTTCAACATCTTACATTCGGTTTAGATTTCGTAATTTATATATTTTTCAAACGAGGAGGCAGATGAAAGGGAACAGATGGTACCAAGGATGGCGATTATTCCAACAGCTTCAAACTGGCTTTCTGTAATGATGCTGTGTGAAACTTCTAAAAAATTGAATTTGTGTAAAACTAAGCAAATACTATATAAATAGACTACCATACTTATGTGCGACCCAATTCAGCTGCAATATACTTTGGTATTACTTTCTCATCATGTAACATTGAAAAATACCACTGGAGGGCTCACTGATCCCATTTTACAACGCCTGGTTGTAGGGCAATATAGCTAACAATCTGCCTGTGTACAGCTCAGTCCTGTACATTTTTACTTAGGCTGCACTCTTATGCACACTTGTATGGAAGTAAGTCCCATTGAATTCACTGGGATTTAACTTCTGCATAGACACATATATAGGACTGTACTATTAGAAGTACTGCTAGGTTCATAGGATTCCAGAGAACTGCAGCCTTAGGAAATAATGATTGCATTTACTTGAATGTTTCTTCCCCTGCATACAGACATGCTCCGGACGAGACTGATAGCGGGTCCAGTGGTCAAAAACGAGTTATTCCCTAAAGGAGAACTACTTGAAAATGATTTACAGATGGTATTTAACTCCGAGTAGACTAGCTAAGGGACGCGGGTAGCGCTGTGGGTTAAACCACAGAGCCTAGGACTTGCTGATCAGAAGGTCAGCGGTTTGAATCCCCGCGATGGGGTGAGCTCCTGTTGCTCGGTCCCTGCTCCTGCCAACCTAGCAGTTCGAAAGCACATCAAAGTGCAAGTAGATAAATAGGTACCGTTCTGGCGGGAAGGTAAACGGCGTTTCCGTGCACTGCTCTGGTTCGCCAGAAGCGGCTTAGTCATGCTGGCCACATGACCCGGAAGCTGTACGCCGGCTCCCTCGGCCAATAAAGCGAGATGATCCTGGAGTCGGTCACGACTGGACCTAATGGTCAGGGGTCCCTTTACCTTTTAGACTTGCTAAGATGTATAAGACTGAATCAGATAAGTGCTGTAGATGCAATGAAGTTGAGGGTACATTCTTTCGTATGTGGTGGATCTGTAAAAGGATAACAGAGTATTGGGAAATAATTTATAATGAATTGGGGGGGGGGGATTAAAAGCCCCTTTCCAAAAAGACCAGAGTTCATTTTGTTGGGGATAATTCAGAAGGAAATTCCCAGGTGTCACAAAAAGGTTATTTACGTATGCCACCACGGCGGCCCGTGTTTCGTTAGCCCCCAAATGGAAAATGAGCAAGGTCCCAATTAAAGAAGAATGGCAACTTAAACTGATGGAATATGCGCAGCTTGCGGATCTAACATATAGAATATGAGAACAAGAAGAACATTCGTTTAAAGAATATTGGAAAATGTTTACTGAATATATGGGGGGAAATTGTGTGCACTTGAAAACGTGGGCAGTATTAAGATAAATTTAGCAGTTTAAATAAGTTTTGATGGAAGTAATAATGGAACGCTGAATGGTTTAGTTTATATAACATATGCAGGGATTTATGCTATGCAAAATGAACCCTGGAAAGAGATCAAGGGAAGTCATTGATATTTTAAGGTTGTTGAAATGAATACTCTAAATTGTAAAACACAAAAAATAATAAAAATGAGAGAGAGAGGTTTCTGCACGTGCTGTAGAGGGAAGTGAGGGGCAAATGGGGCTCATTAACCTGGGAAGGTAGCCCATATAAGAGAAAGAAAACTGATCCTAAGTAATAGGGAAGTAATAGTGCCACTGTATTCTGCTCTGGTCAGACCTCACCTGGAGTACTGTGTCCAGTTCTGGGCACCACAGTTCAAGAAGGACACTGACAAACTGGAACATGTCCAGAGGAGGGCAACCAAAATGGTCAAAGGCCTGGAAACGATGCCTTATGAGGAACGGCTAAGGGAGCTGGGCATGTTTAGCCTGGAGAAGAGGAGGTTAAGGGATGATATGATAGCCATGTTCAAATATATAAAAGGGAGAAAGGTTGTTTTCTGCTGCTCCAGAGAAGCGGACACGGAGCAATGGATTCAAACTACAAGAAAGAAGATTCCACCTAAACATTAGGAAGAACTTCCTGACAGGAAGAGCTGTTTGACAGTGGAATGTGCTGCCAAGGAGTGTGGTGGAGTCTCCTTCTTTGGAGGTCTTTAAGCAGAGGCTTGACAACCATATGTCAGGAGTGCTCTGATGGTGTTTCCTGCTTGGCAGGGGGTTGGACTCAATGGCCCTTGTGGTCTCTTCCAACTCGATGATTCTATGATTCTATGATCCTTTGCTTTGTGAGATATCTTCAGGAGAAGAAAAGGCTAAGAAGTAAAGCCTACACATACCTAGAGTGAAGTCCCTAAGGTGCTTGGATAGCGCCTCCTTCCAGCAGTTCCTGCAGCTAAGCTGATGCCAAACATATCGCTCTGTTTTCCTTTGGAGTATATCAGTGAGGCTGAGGGAGCAGCCCCGGACCGCCATACACACTGCCAAGGCTTGGGCCCCGGGGAGGTAACTTTAGTGCTGCTAACACAGCAGTTTGACTTCGCCCATTGTCACTGCATTGTCTCGTGAAGCAGACAAATACCAACAGTACGGTACTAATGAAACGGATTTGTAAAAACGTTACATGGAAGAAGAAGAAGGAAAAAAAAATACGAGGCACTACACTTCTGTAAAACAAGAAAATCCTTAATAAAAATATTTTTTTAAAAAAAACAGTACGGTACTCGAAAGCTTGTTTATTGAACACTTCTGATTTGTTTGTGTTAAGTTGTGGGTGAACATATCAGATGACACAGCAATTCTTCTAACAGCTCTTGTTTATTCAGAGGCCAGAACAGAACTGAACTGAAGAGCTCAGCCAGCCTGCTTATATAAAACTCCAGAACAATGTAACTGTAGCAACTTTCTAAAACTATCCAATCACCGAACATCACTTTCGATCCTTCATTTGCATAACTATCTACAGTATCCCCCTGATGGCCCAGGGTGAGAGCTTCAGTACATAACACCTTGTGAAGAGGTTATGCAATATCGTGTCAAGTAGTCAGTGCTGTTTTTCTAGAAAAAGAGGTGCCAGAACTCACCATGAACACCTCTCTTGTGCTCTTATAATGGCAGTGGTACCCACCTGAGAGTTCCAATGAGTTCTGGCTGGAAAAGAGCCCTGCAAGTAGTTGTTATTCCACACTTCCCAGTGTGTTCCCCATCACTTTCATTACCATAAAAAGTTTGATCTAATGTGTTTTTTGGAAACATGTTTGTTGTGAGCAGGGCCAGATTTAGTTTTGATGAGGCCCTAAGCTCTTGGAACTTTGAAGTGTCAGGCATAGCTCTAATGGCTTTAGCCCAAACGTAGCAGAGTTTTCCTGCACAGCGAAGAAGCTAGTTGAGGTGGAAATGACTTGTCAGCTAGACTCAGAATAACTATTTACAGGATTTATTAAAAGGAAAAATAAAACCAGCAGAGTTTCTGCATACAAAGCAAAGCAAAATAAATCCTTTCTCTCTCTCTCTCTCTCTCTCTCTCTCTCTCTCTCTCTCTCTCTCTCAACCAAACACAGCACTTCTACTCCTAACACACCCTCCTAACACAAACTGTGCTAGCATTCCTAGATAACAGAGTTGAGTGCTGGTCGTTAACCAATCAGAGTAAGTCCTTTCTAGGTCAAGCAGACCTTGGTTTTCTGCCAAGAGTAAATTGACACTGCCTTGAGTTAATTGTGTGAAGCCAGAATCTGTAAGTTTTCGTGAGAATCAATTAACAGAAACTGAACACCCCCTCACAGATTCTGCTGGACAATTAACATCAAATAACACCTATGTAGGAGATTATTTTTCCAGCAAACCTAAACCCTTGCACATTTGCTTGTTCTTTATCTTTGCCAATGGTTTAGTTAATACATCTGCTACATTTTCTTCACTTGATACATAAGTACATGTGATTATATTGTCTTGTACACAGCAACGTACATTTTGGTATTTTACAGAGATATGTTTGGAACATGATTTGAAACCCTCTGTTTTACTTAAGGTTATACAAGCCTGATTAGCAATGTAAACTCGTACTGGTTCTCCACAATTTACATTTAAATCTGCTAACAAATGCTTGAAATAAATCACCTCGTTGCACAATTCACTCAATGCGGCGTACTCGGATTCCGTTGATGACACACTTACAACGTCTTGCTTGCGTGACCGCCAGCTGATTAAAGCTCCACCGACCATTATGACTAGTCCTGTGACAGATTTTCTATCTGGCAAATTTCCCCAGTCACTATCACAGTAGCAACTCAACATTTCATCCTCTGAAGAATTTAATTGTAACATATAGCCAATTGTCTGTTTGAGGTATCTCAGAACTTGTTTTACCCCTTTCCAGGCATTTAGTGTGGGTTTTGAGACCAATCTACTCAATATGCCTACTGCATAGCTAATATCAGGTCTGGACCACTGTGCTAGATACAATAAACTTCCAATTACAGAATGATATACATCAGGATGTTCAAATTCAGGACTCTCATCTATATGAAGTGTTTTTATGAAACCTGGATCCATAGGCACCACTGCCCCTTTGCAATCCTGCATCCTGTATGTAGTCAGTAGTTGTTTAACCTTGTTCTGCTGACTAATTAGGCAGCTGCCATCTTGGGCCCAGCACACTTCCAACCCTAGATATGTCCTCACCGGGCCTAAGTCTTTCATTTTGAACTTACTGGACAATTGCTTGGCAAACCTTTTAGTTTGTTTATCTGTTTTGCAAGCATACAATACATCATCTACATAAATCAGACAAAACTCTTGATCACTGCCTGTACCACGTACATAAACACAATTGTCAGCTGTACTCTGCTTGAAACCAAATGACACTAAGGCCTCATGGAAACATTTGTTCCAAGATCTTGCCGCCTGTTTGAGACCATATAAAGCTTTGTTTAATTTCAACACTCTATTGGAACCTGTCTCATAACCAGGCGGTTCGGCTAGGTACAGGTCTTCTGATATTGATGCATGTAAATATGCAGTCTGGATATCAAAATGGTTTAACAGGAGTTTTCTCTTTGCTCCAAGCGTTAGAATCAGCCTTACACTGTCCCCCTTAGCAGTAGGGGGAAAAGTCTCGTCATAATCTTTTCCAGGCCTCTGAGAGTATCCTTGAGCCACTAAACGAGCTTTGTATTTGTACTCTCCTGTCACCAGTGGTTTACGTTTGTACACCCACCTGCAGCCTACAATCTTTGCCCCCTCAGGCGCTGCTACTGGTGTAAAGACCTTGTGCTCATTCAGAGAGGACATCTCTTCTTCCATTGCCTGTTTCCAGAGCTCTGCCTCCTCTTTTGGTAACTTTAACACTTCCTGAAAACTCTTGGGCTCTGCAATTACACTAAACACATTTGCAGTATCTGGAGAAAAACGCACCGGAGGCACTCCTTTGTTTTGTCTTTTAGACCTTCTGGGAGAAAATTTTTCTTCTGACCCACTTTCCTCCTCAGAACTACGACCTCTCTTTTGTTGCTTAGCAACTGGTCTCTGGCTAATTCCACTTTCTTGAGAGCTCTTATCTGAACTTTCCTCCCCCTCAGACTCTGATTCTCTATGTTTACCTTCAGAGTCATGAAGCTCCTGGGAAGGTTCAAACCAAACCTCAGTATTGGCATGTAGTCTCTCCCAGCCACTATGTTCACAAAAACTGACATTCCTGGAGATCACAATGCCATTTGTCCCTTCAGCAAAGCGGAAACCTTTTCCCAGCTCCTGGTAGCCCACAAACACTAACTGTTTGGTCTTAGGATCTCCCTTCTTTCTCATTTGTTTTGGAATTAATACCCAGGCTTTTGATCCAAACACATGCAAATGGTCAATTTTGGGTTTTTTCTGAAACAATTTAAAGTATGGAGTTGTACCTATTGTTTGATGAAAGAGCCTATTTTGGAGATAACACGCGGTGAGCATGCTCTCCCCCCAATAAGACATGGGCAAATCAGCATCATCAAGCATGGCAAACATAATCTTTTGTAAAGATCTGTGTTTTCGTTCTGCAACGCCATTCTCCTCTGGGGAAAAAGCATTCGTTTTTCTATGCCCAATGCCACGCTTTTGTAACCAATCTCTAAAAGCATTTGACATAAATTCACCACCTCTGTCCGTCTGAATCCTTCTGAGTTTAAGGGACAGAAATCTTTCCACAGATGCCACCCAGCCTTTAAACTTAGTGAACACGTCACCCTTATTCTTCATGGGAAAAACCCAAGAGTAACGTGTGGCGTCATCCACAATTGTTAATGAAAAACGCGATCCACCCCTGCTTACAGCAAATGGACCAATTACGTCCATGTGAACCAGCTGTAGCGGTGACTCACTAACTCTGTCACTTCTGGGGTAAGAGACTCTGTGGGTTTTAACCTTTTTACAAACATTACAATCAAGGTACTTGTTACAACTCTTTAAATTACCCCCATCAGCCAATTCAGACATTTTTAGTACACTTTTCCAGCAAGCATGCCCCATTTTCCTATGCAATAAGTGCACACAGTTGTCATGTATAGCTTTGTTATTCACTGCAGGCTGAGATTTACTGACTACTGCTGCAACTTGAGATCCTGCTTTAAGCCAAAACAAGCCTCCCTCTGACTTAGCAGTGCCTAAAATCTCACCAGCCTTCTTAATAATGCAACTGTCTCCTTCAAAATACACTTTAAACCCAGCTTTTAGCAAACAATCTACAGACATCAGATTGCTCCTTAATGAAGGCACACAAAGTACATTTTGCAGGCATTCACGAAGACAAGGAACAAAAACTGCACCCCCCGAAATCACTTCAGAGGTACTTCCGTCTGCTAGGGCCACCTGGCTGCGCTGTGCTGAGTTCTTGGAAACAAACAATTCATCTGAATTTACGATGTGCCGAGACGCGCCCGAATCGACCACCCAGACAGTTTGTTTCTCATCAGCAATCTTGACCTCAGCGGTCACCAGCTTTGCCGACTGTTTTCGTTTGAAGAATTTCTTTTTTCGCTGCTGCTGCTGCTGCTGCTGATCTCGTCTCTGCTCCTGCACCGGCCACTGAGACTTGACCAACTCCGGACATTGTCGTTTTAGATGCGCTGAAGACCCACATCGGAAACAACGCCTAACAGCAAACGCTGACTCCTCACCGGTACGCTGCTTTTGCTTCACCTCTGGCACGGCATGAGAACTCCTTCCAAACCGCCCGCCTGTAGAAGCCTCTGCAGCAAATGACCTTTCTTGCCTCTTCTGCCATTCTTCAATCAAACGCCCAGTAACATAACTGACTGATAAATCACGCTCCTGTATGCCTTCTAGAGACAAAACTAAATTATCCCAGCTTTCCGGGAGAGAACTCAAAATAATAGCCACCTTCTCCTGCTGGTCTAACGCACAGTCTCTTTCCTGTAGCCCAGTAAACTTTAACTGTAAACTGTGTAGGTGTTCCTGCATTGTAACCCCAGGCTGCAACGTTGCCTTGTACAATGCCTTGCGAATGAACAGCTTGGAAACTGCTGTCTCACGCACATGGAGTTCTTTAAGTGCTTGCCACACACCTCTAGCTGTCTTGATTCCCCTCACATACGGCAACTGGGAATCTTCCAGCCCCAAAACAATTGTGGCCCTTGCTCTTTGGTCTTTATCAAGGTCTTCATCATCAGGCTTCGCAGGAAACTTACTCACCACTTGCCAGAGATGATCCCTCTGCAGCACTGCCTGCATGCGTTCCAACCACAGCAAGTAATTGGAGTCATTCAGACGCTCAAAAGCCATCTGAACTGGTTGTGAGGCCATCTCGAGAGCGATGTCCCTGGAACCCGGAACCGGCTACTCACGACCACCGAGAGAGAAAACAGGAACCACAGCACCCAGCACTCACACACTGCAGCTGTTGTCCTTGTGTCCACTGCGTCACCAGCTCACAGCAGTCAGGAACCAGCCAGTGTCCATCTGCTGCACCAACAGGAACAACAACTTCTGGAACTACTGGAACCAACACCGTTGATGCTGACACCACCACAACTCAGGCTGGCAGCACAATACCCATAACCTCTTGGAACTTTGAAGTGTCAGGCATAGCTCTAATGGCTTTAGCCCAAACGTAGCAGAGTTTTCCTGCACAGCGAAGAAGCTAGTTGAGGTGGAAATGACTTGTCAGCTAGACTCAGAATAACTATTTACAGGATTTATTAAAAGGAAAAATAAAACCAGCAGAGTTTCTGCATACAAAGCAAAGCAAAATAAATCCTTTCTTTTTCTCTCTCTCTCTCTCTCTCTCTCTCTCTCTCAACCAAACACAGCACTTCTACTCCTAACACACCCTCCTAACACAAACTGTGCTAGCATTCCTAGATAACAGAGTTGAGTGCTGGTCGTTAACCAATCAGAGTAAGTCCTTTCTAGGTCAAGCAGACCTTGGTTTTCTGCCAAGAGTAAATTGACACTGCCTTGAGTTAATTGTGTGAAGCCAGAATCTGTAAGTTTTCGTGAGAATCAATTAACAGAAACTGAACATAAGCTACTGAAGGTAATGGGGCCTTTATATGTCCAGCAGTCCTTTGTCAACAACAAATTGTCACTGTTATTTGTGTTGAATATATGCTATATGGTAAGGTATGAACATAATAGGTATCTAAATCCATTTGCACATGTTGCCATGCAGCCAGTCCATGCAGAATATAGGCACCCTATATCTAGAAATGAGCAAACCAGTGATATTGGTAGCAGGCTAGCAGGCGGGGCCCATTACTTACATCCTAGGAGCCTACACAGCACAAAACACTGTTGCTGTATGTAGGTTTGATTTTATTTGTTTTTTATCTTATATTTTGGAAATGTACATTCAGTTTTTTCCCCTTTAAATTTTTTTGGGGGGCCCCAAGAGAGTGGGGCCCTAAGCTATAGTTTGTTTAGCTTATATGTAAATCTGGCACTGTATGAGAGCACAAAGTCCACTTCAACTGTGCAACCTAAATCTGCTGGCATAAGGTTGAATTGGAGCCCACTGGAAGCCTAGATGTGTCCATCGTTGGCCCATCCACGAGGCAGACTGAGACAGCCACCTCAGGAAGCGAAACCCGTGGAGAAGCAGTGATGGTGGATTCCAGATTCTGGTGAGACCTCATGAGAGCTTGGAGGGCTCTCTGACATCTTACTACTGCTTCTCCTGGCTTCTCTGGTGCCACCACCCCCGCTGCCAGAGAAGCGAGGACGCAGAAGTGTCTCCCAGGATCTGGCAAGATATTGCAGGGCTCTTGTGAGAACTCACCAGAAGCTGCTGTTGCTTCTCCTTACTTTTCTGATGGCACCATGGATGATGCCCTGTCCACCCATTGGGTGGACCCTTGAGCACAATTCAAAGTGTTGGTGCTGACCTTTAAAGCCCTAAACAGCCTCGGCCCAGTATACCTTAAGGGAGCGTCTCCGCCCCCATCGTTCTGCCCGGACGCTGAGGTCCAGCGCTGAGGGCCTTCTGGCAGTTCCTTCAATGCGAGAAGCAAAGCTACAGCAAACCAGGCAGAGGGCCTTCTCGGTAGTGGCGCCCGCCCTGTGGAAAGCCCTCCCATCAGATGTCAAAGAGATAAACAACTACCTGACATTTAGAAGACATCTGAAGGCAGCCCTGTTCAGGGAAGGTTTTAATGTGTGACATTTTAATGTATTTTTAATCTTTGTTGGAAGCCGCCCAGAGGGGCTGGGGAAACCCAGCCAAATGGGTGGGGTACAAATTTATTATTATTATTATTATTATTATTATTATTATTATTATTATTATTACCACCAGCTAAGCAACGAGAAGCAAGCTGTCTTTCAGCCCCCGGCTGAGTTAGGCAGTTTACACACCATACATTTACTTCCCTTACGGAATACTTGGAGCTGTATTTAGTTAAGGGTGCTTGGAGTTGTAGCTGTGTGACAGTTAAACTATATACAGTTTCCAGAATTATTTGGGAGAAGTCAGGTGCTTTCAATGTAGGGTGTACGCAACCTTAAAGGGTAGCATTTTAACTTTCAGCCTCAGCATCTTTGCTGTTATGGGTCTTTTCAACCAGGCCTTTCCCTGACTTGATCTACATCAGGCATCCCCAAACTCGCCCCTCCAGATGTTTTGAGACTACAATTCCCATCATCCCTGACCACTGGTCCTGCTAGCTAGGGATCATGGGAGTTGTAGGCCAAAAAGATCTGGAGGGCCAAGGTTGAGGAAGCATGATCTACATCTGATACCCTTTTTAAAAATGCTAGCTGTTTTGTAGGTTTTTTTAATTGGGTTGTTGGTTTTGTTTTGATTTTATGTATTTTATATTTTATGTGAAACGCCCTGAGACCTGCGGGTATAGGGCGGTATAGAAATTAAATAGAAGAAGAGGAGGAGGAGGAAGAAGAAGAAGAAGAAGAAGAGGAGTAGAGTGGACTGTGAAGAAGAATAGGATTCAAAATGAGCTTCCCCCTGCCCTGTTTTTGGCACCTCCACTGGTAGAGTTCCACCAACAGTGGGGATGCACTGGTATATCACTGACATTATGCCAGCATGAGGCTCTTAGGCATAGCATTTGTAGCTCAGATCCACTAGCGCTCAGGAATTATTTCAAATTCCAAGGTGCTACCATTAGCATAAGGGACGCAGGTGGCGCTGTGGGTTAAACCACAGAGCCTAGGACTTGCCGATCAGAAGGCTGGCGGTTCGAATCCCCGCAACTGGGTGAGCTCCCGTTGCTCGGTCCCTGCTCCTGCCAACCTAGCAGTTCGAAAGCATGTCAAAGTGCAAGTAGATAAATAGGTACCGCTCTGGCGGGAAGGTAAACGGCGTTTCCATGCGCTGCTCTGGTTCGCCAGAAGCGGCTTAGTAATGCTGGCCACATGACCCGGAAGCTGTACGCCAGCTCCCTCGGCCAATAAAGCGAGAGGAGCGCTGCAACCCGAGTCGTCCGCGATTGGACCTAATGTTCAGGGGTCCCTTTACCTTTACCATTAGCATAAGCTGAGCATTCGATAGTTTCCTTAAACACATATACAGTGGTACTTCGGGTTACTTATGCTTCAGGTTACATATGCTTCAGGTTACAGACTCCGCTAATCCAGAAATAGTACCTCGGCTTAAGAACCTTACTTCAGGATGAGAACAGAAATTGCACAGCGGTGGTGCAGCAGCAGCGGAAGGCCCCATTAGCTAAATTGGTGCTTCAGGTTAAGAACAGTTTCAGGTTAAGAACGGACCTCCAAAACGAATTAAGTACATAACCAGAGGTACCACTGTAAAGCAAGTCTAGCCCTTCATTTCCTTCCGTCATTTGTTTTTCCACTGTCTTAATTTCGGCCTGTCCTTTTCTCATACTCTTTAGGTGACCTGTCCTTAGGTCAGCCACCCGCCTCACAAGGCTGTTGTGAGATATCCCACGTACAGCTCCTTGGCGGAAACGTCGGGACATGAGCTCCAATATGTCGGGATATGAGCTCCAATATGTGACGTGTTTGAAAGATGCACATCTCCAGCAAACCTCCAGGGCAGCCTTTTCCAACTTTGGGGTCCCCAGTTGTGTAGGACTACAACTCCCATCATCCACAGCCAGTACAACCAGTGGTCAGGGATGATGGGAATTGTAGTCCAACAACATCTGAGGACCCAAACAAGGGAAAGCAGCTCTACAAGAAAGGGAGTTTGCAGTTGTGAGGCAGCCTCTGAGAACATCTCTCGACGTGCCTCACTGCATGCAGACGGTACGCTTAAGAAGATGTTCTCAGTTAATCCTCATGTTTACGATAGCAGAGAGGACAGGACCCACAGTATGTTGGGTTGAAGCTGCTAATAACCAGTGCAGAAAGTGGAGAGCTGGCGTAAATTGCTCCTGATGACTCATGCTTCTCAGGAGGTGGGCTACTGCGTGAGCTTCTGGTTGCACGTAGAAAACGAACATTGCTTTACTATGAAAAACACGAAGCTTTTTTTTGTGTGTGGGGGGGTGTCAGATCCAGAGGTATGCCATTTCCCTGTTTCCAACTTTTCCTATCTCTTTTTCGTTATCCAGCGGGAGTGTGTCATTTTGGGCTTTGTGTTGATTTTGTATTACTTTAGATTTGAAATATATCTAAGAACAATACAACACCCATTTCGGTTTCAAAATAAAATAGGTTTATAGTTTATAGAGCAGATTTAGATGCCCAGAAGTTGGAAGTTTCCCATTCCTACCACACGTTCTGTCTCATTCACACATGACCAGCATTACTTAAAAAGAGTAGATAAATCACACAGAGGTGCCACTGGTGACAGAAAAAAAAGGCTCATTTCTTCATATTTAAAAGGATGGCTTTGGATTCTAAGTCTACATGATGAGAACTTGTTTCATGGCTGCCTCATACGGGGGGGGGGGGGCGAGTTGGAACCTGGGAGTTTGGGACAGAAAACGCCCCCCGCCCCAAGGTTTAGTTTCCCCTGCCTGTCTGTTAATCTCAACTTTTCCCTCTTCTGACTGGAGGCATGCAACGTTGCTTATACCCAAACACACTCATCAAGGTAAAAGGTAAAGGACCCCTGGGACAGTTAAGTCCAGTCAAAGGCGACTATGGGGTTGCGACGCTCATCTTGCTTTCAGGCCAAGGGAGCCAGCGTTTGTCCACAGACAGCTTTCTGGGTCATGTGGCTAGCAGGACTAAACCGCTTCTGGTGCAATGGAACACTGTGATGGAAACCAGAGCGCACAGAAATGGCGTTTACCTTATCGCTTCAGTGGTACCTATTTATCTACTTGCACTGGTGTGCTTTCGAACTGCTGGGTTGGCAGGAGCTGGGACAGAGCAACGGGAGCTCACTCCATCGCAGGGATTCAAACTGCTGAGCTTCCGATCAGCAAGCCCAAGAGGCTCAGTGGTTTAGACCACATTGTCACCCAGCATCGAGAGCAAAATTTGAACGTTGTAACCTTACTGAAAGCTGCTAAGCCAAAGAAACAGAGCTTATATCCACAAATGCAGTGCGGAAAACATACAGTCACACAGACAGAAGGCAGCTGAGATTTGGGTTATCCCAACCAATACCTCTCATGATAAGCCATGCTGAAGCAACTCTCATCATCACTAACCCACAGGGAGAATGGAAGGGAAAACCTACAATGCCATCTGAAACCTCCCACCCACAGGCCCACGTTGCTATGGCGACGTTGCTAGCCCACTCACATCAAGGCAGCAGTAGCATCACCTTGGGCGAGACAGGATGTTAAAGTGGGCGGGGAGCACAATGAGCATTTATCTTCTCGTGCAGGAGAAAGAAACTCTTGGATGCGCTTCTCGCCCCAAGGTTTCCATTCGCGGAGACACCCAAAGTAAACGCACATTAAATCAACAACAACAACAAAGGAGTAGCCACGTTAAGACTTTTGCAGCAAAGAATTGTGTGACACTGCAAAAGAGCAACACATTTATTATGGCCGAAGCTTTGGCAGGCCATAACACTCTTAGGTGTTGTTCTTTGCATACAAAGAAGGCACACAGCGACCACAGTATAAATAAGAAGTACAGTGGTACCTCGGGTTAAGAACTTAATTCGTTCTGGAGGTCCATTTTTAACCGGAAACTGTTCTTAACCTGAGGTACCACTTTAGCTAATGGGGCCTCCCGCTGCCGCCACGTGATTTTTGTTCTCATCCTGAAGCAAAGTTCTTAACACGAGGTACTATTTCTGGGTTAGCAGAGTCTGTAACCTGAAGCGTATGTAACCTGAGGCATCTGTAACCCGAGGTACCACTTTACAAAGTGCTAGCTGATGCATCTTAATGTACAAAACAGCCCTAGATATGAGCTTTCAGCATCTCACCCCCGAAAACGGATCTCGTATCCTGATTGCTAGAGGGTTTTTGTTCCTTAATGAGTGCTTTGATAGATCCAGCTTGTGCTTGTCGTGTAACCGTTGTCCTGTATAAATTGCAGAGCATATTTTCTCTATTGCTTCCTGCTTGACGGCTATTGAAGAGACCGGAGTTGACTTTGTGTCAGTCAAAAAGTAATGCTCCAAATAAAACACAGTGCTATTCTTCTAGGAAAAAGGGTGCCGGAACTCACCATAAAAGCAAGGAACTTTCAAAACTGTGGTTTGCCTCAGTCCATTCTACACTCTCAGAACCCTGCCATCTTAGGACTGGATTTCATGTCATATGCACACAGAAGTAGCATGGCAGATTCCCCCCCCCCCATAGAGTTGGAAGAGATCCCAAGTGTCATCTAGTCCAGGCCCCCTGCAATGCAGGAACCTCAACTATAGCATCCAAGACAGATGACCAACCTCTGCTTCAAAGGACGGAGAGTCCATAACCGACCGAGGGAGTCTGTTCTACTGTTGAACAGCTCTTAACGTCAGAAAGTTCTTCGTGAAGGAATCTGCTTTCTTGTAACTTGACCCATTGGATTGGGTCCTACCCTCCAGAATAGGAGAAAACAAGCTTGCCCCATCTTCCATGCCACAGCCCTCGAGGTATTTGAAGTTGGCTATCATATCTCTTCTCAGTTCCCTCTTATCCAGGCTAAACATACCCAGCTCCTTCAACCATTCCTCATAAGGCTTGGTTTCCAGACCCTTGATCATCTTGGTCGGCCTCCTATGCACACGTTTCAGCTTGTCAATACCCTTCTTAAATTGTGGTGTCCAGAACTAGACACAGTATTCCAGATGTCATCTGACCAAGGCAAAATAGAGTGGCACTATTACTTCCCTTGATGTGGACACTCGACTTCTGTTGATGCAGCCTAAAGAGCATAAGCTTTTTTTGCTGCTGCATCACACCATTGACTCATGGTAAAAAGCAGAGACATCACCTTGCCAACAAAGGTCCGTATAGTTAAAGCCATGGTTTTCCCAGTAGTGATGCATGGAAGTGAGAGCTGGACCATAAAGAAGGCTGATCGCCGAAGAATAGATGCTTTTGAATTATGGTGCTGGAGGACACTCTTGAGAGTCCCATGGACTGGAAGAAGATCAAACCTATCCATTCTTAAGGAAATCAGCCCTGAGTGCTCACTGGAAGGACAGATCGTGAAGCTGAGGCTCCAATACTTTGGCCACCTCATGAGAAGAGAAGACTCCCTGGAGAAGACCCTGATGTTGGGAAAGATGGAGGGCACAAGGAGAAGGGGACGACAGAGGACGAGATGGTTGGGTAGTGTTCTCGAAGCTACCAGCATGAGTTTGACCAAACTGCGGGAGGCAGTGGAAGACAGGAGTGCCTGGCGTGCTCTGGTCCATGGGGTCACAAAGAGTCGGACACGACTAAATGACTAAACAACAACAACATCACACTGTTGACTCATGGTAAGCTTGCGGTTTACTAGACGCTTTCCACACATACCACTGGCAAGCCAGGTGTCTCTCATCTTATATTTGTGCAGCTGGTTATTTTTACCTAAGTGGAGAACCTTACATTTGTCCCCATTGAAATTCATTTTGTTAGTTGAGGCCCGGTTCTCCAATCTGTTAAGGTCATTTTAAATCCCAGTTCTGTCTTCTGTGGCATTAGCTGTCCCTCCCAGTTTGGTGTCACCTGCAAATTTGATGAGCATTCCCTCGATTCCTTCACACAAGTTGTTTATAAAGATGTTGAACGACAACACGCCCAGGACAGAACTCTGCAGCACCACACCTGTCACTATTTTTCCTGAGTGATGACGAAACATTAGGAAGCACTTTTGGGGTATGGTCAGTCAACCAGCTACAAATCCACCTAACAGTTAACTCATGCAGTCCACAGCTTCCTTGCAATATCATGGGAGACCTTGTCAAAAGTCTTGCTGAACTCAAGATGCACATGCATGCAGCAAGAGTTACATGAGAGGCTCACGTTTCTTTGCACTACTGGGGAAATATTCGGGTGAGGTTTGTTTGCTTTTGCAGAATATTGCTCCTCTGAAAATGATCTAACACTTCAGGAGACTGGAAAAGGGAAAAAGAGATTAAGGGTACATATTGATATAGGAATGTATTAGATAAAATGTAAAGAAATATACAATAATAAGAGTACATTCATTTGTAAAAATATACAATAAGATTGACAGGAAGTCCATAGTGTTGGTACAAATATTATTTTGAAATGGTTTTATGTCTTTGTTTTTTCTTTCTTTCTTTCTTTCTTTCTTTCTTTCTTTCTTTCTTTCTTTCTTTCTTTTCCTCCTTTTTTCTTTCTTTCGGTACATTAATTTGGTATATAAACTTTGTATACATGTTGGAAATTATTTTATAATATGCCCTGTAATGTAATATGATAATGTATACATATGTGATATAAGAACGTTAATAAAAATAAAGGAAAAGGGGGGGGGAGAGAAAGTTCCCCCCAGAAATTTGGGCTTGCTTTACGTTGAACAAAACTCTATTGTTAGTTCATATCGGTGGATGAAGGAAGCATCGGTTTCAGAGAGGAGAGTCGAGAGTACTAGGAGCCAAACCCATTGCTTTCTCAAACAATAGCATACTAGGAACAATGGTTGTGTCCAGGGCTGGATTTAGGTTTGATGAGGCCCTAAGCTACTGAAGGTAAGGGGCCCTTTATATGTCCAGCTGTCCTTTGTCAACAACAAATTGTCGCTGTCTTTTGTGCTGAATATATTCTATATGGTAATTTATGGGCTAATAGGTATCTAAAGCCATTTGCACATAGCAAATAGGAGCCTACACAACACAAAACACTGTTGCTGTATGTAGGCTTTATTTTATTTGTTTTTTATCTTATATTTTGGAAATGTACATCCAGTTTTTTTCCTTTTAATATTTTTGGGGGGCCCCAAGAGAGTGGGGCCCTAAGCTATAGCTTGTTTAGCTTATATGTAAATACGGCACTGGTTGTGCTCCCAAATTCACAGATGGTGACAACTGGGAAGGCCATTTCACCAATGCAAGAAACTGAGTGTGAGAGACTGAGTTGTGGCAGAGATGAAATAGCTTGGCGGTAGTTAAAAAAAAAAAACAACTTCCAGTGTTAGAAATAAAAAGCTTACAAGCTATTATTGTACTTGAAATTACGTTTAATTAGAAAACCTGCCTTAGAGCATGCTGATCAAGGGAAAGAAGATGTGGTTGTGTAGCAAAAATGGCACATCTATCAGGGGAATTTAAAAAGAAGACAACCTATTTAACATGGGGAGTTACTTCCAGCTGCAAGAAAGAGATGACTTTGTTTGAACCGGTAAGATACATTGCCAAAAGTTTCATTTTTCCACAAGGAAGCCCTTTAAGATGGCTGTATCTGAAGCATTACTACAAATAATATTACTGTGATTTAGAAAGCTCTATGCTATGACTCTCTCTCTCTGTGTAGATAGATAGACAGATGGATAGATAGACCAACAGATAGGGGGGCAGGAAAGAGGTGAGGACCTCAACAGGTGTGAGTAAACGGTTTATTATGAAGCAATGCTGCATAACAAACTCAAGGAAGAATGCTGCATAGCTAACCTAAAGCACCTCAAGGCCTTCTGTCACAATATTTCCCCTTCCTTCCTTCCCTCTATGTGTGTCCCTCTCTTCCCAACGGCCTCATGATGCATGATGCTCTGAAGGCTCCTGATGGGATTATACCCAAAAGTGGGAAATAAATTTAAAAGGAGCTAATATGAGGCACAGGAAACAGGCAGAAGAGAGAGAAAAGGAGACTTTGGTTGTTTATATGCAGACCTGTCATTTCAATCTCTGTACAGTCATACCTCTTGTTAATTTTGCTTCAGGTTAAATCTTTTCAGGTTGCGTCCCACGGCGACCCAGAAGTAAAGTGGTACCTCGGGTTAAGAACTTAATTCGTTCTGGAGGTCTGCTCTTAACCTGAAACTGTTCTTACCTAAAGCACCACTTTAGCTAATGGGGCCTCCTGCTGCCGCCACGCTGCTGGCGCACGATTTCTGTTCTCATCCTGAAGTAAGGTTCTTAACCCGAGGTACTATTTCTGGGTTAGTGGAGTCTGTAACCTGAAGCATACGTAACCTGAAGCGTAAGTAACCCGAGGTTACCATTGTAATGGAAAGGGTTGCTTCCGGGTTTCGCCGCATGCGCAGATGCTCAAAATGACGCCACACGCATGCGCAGAAGCGGCGAATTGCGAATCGTGACCCGCAGACGCACAGACACGGGTTGTGTTCTGCTCATGTTGTGAACAGGGCTCTGGAATGGATCCTGTTCGCAACCAGAGGTACCACTGTATTGTATTTGAATGATAAATGTTGGAAATGCAAAGAAAATGAAGGTACATTCTTTCACCTTTGGTGGACGTGCCCAAGGATTAAGGCTTTCTGGGAGATGATCTATAATGAAATGAAAAAGGTATTTAAATATACCTTCCTGAAGAAACCAGAGGCCTTTCTCCTGGGCATGGTCGGCCAATTGGTGCCAAAGAAGGATAGAACTTTCTTTATGTATGCCACAACAGCAGCAAGAATACTTATTGCAAAGTACTGGACGACACAGGATCTACCCACTCTGGAAGAATGGCAGGTGAAGATGATTGACTATATGGGACTGGCAGAAATGACTGGCAGAATCCGAGACCAGGGAGAAGAGTCGGCGGAAGAAGATTGGAAGAAATTTAAAGACTATTTACAGAAAAATTGCAAAATTAATGAATGTTAGAATGATGTTGGATAGAAATTAAGTGGTTTCCAGCTGTAATGCTTTAAGAGAATATGGAAAAAAAGGTCTAGAAACAGGTTAAAATTTATTGATAAGGATTTGCTGAACTAACAATTTGAACTGGAATACAAAAAAGGGAGGTATGAGGAGGTCTGGGAAATAAGTTAATGAAAAATAAGCATTGGAAACCTTATGTGTTTTTTAAATATTTTCATTTTTGTATTTTTGTTATTCTTTTTATCTTCTCTTTTTTCTTTTTATTGTATTATTATTGTAAACTTTAATAAATATTCTTTTAAAAAAAGTATTTGAATGTAATGGATTTCATTTTATATTATTGCCAGCTGATGAAGAATGATCATTGAAACAGTTCATTATCCTGGAAGAACTGTTCTGTCTTCTGCTGTGCTCAGAGCACCCTACTACGACATTCGGTGCACCCATCACCTCACATTTGTAGGATATTGACTGTGGAAAGGCATTCTGCTCCCATGTTAGGGATCTTTGACAGCGACTCACCACTCCTACCATTCCTGTTCATGGAACGTTTCTTTGATTCTTATTCATTTTGTGACTCCGTGCACATATTATATGTCTTCTGCTTCTTTCTTTTTACAGCTTTCTCAGAGTTTGGAATGGGGAGGACTCCTGAACCAACAATGTATGTTTTCTGCAAGAGCTTGTCTCAGGCATAAGGCGCACGTTGACAGCGCAGCGTTTTGTTCTTCTGCCCGGAACGTTGCGTTGGATACAGTTCGGATTCTTCCCTCTCTGCCTCCTTTTGTGCGTTTCCCAGCTCCGCTCTGGATGCGGCAGCTTCTCTCGCCCATTGTAGTTCAGGTCACGTAGCAGTGACTGAACCAGATTGCATGAATAATGTGCTCTTTATTCCCTGATTGGATAAGAATGAATGCCTTCCACACCTACGTACATCCAATCTCCACTGCTTCCTGTGTGCTTGTTCTTCCTGAAGCTTTAATTATTTATCCTGGGAGAGAAGTTGACAGTTACAAGTAGTCACGACTCACCAGATTAACCCTCCAAGCGCCGGGCTTCATTTTCATACCAAGCAGGCTGGAAAAAGAAAGATTTAAACGCTAGCCGGTCTAAGTGGCAGGCCGTCTTATTAGAAAGGACGCCAGCCTAAATGATAGCGCCCCCCTTTTCCCTTTTAACGAGATCTAACCCGCCCGCCTTTGATGACATGCAAATTAAGTTAATATTCTTGCTGGTTTTAATTTGTAGACTCTGGACACGGATATGGATAGAATGTAATTAATAAGGATTTTGAAAAGTGAACGGGAATTTGACGGTTCATCTCCTGCATCTAGTCAAACTCTGTGTTTCCCGCAGGAGAGATTGGCTCACTCTCCTCCTGTTAAGACGCAATCAGGATGCAAGGATATAAGCAATGCATTATTTTTTTCTGGGGGTACGCAGGGGTACACATACCCCAAAACATTTTGTGAATCTAAGTTTGGCCTCATTGAGGGGCAGTATTTCAATATGAGTATGAAAATAAGAGTACAGTGGTACTTTGGGTTACATACGCTTCAGGTTAAATATGCTTCAAGTTACACACTCTGCTAACCCAGAAATAGTGCTTCAGGTTAAGAACTTTGCTTCAGGATAAGAACAGAAATCGGGCTCTGGCGGGGCTGCGGCAGCAGGAGGCTCCATTAGCTAAAGTGGTGCTTCAGGTTAAGAACAGTTTCAGGTTAAGAACGGACCTCCGGAACGAATTAAGTACTTAACCTGAGGTACCACTGTACCCCTAAACCAGGGGTAGTCAACCGTTTTATACCTACCGCCCACCAATGCATCTTGATGGTAAAATTTCCTTACCGCCCACCAGCGCTCGATGGAAGAAGGATTCCACTTGCGCTGTAGAACCCCCAGCGCCCACCTAGAATCCTGAAACGCCCACTAGCGGGCGGTAGGACCAGGTTGACAACCCCTGCCCTAAACATTTTTTAAAGGAAAAAAGCACTGGATATAAAGGATGCAGAAAACGAGCTGAAAATGGCTTTGAAGAACTATTACAGTTTTGTCACCTGGCAAAGATGCATAACTGAATTTGGGGACTAAATTAGCCTTGGGCTCTTTGATGACCTATATCTAGAGCAGGATGGATATAGTGCAACTCTGTCACTCCCCAGTTGCCCAGAAGGCAGAAAATGCTGCCCCTTAGAGCAGCAGGGGCATCTGTTTTCCTGTCTGTGCACCATACATTTTAAACGTATGGCTTCCCCCAAAGAATATTGGGAAGCGAAAGGTAAACTACACTTCCCAGGATCCTTTGGGGGAAGTCATGTGTTTGGGTGTAATCCTAGACGCCTCCCTTTCCATGGAGGCGCAAGTTACAGCAACAGCCAAGGCGACATTTTTCCACCTTCGCCGCATCAAGCAGTTGGTCCCTTACCTTTCCCGCCCCAACCTGTCCACAGTGATCCATGCAACGGTCACCTCCAGGCTTGACTACTGTAATTCGCTCTGCGCGGGGCTGCCCTTGAAGCTGTCCCAGAAACTCCAGCGGGTGCAGAATGCAGCAGTGTGGCTCCTCATGGGGTCTCTGCCATGGGAGCATATCACCCAGTGCTTTTCCAGCTGCACTGGCTCCCGGTGGAGTACAGGGTCAGATTTAAGGTGCTGCTTTTGACCTTTAAAGCCCTTCGCTTGTTTTTATTATTGCTTGTTAGCCGCCCTGAGCCCGGCCTTGGCTAGGGAGGGCGGGGTATAAATAAAAATTATTATTATTATTATTATTAAACGTCCTTTAAATTTACGGTGCACGTGCAGCCCTGGGAGCTACAAGCTCTTGTGTTTTCTGTCTTGAACCCTGGAATGGTACAATAGTGTGTCACAGAGAGAAGCCGATAAAATGTATGTTGAGACTCAGCATGTTCCACAGGCCAGTGTACCTCACACAGGATACAAAGCGTAGGAAGTACAACTCATTTGTGCTTCCAGTTTTGGAGCTGCCACGTGAATGGCAAAGCTCTTTTTCAAGCCTCCGGGCCATTGTGACAGCCATTGCATTAAAATGGAGGACGTGCGTTCATTGCTGGTGCAATGGTTTATTTCTCAGGAACTGGCATGAGCACACACTTCAGCAAGGCTTCGGAGCCATTGACAACGGCTTGCAAGGCCAGATCTAAGGATTCTGTGCCGCATTTGTGCTGCAGTTTTTGCTAATCTGTCCATTTATAGGAGCAACTTCCCAAGCCAGATAAGGCAGCGATGTGTGTATCGGGCCCACCCATAGCAACAAAATTGCCATGGATACAGTGCATACAAAGGGGGAGGCTGCAAGGATGCTTTATTGTAATTATAGAAGTCTGCATTAGTGAAACAAGAAAAAGGCAAGGGTTCTTCTCATCCTCTTCTTGCTTCTTGCTGTTGCAATAGCCTAAGAACTGTTCGGCGTCTTCTCGTCCAATGAGAATAAACCCAAACGTCCAGCGTGGAGAAATCTGAATGTTGCGAGCCCATTCATGAATTTGTTTTCTCAGGAATGCTTTGAATCAGAACGCCCAACAGCAACAGCTTTTTCTCCTGATGCCGATGGTGGCTCTGATTCGCCTTTGGAAATTCACATGGCTGTGCATGTGTGTCAGATGAAATGTGCTGTGCGTGGGCAGAAAGGAATAGTCACATCAAAATGACTGGGGGCTTGCGTTCGCTTTATTTAATAATAATAATAACAACAACAACAACAACAACAATAATAATAATAATAATAATAAGTGTTGCTAAATGCTTAAAAGTCAGGAGCCATCAATGATGGTCAACACTCATTTCCCACCCCACAGAACTCACCAGAGGTTCATGTGAACTCTGTTTTTCCAGTGCTCAGGAGCCTCAGGTAGATAGTTCAGCTCTTATTAAGGCATAGAGAAAAGAAATTGATTTTTGAAATGTTCAGTAGTCGTCCACTGTGCAGATCAATTTTTGGTAACCTACAAGGATCTGGGTAGACAGAATTAGAGCTTCGTAGTGACATTTCTCCATTTCCTTGTTCTTTTCCTTTTGCCAGGGAAGTCTGCAGCCTCATGCATCGATAACCATCTTTACCATCCTCTCAAACAGCACTATTTATTCATTTGCAAAGCGCTTTCCAGTATTGTGTTCACAGGTGTCCTACGAGGCAGGTTGCTGCCATTTCCTCTTTTACAGATGGAAAACCAAAGCTGAGCAGAATGTCATTTGCCCAAGGCCACATACTGAATCTATGGTGCTGTCAACATGGAAACTGAACCTAGTTCTTCCACAGACAAGTTTGGCTTCTTGATCTTTTGGACCACTGTTACATCTGTTATGGTTGCCAATTTTTTCCTTATTGGTATTAACTTTAGTGTAATTGTTGAGAGCTATGGTTTTCCCAGTAGTGATGTATGGAAGTGAGAGCTGAACCATAAAGAAGGCTGATCGCCAAAGAGTGGATGCTTTTGAATTATGGTGCTGGAGGAGACTCTTGAGAGTCCTATGGACTGCAAGAAGATCAAACCTATCCATTCTGAAGGAAATCAGCCCTGAGTGTTCACTGGAAGGACAGATTGTGAAGCTGAGGCTCCAATACTTTGGCCACCTCATGAGAAGAGAAGACTCCCTGGAAAAGACCCTGATGTTGGGAAAGATGGAGGGCACAAGGAGAAGGGGATGGCAGAGAATGAGATGGTTGGATAGTGTTCTCGAAGCTACCAGCATGAGTTTGACCAAACTGTGGGAGGCAGTGGAAGACAGGAGTGCCTGGCGTGCTCTGGTCCGGTCCATGGGGTCATGAAGAGTCAGACACGACTAAACGACTAAACAACAACAACAACAAATTTTTGAGAGGCATCTAGGCCTTAGAGCAGGCGTGAGGAATATATGGCCCTCCAGATGTTGCTGAACTACAACTCCCATCAGCCACAGCAAGCATGGCCAACAGCCAGGGATGATGGGAGTTGTTCAGCAGCATATGGAAGGCCAAAGGTTCCACACATCTGCATTAGAGAGTTGTCATGTACCAATCTTAATGGAGGCGGGGGAATGATTCCAGAAAAGTGCCTGGGTCTTTAACAGCTTCATAAAAGGCAAAAATTGAATGCAGAGATATTTTGCCCCCATAAAGAGAGGCAGCACATTTTAACCATATAGAGGCCATGATGGATTAATTTTCTCCGAAGTTCTGTAATCTGCCTTGCAAAAAAAGGGTGGGCGTGTGCCTAGCCCCATCTTTCTCTGGACTACAAAGGACCCACCATAAAAAAACCACTCTCTGTAAAATATTTCATTTTTGTGTGTGTTATGTCTGTGTAAGGCAGATAGACATTGGGTAAGCTTAGTCTTGGTTGGAGGGGCAATTGTATCCTGTTCAAAAGCTCCAGGAAGTGTGGCTCCTGTCCATGCCCAGATGGGGGCTAGGGCCATACCATTCCTCCAGTGGGGACCACTCGCGTGTCAAGACCCCAAGCCCCCCCGCCCCATGAAGAATAATGACACATGTACACAGTATATTAAGTTAATGGTTAATGGGCAAAATTTAGACCACAACTTTATTGGTTACAGAATGTGAGCGGTATTAGCTTAGGCACTGGAAGTTGAACAGACTGTATCTTACTCCTGCAGGGAGTCCTATAAGGGTAAACCACCAATAGGGGGAGCCCCACTTATACACATTGACTCGAGTTCCCCCATGGTTCCTGATATAATAATAATTTATAATAATAATTTATCATTTATACCCCACCCATCAGGCTGGGTTTCCCTAGCCACTCTGGGCGGCTTCCAACAGAATATTAAAATACAATAGTTTATTAAACATTAAAAGCTTCCCTAAACAGGGCTGCCTTCAGATGTCTTCTAAAAGTCTGGTAGTTGTTTTTCTCTTTGACATCTGGTGGGAGGGCGTTCCACAGGGTGGGTGCCACTACCGAGAAGGCCCTCTGCCTGGTTCCCGGTAACTTGGCTTCTTGCAGCGAGGGAACCGCCAGAAGGCCCTCGGCACTGGACCTCAGTGTCCGGTCAGAACGATGGGGGTGGAGACACTCCTTCAAGTATACTGGACTGAGGTATACTGGCATGGCCCCAGCCCCTCCATGGGCTTCAGACAAGATCCACACCCCCGGATCCCTTTAAAGGAATACCCTTCAACATGGAGGGGCAGGTGATGGCCACACCTCCCCTCCCCCAAACAGAGTCATACCAATGCCTAACCGCCAAACCTTACAAAGTTGTGACGATTGCTATGTGGTAGGCGAAAACCAAATGGCCAGTGTCAATTTGCTAGATGGAAAAATTCCGACCAGGCCCTTTCCCCTGTGTGTTCCATTATTACATCCATCAAAACTTATTTACACTGTTGAATTTATCTTAATGCTGCCAGTTGTTTCAAGTGTACACAATTCCCCCCCCCCCCAATATATTCAATAAAAATTTCCTGATCTTCTTTAAACGTATGTTCTTCCTGTTCTCTTATTCTATAAGTTAGGTCTGCAAGCTGCGCATATTCCATCAGTTTAAGTTGCTATTCTTCTTTAGTCACTCATTTTCCATTTTGGGGATAACAAAACACAGGCCACCGTAGTGGCATACATAAATAACCTTTTTTGACCCCTGGGAATTTCCATCTGAATTATCCCCAAGGAAAAGGACTGGTGTGTTTTTTTGGGTTTTTTTGTTTTTGTTTTGGAAAAGTGCTTTTAAACATTCCCCCCCCCCCAATTCATTATAAATTATTTCCCAATACACTTTTACCTTTTTACAGGTCCACTAGATATGAAAGAACGTACCCTCCATCTCATCGCATCTCCAGCACTTATCTGATTCAGCCTTATACATCTTAGCAACTCTACTCAGAGTTAAATACCATCTGTAAATCATTTTCAAGTACAGTGGTACCTCAGGTTAAGAACTTAATTCGTTCCGGAGGTCTGTTCTTAACCTGAAACTGTTCTTAACCTGAAGTACCACTTTAGGTAATGGGGCCCCTCCCACTGCTGCTGTGCCGCCAGAGCACGATTTCTGTTCTCATCCTGATGCAAAATTCTTAACCTGAGATACTATTTCTGGGTTAGCGGAGTCTGTAACCTGAAGCATATGTAACCTGAGGTACCACTGTAGTTCTCCTTCAAGGAATAACATGCTGTAAACTTCAGATCGCTCTTCCACATTCTCCATAAATGTCTCTAATCCCACTTCAGAATAATAGAATTGTACAGCTGGAAGGGACCATGAGGGTAACTTAGTCCAATGTCCTGCAGTGCAGAAATCTTTTGCCCAACGTGGGACTCAAACCTATGGCGTTGATATTAAGAGTCTCATGCTCTACCGAGTGAGCTGTCCCAGACTTTAAAGCCATCTAAACTACAGTGGTACCTCGGGTTACGGACGCTTCAGGTTACGCATTTTCAGGTTATGGACACGCTGAAACCCGGAAGCACCGGAACGGGTTACTTCCGAGTTTCAACACTTGCATGCGCAGAAGCACTGAATCACACAGAAACGCCAAATTGTGTCACGTGTGCGCAGACGCAGCACTGTGGGTTGTGAATGCTGCGGGTTGTGAACGTGCCTCCCACACGGATCACATTTGCAACCCTAGGTTCCACTGTAAGGTAAAGGGACCCCTGACCATTAGGTCCAGTCGTGGCCGACTCTGGGGTTGCGGCGCTCATCTCACTTTATTGGCCGAGGGAGCCGGCGTACAGCTTCCGGGTCATGTGGCCAGCATGACTAAGCCTCTTCTGGTGAACCAGAGCAGTGCACGGAAACGCCGTTTACCTTCCTGCCAGAGCGGTACCTATTTATCTACTTGCACTTTGATGTGCTTTCAAACTGCTAGTTTGGCAGGAGCAGGGACCGAGCAACGGGAGCTCACCCCGTCTCTCGGATTCAAACCGCCAACCTTCTGATCAGCAAGTCCTAGGCTCTGTGGTTTAACCCACAGTGCCACCCGCGTCCCAGATTCCCCTGTACTTGCCTTCCACTGTACTTGCCTTCAAAACATTGAATGCCATAAGTTAACAATGAACCATGTAGAATATTTCCTTTTATCTGCCTCTACTCTTGGACCAGTCATTTTGACTGAATGAACCAGGTTCTAATATTATGAGAGAGGGAGAATAACTTCTCTCTATCCATTATCTCAACACCAAGCATCCTTTTATTAACATCACTTTTGTCCTTAACCACCTTTTGTCCCTAAACTGAAAAGTACCAAACATTCTAGCTTCTCTTTACAAGGGAGCTGACCCATGACCGAATTTGCCCAGTGTACCTGGCGATGTGAATTCGTAGGCATCTAAGTATGTATGATCACATTCCTATCCTCAGGATGCCTAAACCAACTGAATGACTATTTGAGGGGTGAAACACATCACCACCCAAACAGTTCAAATACACATTGTAAAAAATAAAACAAAATAAAAATCGCTTGAAATGCCTTCTGTAAACAAGTGTATATTTTTGATTTGAATATCATGTTTATATCTTTTGAAGTTGATGTATATATATATATAAATTCTACCTGTGTGTGAAATGGAAGATTCCACTATTTAGAGAGTCTTTGTTGAATGAGTCATCCAGACTGTTTCTTATTGGCTGAGATACTTTGCATCCAAGGGATTGCCTGGCAGAGGCTGCAAGGCTGGGCTTCATTCACAGAAATGCTGCTATGCTAGCCAGCTCTTTCATTCAGATATACAGAGAATTCCATTCACATTTTCCAGGTTTTTTTTTTTTTTAAAATCTACTTCTAATGAAGGGAATCATTTCTGAATGACAGAGATTCCGGCTTGTTGCTGAACACAAGACCAGAAATGATCTATACGATGTATATTTGCTGTTGCTAGGGTAGCAGGAGGAAGCTGGGGCGGAGTGGGGGGGTGGAATGAATGCAGTTTGGATGTTGTAGCAGGTTTGCAGTGTGCTGAAAAGCTACTCTGCAGATCACTAGAAACCTGCTTTTACAATGAATAGGACATTTTCATTCATCGCTACTGGGATCAGAGGTGCTGCCTTCATTTCTGTATCATGAAGTCTTCTCATAAAATATGTGCAGTGAAGCATGCTACTGCGTTGATGCATTTTCCGTACTTAAGCCTTTAGTACGAAAAAGGAGTGTGGGCTACCCTCTGGGAAATTTGTTGACTTGCATGTTGCAGTTTTATTTATTTGCTTTTCAAAAAGTTGCGGTGCCATTCTGAATCTGTTTTCTTGCAGCATAAGTAACTGAAATCCATACACTGCTTAAACAAACCTCAGTCCTTCAGTGTACGGTTAATATTGGGTTGTCAGACTAATGTTAAATTTTGCATGCCTGCAACAAATCAGGGGATTTGGTGTGTGAGTTGAGGATCTTTTCAAGTAAGTGTGTTTTACGACTGCATTAGAGCATTTCCTTTTGTATTCATGTTCATTTTTGAAAGCGAGGCATCAGCTCATTGCCTTAAGTACTCTTGAATAATCCTCTCGTATTTCTTAGCTTTCAAGATTTAAATTTAGTATCGAGAGGTAAAGTTAAGATCTCCTTTGCATTAAATTGTGAGAGAAAAAGCAACCTTGTTTCAGAAGCCTCTTGCCACTGCCACACTCAACCCCCCCCCCCCCGCCCACCAAACACACGGGTGGGTGCATTTTTTGCCCAGCCAAAAGTTTTCAGTGTAATGCTGCATTAAAAACCCTCCCGAAGATCATTTTTCCTCTTGGAAATGAAAAAAGCAAAAGGATAATGGCATCACAGTTTTTAAAGAAAAACTGCAATGTGGCAATTATGGTAAAGAGCAGCACAGTTTTAATGCTTACCTGAAAGGAAAAGACTAGATTATTTACCATATACATTTCTCAACCCACACAGAATTTGAAATCCTCCTGTGTATTATGGGAGCCTTTCCAGGTATTTGTATGCTGGTGGGTTTGCCTGAACGTCGTTCATGAAATTGTTACTTTATTCCTGCCGAACTAAGGCATGCTGTATAAAGTCATCAGAACAGGACAGAAGGGGGAAAAATTAAAATGAAAAAGTAGTTCGGGTAGTGGTGGGGAGGTTAACGCAGTTATACTTGGAACTATTGCAGTCACTCACCTCTGGTTGCAGAAATGGGGTAGGAAGGAAAGATGGGGGAGAATCTGTTTAAGAGAGGAAAAGGAAATTTGAGAATTGATTGGTGGTAGTGTGCTGTAAGTGGGTGGATTTTTCCCCCTACAGGAAGTGATTTGCAGCGTTCACTGAGCCTTTTGTTGAAAAGGGTCCTTCTCATTTGTGTGAGTCATGCTTCTGCTGTGAGAGACTTGGCAGCTCTGAGCAGGACTGGGATCGTTCTCTTGCACAGAAAACTATCGCTGCACCCAGCTTGACCATGGAACCTTAAGCAAAAATCTCTTGAAAAAAAATCTTAGCAACTTAAAATTTTTTATTATCTTGCCCCATTGCCAAATGTTCACTAGCCATCGCTGATATTCTGGATCACTTGCTATGTTAGCACAGGAGTTCCCTGGTTTGTCAGAACATATGCAAGGTTCGTGATAGAAGGGAATGCTTCAACGTACCAAATATAACCGCTTCAGGAATGATTCGGTGACATCGGTTGACGACCTTATCCATAACTTGTCCATGAACAGCAAGGTCTCATCAATTGGTCCAACGTCAACACCGTCACCGTACCTGGTCTCTCCTGAGGTTCTCCAGAAGGACCAAGATGGACCCACCGCCATTTGCACTCTCATGCACAAAGTGTCCCACCTGAAACTCTCCCATTCAGGCAGCCTTTCGGGCATCAAGAACCTCTCATCTGCAGTGAAGGAGCTTGCTGCCTCCAAGTTGCAGGGGAGCTCGGCAGCAGAGGCTTCAGACACCACATGTAACCTTGCCTCTGCCACTCCATCTTCTCAGCAGGACAAGAGCAAGATGAACACAGGGAAAAAAACATGGTCAGAGGAAATGAACCTGGGAGGCGAAGACTGGAATCAAGGGAGCAACGTTGCCAGCAAAGTCTCCCAAGGGTGGCTGCATTCGAACGAGAAGATCCTGGGACCTGGAGTGACGTACATTGTGAAGGTTGGTCTGTTTTATTTTCCATTCTATTGTTTTAATCAATTGGAGGGTGGTGGTGGTGGGGAATCTTTTTCTTATTTCAGCAGCCAGGTAGGCAGGCTGGAAGGTTTTCTCTTGGCACATTTCATTTCTGGAAGCACTGCAAAGATTGTTAAAAGCAGAAAGACGTTGTCAGAAATCCACGTTAATTTGTTTTAATTAAGGAAGCGTGCATGCTGACTCGTTGGCAGTTAACATGATTTAAAACAGTGGGAAAGGAATATTTCTAAAGCAAAAGTCTTCAGTTTCCCTCTCCCCCAGAATAGGGCAAATTTATTGTGCATAATGATTTCTCATATGTCGGGTTTAATAGAAGAAGCAAGAGTTTATGCATATTAAACCTGTGCTTATCCTTTGCCATATTTCAAGCATGGAATATCTTCTGTGTGTATGTGTGTGTGTTTCATTTGCAAGTGTATGTGTATGTGTGTGGTTTGGGGTTTTTGGTGGAGAAAAAGCCACAGCTTGCAGTATTTGTCATATTTTGCAAACCTGAATATTCTTTTTCCAATTGGTGCAGATAAAATGCAGTCTTGTTTTACATAACAGCCTTTCAGCCACTTTTAACAGTATTTCTTTTCAGCACGCTGATAGTTTAGGTGCAGAGCAAAAATCCCAGGGTATTTCTAGGCCAATATGGCTGAGACATATTTCAGTGTTCTTAAAAGTGTACTCTAACCAGGTAGAATGTAAGGCATTGTGGTGAGACTGATGGCTTACTTTGTAGCAACTAGAGATTTCAATGTGTGCTCTGTTACCTGGTTGAAAAATCACTCTGTCAAACAATAAATTATTTGCTGTGTAACTGTACTGATTTTCAGCAACATTAATTTGTTGTATCCTAAAGGACTAAGCAAAAATTTTATAGATATGGAGAGAGAGAGAGAGAGAGAGAGAGACAGACAGACAGACAGACAGACAGACAGAGAGACATTCATGATAGCTCTGTTGATTTCAAAGGGGAAAGCGACAGTATTCCAAGTAGTGCTATAATGTGCAAACCTTTAACCTTAGTCCCACTGGTTGTAATTTTGTATTAAATATCTTGTTAAATATCTGTCTTGACTGCGTGCTTTTGGCGGACATGAGAGGTGTGGGGATTGTTTGACGATGGTAATTACAACAAGTGGGTTCATTAAGAAGCATCTCCAAAAAGGGCGATGTTCCCCTCTTCCATATTAAAATGACCACAGCACATGAGGTAAAATAAGATCTTCATCGCTACCTTTCAGAACATACTGTGTGCTATTTGACAATGAGGGAGGCATGTAAGTTGACACTGTACCTCAGACTAGCTGTTCTCTGTCATATCTCATAAGTATTTTGTTGCCCACAAAATCCACCTGATTCCAGAAACTTGTGCAATATTGTGCTTTATGGTTGGCAAGATACTATTGCTAGTGGTAGTAGCCAGTGCGGTAGTAGTCATTTTCTAGAAAAAGAGGTGCCAGAGCTCACCATGAACTTCTTCCTTCTTCTCTTAGAATGGCAATGGCATTCACCTAAGAGGTGCCAGAACTGAGCTCCTGTGAGCTTTGGCTGAGAAAACAAACCCTGGTAATAGTACCTTTGAGAGGATGGCTCTCACCCAGCTGTGGTTAGTGTCAGTTCTAAGCATGCATAGCTTATAGCACTTATAGCACCTCGAAAAGGGTGATGGGGACCAGGCCACTGTCGATAGACAGACGATGTGAACACAAGGGCTTAGGGATTATTATAGGATCACTTGAGAACTAAGAAGAAAGCAAGAAATATAAATACATCACAACACTGATTCCAGTGATATATAAACCGTTAAATGTAAGTCATGTCATGATGACATATATATAAAAAAATACCAGCTAATAGGCATGACGCCATTGATGGACAAAATCTTTGTATTGCTCATTTACTGATCATAAAGCACCTAACAAAAGCCGTTCTTCTTAGGTTATACCTTCTCTTAATTATATCTGACTCTTCATCTATAAGTGCAGCATTCACTCGCATGAGAATAGAAGTTCTTACGTTAAAAACGTTTTTGTATTTTAGAGATTACGTCCAATCAAAATTTCAAAACCGGCACATAGGCAGGGTACACTGAAAGGGCAGTTCATCATTAACTATCAGCACAGCTATAATTTTACAGGTGACATAAAAACTACAAGTACTTTTGGTGGCTCCTTTCAGAAAGATATGAATTTTGCCAAATAGATGGCAAACTCTTATCAACAATAGAAATGGTGAGAATTCAACTCGAGGTTCCGTTCTAATCAACTACGCTTTCATAATTCCTCGTCCGTCTCGTCCACCATGCTTTATTTATACACATAATCATAGTAGATTAAAAATGTGGTCATTCTCTAAAAGTTTTTAGTCGCTTTGGTTATATTCCCCTGGCTTTTAAAACATTTTGACAGATAGTTATACTGTTTAGTATTTGATTTTGGATGGTGGTGTGTGAGAGATTTATGTTCCTTGCAAAACAATTTAAAGTGGAAAGCTTAAAAATACAAATGTCATTCCCCCATTTTCAAGGATAGATGTATTCATACCAGTGTGGTAACAAGGTAACAATAATATGTTGTTGGCTGAAACAGCATTGTTTCTTTGGCATTAACTGTTAGGAGTCATAGATAGCTTGACTTCAGTTGGTCTGCGAAGTAAATTCCACCAAGGAAATAGAAAATTGATAGAAATTCTAAGAAATGGTGATTACAGGAGTCTTGGCATTGTTGCTGAATATTGTGTGTATGGTTCTTTGGGGGGTGGAGACTGGAGGCTGGGGTTTAAAGGGTGGCAAATGGGAGGAATTAGGCCTTGGACAATCTCAGTAGTTCACATTTATGTTCTGTGAAAGAATGTTATTTGGTAAAGGGAAAATGTGATGCGCAGATGTTCCAGGTATAGAACAAATAAAGAGGGGAAGCTGAACCTCCTAACCCTTCTAGTTCTCCTTCAAGCCTTTGATTCCGTGAAATGATAAGAGCTTTTACACCGTTGGCTTTCTGATTTCTTGGGAAAATTCTTCCTTCGTTTCCAATATCTACTGATTCATTTCCAGTGTCTGCTAACAGCATCAAAGTCAGCGCTAACAATACAGAGCAAAATGGACCATTTTTTGATAAATGTGTAGTTCGACACACTAGTTCCCGACAATTCAGTGGTAAGAGGAACCAAAGCAATTCTAGAATTTTCTGAGCAACATTCAAAATTCACCGTGCAATGCAAGAGGCTAGTTCATATGGTGTATATCGGGTCCTCCCTTGAAGAAGATACGTATTGCAGTGAGACCTGGGTACATTTGGACAGCCACAACACCCGATTGGTAGGTCCCTTGTTGCTGGGTGCAATCTGGCCAATGGGACGCAGTCCAAATGGTTCGAAGGACCTATTTATACCCATGCACGTGACCCGGAGCTTCCTCTTTCGGCACGTTCATTTGGACCACCTGCCCACCTCTCCCTATTTTTAGGGCTTTGCGCTTGACCTTGCTATGCCATTGTGTGTCATCTGTCGTTGGGACAGGGGCACGGCAGGAATTTTCCCCACTTGGCTGATTGGCTGTTGCCATTTGGGTTTCGCCTGCCGTGTAGCAAATCCTCACAACTTATAAGGTTGCGGATAGGTTCTGGTGCAGGTGATAGGGATGGGAGAACGCTCTCGCCATCCCTATGTGAAGGGTATTCCATTAAAGGAATCCAGAGACTCGATGGTTTGGTCAACTCCTGTGAGGGGGTTGTTCCCGTGCCTGAGTCCAGGGGGACATTTGGGTGGCAGAGTTAGCCCGTTCCCAGCTTTCCACTTATCCAGGTGTTCACCCTTGGCTGACCTATGTTGGTGTCCTGGGTCAGCGCTCCCTGCATGGCAGGGAGCTAGTTGAACCAGTGCCTATGCAACCACTCACTTTCTGTAATCAATAAAGTTGTGGCCTAAATTCTGCCAAAAGCCAAAACCAAAATTTGAGTCAAGTGTGAATATATTTAGGGGGGAGGTTTCTGGGTCTGAACACACAAACGGGGAGAATGGAACAAGAGAAATCCACTCGTGGAATCAACCTTTTAGGCACCTAGTCAATGAAAATGAAAATGCTCATTTGAACATACACCCACATCCCGGTGCTCGTGCAGACCAGATTATACAAGTTGGACGTGCTTTATAATGGAAATGGGGGTTTGCTACCAGTTGTTATGTGTGAGGTTCCCTGTGACTGGACCTGAGCTGCAGTTAAGACTTTTCTAATCACACATATTGTATGAGACAAATCTTTCTTTTAAATGAAAAATGGATGAAAATTAGCTTGGCATCTTATCTATCTATATGTGTGTGTGTGTGCGCGTGCGCGCATGCGTGTGCATACACACACACATACACAAAATGCTTTTTTCTGTGGGGTACGCAGGGGTACACATACCCCTAAACATTTTGTAAATCTGTGTACTTTTGTCCATTTACTGTATTTATTTCCCCTAATTTGAACTATAAAATGGTGATTTTTTTGAGTCAAAATGAGAGTACCCCTAAACTTTTTTTTTAGAAAAAAGCACTGTGTGTGTGTGTGTGTGTGTGTGTGTAACTTCCTGCTTTAGTTCTTTCTTTTAGTGTAAATGATTAGAGATATTTTAAAACAAGTTACCTGCAGATCACTACACAGTTAAGTGAAATCTTGCTGATTTCAGTGGTCCTGGTGTGTCTTCTAAGATGTTTGTGTTTTAATTAAAGAAAAGTGGGATTAAAAAAAAGCCCTACATCAATCAGTCAACAGACAAAATAAATAATCGCATAACTACATAGGCTTGCAGCCTGAAGCTGGAATATATAATTATTAAGAACCAAGGTTTTTAAAAGCCTGACACATTGTTGAGACATTATACCACTTCTGATGCACGGTATCATGTTGAAGGCAAATTCAAAGGAGAGAGATGCATATTAGCATATATTATGAACCATACTGGAGAAGATGTAGAAAAATTACAATACCTGGTTTGCAATGATAATTGTTAGAAATTAGCATCCGGGCTGAGTTTGAACTGAAGCAGAGTATCTCTCATTACCACTATCACTGATTATGACACATATTTTTTTAAAGTGGCATGAATATGTTAATCGGATGCTAAACATGTATGTTAACCCTACTGAGCATCACTAGAAATGTTCTCTGTGAGTAATGTTACGCACATTAGCAATGACAGAACCGTTGCACAAAACAGAGGCCAAATAATTATCCATTTAAATGGACACATTTTAGGTTGCAAGCAAAACAGCATTTAGGAGAAATTCACACTAAAATGCTGATGAATTTTCATGAAGACTTTTTTTAAAAAAAAGAAATCACAAACTGTTATGGAAATGTGAAGATCTGAAGTTAAGATTGGAAAAATGAGAAACCGAGAAGAACCAAAAGTAACAGATTTTCCTATCACTACCAGTGACTATTTATAAATTTTCTTTGACTTGCATCTTCTCACAGTCGGTTGGGGAAGATAGTCTTGGCTCACCATAAAAGTTGTTGGACATGAACATGGACTTAATCCTCTGTATTGTGAGATGTAGGTATTGTTGAACCACCCATGGTCACTGTGCTACTAAATTCAATATAGATGTAAGTGGACAATTTCCAAGGAATTTGCGTTTGACTTCAAAAGTGGCAGCTTCCTCACAATGAAGGGATTGGTAAAATGGAAGCTGAAAAGAATGGCCAGAGGGCCACATAAAGTCTTCTTTTTTGGCGATCGCTTGTGGCCAAGTTAGATTGTCTTCAATGAACATGGTCTTAACAGTAAGTCCGTAAGTGACTGTGGAGGTCAATTCTGGATCCACACGTCCTTCCACAGTGGGGACGTTGGTTTCCAGGAGGGAGTTGGTCATGGTGAGGGTTTGCCAAGCCTGCCTTCCTCTTAGCACATTTCTTGTCCTGAGTTTGTGCTTCTTCAAAGTCCATGACACCTTTGGTAAAGGCTGTTCTCCAACTGGAGCGCTTGCAGGCCAGGGTTTCCCAATTGTTGGTGTTTATATTACGGTACATTTTTTAAGATTTGCATTGAGAGAGTCTTTAAACCTCTTTAAACCAATGCTCTCTTTATGAAGTATTGGGGATGGGGTTATTCAAAATCATAATAATAAAAGCTCAGGTTGAATGTGTACCTGTGCAGATTAGGAAATGTGCTCTCCAGGAGGGATGATTGAATCAGTCTATTTCAGTTTCTTTCGGTTTCTTAGATCTGAAATTCACTTCTCCATATTTCCATATCAGTTTGCCTATATATATATATATCTCCACATAAAAATTCATTGGGATTTTAGTGCAATTTTTCCCTAACATACACATTTTTGCAAAGTAAATTTCCCTTCTTTGTAATGCCTTTTTGTATGCTGTTTTCAGGACTATGTGCATTTTTATGCACACCTTACATTAGTATATGCACTTTTATATACATTACTTGACTGGAGAAGTATACTGCAACATGCAAGGAAGTGTGACTTTCAAGTTATTGTTTATTAACAGTTTTTCAATTTATGTCTTGTTTCAGAAAGCAGGAATTAAGTAGATTCATTTTTAGGTATGAACTGAGTTGAATTTCTCCCCAACCCTGCTCTGCAGTCCAAGAGGACACCAGCTGAGTCAAGGAAGCTATTATGGGAATGGAGGCTTCCTTCAGAAAATCAGTGTCTTGCCTAAATCATAGAATCATAGAATTGAAGAGGTGGAAGGAACCCCAAGGACCATCTAGTCCACCCCCCTGCAGTGCAGGAATCTCAACTAGATCACAAACATAAACTTTGGGGAAATTGGCTCAAGCAGACAATAAGGGATGGAGGAGAGAATTTGAGGAACATATTGCTTAAAACATGAAGACCAACATTTTTTAAAAAATAGATAAATGAATAAATACATGAGGGATGGATCTACACACAGGAAACCCCCCTGCTATAAATACATTGGAAATTAAATCACTGCAGTGGTGCCTCGCAAGACGAAAATAATCCGTTCCGTGAGTCTCTTTGTCTAGCGGTTTTTTCGTCTTGCGAAGCAACCCTATTAGCGGCTTAGCGGATTAGCGGTTTAGCGGCTATTAAAGGCTTAGTGGCTTAGCGGCTTAGAAAAAGGGGGCGAGTGAAAAAAATCACAACACAATCAGCAAGCCCATAGGGAAATTCGTCTTGCGAAGCGCATCGAAAAACGGAAAACCCTTTCGTCTAGCGGGTTTTTCGTCTTGCGAGGCATTCGTCTTGCGGGGCACCACTGTATAATGAAAGAAAAAAACGCTATGAAAAATTGCTTAGATTCTTTTTGCTCTCCAGCAGCATCTGGTGTTGTATGTTTATAATGCATTCGGAACGCTGTTTCTTGACTAATGTAATAGAGTAGGGAAGTGTCTAGGTAGGCAGGTGAACCATTGGACAACAAGTGAGTTAAAGCTGTGATAAAGGAGAATAAGGAGATTGCAGAGAATCTGAATGTATTCTTTGTGTCTTTCTTTGCTACAGAAGAAGACAGGGCAGATAACTGATATTTTCAGGAAGAGGCTTGAAGAACTGAGACAAATACTGGTAATAAGAGATGAAGGAATATGCCTTATTGAGAAACTTAAATTTAACAAATCACTGGATCCATATATATCTTGCTCATCTTCTAACAACAACAAAAATGTAGCTTGTCTCTAAGATTGATCTCTGTGCCTGAGGACAGGAAACTGATAAAGGTAGTTCCAATTTTTAAAAAGCGAGGTGGCCAAGTTTGCAGAGGACTCGTGATGCCAAACTATTCAAGGTAGTTAAAACATAACAAAAGGGATCTCTCCAAACTTGGGGAATGGGCATTAAAGTAGCAAATGCAGTTCAGCGAAAGCATGTGTAATGTATTAGGGCAAAAGTTCAAAATTTCCTATATGCTGTTGGGACCTGAGCCTGTGTTGAATTACCAGGAAAGGGATCTCTGGGGTTTGGAGAGTAGCTCAAAGAAGATACAGTGGTACCTCGGGATGCGAACGGGATCCGTTCTGGAGCCCCATTCGCATCCTGAAGTGAACGCAACCCGCGCCCGCGCGTTTGCGCGGGTCATGTTTCGCCGCTTCCGCGCATGCACGTGATGTCATTTTGACCGTCTGTGCATGTGCACACAGTGAAACCTGGAAGTAATGCGCTCCGTTACTTCTGGGTCGCCGCAGAGCGCAACCCGAAAATACTTAACTTGAAGCACATTTATCCCGAGGTATGACTGTATCAACCTAGTGAACTGTTGCTGCAAAAAGGGCAAATTCAGTGTTAGAAAATATTAGAAAAAGGATCAAAAATAAAACAACCAATATTATAATGCCATTACAGTGCAATTACACTTGGAGTACTGTGTCCAGTCTTCTTTACTGGATATCAAAAAGAGATGAGCAGTAAAAGGCAGTTAAAAAGATCAAGGGGCTGGAACGATTACCTTATGTCTGTGGAATGCTCTCCCCAGGGAGTCTCGCCTGGCTCCTTCATTACATATCTTTAGGTGCCAGGTGAAAACATTTCTCTACAACCAGGTGTTCAGTTGGTTAACATTCTATAGCTTTTTTTAATGTGTTTGGGGAGGGTTTACTGGTTTGTTTTTGTTTTGTTATGTATTTTGTATTCTCATTTTGTATTTTTCTGTTGTGAACCACCCTGTGATCTTCAGATGAAGGACAGTACAAATTTTACAAATATTTAAAATGATGACGATGATGTTTGGGGCTATGTAGTTTAGAAAAATGTTGAGCAAGGGGGACCATGATAGAGGTTGTATTATATTATCTATGTTCATCGATTTATTTCTTGGAGTTAAGAATAAGACTGGGATAAACTGTGTTTGCTGAGCCCGTATTTTATACAGTCTGTATATGATGCTTGTTAGTTAATGTGTGGTGTCTTATGCCTAATAAAGGATTTTGAATTGAAAATGGACAGAGAAGTGGTTTTCTTCCTCTCTCATCATCATCATCATCATCATCATAGAAGTTAGGGTCACCCAATGAAGTTGAACAGTGGAAGATGTAGAACAGACAAAAGGAAGCACTTCACAGAGCAGAGTTAATATGGAATGCATTTCCATGTGCTCTTGCACACCAACTTGGTACGCTTTAAAATAGGGATTAGACAGATTCATGGAGAGAAAGGCTATCAGTGGTGACGGTAACAAGATATAGCATCTCCAGCAGGTAGTGTGCTTTTAAATCATAATCACCAAAGGTAAAGGTGAAGGTAAAGGACCCCTGGACGGTTAAATCCAGTCAAATGTGCTTGCCTCCTTGCTGTTTAAGATCTGAAACTTTTCGTACAGCTGTGAGTTTCTTATATTTGTTTGATCTTTTGCTGCTGGTTTCTATCCTGTGGGTTTCGTGGCGGGTTTACTAGGAAATAAGGCAAATTTGCATAGGAAATTGGTCAGTTTGCATCAGAATCAGCAGAGAAAACCAGGGAGTGTTCGGCATGTTTATTTTACTTGTATTTAGTAAACAAGGTCAAAAACTTTGAAACTACCAAGCTTGCCTAATAATGTATTTACAGCTGGCACACATCCGTTGTTACTAAGTGGGGTGTGGGTGGGAATCTAGCCCTGGACATTTTTCAGCAGAAAATTGTCCACCCCACATCGCAGGAAACTGCTACTGCAAAAACAAATAGCAACCTCTGTGTGTGACCAGGCAGAATAATTTAATACAATTGCGCCTATAATTCTTTCCATTCACCCCCAATGTTTCCTCTAGCTGTTTGTGATGAGATTGTAAGCTGTTTGAAGGTGTGTCTTTCTGAAAACAACAACACGATACCTGTTTCTTTGTAAAGCAGTTTATAGACTGATGATGCGATTTAAATCATTGTTGCTGTTCCTTTTGCTAAGGATTTACAGAAATGATAGCTGGGTGATCCTCCAACCAATTTCAGGCAATTTCCAGCATCTCCAATATCCCCTGCACCTCGTTCCATAGGACTTAGAAGGCTTCCCCACTCTCTAGAGAGGCTTTTCAAGGCTTTGCAAAGAGGGATAGGAATAGTTGTTACTGCAAACCATTTATATGTCACTTCTACACAGATGGTTTTGCAGATTGTCTCTTTGGTTAATTTTTGCTACAGGTCTCTTAAGGTAGGTCAAATGGTCCAAGTCTACCCCCAACTTCCTTAAGTGGCCTGGACACGAGATCCGAACTACTGTACTTTGAACTGATGCACAAATGAATATTGCACAGGCTTACATCTCTCTTCCCTCGTCTCTTTTACATCGCAACCATTGTCCAATAGTTGCTATTATGGTTTTGCTATCACTTATTTATAGTGCATTCTTAAGAAGTGTTTGAAGTGCAGTGCTACACGTTACCGCCTCAGACATCGATCAGGCAATTAATTGCAAACAGTTTTTGTGCTATTTAAAGGAGAGCCTAAAATAACACACAGTGAATCATAGCCACGCAGTAGAATTCAAAAATATGTCCTGGTTTCTGAGGGATCTATGCACAGCGTATAAAACGATGCATCCTGGTGTTTCTGTATGGGAACTTGGTCCCCCCCCCCCCCGGTATTATCTTGTGATAGGTGAAGTACAATATTTAAGTACGAATTTGTTTCATTTTTTAAATAAAAAAACAACACATCCGTTTCTGCTGCAGCGTTCAGTAAAACCATTTCCTTTCTCTGCTGTGCTAATCAAATCAGTTCTGGTATCCCTTCCTTTAGCTTTGGCTGTTACAGCAATAATTCTTTACTACACATATTGCTTTTTGCATTTTTTCTCTTGGGCCTGTTTTTGCTTCGCTCCTCCAAGGCTTCAAGGCTGCCCTGTGATTCCAAGGCTGGATACGGATTTGACGTGGCATCAGTGCTGGGCTGTGCTCTTGAGCCGCCGGACTGTGCTCCCTGGAGCAGTGATCTGAGCAATGACCCAATTAGTTAAAAGCTATATTTATTTAAAAGAACCAAACAGACAAAGGGTTGATCAGAAGCATTGCAAAATGCCAACAAAAAAGAAAAAAAAAGCTCTAATGCACTGGGGGAGGCAGGGAATCAAAATGTGTGCACTGTGGGGATTGATATTTTTAAAGAAGTCATTTCTGGAATTGAACTCATCCATTAAAGAGTACCATTTGTCCTCCAAGCCCAGTTTACCACAAGCGTTGCCCCTAAATGTCCTTGATAAGCAACAGAGGGGAAATCGTTGCATCAACGTTTGCTGTGCCGAAATGGCTTCTGATGCCATGCAACAAAATCTGATAGTGTTTTGCCAATGTGTTACCTCTTTATTGGGCACCTGTTTTAAAGAGTTTGCAGGTTGTTGGTGCAACTGCATTGGGGCAGGAACAAGGTGTCAGTAACAGATCCAATGAAAAACTAGGAACTGTGGTATTGGGTCCATGGTGAGACCATTGTGACTGGTCCTACGTAGATGTTTCAGTGGCAGAATGATGTTCATAGCTTTGGGACTCAGCTGGCAAGTTGATGTAATTAGATGACCTCACAGGAGAAGAGTAAAAGCATATACAGTGGTACCTTGGGTTACAAACGCTTCAGGTTACAAACACTTCAGGTTACAAATGCTTTGGGTTACAGACTCCACTAACCTGGAAGCAGTACCTTGGGTTACGAACTTTGCCCCAGGATGAGAATGGAAATCATGTGTTGGTGACGCTGCGGCAGCAGGACGCCCAATTAGCGAAAGCGTGCCTCAGGTTAAGAATGGTTTCAGGTTAAGAACGGACCTCTGGAACGAATTAAGTTTGTAACCCGAGGTACCATTGTAGTTTAAGCTATAAGACATTCTTACTTGATTTTCTGCCTCCCTTCTTCACGTTTTCCATCCTCTCATTCCTATTCAATGAGATATATGTATTTTCCACATGAGTCAATTGTCTGTATATTCGTACGTAATCCTCTTTCCAGTACTTATTTGTTTCTTTTGTCTTACTTTATACAGTGGACGCTTGGGTTGTGAATGTGATCCGTGCGGGAGGCACGTTCGCAACCTGCAGCGCCGCATCTGCGCATGCGCGGGTTGTGATTCAGCACTTATGCGCATGTGCAAAGCGCAATTTAGTGCTTCTGCGCATGCGCTACCACCGAAATCTGGAAGTAACCCGTTCCGGTACTTCCGGGTTTCAGTGTGTCCGTAACTCAAAAAAATGCAACTTAAAGCATCTGTAACCTGAAGTATAACTGTATCTGTTTTTGGTTTGTTTGTTTTTACATTGTACCACAGTACCGAAAACCCTAATATAAACAATTACAAAAAGAACAATAGACAAAAAATTAATCTAATCTGAAAACATTTCAATGCCGTGTCAGTTGCTGTTTTTCTGAGTTTACAGCCAAAGCATAGCATTCTTGTTGGCTTTTGAACAGTAAAGTACGTAACAATAAACAATTGCTATTCCGTTTTCCAGTTTAATGGGGATTTATGGAGGGAAATTTCTGCCGGATGGTGCTTTATGTTTTTAGAATTTTCCATCCCATCTCTTTTGCTTCCTCCCTGTCTTTTTAAATGCAGGACAGGGCACATATTCAAGTACAGTCTATAATGAGAAATGGCCATTAGAGAGGTACTGATTCATTAGAACAATTTCCAGATGGGAAGCCGTTGCCAGTTTGTTGCAGCAATGACAACATTCTTCTGGCACCTTAAAGGCTAACAAATTTATTATGGCATAAGTCTGCACAAGCCAGAGTCCACTCCATCTGATGAATTGGACTCCAGTCCACAAAAGGTTACACCTTATTATATACTGTATATATATATAGGCTTTTAAGGTGCCACAAAAATCTTCATTGTTTTGTTTCTTACTTTGGTCACTCTTTCATGAGATATTATAGTACTGAACACTATATTAATATTACTTTAATACTGTGAAAGGTAAAGGTACCCCTGACCGTTAGGTCCAGTCACAGACGGCTCTGGGGTTGCGCTCTCATCTCGCTTTACTGGACAAGGGAGCAGGCGTTTGTCCGCAGACAGCTTCCGGGTCATGTGGCCAGCATGACTAAGCCGCATCTGGCGAACCAGAGCAGTGCATGGAAATGCCGTTTACCTTCCCGCCGGAGCGGTACCTATTTATCTACTTGCACTTTGATGTGTCTTCGAACTGTTAGGTGGGCAGGAGCAGGGACTGAGCAACGGGAGTTCACCCAGTTGCGGGGATTCGAACCGCCAACCTTCTGATCAGCAAGCCCTAGGCTCTGTGGTTTAGACCACAGCGCCCCCCCGTATTAAGAACAATATTAAATACTGAATTTCTTCAATTTATCCCTTGCACCTACAATATACACCTTCCGATGTGTTGAATGTAGGAACAGAATAATCATTGTTTATTAGTACTTCAGAGAGTGTTAATAGCGTCCAAAGGAGGCCTGATTCAGGTTGCTTAGTTTTAACCTTTTCCCCTGCAAAATTTCCAATAATAACCTTTGCTTCTGCCTCAGCTGTTATTTGCCACATTGAACAAAACATATGACACCTATTTGTGTCCCCTCCGCCGCTTCTGGGGCAAATAGCAGCTTTAGGGGAGCACTTTGATGGGAAAAAAACAGTGGATGGAGGGGATAGTTTAACCCTCCTCTCCCTCCTCCACAGTCCCAAGCCTACTCAGACATGTAATTCTATTTTTTTATGTTTACTTAAAAAACTGTTGGTTTTATTTATATGCTGAGTGTTATTAAGTCTTGCTGTTTTTGGTCTTCTAGCTGTTTAATGTGAACCCACACCCCACTCTTGTTTCTCAGTAGCCTAAAGTTTCCAGACGTCCCCATTTCCTGGGGACAGTCCCTGTATTTACAAATCAGTCCCCTGACAAAATCCATCTATTTAGTAGGAAGTTGTAAAGTGTCTCCGGATTCATTGAAAAAAATCTGGTAACCTTACAGAAGCCACCTTTGGGTTTGCAACCCTGTCTGCGCTCACTGTTCACTATTAGAGTTCACTATTAGAAGGAGTGATGGATGCACTAACACAATATGTTTGTGCAATAACATGCATTATTAGACTGATTAACTTGTACCATGCAGTTTGATGTATTACAGTGGTGCCTCGCAAGACGAAATTAATTCGTTACGTGAGTTTTTTCGTCTTGCGATTTTTTCGTCTTGCGAAGCACGGACTTTGGAAAAGCTTCAAAAATCACCAAAGTCTTCAAAAACCTCAAAAAAGGCTACCACACCGCGTGCTATGAGTTGCTCTTCGAAGTGAATGCTCGGTTTTAAGAAAAAGGAAACAAACTTGCAAGACAAAGGAAACAAACTTGCAAGACGTTTTCGTCTTGCGAAGCAAGCCCATAGGGAAATCCGTCTTGCGAAGCAACTCAAAAAACGAAAAACTCTTTTGTTTTGCGAGTTTTTCATCTTACGAGGCATTCGTCTTGCGAGGTACCACTGTATAGTGAGCACTATCTATGGCTCAGGAAATGAACAAATATAAACTTTAATGTGCCAACCTTGCTTTTCTTATCATCTGTCTGAATTGATTTGCTAAAATTTAGCAGCTTGCAGCGAGCCTCCCAGTTTTCATTTAAAGAAGTGCTTTTGGCCAAAATATTTTTCGCCCACCTCATAACCTAAAGGACAGTATCTGTTTTGTTCAAGTATTCTTGGCTCATTTAAAATGAGGTGGCAAAGAAATTGTGAGCTTAATGTGCATCTTGATTCTGAAAATTGAATTGTAAATGGGTAATGACAATGAACACAGTCTATGGGTATTTTCAGACACTCTCTGTTTTGCAGGAGAATTCAATCACATACAGTACCAGCAAATTCCAGCTGTGGAATTCCAGCTGATCAGGAGGTATTATGCAACAAACCCACTCCCTAAGAAGATTAGGCCTTTGGCGATAAGGAAAGTGATGGGAAAATGCACTGAAAAATGTTGGATAACACTTGCTCTCTGACCTCTCTGTAAACAAATCATAATAAATGCACAATAAATACCTCACTCCAGCCTCCTTCCAGTTAAATCAGAACAAATGCTCGATAAACAGGTCATCTAGAGCAATTGCTTTTTCTTCTCTGAAGATGAAGAGGGCTTTCATAGGGGGGCTTAATTTGAGATATTGTAAATAAGTTATTGGCAGCAATATTTTTTTAAAAAATTATTTATTGAATCCCCATCTTGGAAGGGTGAATCCAGATTAAACAGGAAAAGGTGGAATTTGGGCGGGCATTTTGAAGTCAATGGCATCATATGGACATTGCAAAAAACATGCATGCCTGATGAACACTGATCCCGCAAGGAAACCTGTAGGACTTCCCACTTCATTTATTATTATTATGTTATTTATGATTTTCAGTTTTATACATCTCAATAATTTTACAATCATTTTAACATTTCAAAACTCAACTTCCCCCTCTCTCTGCGGTTCCTTAAATTTGTTTTTTATATTTTCTGCATATTCCAAATTGACTTAAGTTACTCATTTTTTCATCTACTTTAAATATACTCTTATAAAACTGCAGGTTATTACCTGCCAATGTTCTTATCTATTTACAGTTTAATTGTAGATATTCCGTAAGCCATTTCCATTCTTTTATAAAAAGTTTGTTGATTTCTTATTTTTCCCTTACGTTTCGCCATTTCTGCATATTTCATAAGTTCTTGTATCCCTTCTTCTTCTTCTTCCTATTTTTGGGCAAGTAACATTCTACAGCGACTACAGAGGACTTCCCACTTCAGCTTAGTAAATCAATAAGTCAAGAAGTTAGGGTTGCCTCTGGAAATCCTATCAGAACAAGACTGCACAGTGTGACCTAGGAAGTTCACAGTATATGCTGAGAACACTCTTAGTAGAAGAAGGGCAAGAAGGCAACTAAATTTCTCCCCTCCACAGAGCTAGGGAACTGGTGAGAAGCTGCAGTGAGCGTCCAAGGTGGATATGGATTTGAGACTTTTTATCACAGAGCTCTTGATTTTATATTTCTTAAATGGCAGATTAATAGTACAGTTTCCTTTACAAAGCAAATGCATAGCCCACCAGCTATTCTGTTAACTATTAAAGGAATTTAATGCCTTTCTCTTGTTCGTCATCCACACCCTCCTGAGATTGAAGAATTAGATTAAATTACAGCCTTAAATCTCTATGACTGCTTGTCATTCTCCGGTGCTCAAATCTCACCCATTAGAACGTAATTCAGATATGGGAACTGCATATTAAGAGATCTTCTTTCACACATGAATATATCTGAAAACACACATATTCATATCTTTCCCTCATGTGCAATTAACACCCTGGATATTTTTTTTAATGAAGCCATTTTTGTGTTATCACATTGCTGTACAAGTAATCAGTTCAACATGAATAAATCTTGGCAAGTTTTCGAAGGAAGGCTCCTCTTTTCCAGCTAAAACTATTACAATGCGACGCTGAGACAGATTGTATGCAGACAGCCATGAATTCAAATCTCCCTAAGTAAGAAATTTCTAATTTTGCAGGCCTATTTTTAGAATAGTTAATAGAGGGCTGGCTGTCAACCAGCATTTTCAGGGATTTTCTACACCAGGATTAAATGCAGATGACTTTGCTGCTCGCATCATCAAAATGTATACCTCTGACCAGACGTTGCGTAGAATCTCAAGGGTATGGGGTATTACATTTTTGTTCATGAAATATTTCTAAGGTCACATTGCAGCAGCTTTATTTTTTATACTTCATTTAAACTGCCATTTCAGCATCTTCTGGGTGGGTGATAGGGACCGGGGGACTCTTAGCAAAGGTTATATGGGTAATATTTAAGATTAATTGCAGGGGGGAAAGTGGCCGATAAGTTCCTGACCCATTCCTAAGTCCTGTTTCTGTTTGTTGGCCTTCCAGCAGTTGTAATTTATGCAATGTCAGGTGGCTGTCCCTTTCTTTTATATCGTTGCGATTTGAGACCCCCTCCCAGTACCCTCCAAAAATGAAACACAGTGACACAGGATTTTAGTTTAAGTTACTGGGCAAAATTTAAGCCACAACTTTATTGAATACAGAATGTGAGTGGTATTGGCTTAGGCATTGGAATCATCCAAACTATATCAGATTCCCACCCGCATCGCGGGGAATCTGATAAAAGGGTGAAACACTGCCAGAGGGAGCGCCGCCAGAGGGTCCCCCCCCCGGTGCCCCCGTGGGGTCCTGGTATGGCCCTAGCCCCTTAGGCCAACCCCTAGATTCCTTTAATGGAATACTCTTGAGCTTGGAGGGACAGGTGATGGCCGCACCTCCCCTCCCCCACCATTGCTGATCCAATGCCTAACCGCCAAACCTTACAAAGCTGTGACGATTGCTATGGTGGTAGGCGAAAACCAAATGGTCCTGCCAATTTGCCAGATGGAAAAATTCCTCCCAGGCCCCCATTACAAAACAGGCAGCCAACAAGTCCATAGTAATGCCAGACGGACCTAAATAAAGGGTGGATGGGCGGGGGGTCTGCTTTGTTGTTGTTGTTCAGTCATTTAGTCGTGTCCGACTCTTCGTGACCCAATGGACCAGAGCACGCCAGGCACTCCTGTCTTCCACTGCCTCCCAGAGTTTGGTCAAACTCATGCTGGTAGCTTCGAGAACACTGTCCAACCATCTCGTCCTCTGTCGTCCCCTTCTCCTTGTGCCCTCCATCTTTCCCAACATCAGGGTCTTTTCCAGGGAGTCTTTTCTTCTCATGAGGTGGCCAAAGTATTGGAGCCTCAGCTTCAGGATCTGTCCTTCCAGTGAGCACTCAGGGCTGATTTCCTTCAGAATGGATAGGTTTGATCTTCTTGCAGTCCATGGGCCTCTGAAGAGTCTCCTCCAGCACCATAATTCAAAAGCATCAATTCTCTGGCGATCAACCTTCTTTATGGTTCAGCTCTCACTTCCATACATCACTACTGGGAAAACCATAGCTTTTACTATACGGACCTTTGTTGGCAAGGTGATGTCTCTGCTTTTTAAGATGCTGTCTAGGTTTGTCATTGCTTTTCTCCCAAGAAGCAGGCGTCTTTTAATTTTGTGACTGCTGTCACCATCTGCAGTGATCATGGAGCCCAAGAAAGTATAATCTCTCACTGCCTCCATTTGTTCCCCTTCTATCTGCCAGGAGGTAATGGGACCAGTGGCCATGATCTTCGTTTTTTTGATGTTGAGCTTCAGACCATATTTTGCACTCTCCTCTATCACCCTCATTAAAAGGGTCCACTGCACGAAGGCAAAGAAAACCAGCATACAACACACAGGGCTTAAATATTGTTTTGCAGTCATCCCCCAAGCCAAGGGTCCAAGTGACCGTGAAACGACCAACCAGACTGGAGCAGGGCATAGCCCTGCCCACACCAGGAGGTGGGGGGGGGGGCTTAGAGATCCAATCACAATGCACTCCCTCCTTTAAGAGGAATTGATATCTCATCCACATTGGTGGGTGATTGGTTAGGGGTTGCAGTTCATATCCCTGATCTGCCCAGCCCCCCTGCTGCAAATCTATCTGGCCTCTAAGGTAAGGTTACCAGATTTTTTCCAATGAATTCAGGGACACTTTAAACAAACAAACAAACAAACAAACAAACAAACAAATAAATATGGTGATGGCGATGGCAGAGGGGCAGCTGCCACCTTGACCTCAACCACCATGTTCCCCCTTCCTCCAAAGCTTCTATCTCCTTTCTCCATGAGCCTGTTGGTTTTCGGTGGTGGTGATGGGGAAGTGATGCATGGTGGATCAGGCATGGAAGGCGGAGAAGGAGGGCTGAGAGCGGTGGCAAGTCTCAGGCAGCGCAATGCCTCCCTTCCCATCAGAGCAGCCCTGATCCCATTTCTACTTTCGTGCAAGCAGGAAGGGGCGGGGATCCCTCAGCTGGGAAGGGAGGCTTCCCGTTGCCTAACTGAGAGGTCCCTGCCCCCTCCTGCTTGCATGCAAGCTCTGATAGGCAGTGTGAAGCCTCCCTTCACAGCTGAGAGATCCCCACCCTGCTTCTGCTTGCATGCAAATAGGAGTTGGGAGGTTGCTCTGATAGGCAGCATGAAGCCTCCCTTCACAGCTTAGTTGTTGGGGTCAGGGAAGGTGGAGGCAGCCCAGAAGCTGCATCTTTGAGCCCCTGCACCACCATCATATGGGGGCTTCTGAGCAGCTCCTGAAGCCAGCCAGAGCCAACTGCTCCAGGCTGCTGAGACCGCTGCTGCTGTGTTTCCCGGGGACATTAGATGAAATCCGGGGACATTCTGGGGATGGAATTTGTCTGGGGACTTATTCGCAAATCTGGGGACTGTCCCCGGGAAACGGGGATGTCTGGTAACCCTACTCCAAGGACCAAACAATTTTGGCAGTAGCAGCTAAAAACAGGGTAGGAGTGGGCAGGTGGGACTTAAGTAGATACTGCACTGGTTGGGCAGAATCTGGTGCCTTGGTAGGGGTACAAATTGCCCTCTTCCCGATCAGTGAGTCAATTGTCTGATGTGTGCAGAGAAGGCGATACCCCTCCTTCCCAAATGGATCTGCTGAAGATGGAGAACTGTCTGTCTGTCTGCCTCTCTCTCTCTCTCTCTCTCTCTCTCTCTCTCTCTCTCTCTGTGTGTGTGTGTGTGTGTGTTCTCTGTGTGTTTGTGCATGCAGGAATGTGTGTGAGAGAGTTGGGTGGTCTCAGCCCTGCATTACACTACCTCCTGTGTAGATCTCCTGCGTAGCATTTTACAGGGCTGAGCGGTGAGGGGTGTGTTTAGAGAGTTCAAAACTCCGACTGCATGTGATGGAGGTAGATCTGTGTTCTGTGCATATGGCAGGATCTGCAGTCACATTTCTACAGCAAAAGGTCAAGCGGGATGCTGATTCTCCACGATTGCTTCTAAGTGCCCAGAAGCTAGTGCTTTCCTCGCTGGCTTCTTGGTGCCACAGTGAAATATACTCAGAGTCTTGTAGTGATTTCATGCTCTTCATTGCAGCTTGTAAAACAGTGATTGAATTGCCCCCAAAACCTCAGGCTTTTATATACAGGTGGTACCTCAGGTTACAGACGCTTCAGGTTACAGACGCTTCAGGTTACAGATCCGCTAACCCAGAAATATTATCTCGGGTTAAGAACTTTGCTTCAGGATGAGAACAGAAATCGTGCTCCGGTGGCGCGGCGGCAGCAGGAGGCCCCATTAGCTAAAGTGGTGCTTCAGGTTAAGAACAGTTCCAGGTTAAGTACAGACCTCCGGAACGAATTAAGTACTTAACCCTAGATACCACTGTACATTATTTACACAATGAGTCACATCTGATTGGCTGTTTCTGCTTCCCTCCTGGAGCCTGATTGGTCTTTTCCTCCAGGCCAATCAGTTGTTGCATTCTAGGATCCTACTTGCCTATTGTTCTAGGATCTAGGCTTAGTATAACACACAGTGATCTTGGAGGAGAGAGAAGCTGCGAGGAGGGACGCTGCAGAGGGGTGTTGAGCTCCTCACCTCTGTACCTCCTCTGCTTTAACAATCCAATTCCCAGCTCTCTACTTACTTGAGTTCTTGCTTAACCAGATTTGGGTGAATCTGGGTGACACTCATTATTTATAGTCTGAGCCTAATGCAGGCATAGCGTGTGAAAAGTGTTTAGATCCACTGCATCAACAGCTTTCAGTGGGGCTGGTGTCCACCCTCAGTTACTTTTCATTGAGTATCTGGTGTAAAGTTGGAAATGAACCCTGAAGGAAAGTGGGGAATCCAAGGACTCCTTAGGAACCTAGAACAGCATGGAGTGAGCCAGAGGTTTCTAGCATGTCTTATGCAAACAGCAAAAGAACAGTTCCATTGTCTCACTGGGTTAAAGCTGACCAAAAGTCCAGAGGTAGCAATATTATCAATTTACGATGGGTGGAAGGTTCGCAGGCTATGAAGGACTTGCTCACAAATTTATTGACAGCTGCACAGATTATTATAGCCAGGAAGTGGAAGGGGCAAGCAGAATATAAAATAGAAGAATGGTACAAAGAGGTGTGGGATATAGCTATTAATGATAAATTAACGTGTGCCATTAAGGTAAGATGGGGAATCTGCGTCAATAAAGGGCTGTGATTTTCTTCCCTTCTATTATTGTTGTTGTTGTTAAATTTTAATATTGTTCATTTTGTGTGGACTTTTATACTATAAAGGTAAAGGTACCCCTGACCATTAGGTCCAGTCATGACTGACTCTGGAGTTGCGGCTCTCATCTCACTTTATTGGCCAAGGGATCCGGCATACAGCTTCTGGGTCATACTGTACTTTTATTTGTTTTATCAGTATGAGTGGGGACTCTTGTTTGGTGAAAATGAGACATACAGTATAAGAACATGCATAAATACAGCTACATAAATTCCTATGCCTGCCCCATTCTCCATCTGTTTGTGTGCACTTGTGGGAGGAAATGATTTGTGCTTTTATTTTGCATTTTAAAATGCCTGTTATAAAGCTTTCTCACTTATGCTTATTTACCATTTTCTTCTCCTTCCCGTAGTATTTGGGATGTATAGAGGTCTTGCGTTCCATGAGATCCCTTGACTTCAATACTAGAACACAGATTACAAGGTAATATGAGATGATGTACTGCAAATACTTTCCCACATCTATCTTTTGAACTACCTTGCATAAGTACGTACCATCTGAAGAAGAACAAAAGCAGAAAAGAATATGTGTGTTTCTTTTCCTTATTCACACCTGAATAAAAGCAGAGCATTTCTGTGGGCTGGGCAGGGGGCTGCCTCTTATGGTTCTACCACCTGAGATAACCAGTGGCGTAGCGTGGGGGGGTGCAGGGGGGCCCGGCCGCACTGGGCGCAACATCTGGGGGTTAGGGTTAGGGTGCGCAAATCCATGGGTTAGGGGGCACAAATTACTTGCTTTGCCCCGGGTGCTGACAACCCACGCTATGCCACTGGAGATAACTGCTTCACTCTGCCTCAACTGTGGGTTAGCTCTGAATATGCTAAAACTTCACAATTCCCTAAGAAATTTAGCAAGATTGGTTGCCCTGCTTTTCTTACTTTTAGCATACTCGATACAGCCTATGAGACCATCAAATAGTGTAATATTTCAAATGCAAACTTTGGTTTGCTATGAGCATCGGAGTGCTTTAGTCCATATGCAGACTTTCCAGTAGATCATTACTTGAATGCCATCATGAGAAACCAAACTGTATGCTTCTGGCACCATGAAACCATTTGCTACCCAATGTTCTTTTCTGTCTCTCCAGGGAAGCGATCAGCCTTGTTTGCGATGCTGTGCCGGCAGCCAAAGGAGCCTTTAAAAAAAGAAAGGTATCTGCCTTGTGTCTTTTTGTCAACGTGATCATATTCTCTCATTTGGGGACCAAACGGGATGCAACATTAAGTCCATGTATGCATTTTACACGTACAATTTTTGTCCTTTGAATTACTGTCCTTGAATTACAATTTTTGTCCTTTGAATTTTGTCCTTTGAACTGAGCAGTATTGTGCCCATGGCAAAGGCAGTTAATCCTTTACCTGTGTACCAAAATCACAACACACATGCACATACAAATAGTGACGCTCCTATTGAGGTCAACAGAGATTCTTCCACTGGCACTTTCCTAAATAACGTATTTGAGTGAGATGGTTCGCTGATATCATACATTAACAGTGGGTAGGGGGGAGCCACTGGGGCGACTGCTCTGGGTGCAATTTTTTTTGTGGGAATGTTCAGGGTGGCAGGAGAGGATACATTGTTTATTAATATCCTTCCTAACTTGCACTATCAAGTTCCTTCATGTAGCAGAGTTACATTCCCCTTTCTTACATGCACAGCAGATAGCTTGTAGCAGGCTCGTGTGAGCCTCTTACTATTACAGTGGTACCTCGGGTTACATACGCTTCAGGTTACATACGCTACAGGTTACAGACTCCACTAACCCTGGGACTACAGTGGTGCCCCACAAGACGAATGCCTCGCAAGACGGAAAACCCGCTAGACGAAAGGCTTCACAAAACGAATTTCCTATGGGCTTGCTTCGCAAGACGAAAATGTCTTGCGAGTTCCTGTGGGCTTTTTTCCCTCCCCCCCTTTTCCCCCAAGCCGCTAAGCCGCTTATCAGCTGTTCCGCTAAGTCGCTAAGCCGCTTAACAGCTGATCCGCTAAGCCGCTTATCAGCTGATCCGCTAAGTTGCTAATAGCGCTAATCTGCTAAGCCGCTAATGGGCTTGCTTCGCAAGACGTAAAAACCGCAAGACGAAGAGACTCGTGGAACAGATTCTTTTCGTCTTGCGAGGCACCACTGTATTTCTGGGTTAGCGGAGTCTGTAACCTGAAGTATATGTAACCTGAAGCGTACCACTGTACTTGTCTAACAGCATTTTTCCTGAATGAAATAAAACAACACTTTCCTCCACGCTTGCAAACCCTAAAGGAAGGGCTTGTGGCCCCAAATTGTCCCAACTGTGTGGAGAATCCACACAAACGGTTTATTACTCAACTCTGTGAGTTAGATGGAGTGATTTAAAGTGGCTTTCGTGAGCAGATATAATTTCAAATGTTTCAGCATTTCTATAGTTAATAGATTTTAGTTTTCTGATGTTAAAGAAAAGCTTCTCTTCTGACACTTGTCGTGACTTTGAGGTAATTGGACATCGCTCCACATGTTCATCTCATGCCTCTTGGTTCTCTTTATTTCTTTATTACATTTGTTTAATATGCAATCCATTCTCCCAAGGAGCTCAGAATGGTGGACAGTGGTACCTCAGGTTACAGATGCTTCAGGTTACAGACTCCGCTAACCCAGAAATAGTACCTCAGGTTAAGAACTTTGCTTCAGGATGAGAACAGAAATTGTGTGGCGGCGGCGGCAGCCCTCATTAGCTAAAGTGGTACCTCAGGTTAAGAACAGTTTCAGGTTAAGAACGGACCACCAGAACGAATTAAGGTCTTAACCCGAGGTACCACTGTACATGGTTCCTCACTCCCATTTCACCTCAGAACAGCCCTGTGAGGTAGGGAAGGCCGGGAGATGGTGACTGAAGCAAGGTTATCTAGTAGGGTTTTTAGGGGAATTTGAATCCAGGTCTCCCTGGTATGAGACCAACCACTTTAGATCACTATATTTTCCTTATCTATATGGAAACAACCTGCATTTTTTCTCTCTCCTCGTAGCACTTTCCCTTGCTTGTGAATCAACACACGACTTGTTCCTTACTAACTTCGGATAAAAGCAGCCGCAGAACGTTGATTAAAATGTCACACTCTTGACGAATAAACCCCAGAGGCTCCCCATTTATGCAGTGTGGAGTCAGGTGTCACCAGATGCTCCTAGAGTACTGAGATGTGTGATTTTTGCTTTCACAGCCGCCGAGTAAAGCCCTCTCTAGTATCTTGGGGAAGAGCAACCTTCAGTTCGCAGGAATGAGCATTACTCTGAATATCTCTACCACCAGCTTAAACCTGATGACGCCTGATTCAAGACAGGTCTGTATGCTCTAATTCCTGCTTGCTGCTTTTAATAGTTCCATGGCACTTGTTCCTTGCTATCAAGCCAGATTATTTCTGTGCTTAGTGGTCCTGTACTCATTTGTTATAACTAGCATTTGCTGGTACTTCTCAGTAGCTGAACGCTGGAAGATCCAGGGCAGACAAAAATAAGTACTTTCATCACACAGCACATGTTCAAGTGTGGGATTTGCTCCAAAGAAAGAGAGGGATGACCACCAACTTGGATGACAAACCCATGGAGGATTAGGTTGTCTGTAGCTAGAACCCATTAAGGTAAAAAGGTAAAGGACCCCAGGACGGTTAAGTCCAGTCAAAGGTGACTATGGGGTGTGGCACTCATTTCGCTTCAGGCTGAGGGAGCCGACGTTTGTCCACAAACAGCTTTCCGGGTCATGTGGCCAGCATGACTAAACCGCTTCTGGCGCAATGGGACACCGTGACGGAAACCAGAGCGCACAGAAACGCCATTCACCTTCCCACCACAGCGGTACCTATTTATCTACTTGCACTGGTGTGCTTTTGAACTGCTAGGTTGGCAGGAGCTGGGACAGAGCAACGGGAGCTCACTCTGTCACAGGGATTCGATCTGCCAACCTTCTGATTGGCAAGCCCAAGAGGCTCAGTGGTTTAGGCCACAGTGCCACCTGCTTCCTGAATAAACAAGCACACAATCACTGATAGGTCCACCTGCCATTGTGAGGCTCAAAGCAATGAAGATGATGCCTCCCCAGCTGTTGCCATTGGCTGTGGGTTTCTTGTGATGTCACAAAAGCACTTGGCAACTGAGTGGATAGAAAGGCAGGCCAAGGGGAAAGCCCTTTTCTATTTCCAGCAGGACACACCTGGCAATAGATGTGACATTCAACACTGCCCAGGTTTCTTCCACTTGGAGGAGGCAAACTGGTGAATGGAAGGAGGCAATCCTCTGGCAGTGGGATGCTAGGCAGCGATAATAAGACAAGTTTGCTTGCTTGAAGGCTGCTGGTATCTGTGATTAGAAGCTGGCGGACATCTCATGATGGACCTAACAGTAGCTTCTGGCACAATGGGACACTGTGATGGAAACCAGAGCACACAGAAATGCCATTTACCTTCCTGCCACAGTGGTACCTGTTTATCTACTTGCATTGGTATGCTTCTGTACCGCTAGGTTGGCTGGAACTAGTACAGAGCAATGGGAGCTCACTCTGTCAAGGGGATTTGAACTGCCGACCTTCCAATCGGCACGCCCAAAAGGCTCAGTGGTTTAGACCACAACGCCACCTGCGTCCCTTTACCTACAACCCATTATGGCTGTGTCCTAACCCTGTTGACTTCAGTATGCCTCAAAGCTGCTGCACTCATGTTCTGCTATGGGGCTTTCCATTTGGGTTGCCCCTGAGACAACAGTCAACGATACTATATGATCATTTGGTCTGATCCAGCAAAGCTCTTATGCAATTTTATGCAGCTGTTCTGTTCCAAGCAGATCAGGGTGTGCCTGCCTGAGCGCACCATCAATGTGTATTAGTATAGTGCTGGGTTTCTCAAACTTGGGGTTTTTTTGGACTACAATTCCCATCATCCCTGGCCACTGGTCCTGCTAGCTAGGAAAGATGGGAATTGTAATCCCAAGCTGCAGACCCAAGTTTGGGAAACCCCGGTATCGTGTATTTTCTGGATTTGGATCTTAAAACTTTCAAGACAAGACAAATTGCATTGGAACAGAAGAGTCCAGCTGCAAACATCCTCAAATGTTAACCAGACTAACTCCTCTTTGGGGGCAGGGAGTGTCAGATCATTCTCTTTAAAAAGCCAGCAAAACCATTACCGTTGGGCTCTTATTCTCAAACAGAATTGGGAGAAGGAGGAAAACTAGGGGCATTAATGAAATAGGAGAAGTAGTAGAGCTCTTCTGTGCATGCAGAAGGTCCCAGGTCCAGTCCCTGGCTTCTCCAGGTAGGCCTGGGAATTTTTTCTGCCTGAACCCAGAGGAGGCAATGATGGTAAATGCAGGCCAGGGATGGCCTTTCTACTTGGCCAGCTGAACTTTGTCCAGGCCATGCACTGCACTGGCCCATCTTCAAAGCCCAAATGTTTTGGCCTGGGCGGAACAGGTCCTTGTACTCTTTTTATGCCCCTTGCTTGTCTGGTTGGGGGATGGAGAGCATGCGTAGAAACTCGCCCACTGCACAAAGGTAGAACTTCCATTTTGTCTGCTCTTTGCATTTGCCTCTTTTTCTGCCCCACTCCTACTGTAGACAATAGTGAGTTAGTGTCAGGGACGGGGCAGAGGAGGGATGGCAGAGACCGACTCCCCAGCCTGACCTTCTAGAGAAGAAGAAGGCAGTTCAGAATTACAACAGGGGTTTGAGGGAGATTACAGCTCAGAGGCAGATGAGGGGAAAAGCTGGGGAATAATGGGAGAGGAGGAAGAAGAAGGACCAGAGGGAGCACAGCTGACAGAGTCATTGTCCTTAGAAAGCATTCCAGACCCCCGTCTCCCAAAACCTGGCGAGCCTTGAAAGTAGGAGAGCAGAGAGCTCAAAGGCAGAGGGCACATTTCAGCACCCGTGGCTGTGACGCATGAGAGAGGAAGGGAGTGGAGACTCACTCGGGGGCAACGTCATTATTCTAAGAGGCTGCATTTCTAAGCATCGCTCTGGGAATATTGAATAAAAAGCAGTTGGTAAGAACTTCTCCTTGTTTTATCCATTCCTGGCAACCTGCCATGGGGGTTCGATCCTCTGCTGCCTGACAGCTAGGTGGACCAACGGTCTGGGTAATATAAGACAACTTCCTATTTTCCTACTAAAATGGGACTACAAAGTAAGCAAACGGGTCTCTCTCTCTTTTCCCTAGGATAAAAGTACCATAAAAAAGGGGGTGGGTCTGGGACGCGGGTGGTGCTCTGGGTTAAAACACAGAGCCTAGGACTTGCTGATCAGAAGGTCAGCGGTTCAAATCCCTGTGACAGGGTGAGCTCCTGTTGCTTGGTCCCTGCTCCTGCCAACCTAGCAGTTCGAAAGCATGTCAAAGTGCAAGTAGATAAATAGGTACCACTCTGGCAGGAAGGTAAACAGCGTTTCCGTGCGCTGCTCTGGTTCGCCAGAAGCGGCTTAGTCATGCTGGCCACATGACCTGGAAGCTGTACACTGGCTTCCTCAGCCAATAAAGCAGGTGAGCGCTGCAACCCCAGAGTCGGACACGACTGGACCTAATGGTCAGGGGTCCTTTTACCTTCACCGTTTAGCTCCATGGTAGGGCACATTCTTTGCATGCAAAAGATTTAATTCCCAACCTCTCCAGGTAAGGATGGAAAAGACTCCTGTATAAAGCCCTGGAGAGCAGCTGCCAATTAGTGGCAGAAATTCTAGACCAATGTCTGCACTGCAGAACTCTATGCTATCTATGCTATCTAACATGGTATAAGGCAGCTGTAGGTGTATTTCCTTATCCCTTCTTGCCACCTTCTCCAGCTGTGGTGAAACATATATGCTTCTTCAATTTGGCAGTATTTGTAGGGTATTCTGACTCAAAGGGCACCCAGATGGAAGTTTCAGGTGGGGTTTGGTGGATGCGCATTCATTGCAAACGGCTTCCCACAATCTGCACAAACGGGTGACTCCGTGCTGTGCTTCCACCTGTCCTTGCCTGCCCACTCTGCCTAAGGCAGGATCCGTGGGCTGCAGGATCCGTGGGGCAAGAGTCATACTGTGATGACACCAAAAGCCAGCCCGCCTTGCAAGATTCCAGGACTTTGGGTTTAGCATCTGAGATCCTGGGGTGTTGCCATCTGGGTATGCTGTCACAGAAGGTTTGGAGATGCACGACTTTGCACATTTGCTTTTGATGTTATTGTTTCTGTTTTTAGGCTTTCGAGGACGTTTCAAGCTCATGGTTGCCCCCAAACCAACTCTGGAAACTGTAGTCAAAACAAACAAAAAAATTCTTCCAGTAGCACCTTAGAGACCAACTAAGTTTGTTATAGATCCTGAAGCTGAGGCTCCAATACTTTGGCCACCTCATGAGAAGAGAAGACTCCCTGGAAAAGACCCTGATGTTGGGAAAGACTGAGCGCACAAGGAGAAGGGGACGACAGAGGACGAGATGGTTGGACAGTGTCATAGAAGTACCAGCATGAGTTTGACCAAACTGTGGGAGGCAGTGGAAGACAGGAGTGCCTGGAGTGCTCTGGTCCATGGGGTCGCAAAGAGTCGGACACGACTAAACGACTAAACAACAACAAGTTTGTTATTGGTGTGAGCTTTTGTGTGATTGCACACTTCTTCAGATACACTTCTTCAGATATCTGAAGAAGTGTGCATGCACACAATAGCTCATACCAATAACAAACTTAACTGGTCTCTCAGGTGCTACTAGGGACGCAGGTGGTGCTGTGGGTTAAACCACAGAGCCTAGGACTTGCCGATCAGTAGGTCGGCGGTTCGAATCCCCATGATGGGCTGAGCTCCCGTTGCTCGGTCCCTGTTCTTGCCAACCTAGCAGTTTGAAAGCACGTCAAAGTGCAAGTAGATAAATAGGTACCGTTCCGGCAGGAAGGTGAACGGCATTTCCGTGTGCTGCTCTGGTTCACCAGAAGCGGCTTAGTCATGCTGGCTACATGACCCGGAAGCTGTACACTGGCTCCCATGGCCAATAAAGCCAGATGAGCGCCGCAACCCCAGAGTCAGCCACGACTGGACCTAATGGTCAGGGGTCCCTTTACCTTTAAGGTGCTACTGGAAGGAATTTTTTAATTTGTTTTGACTACAGTAGACTAACACGGCTACCTACCTGTACCAGGAAACTGTAGTTTGCTACAGCTGCATAGAACTGTGTCTCTCTAGGGAGAGGGTAGACTACACTTCCCAGAATTCTTTGGGGGACGCCATGTGCTTTAAACATATGATGCGAATGTGACTCTGGAAAGTCTGACTGCATCTCACGCTCATGCTAATCTTTTCCCGAACCCTTTACAGATTATAGCAAACCATCATATGCAGTCTATTTCCTTTGCATCTGGAGTCGACGTGGTAAGCATTTGATTCATTTATTTAGAATCTTTCTCATTTTGGAACTGATGAAATCATACTGTGGTACTGATGTAAGGGTACTGTGCCGCAACTGATCACTTAACTTGTTCAGGAAATATTGCTAATTAGACCTTTGTCATTAAGTTCTAAGTGAAAGCTCTGGAAATTCAAAACAAGGCATCATCATTCAGTTTAACTCGAACACTCCTGTGATATATGAAGGTACTCTCAGAGGTGTTACAGTAAAGATGAAATGAAGCCAATATGTTGTGAAAATAACTTCATGCTTAAAAAGAAAGAAAAAAGGAAGAACCCCATATTATCAATAGCATAGCGGTCTGAACACTAAATGACTGTATAATGAGCAATTTCTGCTGTGGGCAGAGGTGTGTCTAGCCTCTACATTTATCTTCGGGGGGGGGAGGGCTCTATCTATAACCCAAGTGTCAGCTCCTGAAATGCCACTGCCTACTGAATTTTCGGAACGTGAGTTGCCTAGTGGCAAGCAGTAGAGCAGTATTGACAAGAGATGGGTGGAGGGGAGGCCCAGTTCAAAGGACTGTTGTGACACAGGGCTGAATTTACACATGCATCTCTCACTATGGTGACTCTCAGCTAAATGTGTTTGAAAAGTTTTGCATGACTTGAAAGCAGATGGTATCAAAGTTCCACCCAACTGTGCTGTGCATTCACAATTGGAGGCAGCAATCATTTTGCCCAGACACTGAGGTCCAGCTCCGAGTGCCTTCTGGCAGTTCCCTCGCTGCGAGAAGTGAGGTTACAGGGAACCAGGCAGACGGCCTTCTCGGTAGTGGCGCCCGCCTTGTGGAATGTCTTCCCATCAGATGTCAAGGAAATACACAACTATCTGACTTTTAGAAGACATCTGAAGGCAGCCCTGTTTAGGGAATTTTTAAATGTTTGATGTTTTATTCTGTTTTTAATCTGTTGGGAGCCGCCCAGAGTGGCTGGGAAACCCAGCCTGATGGACGGAGTATATATATACAAACAAACAAACAAACAAACAAACAAACAAACAAACAGTGGTACCTCTGGATGCGAATGGGATCCGTTCCGGAGCCCTGTTTGCATCCTGAAGCGAACGTAACACGCGTCTGTGCGTGCTGCGTTTCGCCGCTTCCGCGCATGTGCGTGACGTCATTTTGAGCGTCTGCACATGCGTGAGCGGTGAAACCCGGAAGTAATGCACTCTGTTGCTTCCAGGTTGCCATGGAGCGCAACCCAAAAATATTCAACAACAACAGCAATCTTTATTACGGTCCATAGACCCAACAAATCGTTACAAAGCAATACACAACTCATACAGCCTACCTCCAGGTTAAACAAGCACTTTGTTCAGAATATAGGGATCATTGGTTCTTGCAACCACCGATAAAAACTTTGCCATATTCATCCCGAAGCTACTTCAACCCGAGATATGACTGTATAATGTTGTTGTTGTTGTCGTTCTGGAAACGACAGAAGGGGAGAGCGCTGTTGTGGGTTTCTCACAGGCATCTGATTGGCCACTGTCAGAACAGGCCGCTGAGCAGGCCGTTGGCCCGATCCACCAGGCTCGCCTTATATTTTTAGCTGTAGTGATCAATCTGTGATTGATCACACAAACATCTTCACTTTTTAATTGTATGACCTTAGCCAGAGTTAGGGAACCCATCACCCACCAGATCAGCTCAACCAACATGGCCAATGGTCAGGAATTATGGGAGTGATACTCCAACAACATTTGCAGGGCCACAGCTCCCCTCCCCCCCGACCCTAGTGATGACTCAAATGTGTGAATTATTGTTGCATTTATGAGCTGTACCCATATTCATTTGTAGTTACCGTATTTTTCGCTCTTTAGGATGCACCGGACCATAGGAGGGGGAGAACACGGGAAAAAATTCTTCCCCTCTCTGCTCAGCACCCCTTCAGCAAAGCGGCAGGAGAAACGGAGCCCCTTCCATTTCTCCTCCTGCTTCGCTGAAGGGGCGCTGTGCAGAGAGGGAAAACTGTGCAGCGCCTCTCCAGCAAAGTGAAGCTGTGCTCCGAAGACTTGCAGATAGTTGCCTGAAGCCCCCGGAGCACAGCGGGAGTTCCCGCTGCGCTCCAGGGGCTTCAGGCGGCTTCAGCAAAAGCAACGCGAAGCCTCTGGAGCACGGGGGGAGCTCTCCCTCTGCGCTTCGGAGGCTTTGCGTTGCTATCGCTGAAGCCAAGGAGCCTGCATTTGCTCCATAGGATACAAACACATTTCCCCTTAATTTTTGGAGGGGAAAAGTGCATCCTATAGAGCGAAAAACACGGTACCTCTCCATTTTCTTCCTCCTCTGCTCCTCCCCACCTTTTATAAACTTATATTGTAAATTGAAATCCATCTCTTGCATATTCTCTTACCACAAACTTCTGGATTTGTGCTTTTTAGCTTAAATACTGAAGACCTACAAACATACCTCAGATTGTGTTGGAGCACAGAAGAAAAAAAAGAATTGCAATGTTCCTCAGCAGGAACATGTGTTATTCTCTCGACTAATATCCCATTGATACAACACTCCTGAAATCCCACTCACAATTTACAAAAGCACTGGGATGGGGGGGGAGGATATTACATTTCCCCACTTATAAAATATTGGCTCATTTCAGATGTAACAACAAAAATGGTTTGTTGCTTTAAGAAAATTGTACCTCCTCAATATACAGCATGCCATTTTAATTGTAATTTGGGTACCTTTCAATAGATACTGGAAAAGATGGCCCAGTTTTTAATGGTATTATAGCCTTTGAATTGATAGTTTTATACCAAGGACACGCTCTATTATTTTGCAGGGTTTTCTGTGCAAGAGGTTCTCTCTGCCTTAATGTATCTACTCTAGAATCTAATCTCTCTATCTGGATGATATTTATAACACACTCATCACCATGGTATCCAAGCACAGGCAACCAGTTGCAAACACTCAGATGAAAAGCAGCGCACCTTTGTTGCAGCATAAAATGAAAACTCGCATGATATTCATGGTAGATGTTTGTCTCCCTGCCCCCCCCATCTCCCCTCCCTCTGCCAACAGGATACAACAGACTATGTCGCCTATGTAGCTAAGGACCCTGTGAATCGCAGAGGTAAAGTACTGCTTAACATTCAATCTCCTCTTCTTTTTGAAAATGTAGGCTGCTCAGATTCTCATTAAGGCACTGTGTTCTGTTGATAATGGCTTCCCTTCCGCTAATGGTATCATGCACCATATTCAAAGTGTATTCTGTTATTTCTTACATTTGCATCCCGCCTCGCCTCCAAAGAGCTCAGTTGCCAAATCAGATGAGATGTCAGAGCTCTGAGATGGGATTTCCTGTTTCTTAAAATTATGGAAAACAGCAGCTCCAGGGTTTGGAGATTGGGGTGGCCAGTCTTTTCCTATAGCTGCCACTTCTCCATATGGAAAACACACACGAGCCTGCCTGCCTTCCTTCCTTCCTTCCTTCCTTCCTTCCTTCCTTCCTTCCTTCCTTCCTTCCTTCCTTTCCTCCCTCCCTCCCTCCCTCCCTCCCTCCCTCCCTCCCTCCCTCCCTCCCTCCTTCCTTCCTTCCTTTCTTTCTTTCTTTCTTTCTTTCTTTCCAACATTTGTTAATTTTCCAATAAAAGACATCCCATTAACATATCAAATCATAATCCAATAAAAAAAACCTAAAATAAAAAGTCAAAATATCTTCCGAATTGTAATTTTTAATTTTACGACTTCCCACAGTCTGAAGCATGTCCAAATTTCAGTCCTGCCTCTCATCACACACGCGCCTTTCCTGGAGCTCCTATTAGTGGGAATGTTCAGGGTGGCAGGAGAGGATATATTGTTTATTAATATCCTTCCTAACTTGTGCTAGCAAGTTCCTTTTCTTAGCAGAGCTATATTCACCTTCTACATTCACAGCAGATAGCTGGTTGCAGGCTCGTGTGAGGCTCTCACTATTGTACGATTCAGTCTGCCTCAGATTGAATTGTACGTTCATGGTAAATTCCCTTGAATCCCTCTTAAAAGAATAAAGACACCACAATCTAATTCAAAGTCAATAAAAGAAGTTTACTTACATCAGTTCACAGTTGGATCCCTGAAGGCAGACTTAGTTACAAATATGTACATGCGGATCTACCCCATATGAGGGAATAATCCCAGTGACTGCAGGCTAGCAGTCCAGCAGTTCACACAATGAAAGGAAGATGGAAGAAAGAGAGTTGCTGCATGACTCGTCCTTTTGTTACCTGGACAGGTTAGGTCACACCCACCTTCTATCACATGCAAAAGGAAGGATGCTCCAGCCAGAAGGAACAGGAAGTTTCAACTGGCTGGACCAAACATTTCCCTGCATGTCCACTCTAGGAAAACAAGGAATGTTGTACTTGACTGCTCCCAGTGGATTACATCCCACACTATTCCCACCAGTTAGAAGAAAACCATGCATAGGCAGGCACAATACTGGAGTAAAGTGTTAACTACCCATGACAGTGGTCCCGATCCAAATGGCCCCTTACACAATTTCTGTTTGCCAAAATGTTAAGACATGGGATGAACACAGATCTCTATAGTCTTGTCTTGGGGAAGGGCTGTAGTTCAGCAGTAGATAATGACCGCTCCCCACATTTATGGGGGCGGGGGGCACAGTTGTGGTCCCCTTGCTTTTCTCCTTCGCCCTGGTAGCTAGAGCACGCTTGCTCTCCTCCTGCTGCTGGGGAATTCCCCTCAGCCAGTGATAGCGAGGGGCGGTTTTCCCACCAAAGAGGGCAATTTCAGTGGGCCAATCGGAGGCCCCACTTGGAGGGTGGTGCCTTGTTAGATGGTTGGCCATTGGCTGTTGCCTTGCCCAGCCTGGCAGTGAGGCTTAAAAGGCTAGCTGCATGTGGCTTCCACAGGGAGTAGAAACCTTCCCACCCACCCCTTTTGAATCAATCCATTTCCATTTCAGAAGGTCCCAAGTTCAGTAGACCATACTGAGATAGCCTGACCAATGGTCCAACTTGGTCAAAGGCAGCTTCCTACAGTATATTCCTATGTCTAGTTTGGTCCTCAAAGTTGCATTTTGAACCTTATGAAGTAGGTCTGGCAGTGAATCAATGACTTGGTCAAAGCCATCTGCTAGGCTGAGTGGGGATTTGATTTGAACCTCAGTTCCTGCATAGAAATTCACCTGAAAGGTTAGGCAGCTGCTCAGTTTGCATCCATAAGGTGCCCCACTAAACTCAGGACATTTATATGGTGCTGCGGACAAAGTTTAACTTAATGAATGTTTCTCAGTTTGAGCAATCTTTGGAGTTGCTAGCTCAGTCACGTCCTCAGAGTTTTTGTGAGACTCTTCTCTTGCAGCTATATTAACTAGAAATGATTAATCAGAAAACGCCAAGGAGGAAGAAAATGATTTGTAGCCTCCTAGATGATGCGGTCTAGTGAAATATGTACAAGTTTGCTATAGAAGGTTATAAACTATTAAGCTGGAAGGTGACTGAGCCATTAGTCTACTTCTCCATGAGGGATGGACAGCTCGGTAGCTGTCTTTTAAATTTTGGAGTGGTCTGGAGTGACCAAAAAGAAAAATAAAACAAAAGAAAAGCCATTTTGGTATCAAAGCAAGAGACCATGGGGACACTCGTTTTTTATTTTATTCTTATGTGTGTGTTTGTGTGTCTTTTAAAAGTTTCTCTTATTTTTTAGAAAAATATAGGGAGGCACATAGAAGATGCCAGTGATATTTTTAAAAGCAAACTTTTGGGACGCCTGGGGTAGTATACAACTCAGAGCACACTTGTTGAAGTTAATAGGCATTACTAACAGGCTCACTAATTTCAGTGGGTCTACTCTGAGTAGGACTGATTTGAATGCAACCTTGTATGTAAGGGGGTGGGAAACATCTGTTTTAAAAATAAGTCCCATATATTAGAACTATGGTTTTGAATTTTACTTCTGCCAAAGTTTTTTTTTTTTAAAAAAAAAATAGCCATAGATTGTTTTAAGTTTATCTTTTTTAAGCAAAGGACAAAGGTGTAAAACTACTTGTATTTAATTTTTTTAAAATATTTAAATATTTTGCTGGAAGCCTGCCAGAGTGGATTATTATTATTATTATTACTACTACTACTACTACTACTACTACTACAGCATTGATTTCTTCAAGCTTCAAGCTTAGACTCTAAAATACTTTTCTTGTTTTCCCGTTCCTTTAGCGTGTCATATCCTGGAGTGCTCTGACGGCCTGGCCCAGGATATTATCAGCAGTATAGGACAAGCATTTGAACTGCGTTTTAAGCAATATTTGCAATGCCCCTCAAAGATCCCTGCTCTTCATGATAGGTGAGCAAGAACAAGAGGAGTTTTGATTTTTGTGTGGAAGTGCTGTTTCTTTCAAGGACTGCTAAAATAAAAGGAGAGTTCATTTGCAAGAGGGAACAACTGGCTGCAAATACTCACAATTGTGACACTTGCCCCATCCAACAGAATAAGGCTTACATCCCTGGAACAGCCTCGCTCAACTTGATGTCTTCCAAATCTTGTTGAATGTGGCCACCAGTCCCAGCCAGCACAGTCCAATGGTCAGAGAATGATGGTTGTTGTTTTTGCCCAAAGCATCTGAGGGGTATCAGGTTGGGGGAGGCTGCTCTGGTAGCTAACTTGGGTGCCAGCCTCAAACCCTTGCTCTTTGTAACAGAGAAAGCAATAACAGTGTCCTTTCACCTGCCCATTGTGAACTTCCGATCATACCTGCTGAACTGAAGCTCGGTTAAGCAAAACCTCCCTTTGAATTTTCCGCACATCTGCTATGATCTGATTCAGCAGGTAATATTGGAGTTTTGAAAGGCACAAACACATGACAACAAGAAAAGCTCGACCAAAATACAGGTCAAGAAAAAGTGTGGAAGACCCCTTACTCCCAGTCTTGGATTGCACTGCAACGAAGTGGTTAGTACAAGGGACTATTGTATGTGAGAATATGCTGGTCAACAGGGAACCTATTAAGCCAATTCAAGTGATCCTTCAAACTGTTGGATTATGTCCAAAGGTGAATTCTATAGTTTATATAACAACGGAACTGAATTTGTTAAGGGATATATTTGTCACATTTTAGATGTTGGCAATTAAATGGACAACTGAATAAAAAACTGAAGGAGCAAAGTAACAGAGCTTCTTTCTGACAGGATGCAAAGTTTGGATGAACTTTGGATGGAAGAAGATGTTGAGGCAGCAGCAGAGCATCCATATTACAACAACATTCCTAACAAAATACCTCCGACTGGGGGCCTGGTTGATGCAAGGCTCAGAGCCAAGCCCCCCTCTGTTTCAGATCCTACTCAGGTAGGCCAATGAATCCTAGCTTGGTTCCCTTGGGTGTTATCTTAATGGACTGAAAATAGCTGTATAAAGGATAACTTATCATGGATCTTTTAAGCAAAAGGTGTTGATGCACCGGTTGAAAGAGCCAGTTCATATGCCCACTGGGTGGCAGTCCTCCCCACCTCTACCAAAAACATGTAGATGGATATTTAAGGCAGACCCATTACATGGATGCCCATATAGTCCTGATTTGTGTCATCTATTCTTTTCGTCTTTTAGGGAAATTGGGGCTAGATGTATATAGGCCTCCACCTCACCTGGTCTATGTGTGTTTGAGGAGTGTGCGCTTGCTATTCCACCACACGAGGAGCATTGTTGCTCAGCGAGTGTATGAACAATCTCTACCACAACCTGGGAAGCTCTTCTCTTTGTGTTTAAGGGATCCTGGTTCCATTTGGTCAATAATATCCCTCACTGTTCTTCTTTGTCTGGTGGGAGAGTGGATTAGACTGCCCCCTCATGTCTACCTGGAATGCTTGTCCCATCTCCACTGAACATCCACATGTGGACTTAATCTTTCGGCAGGATGAATGCGTGAGCAACACAATTGAGATCTCAGATAAAATCAATGTGATTTGGTCCAACGTGCATTGGATCTTATAAGTGTACTCTGTGGTGAAACGTTATGTCCATGTGGGGATGTCTGATATGCTGTATAGGTTCATATACAGAAGGTGCGCTCTCACTTTTCAGGTAGGAAAGAAATTGCTTGTGGTGTGCTACTCCTGCCCTCTATCATGTTGGGTTTCAAATTGCATAGATCACTACGTAGCACTGCAGTCTAGTTTAGATGAGTGGGGGAAATAGCAAAGGTAACTGCTGTTTTCCCAAATGTAGCTCTGTGGATTCATTCATTTATAAAAATATATCACAGCGGTCTACGACAATACAAAAACATAAAACCAAACAAAAAAATAATAATAATTTTAAAAGAAGTTGAAAGCAAAAAGAAATTAAAAGCAACCATCAATAGATCAATGTGGGGAATGTACTCTGAATTGCTTGCATAGATCTGGAGGTGTAGAAAAAATTTCACCAACACGTAAAAGTTGACACAGGAAATGCCTGCCAATGTCTGTTGCCACCCACCCTTGAATCTCCAAACTGTTTAAACTCCTATGAGCTTGAGTTCGGGTGATTGATGCAAGAGAGGCTGTTTTAGACGCTTAAAGGTAAAGCTAAAGGGACCCCTCACCATTAGTCCAGTCATGGCTGACTCTGGGGTTGCGGTGCTCATCTCACTTTATTGGCCGAGGGAGCTGGCATACAGCTTCCGGGTCATGTGGCCAGCATGACTAAACTGCTTCTGGCGAACTAGAGCAGCGCACGGAAACACCGTTTACCTTCCCGCCAGAGTGGTACCTATTTATCTACTTGCACTTTGATGTGCTTTCGAACTGCTAGGTTGGCAGGAGCAGGGACCAAGCAACGGGAGCTTACCCCGTTGTGGGGCTTCGAACTGCCGACCTTTTGGTTGGCAAGTCCTAGACTCTGTGGTTTAACCCACAACGCCACCCGTGTCCCTTTCAGACGCTTACTGAAGTCTAAACTACACACCCTATAGACAATTTATTTGTGGGCAACTCTTCCCTCAAACTTTAATGCTGCAATGGGTTGTGATTTTCTTTTCCTGCCAGGAATCTTGGACTTTTTGGCAAATCTGCCATGGTGAATATTTGCGTCACTTTTTATTCATATGGAAGCAACATTCATTGAGTTCCTTAAATTTATTGTAATATATATCTATGCATATGTAGTTGTGTGAGATAAGTGAATAGCACTAGATTTCCTTTTCTGTATTCTTCATGTAATCTTGAATGAACAATTACCATACATTTACTGAAAAGATGGCAAAGTGGGAAGAGAAGTACTATGATGGGCTTTGTTCCTTGGTATGCGACTTTGCATCCCTAAAGTCCTTAATTGCGGGTTCACCCACACTGACCTTTTGCCCCACACTTTCTACGGGCAAAAGGGACCTATGCCTAGAAATTCAGCACGAAAGGGAAACAAAGTTTTACACGTAGACATCGTATGATTATAATAATGGTCCAGCATCCTTTCTGTGTCTCTCTGTTTGTAAAAGTTCATTGGAAATCATTAGGCTGTCAAGTTTGTTCCAGGAAAGGGTGATTGAACTGGAGGGGTTCCTTTTATAGATGTAATATACCTACTTTGTCATTTAGAATTACAGGGGTTAATAAAACAGGAAAGGAGTGCAATTTCCCTGAAGGTCATCATTTCTCTCATCCTCCTCCTACGCAAACTCATTCATAAAAGAATTCTCAGTCATAGTGTCATACATGATGAATGAACGAAGACTGGGTTTGGGTAGAATTGCACCTGGACCAATCATATAAAAGACCCACTGAAAATGCATTGCAGTTTTTAAAAGGTAGAGTTTGCATGAAGACTATTTTTACTGCCACCTTAGTCTGCATCCGCAATGGGAAGAGAGCAAACATACTACCAGAGCCAATACGTAAGGGACCTATTTGGCGAAGATCAACAACAGCAACCCAGTAGGCAAGGTAAGCTGCGCTTTGAATGGTTGCACTTTCGCTGCATGAGTTCTAGAGGCAAACAGAAGAATGTGGATTGATGGAAGACTTCATGTCATAGGCTTAAATTCTTTTTTAAAAAAAAATAATTTATTTGGTTTTTCAGATTAAAATTTTACAGTCATATATTAAACATAGATAATAAAAAACAAGATTCCAAGGAATCTCCTGGAGTTCCCTTTGTGGGTCCTATTATTAATAATTTCCTCCTGCATCTTTTATAATGATCCAAATCTTTTACATCTCCATTGTATCCAGAATTCACCATTAAACCACAAGTGATATTCCAATCCAACTAATGATTTTAACTGTTTACAATGCTCTTTAAGATCAGTTATAAATTTCCCCCATTCCTTATTAAAAATTTGGTCTTCCTGATTTCTGATTCTTCCGGCCATTTTTGCCATTTTGGCATAGTCCATCAATTTCATCTGCTATTCTTCTCTGGTAGGAACTTTATCTCCTTTCCATCTCTGGGCCAATAACATCTGCGCAGCCGTGGTTGCATACATAAATAGTCTTTTCTGCTCCCTTGGGATTTCAGCACCTAGAATTCCTAAAAGGAAGGCTTCAGGGTATTTTTTAGCAAAGGTTATTTTAAACATTTTTTTCAACTCATTCTGTATCATTTCCCAAAATCCTTTTACTCGCTTACATTTCCACCACATACAGTATGATAAAAGGTGCCTTCTTTCCCCTTACATTTCCAGCATACCTTTGAGCCTGTTTTAGTCATGGACTTAAATTCTATGGCTGTTTCTTTTTAAAAAAATGTTTCTTCTTCTGCCATACAGCAGTGGGAAAGTTGGAGATGGGTGAGTGAAAGGAGGTGGAGACAAATGCAAAACTAAGCCATCAAACATTCTGGGTGGAATTCAGTATAGCACAGAGGAGATGGTTCTTCCCCCATGGGAGTATTTGTAACCCCCCCGAGTAGATTTGGGGGAGACACAGGGCACTCAGTGGGAGAAGGGGGGGAAGCCTTATTGTGGAAGCAAAAATCCTTGCACCAACTCCCACCGCATGGTTGAATCCAGCCCTATATATTATATAGAGAGAAGATGGCCGTAATTGGAAACCTTTGAGGCTTCCTTTTCTTCTGATACATAAGCCATTTCTGCAACCCCCTGAGAATATGTCTAGGATGCAATTTATCCCCTTTGTTTGGGCTATGAGAAGTACTTTTATCCCCATAACTTGTGTATTCAAACAGCATTCTAACTCCTGAAATAATTCAGTATATTTCATTAAATGCAGCACATTATGCCCATCATCAATCTGAACCCACCCATCATTTTGACAAAAAGAACATCATCCACACACACAAGAAGCTCTGATCCTGCCATAGGCACCCATCTCATTGCACCTCTAGTGTGGAAACAGCCCGAGGCCAAAGGATGCTCTTTTAAATTGCCTTACTGCAAACTGGGACAAAAAAAAAAGGTTGCATTGATTTTTGCAGGCTCTTTGGACATTTACAGCCTGCCGGAAGGAAAATCTAATGTAACCCCACCAGGAGAGGTACCGGCCTATGTGAATACGCAACACATAAATATGGAAATCCTTCAGGCTCTTCAGGCAGATGCTGAAAACCTGTTTAGTGGGACAACAGAAAGTACCAAAGACAGCAGCCCAGGAAAAGATCTTTTTGACATGAGTAAGTTCCTCCTGAAAATTCTCTAAAAGCCTCTTTTTGAATTTTCCTTGCATCTCAGAACTCAGTATTTTGCCAACAATCATTCAGTCAATAGCTGTAAGGGAAGGGTGTTTCTTTAGCTGTTGTATTAGGCAGGACATATGGCAACCCTATATAGAAAGGTAAAAAAGGTAAAGGACCCCTGGATGGTTAAGTCCAGTCAAAGGCAACTGGGGTTGTGGTGCTCATTTTGCTTTCAGGCCGAGGGAGCAGACGTTTGCCCACAGACAACTTTCCAGGTCATGTGGCCAGCATGATTAAACTGCTTTTGGCACAATGGAACACCATGACGGAAACCAGAGCACATGGAAACACCGTTTACCTTTCCGCCACAGTGGTACCTATTTATTTACTTGCACTGGTGTGCTTTCAAACTGCTAGGTTGGCAGTAGCTGGGAGAGAGCATGGGAGCTCACCCCGGTGCAGGGATTCGAACTGCCAACCTTCTGATCGGCAAGCCCAAGAGGCTCAGTGGTTTAGACCACAGCGCCACCCGTGTCCTACACAACCCTATACAAGATCCCAGACATATATATTAGACTATGTGCCATCCATGGTCTCTCCTTTAACTCCTTTTACGTTTTTACCACCTGTCCCAGATACAGTTCCTTGCCTTGCTGCTTCCTGCCAGTCCACTTTCTCAGGGTCCCTGGAGATGACGGTGAGGAAGGAGAGTTCCTCAAGGTCTCCCTCACCACCCATGCAAATAAGGGCTGAGGTCTTCCTTTTTGCCTGCTGTGACAAAGACAAAATTGTGTGCCCTACAAAATGACAACACATTGATCCAGAAAAACCAGAGAGTAATGATAGTTGAAAGAACTGAAACGCTACATTTCACGTATCTGAAAGATGGCAACTTTCTCACTTTAAAAGCCTGACAGGTGAAAGCAAAGCTATAAAACAGGCAGGAGGACACAAATTTGGAAGCTTTTGAACCTGTTGTCATAACTCTGTTAGCCAAATGGAGATCATTCTCAGTTTCTGTTGCTGTTGAACAGAATGGGCAGAAATTTTCTTGAAAATTGTTATTGCCACAGCAGCAACTTTTGATCCTATACTTGTTGGGGTGCCTACTGAGGTATGTATTTACTGCGCTAAAATCTAGGGACTTAGGAGAAATCCCTATTCTTAGTTTAGCACAGTTGCTATTTGCTCTGTTAATTTATTCAATTGAATTTACTGATCAGTGGGAGCACAATTTCTCCCCCTTATAATATATGATGATGATGATGATGATGATGATGATGATGATGATTTATTACTTCTACCCCGCCCCTCTGGCCTGGCCTCCCCAGCCACTCTGGGCGGCTCCCAACAGAATAATAAAAACACAATAAAACATCAAACATTAAAAACTTCCCTAAACAGGGCTGCCTTCAGATGTCTTCTAAAAGTCAGATAGTTGTTTATTTCCTTGACATCTGATGGGAGGGCATTCCACAGGGCGGGCACTACCACCGAGAAGGCCCTCTGCCTGGTTCCCTGTAGCTTTGCTTCTCACAGTGAGGGAACCGCCAGAAGGTCCTCGGAGCTGGACCTCAGTGTCCGGGCAGAACGATGGGGGTGGAGACGCTCCTTCAGGTATATAATCCACAGGAAGTTAAGGGGATTTAAGATCCAACAGAAGAGACCTCAGCCTCCCAGCTTTCAGGTTGTTGCAAGTTACCCAGAAATCTTTCGTCAAGACAGCGCTTTTATTGTAGGGAAATGCAACAAGTCACTGAACTACGCTGAATTGCTGCCCTACTACTTATGCCACTAACTTGTATTTGTTACCCACCCTTACTAACAGGCCCTTTTGAAGATGCTCTCAAGAACCAAACCCCTGGGCCCATTTTGAACAAGGCTACCTCAGTTGAATGTACCAGCCCACTTCTCTCCAGAGCAGAAGGTGCGGCAGCAGAACTGAGCACAGAACCCTGGTATCAAGGAGAGATGAGCAGGAAAGATGCCGAACAGCTCTTAAAGAAATGCGGAGACTTCCTGGTTAGGAAAAGCACCTCCAATCCAGGCTCGTACGTGCTGACTGGGTTACACAATGGACAAGCCAAGCACCTTCTCTTGGTGGATCCCGAAGGAACTGTAAGCATTTGACCCCAATGACGGGGAATAGATTGGGGCTGGGTGATATTTGATTTTCAAATATTTGGTGATATATCCCCAGCTAAAAATTGCAATGTCTGAAATAAGGATGGAGCCATGTAGAGGCATTGACAGTTTTCCCCACGAAGTGATGTTTGCATAGCACACACACACACATCACAATTTGCAATATATTGCCAGGTTGGGGACCCCTGCCTTATACAGTGGTACCTCGGCTTTTGAATGTAATCTGCTCTGGAAGACCGTTCGAGTTCAAAAACTGAAAACTTAAAATGGAAACCTCAAAACAGAAACCTCAAAATGGAAAACTCAGTACGGAAGCTGTGTGGCATGTTTGACTTCCGAGGGGTGTTCGAAAACCGAAGCATTTACTTCCGGGTTTACGGTGTTTGGGTTCCGAAACATTCATCAACGGAGATGTTCAAAAACTGAGGTACCGCTGTATTGTAATAATGTAATGTGCTCTCCTATCCCCAGGTGGTAAGAGCTCTCGGAGGTTGTCAGAGCATACTTTGGGTTTCTTTGAAATGAGGGTAACTGGAATTGTCTTTGTAATAAGCGGTGTTTTTTTGGTTTTGGTTTTACACATATACACAGGTATAAGTTGGGAGGGCTCACAGCATCAACACTCTGCCATGTCCTGTTTCCCGTTCATTAGGTTACTGGGGGGTGGTGGGGCCGTCAAGGCCAAAGCTTTGGATTCAGCACAGAGAGGAAGCCATGCCTCTGTGTCTCTTCCCAGTCCTGTCCAAGATGAGACTGGAGTCTGATGTTCTTTTTCACTCGTAGACTAGGGCGGTTCATAAAAAACTTTTTTTTTTAAAAAAAATGCTTGCTCCAAAGGTCTTATCTTACTACACTAGGGATTATATAGCTATATCTGAAATTTCCTGCATATCAGTTAATATCTGGACCCTGCTCCACTGAATTGAAATTTCAGCCTTCGCAACATAGGAAAACGGCCAAGTAAACAGCTATTTTCGTGGAGGAGGGTCAAGATATTGGCTGATATGCATGAAATTTCAGATATAGCTATATAATCCCTAGTGTAGTAAGAGAGGAACTCTGGAGCAGGCATTTTTTTTTAAAAAAGGTTTTTTTTTATGAACCGCCCTATCGTAGATGCCATCGGCTCCAGCCAGGGGAGTGGGGCAGAATTCTGTTCTTGTTTGCCCACTTTCTGGGGGTGTCTCCAGCTTAGCAGTATCAGGGGCAACAAGTTACATGTTATCTGCAAAGAGACAGCAGACCTGTCTGGAGCCATTAACACAACAAAAAGTTCCATTTGACCACTTCCAAAAAATATCTACATGGTGCCTAGGGAACAACTTGCACCTTAATATCAGCAAGACAAAGGAAATGGTGTTGGACTTTTGGAGGAAGAGAGGAGAACTAGCCTCAATGTATATCGGAGAGGGCTGTGTGGAGAGAGTCTCTTCCTTTAAATTCCTAGGAGTTTATCTCAGTGAAGAACTTACTTGGAAAATAAATACAACCCAGGTGGTTAAGAAAGCCCAACAGAGACTCCATCTCCTCAGAGTATTGAGGAAGAACGATGTCAATCAACATTTGATGATCTTCTACTGGTCAACAATAGAAAGTGTCCTTTCATACTGCATCATGGTGTGGTACGCTGGTTTGACATTATCTGATAGGAAGTGCCTACAGAGGGTGGTGAATACAGCACAATATATTATGGGCTGTCCCGTGAATCCGCTTGGAGGCTTGGAGTGAATTCTAAAGACAACATTCAGACTCCCACTGCCTCCTGTAACCCTCTAACAAAGATTCTTTGCTGTGTTTTGTTGTTGTTGCTGCAACAGGCTAACACAGCCAACTTTCTGCTTGCAGAACCAATTTCCTTTTGAGGGTTGAACACTGGATGCATATAGTCTTTTAGTAAAAGGTAAAGGGACCCCTGACCGTTAGGTCCAGTCGTGACCGGCTCATCTCACTTTATTGGCCGAGGGAGCCGGCATACAGCTTCCGGGTCATGTGGCCAGCATGACTAAGCCGCTTCTGGTGAACCAGAGCAGCACACGGAAACACCGTTTACCTTCCCGCCAGAGTGGTACCTATTTATCTACTTGCACTTTGACGTGCTTTCGAACTGCTAGGTTGGCAGGAGCAGGGACCGAGCAATGGGAGCTCACCCCGTTGCGGGGTTTTGAACCGCGACCTTCTGATCGGCAAGTCCTAGGCTCTGTGTTTTAACCCACAGTGCCACCCGTGTCCCAGTCTCTTCGTATCACCTGCTTATCTATGAATGACATGACAGGGGTGTGAGGAGAGCTCCATCTGCAATTCCTCAACACCTGGGATCCCAGCCTGCAATTTCCATCAGAGCTCAGCAACATTTAATCTCTTTCTGTCAAAATTCAGAAACTCCCCTGTCAGCGTTTTCCCTAGTCACATCTTCTGGAAGGTGTGTGTAACAGTTGAACGGAATAGCCACTGCAGTGCAGCCAACGCTTTCATAAGATGCAAGAGACATTTTGCTGGTTGGCTCACAGCCTCCCCTCAAGCAACGAATGCAACTCACACTGTTAACGCTAGAGGTCAGTCAGAGATTAGTTTTGGAACTATTTCCAACAGAGCAGAATTCGCCTGAGGTTGCTGAGGTGTTTGTAGCAAGCCAAACGCTTCATGCGAACAAGAAAATATATTTCATTTCAAAAGTGTGCTTCTGTCTGTGCCTCACGGGTCAAAAAGGTGGTGAGTCTTTTGCCAATTTAGTGTTGAGAAAGATGTAGCTACCTTCCAAAATCTCTGACGTTCTCAAAACACATCCCTGCGCTGATGTTGGAAATTCCACTTTGCTATCCCCATTGCTTGTTTACTCATTTATTTATAAGTGATTTGGACTAATTTCAAAAGCCCTCTGTAAGTGATCAGAGCAGACCTCTAGCAAGAGAGATCTGCCTCTTCTGTGGGTAGGGAGAAAACTAAATAGGGGATGAGAGAAAGAGAATGCATGAACCCCCCCCCCCAACAAATTCCCCAATAGAGTATCATTTGCCTAATAATAATAATAATAATAATAATAATAATAATAATAATGGATGCTCAATTAATTTTAATCAGATTAGGCTCATTGGAGTTAATGAACATGGCAAAGTTTGACCCACTAATTTCAGTGGGTCTCTTCTGATTAAAACTTAGTGGCACACTACCCAATGATTTATAAAAATGCACACTGTTTTGTTTACATAGCGTTTTATATCAGCTGACCCACTGTAATGAAGTGGAGAGCGTATTGGGCTTAGACCAAGGAAATTCCTGCCAGGCCTTGTGGCTCACTGGGTTTGTATGTGTATTGGACTGAGGATAACGGATAAAATTCATTTGGCTAGTTTGGTCCTTAGCTTAAAGGCCAACATGATTATCAATAATAGTTAATTGTATTTCTATCCCACCCTTCCTCCCGAAGGAGCTCAGGGCAGCAAACAACAAAGGAACAAGATCAGTACAATACAATAAAAAGGGAAATCGTTTTTTACAAACCCACATTATTTAGAATTGCCATTTCTGTGGAACTTTTTTTTTTTTAAAAAAAATCTTTATTGAAAGTTCAAAAAGTACATAACTATATGCGCACCAGACATGGTAAGATGCAAACAAAAGAGAAAGATCTCCCGTTTATAGAAGGGAAAACAAAGGGGAGAGGTGGGAACCCAAAACTGTATATTTTACAAAGTTGTTATTGTACTTCACCAGATCTTAACCTATTACAGTATTTGTAAGAATGGATTCCAAATATCATTGAATTTGTCCATGGCAGGTCTGCGTTTATATGCAAGTTGTTCATATGCTGTGAGTTTATATAAATCTTCAATCCAATCGCAGAAGGGAGCCACATTTTTATTTTTCCAGTTCATCAGTATCATTCTTTTTGCTGTGGTCAGGGCACGGAGAGTCCACTCATATTTTCCTTTTGTGTTAGGTATATAGTTCAAGAGGATATTTTGCTCTGTAATGTAAGGTTGTTCGGTATAGTTCTGTTGATGGTTTCAGTTACCTTCTGCCAAAAATCTTTCAATATAGGACAATGAAAAAACATATGTTTTAGAAAAGCATTATCCCTATTGCATCTCCACGTTAGATACCCTAGACCAGGAGTCAGCAAACATTTTCAGCAGGGGGCCGGTCCACTGTCCCTCAGATCTTGTGGAGGGCCGGACTATATATTGAAGGAAAAAAATGAACGAATTCCTATGCCCCACAAATAACCCAGAGATGCATTTTAAACAAAAGGACACATTCTACTCATGTAAAAACACACTGATTCCCGGACCGTCCGCAGGCCAGATTTAGAAGGTGATTGGGCCATATCCGGCCCCCGGGCCTTAGTTTGCCTACCCATGCCCTAGACAGCCCTTTTTAAAACAAACGCAATGGGGTCCAGTATATTCTAAATATTATTTTTTTGTTGTATGAGCCTCAATTTAAGAACCAGAGACACCCTTATTATAGTAGTTGAAACAGTTTGCCACTGTGTGGTCGAAATGGAGATCTCCAATTCTTTATTCCAATCCTCCATCAGTACCTGTATATCAAATTGGTTTTCTAATAACAGAGATTTATATATGTTGATGGCCGGGTTTTTTTTGTTGGGCCATTTCTGTGGAACATATACAGACTTTCTCCTTGCACCCTCTATTTTTCAGGTTCGTACAAAGGACCGCATATTTGACAGCATCAGCCACCTCATCAACCACCACCTGGAGAACAATTTGCCGATTGTTTCTTCCGGGAGTGAACTTTGTCTCCATCAGCCGGCAGAGAAAAAACAGTGACTCCCCAGCCCCTCACCTCATGGCAAAATATGTAGCTGTGTTGCTCACAAGCCACAGTCAGAAAGGAACTGCAAACCTTTGTCCGTAGAAAAAGAGTATCACCAGTTTACGTTTTCTGTAGGTTAAAGAAGTGCCATTCTGTGTGGTGCCAAGACGAAGAACATTCTTGCGGCTTTTCCGAGTCGGTAAAGAATGGCAAAAATAGCAGGTGGATGGGTTTTCTTCAAAACATGTAATCAAAGTGTTCCTGATTCCTTAATATGAATATTGACCGTGTACATACACACACATTCTATAGAAATACGGTAGATATTTATATTTTTGAAGTCAGTCTGCTCAAGATAATGGGCCAAAAAAGAAAAAGCATTTTTAACTGAAGATACAAGAAATGAGTGATTGTCTAGATTAAACAATACTTACATCCGGTCTTGTTTCCCTGAGAAAATTGATACAGGAAATCTCAAGGGTAGTTTTATGATAAAATAAGCACAATAACAGAGAGAAAACAGACAGGATCCAATGATTAAATAGTGAGTGATGTAACATGAACCCATGAGCTAATATTTCAACAGGAAAAGTTAGCTTGAAGCAACTTTTCAAAGCATAATTCATTGTCTCTGAAGTACAAAAGCATTTTTTTCTCTCTTTCTGATGTCCCACTTAAATTCTTATATAAATGCTACTCTAAATTGTTTGTAACTTGTTTTGGCTTTGACTTGGTGTGATCTCTCTGTGTATGAGGTGTATGCATTGATTTTTCTAATAATATACCTTAAGATACAACTTTGATTTATTAAATACAGTGTTTGGTATTAAGACTCTTCTACATGTAACTTGCTCTTGTAGCAGAGAATATAAGGCTAAGAGGATGCCAGGAACATTTACATGTGTGTGATTTTTAAACATACTTGCCACAGTCCCATAGTCGTCACCGATCAGAGGTGTGTTGTTGTTTAGTCGTTTAGTCGTGTCCGACTCTTCGTGACCCCATGGACCAGAGCACGCCAGGCACTCCTGTCTTCCACTGCCTCCCGCAGTTTGGCCAGACTCATGTTGGTAGCTTCAAGAACACTGTCTAACCATCTCGTCCTCTGTCATCCCCTTCTCCTTGTGCCCTCCATCTTTCTCAACATCAGGGTCTCTTCCAGGGAGTCTTCTCTTCTCATGAGGTGGCCAAAGTATTGGAGTCTCAGCTTCAGGATCTGTCCTTCCAGGGAGCACTCAGGGCTGATTTCCTTCAGAATGGATCGGTTTGATCTTCTTGCAGTCCGTGGGACTCTCAAGAGTCTCCTCCAGCACCATGATTCAAAACAGCCCCGAAATGTGTCCCCATCTGAATCAAACATTGAACAGGCACTTCTGATGAGCAGAAGCGCAACTGCCTGCTGATTTGCTGTACACTGCAGACAAAAAATTAATAAGTGCTGTATCATTTAATTAATTCATAAATGCTGAGATTCATTTGCACAAGTTTTTTTTTTTTGGGGGGGGCAGCAGCCTCCAGATATGATGGCTTAAGCAAATAAACACAATAGAAAACAAGCTCATGGAAAATAGGATCTATCAATGGCTATAAGTTATGTTAACTCAATGAAATACCCATGTACAGAGGCAGCATCTACACCAGAACGGCAGGTGTTGGGATAAACAATAGTGAATGAACATCCCTGTTCTGTCCTGCTTGTAGTCTTGTAAGCATTTGTTGCAACAGTAAGGTGGCAACTATGGGGTTGCGGCGCTCATCTCGCTTTCAGGCTGAGGGAGCCATTGTTTGTCCACAGACAGCTTTCCGGGTCATGTGGCTAAACCGCTTCTGGCACACGGAGGACTGTGACAGAAGCCAGAGTGCATGGAAACACCATTTACCTTCCCACAGCAGCAGTACCTATTTATCTACTTGCACTGGTGTGCTTTCAAACTGCTAGGTTGGCAGGAGCTAGGATTCGAACCTCCAACCTTCCAATTGGGAAGCCCAAGAGGCTTGGTGGTTTAGACCACAGCTCCACCCATGTCCCGAATAAACAAGCACACATCACTAATAGGTCCACCCATCATTGTGAGGCTCAAAGTGATGAAGACAATGCCTCCCCAGCTGTTGCCATTGGCTGTGGGTTATATGGCTGAGTGGATATAAAGACAGGCCAAGGGGAAAGTCCTTTTCTGTTTCCAGCAGGACACACCTGGCAATGGATGTGACATTCAGCACTGCCCAGGCTTCTTCCACTTGGGAGGAGGCAAAGTGGTGAATGAAAGGAGGCAATCCTCTGGCAGTGGGATGCTAGGGAGTGAGAATAAGGCAAGTTTGCTTGTTTGAAGGCTGCTGGTATTTGTGATCAGATGCTGGTGGACGTCTCATGATGGACCTAACAGTAGCTTCTGGCACAATGGGACACCGTGACAGAAACCAGAGCACACGGAAACACCATTTACCTTCCTGCCGCCGCGGTACCTGTTTAACTACTTGCCCTGGTGTGCTTTTGAACTGCTAGGTTGGCAGGAACTGGGTCATAGCAATGGGAGCTCACTCTGTCACAGGGATTCGAACCACCAACCTTCTGATCGGCAAGCCCAAGAGGCTCAGTGGTTTAGACCACAGCGCCACCCGCGTCCACTGTGTGCAAAGTGAGCACACCACATTCCCTACCCTGGTCACTGTGATGGTGACTCTCAGTCAGTGCAAGGTACTATCTTCTCCGATCCTTTTTCAGTGGTTGCGTACAGGAAAGGTCTGTAGTTAAGTAACAGAGCATTGGACCAGGTGACCCCACACGGTCCCTTCCAACTCTGCAATTCTGTGAACTATGCTCTGTTTTGCATGCATTCCAGGTTCAGTCTCTGGCATTTCCAGAATGGGCTGTGTATAGTCCCCAGTCTGGAACTCTGGAGAGACACTGGCAGTCAGTGTAGACAATGCTGAGGAAGATGGGCTAATGGTCTGACTCAGAGGCAGCGTCCTATGTTCTTTTGTGCGCCTTTGCTACGCTAGCAGTCTGGCTCCAGTTTCCCTTTCTCATCTCCATGGAATTATATTCTCTGCCTAGCTCTCATCTGCATGCTGTGTTGTTAAGTCATGAGAATTCGTAAATGCTTATTGCATCGTACAGTAATTTCTAACAAGCAAAATTCCATATATTCATAAGGGAATTTAAAGAGAGGAAAACGTTTCGTGGGTGTAATTATGTGTAAGTGGTGTTTTCCATACATAGGGAGGTTTCAATTCTCACATTTTGCTTTAACGCAAGTGGCAAAACTCACACATTTTGGTGGGAGCAGATTCCATTCCAAGAATGTACACATAAACAGACAGCTCAGTTTCATTGCTATTGTCCAATCGAGATCAATGGCACTGAAGTGGGGATCAAAATAGCCATTGGCACTGAATATGTAAATAGTTGCTGTCAGTCACACAATATTTTGCTGGAATCATATATCCTCATAAAAAGGAAAGTAAAATGCAAATGAGGTTTGGCACAACAGATCCAAGATGCGTAATATATGCATTAAACTATAGTTGTTTCCCCTAAATGGTGATAAAATAGGGATCAAATGGTACCCAAAAGTCTTCCAAACAATGCTGAACTTTTGCTTTCCTTTCCATTGTTTTCTTAGCAGGATTTTCAAAAGGAAGGACTGGGTGAGGTATATTGTTCACTAAATTTTATATTGGGCTAATAGCTCTCCTGCTCAAGAAGGTTTTGTGCCACTAAGAAGTGGGATCAATCATAAAGGTACACCTTGATTTAAAAGGTCTAAGAGATACTGGAATTTCTTCTACACTTTTCTGGCACCCAAGCTCTTGGATTGCACATTCAGCAAACATTTCATGGGCAGCAAAAAAATAGGTGTGAAATAGTTCAACCTTTGCCAATTTGTTGCCCTCTAGTTACAGTGTGTTGGACTACATATCCTATCAGCCCCCGGCAGCAGACCCCTTTTGGCTGGGGCTGATAGGAGTTGTAGTCCAAAACAGCTGGAGAGCATCAGTTTGGTGGTGTGTGATATGATCTGTTCCTGTTTTGATTCACATGCTGGTCCTTCTGTGGTGCAGATGGGCAGAGGAGCCCAAGCAGTATCACAGCTCAGCATGCACAGTATCCAAAAATATTTTGCATAGAACTTTTCTAAGGTTCTAGAGCAATCTTCCCCTCCATATGCTGCAAGAATAGATGAGAATTGTGAGAAAGCCTCTGGGTCAACTGGCTATACAGTGGTACCTCGAGTTACAAATGCCTCAGGTTACAAACGCTTCAGGTTACAAACTCCGCTAATTTGGAAGAGTTACCTCGAGTTGAGAACTTTGCCCCAGGATGAGAACAGAAACCGTGTGCCGGCGGCGCAGCAGGAGCAAGAGGCCCCATTAGCGAAAGCAAGCCTCTAGTTAAGAACAGTTTCAGGTTAAGAACAGACCTCCGGAATGAATTAAGTTCGTAACTAGAGGTACCGTACCACTGTATAAGCTTGAGACAGGAGGTGGGAGGGAATTCCTTCCAAACTTTAAATACAATGATCAGAGACTCCAAGGAAAATTTATTGGGTTGCATATTTTCTCAGAGGCATTGCTCTCCTATGTAGGAGCTAAAGTTAGGGATTGCCAGACTTTGGTGGGCAGTGAGCACCTCTGGAATTTTGAGAAAGGGCCCTTGAGTAGTAGACTCAAGATGGCTTCAGTGGGGTGAGGCATAACACAAAATGACTTCCGCACCAGAAAGAGAGACAGGGTCACAGAATGGTGCAAGCATGCCTCCATCGATGGCGGAAAAGGCAACTACATCAGCCAGTGGCATACTTTGCCACAGAAACTCTTTGCACCTCTTTTTTTCAGAAAGAAGGGGAGGCAGATGTCCAGTCCTGAAAACCTTGAACTGAGTTGGTAGCATTTGTTGTTGTTTAGTCGTTTAGTCGTGTCCGACTCTTCGTGACCCCATGGACCAGAGCACGCCAGGCCCTCCTGTCTTCCACTGCCTCCCGCAGTTTGGTCAAACTCATGTTAAGTGTTCGAGAACACTTAAATTTAAAGTGGCATGCCACAGAATAAGAGGCTCTTAAATTTTAAACCACTCTTAAATCACTCTTAAATTTTAAGTGGCATGCCACACAATAAGAGAATAGAGAACAACAAAATTTTTGTTGCTTATTTCATCAAGACATACCTCTGTATTATTTTGCATTTTCCTATTGTACCTGATATACCCCTTTAATCACTAAGTTATCATTCACTGGTTTGTGATCCTGTTATTTTGCATGCTTCAACGAGGGACCTCTTCTTTTACTTTATTATTATGCCATACAATACAACACAATACATTTAATATATAAAAACTTTAGGAAACTCTTCAGAGCACCTGGGGATATATCTGTGACTTGATCTGTATTTACAGGTTAAGCATCCTTGTCCGTAGCCTTGCTGTTTAACCAGGATCATCTCAAAGACAATGTCTCTTCGCTGCTTTCAGCAGTTTTTATTATTTGATATGCTACTTTATACTGTTTGGCATTCACAGTTTCAACATACTCTTTTGTATTTTGCACAGAGATCAAAAAGGTAATATACATGTCTACAAGACTTTACACTTGAAATAACAAATATTCATACCAACTAGGAGCGTTTCTGCTATGGGCATTACATTATCAGAGGGACAAAAGGATCTGGTGGCATTCTGTGCAAGCCATTCCCATCTATTGTTTCTGCTTAAATGTGCTTAGGATTTTGCCCTTAGACACAGGTTTTCAATGAATCTGCTGTAGGAAATGTTTAAAACAGGAATAGCCAATGTGGTACCTTTCACAAGCTCGTCTTTTGCTTCCCTATCTAATAACAAATTATACATTTTAGATTAAAAAAAATTCTTTGTTTTGTATAAGTTCTTTTTTAAATTGTGAGCTTTGGTCCAAAAAACAATTTTTCCTATCTATTTTAAACATTTCATGTAACTGATGATATTGTAGCCAGTCTGTAACATGGCTTCTTACACTTTCCATTGATTTCAGTTTAAGTGCCCCCTCTGTGAAATGCAGCAGTTCCCTGTAAAAACTGGCCATTGTCTATCCATATTAACTTTCTTGATTGTAATAGCCTCAATAAGAGATAGCCATAAAGGTGTTTTCCTTTCCAGCAGATTTTTATATTTCTCCTAAACTCTATACAAATTCTTCCTTAGAATATGGTTCATAAAACTTTTATGGATTTTTGCCTTCCCATACAAAGACATGCATGCCAGCTGAATTTTAAATCATGGCCTTCTAAGTCCAGGAGGTCCACATTATCCAGTGTAATCCATTCTTTTAACCAGCACAAGCAGGCTGCCTCATAATACATTTGCAAATGTGGCAGGGCAAAGCCTCCTCTTTCTTTTATGTCTATAATAATTTCATGTTTAATTCTTGGCTTTGAAAATGTGGTGCCTTTCACACACTTTGTACTACAACCATGATTTCTGTCTACTGGTTATGCTGTCTGGGACTGAGGTGAGCTGTATCCCAAAATTTTAGGATGGTACCCCCATTGGCTACCCCTGGTCGAAATAGCATGCCCTTCCCCTTTTAAATGCCTCTTGTAAACAGAATTTTCACAGCTTGTCATTCTTAAGTTTAAAAAAATCCCCTCAAATAATGATAGCAGGATGTTTAAAAAAATCATGCCTCTATGCATATTTTAAAATCTAGAATAAAATCCCATTCAGTAGGCATTTACAAAGTGACTGTCCCCTATCAGCAGTTCCCAGCCCCTGGCTGAACTGATGTGATGTCAAAAGAGATTTATGAATTTTCAGATGATGAGGGGGATGGGTCAGTTGAAAATTAGTCCTGTTGCTGTGAAGGAAGCAGAAGCTGGCTGAAAATCTCAGAGTACCATGTATGACGTTCTCATGGACCACTTTTGACTGTTTCTTCCACTTATGCTAACTTTATTTCCTGTGGTACATGCATCCCCCAATTTCACCCATTAGTCCATGTTAAGTGCATGGTGAATCCCATTTATTCTCTGCTCGCTTTCTTCCAACATAAGCCATCAGGGAAAAAATATATTGGTGGGCAGGGAGTCCAGATAACAGAATATTAATTCTAGAGCTAGATGAAGAAAAAACATCCACCAGCCATGCAATTGACTCAAGTTTGAGCTAGGGATAGTTGTTAAGGAACATTAAACTGCAATTTGCGATTTTTGTAAAGCTCTGTTGGGATAGTTTTCTGGAAACGTGTAGTTTTGTATGAAATAACATTGAGAAGACCATGCCCCTTCCATTGTATCTTTCTAATCTTCTGTGTTTGGGCTTTCCATAACACAGGCTGGGCCTTCAATTTTTTTAAAAAAATCTTTCAAAGAGCAAAAAAATATATATGCACTGATTAAATATACATCTATATACATGCTATGCATAAAATGCTGAGACACATATTTCAGTTGGGCACTAAACTACATTAAATAAAGAAGAAATTCAAGGAGAATGAGCCAATATTACGTTTTTCTTAAAGTCCTAGAACAAAACCAAAATGCCTTCTAGTCCCAGCCTTCACATTTAGCTATTCTCGCAGGATGTTTGCATTGATAATTGCAAGACAGAATACTGGGTTCGTGTAGCATCCAACTTCTCTCCTCCAAAATTTTGTTGGTGAAGTTTAAAAAACCAAAAACCAAAACAAAACACCACTATTGGAACATACTTGCCCACAGCACTTGTAAGATCTGGTATATTACACAGGAAATCATGGTGACAACATCAGATAATGTAAACTTTTGCCAAACAACTGGCATAAATAAAGAGATAATTAGGCTTGCAGCTCAACCCGAAATATTTGTTCTGGGGTATCCATCTGTCTGTTCATGTCAGCGTGAGTTCCTTGCCTTCATAATATGGTAGTTTATGCCTTGTGGCACAGCGATCGGTCCTAAGCATTTATTTCTTGGGATGCCATGTCAAATAATAGTTGTAGTGTGAATCCATTAACATAGCAACAAGACGCAAAAGTTGGAAAATAATGCAGCCCTGCGGAGGCAAACAATCTCTCTCGTAACTTTAAATGTCAGCATATAGGGGATACACATTCCTGCAGAGGGTGTGCAATGCTTGGTGAATGGAAATGTTTCCTGTGAATCGACTGATACACACACACATTTCTATATACACATAATAGGCTAGCATTGGCTGCCATTTTCCCATGTGATTCTCCCCCGTTCCCCAGCACTACTGCCTGAGCAACAGTGATATCAAAGAATATCTATAAATACTGTTAACTCCTGGGGAGGAGGTCAGTTGTATAATGTTGCCAAACCGTCCCACTTGGGTGGAAAAAGCGAAAGATGGGTTTGGTTGGGAACGAAGTCTCCCACAGATCCCAGGCATTGTGTTCTGTATAGAGGTCAAGAAGGTAGGCTGCTTGAAGGAAGGGACGGAGGAAGTGAGGCAGCAGCCGGGCCCAAAAGGCACGGAACAGATGGCAATAAAAAACAGCACCTCCAGCTTTTTTAGACTTGCATATTATTGGGCTGTGCAGACTGGGTTTCATTTATTGGTTTTAAATAACCCACCATGGTTTCTGCATTGACCCCCTAATGCGTATAAATTTTGTATCATGTCAAATGTGCCATTTTTCTTGATACTGACAGGATTTGGGGAGGCAGTGAAGTACCTTCCTAAATCCATCCCTCACAGAACTAAAACCCAGTTCAAAACAGCCTGGGCTAAAAAAAAGGCACTTGATATTATGCCGTCGATGAGTGTTTCTCCCTGTGATTTAAGTGCATGAAACCCCACCAAAAGGCTTCCTTCCATTCGGCTCTTTTAAAAAGCCAGTTAAAGAATCCTTAGCCTGCAGAGTTGACGGACTTCATTTGCAGCAATTCCCATTGTGAAATGATGATTCGTTCTTTTCCACTAAACCTGGTGAGCCATTAGTCTGTGGGTGCTCATCCTTCAGTTTCTGTGCATTGCTGCTGCTGGACTTGCTGCGACTCTGATCTGGGGTGGGCTGGATAGGCAGCGATGTGGTGGCGCTGGTCTTCACCAAGCAGCCGCAGACGAGGCGGAAGAAAGCCCGGCGCATTTCTTTGCTCGCCAGGGTGTAGATGACGGGGTTCATGGCTGAATTGAGGACCGCCAAGGCAATGAACCCATGCACTTCATACAAAATGGGGCATTCTTTCACTTTGCAGGCCACATCGACCAGCAACAAGATAAACAGTGGCGACCAGCAAGCGATGAAGACCCCGACCACAATCACAACTGTCCGAAGCAACGCCATGGACCTCTCCGAGTTGTTGTGGTTGGTGACGTTGCGGCTGCTGGACTTCACCAAGATGTAGATCCGGGCGTAGAGGAGGACAATGGCCACCAAGATTGCTATAAAGATGGTGATGCAAAAGGCCACGTACCTTTTGGAATAGAGCGGCAAAATGGTGGAACAGTCAGCTAAGTCCGCAACACAATTCCAGCCAAGGATTGGCAAGGCGCCCAGGGAAACTGAGATAAGCCAGCACGTTCCGATGAGCAAAAAGACCCTGTACTTCTTATTGGCATCGTATGGCCTCATTTTGATCATTGTCAAATGCCTCTCGATGGCGATCGCTAATAAGCTGAATGTGGAAGCTCCCAGGGCCACAAACATGCTGCCTTCTCGAATAAACCAAATCTGGGCAGACAAGGACAGGGTCTTGTTTCCAGACATCAAGATGTTTACTTTGTAAACTATCCCAGCCAGCAGATCACAGAGGGCCAGGTTGCCAATGAAAAAATACATGCGGTTGTGAAACTTGTTGTTTTTCCAGATGGCGATCAGCACCATTAAGTTCTCCAGGATGATGAAGCTGCAGACGATTAGAAGGATAATGGTCGTCAGGCTTTTTTCTTTTCCTCGGATGAGCTTTCCCGTGAAGTTGTAATGGCGGCGGATCAGAGGGTCCATCCCTTCAAATTCTTGAAGAGACGGTTGCGTGCTCACCATATCCATGGCTCAGCTTTGGACTGATCCGCTTTTCAAATCAGGGAAGTTTCGATCCAATTAATTCCCACAAGGGGGAGCCTGCATCACACCTCTTAGAAGACGTCTTCTGTACTGGTCGCATGTCAGCAGCCTGCCGTGCTTCCACCAAAACCTTTAAAACAGCAACAGATGACAACATATTAAATCACCTGACTTCATATTAAAAACAGCAAGCTCATATTTTCTGATAAAATGCAATAGAGAACAGATATATGGGCTCTTGCAGATGTTTAGCTAATGAGATCGGCAGGGCAGATCTAGAAGCTCCCAGATGCTTGGGGCTACCATCTTCTGCCAAGTTTTTCTCTATTTCCACCCTCCAAATTTAATAACAAGTAGGACCACTGAGTTGCTCCCCCAACTTCACCATATTTTCAAACCATCGTCATCAGCAAATTAAGAGAATGGGCTTCTATTCTGGTGGCAGCCCCATAGCTTTTGTCCCTAACTTCATCACAGGCAACAACAAAGTCTTATGTTAAATAGACCAATAACTTCACTTTCCAAATCTCTTCAAATACATTTAAACAAAATGAGGGAGGATGCCTTTTTATTTATATTATTTGTATGCCGCCTCTCATTTCAAAAAAGACTTTGCACTAATGGGACAACTTTGTTGGATACAATCCTGCATCAATAAAACAATAACAGGGAGGGCTATTTTCCAACATGCACAATTGGATTCAAACTCAATCTTCTTTCGTAAAACCTAAGCTAATGAATGCAACGCGGAATGATTTCCTCTGCCTTTCACAAAAGCCCTGTCCTTTCTCTCCAGAGGAAAAAATGGGAGCAAAGCGGTTAAATTGCAAGTAAAAAGATTTGTATTCAGTAATATATTATAGCATCTAAAGGAAACCTTCTTTTGACACAGTTTATAATCACTTGGTGTGTCTGTGATATAATAACAACAATGATAATGATAATGATAATGATAATAACGATAATAACGATAATAACGATGATAATAATAATAATAATAATAATAATAATAATAATAATAAGCCACTCTGGGCGACTCCCAACCGTATAAAACCCATATAAATTCAAACCAGCATTGCCTATAAATATCTTCATGAACTATTTCTCAAATCCGTCCATTCAGTCTGTTCCCTAAAACCAAACATGGCCTCTGGACCATGAAGGGTATGTAAGGAATGCTTGTCTATTCCAATTCGGAAGCTGCATTCAGAATGGGAGCAGGGAAAGAGTTAGTGGGGTGCATTGCATCCGTTCATCCTTCGTGCCTCCTGCGCTGAATTTGGTATTCTGTCTGGGGTAAGGTATGCCTCGGAAATGTACAGTGGTACCTCGGGTTACATATGCTTCAGGTTACAGATGCTTCAGGTTACAGACTCCGCTAACCCAGAAATAGTACCTTGAGTTAAGAACTTTGCTTCAGGATGAGAACAGAAATTGTGCTCTGGTGGCGTGGCCGCAGCAGGAGGCCCCATTAGCTAAAGTGGTGTCTCAGGTTAAGAACAGTTTCAGGTTAAGAACGGACCTCCAGAACAAATTAAAGTCTTAACCCAAGGTATCACTGTATTGCTCATCCTTGGTATTGCTGCAACCTTGAGGTTGGCTTCAGAGATGGGAGTATGGCACTCCTTCCTCTTCCATGGAGTTTCTGGCCATAGTAACAGTGCCGGAGGCATGTCTTATTCAACTTTATTTCTTTTTTTTAAATACTTTTTTTTAAGTTTTCAAAAGCAAACTCAAAGAAGAACATAAGTCAAATTTCCAAAAACAAAATCCACTTAAACATAAACTCTTGCATCCAGCATCTTATTTCAACTTTAGTTGTCCCCACAACGGAGCACTATCCTTACTTTACAGGGGGGTGGGGAATTAAGCCACTTACTTATATAGAAGTTAAATCTGTCCCCTTGTGGCCAAGCTATCAAGAACCAAACTTCTCACTCTTCCGAATTCTGTTTGTCAAATTAAGGTGCCCTTTAAACTTTCCTGGAACCCAAAAGGAAGGCATATTTCTCATGGCATTCCTGTAATGTTTAAAGACTGGCAAGCGGACAGGCAGGGCAAATCACAGGCATTTTTGTTCATGGAATTAGCATCCGTTCTCATGGCTTCAATTCAGTGGGTACTGATCTCACACTGACCAGCTTTGCATGTTTAGCCTTTAAACCAGAGTGGGGAACCTGTGGCCCTCCATATGTTACTGGGCTACAGCTCCCATAATCCCTGACCATTGGCCATGCTGGCAGGGGCTGATGGGAGTTGGAGTCCTGCAACAAGGGAATGCTCTGTGATCATTGATAAAACCTTTTCACTATAGAAAAGGAAAGAATCAACATCCATTGGGAACACACCGCAGAAATATTAGATGTAGAGGGTCCTTTTTAAAAGTCACAGTAATATAAGAATTGCTACATATACCACCAAAAATAATGCTTCTGTCAGCTGGTCTATTATTTTGTTGAGCAGAATTTTTGCCACCTTGTTGTTCTGTCAAAAAGAATGATGCAGGGGCTCAAGAATGAATAAGATTTAATTTGATGTAGTGAACAGAGGGTTGGGGTCAGATGAGGGAGATCTCTAAAGCTCACTGGATGACTGTGAGACTGTGTCTCTCAGCCTAACCTACTTATGCACGGTTGAATCTTGAGATCTGTGGACATCTCTCATATACATAATTTCTCCAATCCTCATTTTATCTCCACAGCCACCCTATGAAGTCATTTTCCTTATTTGGGCCAAAGTGGGTGAAATTTTAAGGCACAGGTGCTCCTCCAGAGACTGACAAATTGTAGACAAATAGGTCCAAGGGCTTTTTGTGGAAGAAGGAAAATCCCTGGGGGGGGGGGGAGCATGGGATTGTCTCTTGAATCACACCCACAATGTACATTTGAAGCACTCCTATAATGCAGGTGGCGCTGTGGGTTAAACCACAGAGCCTAGGACTTGCCGACCAGAAGGTTGGCGGTTGAATCCCAGCGATGGGGTGAGCTCCCGCTGCTCGGTCCCTGCCCCTGCCAAACTAGCAGTTCAAAAGCACGTCAAAGTGCAAGTAGATAAATAGGTACCACTCCGACGGGAAGGTAAATGGTGTTTCCGTGTGCTGCTCTGGTTTGCCAGAAGCGGCTTAGTCATGCTGGCCACATGATCCGGAAGCTGTATGCCGGCTCCCTCGGCCAATAAAGCGAGATTAGCGTCACAACTCTAGAGTCGACCACAAGTGGACCTATTGGTCAGGGGTCCCTTTACCTTTACTTTACCACTGTAAATCAGGTAATATTTTGCAGAGGTCATTGCCCTATAGAAACACATAGATGTAGGAAAATATAAAGCTATAAGTGACACAAAGCATTGCAGGACCCTTGTCCAACTTGGGGAGGGGGTTATTAACATCACACTTTGACTCAGAAGAGGGAAAGATCCCTGAATCACCTTGATCCACCCCGTTATTTGCCCTCCCCTCACACAGCTGATGCAAACCAAGAGCATTTAGAAGGAAAAGTGAGATAAAAAATGGAATAAATAATAAAAGTTACTCATGTACAAAATATTAACTGTGCAGTCCCATGACAGAATGACCATTCACCAGAGTCATGCTAAATTATACAGTCCCATTGATAAGCTGGTTCTTTGTCAGGTGAACGCAACAGGAGCAAGTCTCACATCTCTCTGATGCTATAATACTCCGCACAGCAACACAGAAACTTAAACAAATAAAAGGCACACAGAACGTTATTTCAGCTTTCCTCTTTTTGTGTGTGGGTGGCCGCAAGCAGAAATCTTCAGACCAGAGAAAAGCAAGCACATCTAAAGTGAAAAAGCAAACATCGTATATATTTTATGTAAGAGTTCTTCAGTGGTGAGTTATTGTATATAATCTGTCAAGTTCCCATCAGTGGCATCAATGTCTAGGACAGGACTTGGCTTTGGCTATAAATTTATGCTCTGTGTGTGTCCGCTCTGCATAGCTTTGTGACTGCAAATGAAATCTGGAGAACTGTAGCTCACAAAATGCCGTTTCTTAGAAAACACATGCATCTTTTAAGCCAACCGCTATGTGTCTTGGCTTCAATGAAATGTGATTTTGTCATTCTTTTAGAATATAATGTTATCGGCTGATTTCAATTGTGGTTTTAGCCAAGCTAACGTAAGTCATAAGTCCTTCCTTTTCATTCTCTTCAGACTTCTTTCTAATCACTGGCCAGTTCCCAAGGTGTGCCTGGCTGCTGGGACCAGACCTGAGAAGGAGCCGCAAATCCAGCCCCAAAAGTCAAGTCAGATATTATCCAAGGCTACTTTAGCACCTGAGACAGAAAAATCACTGTCCCTTACAGTAAAAAAAATAACATGGGAATAAATTAAGTAGCCAATAATTAGTTGCCCTTTCATGACACTCAGTAGTGGCTCCCCACAAAGAATTATGCAAATTGTAGCTTTAAAAAAGGTGCTTAGATTTGTTTAAAGACCCCTGTTCCCCTCACAAATCTACAGTTCAGAGTGGCTTAGCAATAAATCTCTCTTCCTGAGGGACTCTGGGGGTTGTAGTTCTGTGAGGGGAACAGGGGTCTCTCTAACAACTTTCAGTGCCATTTACAAACTACAGATCCCAGGATTCTTTGGGGGAAAGCTACGACTGTTTAAAGTGATAAAAGAGTACAGTGGTACCTCAGGTTACATATGCTTCAGGTTACATACGCTTCAGGTTACATACGCTTCAGGTAACAGACTCCTCTAACCCAGAAATAGTACCTTGGGTTAAGAACTTTGCTTCAGGATGAGAACAGAAATCGTGTGATGGCAGCACTGCAGCAGCAGCAGCAGCAGCGGGAGGCCCCATTAGCTAAAGTGGTGCTTCAGGTTAAGAACAGTTTCAGGTTAAGAACAGACTTCCGGAACAAATTAAGTACTTAACCCAAGGAACCACGGTACTTTAAATGTAAGCTATTTTGGAGGTGTGTGTTTTTTTTAAAAAACAATCAAGTGGTGTATATCTTTTATGGGGGAAACAAACAAACAAACAAACAAACAAACAAACAAACAAAGCAGATATGTCCTCAGAATCAGCTCCTAGAGGTGATGGCTTCATTTTACCTAATGGTAGGTCTCACTCTGATGGTTGCAGTGATCTAGACGTCCAAAGTGACCTAGACGTCCAAAGTGACCTAGACATCCAAAGGTCTTTTCAGAAGAAAGCATGACAGTTATATCTTATATTCATAAAGCTCTCAGTGGATTAATCTAGAACAGTTCTGATGTCCACAACTGTTTAGCCAGGACCTCCTTAGAAGTCGATCAATGTGCAGGCAAACCTTTATCTTACAGCCTGAAGTCATTCTTATTTCTTGAATTGCCTTCTAGCTCTTGTGATGTTGAGAGATAAATCTAAAATCCCAGGGACTGATACCAACAACCCTACCTTTCAAGTTATCTGATTTATAGGAGCCTGGGAATTTTTACCATGGCATATAAGATAACAGACTGATGATAAAAATGACATTGAAAAGAAAAACCTGAGCTTATGTTGAAAAGAAATGTCCCAGGAACTAGCGCCTTAGCAAGAGGAAGAAAGGGAATTGGTGGTGAATAAAGCTGATCCATAGCTAAAATAAAATGGCTACCAATGTTTGGAAGACTTTAATTCCTCACATAATTTCAAAAGTATAATTGGCATGGTCCAGTTAGGCCAAAACATAACATTATTCGATGTCTTAAGTATTTCCAGTGAAGCTAGAAAGCGGACAAACATCAGCAGCAGCACACAGCACCATCTGTGGTACTCCAGAACTGAATTTTGGGCAGTCTCAGTAGAGTATGCTTATTTGTTAGCTGTCAGACACCTGCTGGTGAGTCTCGATAGAACTGTGTGGTAAACCAAAATAATGAACAGACAGAGTTTGTGGCGAGGAAGTGGTTTGCTGCTGTTGCCAGGGCAACTCCTCTAGCCGGCAGGAATCCACTGCTATACCCATAAAAGTAATGCATTTCCATTGAAGACTCAGGCCCCTTCCACACATCCAGCTCATTGAGCATTCATTCTGATTTGTTGCATAAAGCTTACATGGATGCTAGATTATGCACAGTTCCTGTGGAGCATCCGTTCTGATCTGTTTGCAGAGTGGTTCTATGACAACGGACATCCATCCTGCATTCACCGTGCTTTGCTTGCAGGCTCCTTGCATGTATTCCTGCTTCCTTACTTGTTCGCCCTACACTTTTCAATGCATTCCTCCATCACTTTCCAAACCTCAGAAAGTCTGGGGCTTTTTTTGTGGGGGTGGGGAGAGGGTTGTTTGCACTAGGGCGACAGAGCCCTTTAATCCACTTTAAAATACACAAACCGAAAGTTCCAGTATGCACTTGAATCCCTGCCACAAAATTCAGACAGTCTGAGCTTTCCAAACTGTGTGTCATGACACATTAGTGTGTCGGTTGCAGTGTGTAGGTGTGTCTTGCGAGCCCTCCCCACACTCCTCCCAGGACTGCAAAGGGGTTAGTTTAACCTCTGGTTTGCTAGTAAAACTGAATTACTGTGTTGCAAAATTATGCATGTGTCAGGGACTGGGCAGAGGAGGAATGGGGAAGACTGCCTCCCCAGCCTGACTCTTCTAGAGAAGATGGAGACAGTTCAGAATTACAACAGGGGTTTGAGGGAGGTGACAGCTCAGAGGCAGATGAGGGGGAAAGCTGGAAAATAATGGGGGGAGGGGGAGGAGGAGGAGGAGGAGGAGGAAGAAGAAGAAGAAGAAGAAGAAGAAGAAGAAGAAGAAGAAGAAGAAGAAGAAGAAGAAGAAGAGAGACAGCTGATGGACTCAGTGCTAGCGTGGTGTAGTGGTTAAGAGCGGTGGACTCGTAATCTGGTGAACTGGGTTCCCTTCCCCGCTCCTCCACATGCAGCTGCTGGGTGACCTTGGGCCAGTCACACTTCTCTGAAGTCTCTCAGCCCCACTCACCTCACAGAGTGTTTGTTGTGGGGGAGGAAGGGAAAGGAGAATGTTAGCCACTTTGAGACTCCTTAGGGTAGTGATAAAGCGGGATATCAAATCCAAACTCTTCAGTGTCTTTAGAAAGCATTCCAGACCCCCCTCTTCCAGAACACGGCAAGCCTTGAAAGTAGGAGAGCAAAGAGCTCAGAGGCAGAGGGCACACCTCAGCATCCGTAGTGATGACGCATGAAGGGAGAGAGGGAGGGGGTGGAGACGTCATTACTCCAAGCGGCTGCATTTCCAAGCCTCTCTCTGTGAATATTGAATAAAAAAGCATTGGTAAGAACTTCCCTTGTCTTATTCGTTCCTGGCAACCTGCCAGGGGTGTGGGGACCCTCTGATGCCTGACAGCATGTCTAAGAAGTGTGTCACCAACATGAAAAGTTTGGGAAGCTGTGCCTTAGACGATGATAGATCTGACAGGCCAATGCATAACTGGTGTCCATTTGAAGCAGTGGCACCAACTCCAAGGAACCTCAAAAATTTTGCTGTGGCCGCTCATCCTCCACCCCCTGCCACTGCCACCACATGCTGCACCCTGCCACTACCCACCTTACCTCTGGCTCTCCAGTGCCACTGCAGAGACTGGGCCCGGGCCTGCCCCCATTAAAATGGCAATGTCCTTCAACTTTGGGGTCCCTGCCCCCTCAAATATTTTATTGGAGGGGGGCAGCAAAGGGAACTTGGTCCCTAAGAGTTGGCTCTTATGGGAAGACACAAGATTTACCCACCCGGGAAGAATGGCAGATGAAGTTGATGGACTATATGGAACTGGCGGAAATGACTGGCAGAATCCGAGACCAGGGAGAAGAGCTGGTGGACATAGGCGCCGACTCCATGGGGCCTGAGGGGGCCCGAGCCCCCTCAAAAATTCGTTTGGGGGGGCTCTGCCCCCCCAATAATTTAAGAAAATTATTACCGTATTTTTCCGGCATTCTGCCTCAGGGTCTTACTGCCCACCCTGCTCTGTTTCCTTGCTGTGTTTGCTCAAATGGAACAAAGATCAGGGAAAGCCCCTCCCCTCCAGGCAGAGGGAAAGCAGAGTGTGTCTCTGTGCTCCGTGCAGGAGGGAGAGAGAGAGAGCGAGAGAGAGCGCGCGAGCTGGCTGACTTGGGTGGGTAGGTGAGGGAAAACTTTTGCCTTCCTTTCCTCCCTCCTCCTGTTATACCCCTCTCCTGCATTCTTAGCCAGCTGCTTCTCTGCACACCCCTCTCCTGCTCCGTGTCCCTTCTGTGTTTTTCCTTCCCTCCCCACTTAAAATGTGGTTAAAAAGCATGGATCCACATGGATCCTCAGGATCTTTGCATTGGGTCAGCCCAAATTCACCATCAGATCACATAGCATGTCCATGGCTACAGCCTGCCCCCCAAAAATCACGCACCCACTGTTGCCTGGGGCTGCAATGGTGCAAAAATGTGGTTAAAAAGCATGGATCCACATGGATCCTCAGAATCTTTGCATTGGGTCAGCCCAAATTCACCATCAGAGCACATAGCATGTCCATGGCTACAGCCTGCCCCCCCAAAATCACGCACCCACTGTTGCCTGGGGCTGCAGTGGTGCAAAAACGTGGTTACAAAACATGGATCCACATGGATCCTCAGGATCTTTGCATTGGGTCAGCCCAAATTCACCATCAGAGCACATAGCATGTCCATGGCTACAGCCTGCCCCCCAAAAATCACGCACCCACTGTTGCCTGGGGCTGCAGTGGTGCAAAAACGTGGTTACAAAACATGGATCCACATGGATCCTCAGGATCTTTGCATTGGGTCAGCCCAAATTCACCATCAGAGCACATAGCATGTCCATGGCTACAGCCTGCCCCCCCAAAATCACGCACCCACTGTTGCCTGGGGCTGCAATGGTGCAAAAACGTGGTTACAAAACATGGATCCACATGGATCCTCAGGATCTTTGCATTGGGTCAGCCCAAATTCACCATCAGAGCACATAGCATGTCCATGGCTACAGCCTGCCCCCCCAAAATCACGCACCCACTGTTGCCTGGGGCTGCAATGGTGCAAAAACGTGGTTACAAAACATGGATCCACATGGATCCTCAGGATTTTTGCATTGGGTCACCCCAAATTCACCATCAGATCACATGTCTGTGGCCACAGCATGAAGCACAAAAATGATACATCTACTGTTTCATTCAGAATGTTTTTTTCCCTTGTTTTCCTCCTCTAAAAACGATGTGCGTGTTATGGTCAGGTGCGTGTTATAGAGCGAAAAATACGGTAGTTATATTATGCTTTGTAAAATCACAAAATTATGTTGGTATTTTTTATTTTCCTTGTTTGATGATAGTTACCTTTTAAAATACATTCAGTAATGAGTTAAAACAAATAATTATTACGGTAGTAAAAGAGGCGGCGCGAGTAGTTTTGCTCAGTGCGTGCGACTGGCCCAGCCCCTCTTTCCTTTTCCTCTCTTCTGCTCTCCCGCCGGGCGCCTGAGGGAGAGTTACTTAGCGGTTCTGAGGAGCCGCTGTTGTTTCGGCAGGGGAAAAACCGCCGCCCGCGAACCGCCGAGCTCCCTCTCTCTTTCCAGCCTCTCTCTCTCTCTCTCTCTCTCGCTATGGCCAAGGAGGAGGAGAAGCCCTTCAGCCAGTCTATGGCCGAGTGGCGGAGGTTCATCTACAACCCCAACAGCGGCGAGTTCCTGGGGCGAACGGCCAAGAGCTGGGGTGAGGAGGGCGAGCGAGCGCGCGCGCGCGGGGAAGGGAGGGGAGGGGGCGGCCGGCACGAGGGGCGGTGGGAGGCGAGGCGCGGCGGGCACTTGCCTTGCCCACCACGCATCTCTCTCCTTCGGTCTCTCTCCCTCCCTCAGCTGGCGAGGGGGCCACGAGGCGGGCGGCAGCAGCAGCAACGGGCCGGGAGCGGATCTTAGAAAACTTCCCGGGGCAGGACCCCAGTATGGGCCCCCCCAATATTTTTTATAAGTCGGCGCCCCTGCTGGTGGAAGAAGACTAGAAAAAGTTTAAAGATTATCTGCGGAAATATTGTAAAATTAATGAATGTTAGAAAAAAGGTGGAATGAAGCTATACGGCTTTGGCAGAAATGTTAGAAGGAATTAGGTATGGATAGATTGTTAATGCATTAAAAGGGAAAAACCTAGGTTACAATATGTTAAAATTAACTTTAAGATAGAAAATAGATGAAAATGGAAAGGACTTGCTGAAATAGTTAATTGAAGTGGAATGCAAAAAGGGAGGCATTGAGGAAGTCAATGAAACAAGTGTATGAAAGTTAAGATTTGAAAATATTGGAAGTGTTTTTAATTGTTTTTGTTTTGTTTTGTTAATTTAATGTTTTATGTAGTGTTTTTGTTTCTGTCTTTGTATGTTCAATTTTTCTTTTTTCTTTTTGTAATTTCCAAAATTTTAATAAATTATATATATATATATATATATATATATATATATATATATATATATATATATATATATATGTATGTATATATATATATATAATATTATATTAATAAATATTATATATATATATAGAGAGAGAGAGAGTGAGTGTTGGCTCTTATGTATGCAAGTAAGGCTCCTTTCCTAGGGATGTGAACCCTCATCTATCCAAGCATCCTTCTCCATGGAGGAACCCTAGGCATGCACATCTAAGGCTGCCATATTTGAAGAGCAAAACAAGAGGACACATTGGCCAACTTCTGCTTTTAACTATGGATCACTATGACGACTCTACCCATGAAAAAGAGGACACATGGCAATCTTTAATAGCCCTCCCACTGCTCTCAGGCTGAGAACTGATCACCCACTGGTCAATGTTTGGTTGGCATCTTTTTCTTTCGACAAAGGAAAGGTAAAGGTAAAGGGACCCCTGACCATTAGGTCCAGTTGTGAACGACTCTGGGGTTGCGGTGCTCTTTTTTTTTTTTTAAGAATAATTTTTATTAAGCGACCAATCACATCAAATCAAACCAAATTACATAAATTCCAAATTACACAGCCGAATTTTAATTTTTTGTTGGGGGTACCCATATTTCAAGTTCCGAAGGGATCCAATCAACTTCTTGCTTCTTACTGCTGTTTTAAGGTCCACAAATCTAACCTTATGATGTTCACAGTACTATCCAGTCCTTTCTTATTATTTTTCCACATCTCTTGTTATTTTCATATATTTTTCCTTTCTCTTTGTGACCTCTGACAGTCTCCGCAAGCTAGTTAGAACAGTTTGTAATCCTGCGTGGTTATTATTATTTTTTTATCCAGTAGCCATATCCAGACGTTTTCCATATAACATCACTTCCATACATCAAAACAGTCTTAGCATCATTAATCTTCACCAATCTGTCTCCTTTCTCAAAACCTCTGAGGAGATTCACTAGGAATGCAGTCTGAAAACCAAGTCCATTCTTACACCCGGCTATAAATCCTTTGGCAAGATGTCGACTCCGAATTAATTGCTGCGCCATTCCCAAAAGCTCTTATTGCTTCTCGATCTCCATAAAGCATACTTTTGGTTAAAGTTTATCTCCACACAGACCTTAATCATCCTGCTTGGGTCAGTTCAACCGATGGTTCTAATGAGGAGGGGTTCTTGTAAATCACATAGAAGGAAAGTAAAAAAGGTCTCCCCCCCCCATTCAGCCCCGTTGTCAACATACCCCGCCTTCGGTGTATCTTCATCGTAAAATATTCCTGTTTCTCCAGCCCGTCGTCTTCTTTCACAGAGGTCACTTAAATTAGCAGACTCCACCCCCCTTCTTCACTTGAAATATGTGCATTTGCTTCTTTTGTAATTAATTATTCCAAATTGCTGCAACTAGTGCGCGATCAGAGACAGCGTCCAGGAGAGCCAAGGTCCACATGGGGGCATTCTGCCTAGGGCCCTCACCCCCTTCTTTCGAATTAGGGGGTGACTTATGGGCACAGCAGGCAAGGGCAGTGTTCCCCATTTCCTTGGGGCAACAAGGGAGGCTGCCTACTCCCATAACAGCCTCTTAATTACCCCGTGTGGGTCGGAGAGATGGTATTGTCGGCCATCTTCCAATACGCCCCCTAGTGGCCCCCAACTCTGGGATTGCGGTGCTCATCTTGTTTTACAGGCTGAGGGATCCAGCATTGGTCCACAGACAGTTTTTCTGGGTCATGTGGCCAGCATGACTAAGCTGCTTCTGGCGAACCAAAGCAGCGCACGGAAACACCATTTACCTTCCCGCCGGAGTGGTACCTATTTATCTACTTGCACTTCGTGTTTTTGAACTGCTAGGTTGGCAGGGGCAGGGACCAAGCAACGGGAGCTCACCCTGCCACGGGGATTCGAACTGCCGACCTTCTGATCAGCAAGTCCTAGGCTCTGTCGTTCAACCAACAGTGCCACCCACATCCCTTTTTCAACAATAATCATACATAAATAAAAATAAAAATGTGTATCCCACCACTGAGCCCATTCCATTGTAACTATCCAACCTCCCAAAATTTCAACACCTCTTGCAATGGTTTGACCCCTTTCCTTTTAACAGTACAAATTCTACAAACACCCTCCATATCTCCTCAAAATCATTTCTCCTGCATATTTCCCATCTTGCCTTAATGGCACATGTTAATTTATCATTAATAGCTATATCCCACACCTCTTCCATTTTATATTCTGCTTGCCCCTTCCACTTCCTGGCTATAATAATTTGTGCAGATGTCAATAAATTTGTGAGCAAGTCCTTCATGGCCTGTGAACCTTCCACCCCACTGTAAATTGATAATAATGCTACCTCTGGACTTTCAGTCAGTTTTAACCCAGTGATTTCTGCTATCTCCTTAAACACCCTTTGGTTGGCATCTAATGGATGAGGCTAGCCATTGTATTCTTGGAGGTCACTTATACCTCTGATCCCATGGGTACTGGATGACTCTGAACTCCCCCCTTGTTTTACTTAATTAGTTCCCATGAGTAGGCATGATGGAGAAGGAACATGTGTGGGTTATGAACATAACACAGGAAGCTGTGGTCCTGCTGATGTTGTTACACTGCAACCCCATAAGCCCCAACCAGTATGGCTAGCATGACCAGTGGTCAGGGATGATGGGAGGTGTAGGCAACATTTGGAGGGCCACAGACTCCCCACCCCTAACTGAACACAACATTCTCCGGGAACCCAACATTAGTTTTATATATATATATATATATATAATCTACGAAAGCAAATATATATATATATATATATATATTTCTGTTTTACAATTTAAAGCACTAATTTATACATCCTTAAGCTATCAATGACTTCCTTTCTTCTCTTTCCATGGTTCATTTTACACATCATAAATCCCTGCATATTTTACAGAAACTAAAGCATTCAGTATCCCATTATTACATACAACATAACTTATTTATATTGCTGAATTTATCTTAATGCTGCCAGCGTTTTCAGCTGCACACAATTATTTCCCATATATTCAATAAACGTTTTCCAGTCTTCTCTAAACTTATGTTCTTCTTGTTCTCTTATTTTATATGTTAAGACTGCAAGTTGTTCATATTCTGTCAACTTAAGTTGCCATTCTTCTTTGGTTGAGACCTCGCTTGTTTTCCATTTTGGGGCCGCAGTAGTAACATACACAAATAGTCTTTTTTGACACCTGGGAATTTCCCTCTGAATTATCCCCAACAAAAAGGACTCTGTTTTTTTTGGAAATGTTTACTTTTAAACATTCCCCCCCCCCGATTCATTATATATCATTTCCCAGTACTCTTTACACCACATATGAAAGAATGTTCCCTCAATCTTTTTGCATCTCCAAGAACCCAACATTACTTTTCAGAGGCTCTCCAGAAAGCCATAAAATTACAGAAGGTTTGAGAGTTAAACCACACAAATCAATTCCTGTACTAGGATAATACTAGAATGAATGGGTGGGCAGTTGGGAACATGGAAACATAGCTTGATAAATTCAGGTTTCACATCACAGCTGGGTTTTGTGACTGTGAATGTGTCTTGTGTGCACTGGTAATTTGAATCAATATACTTTGCAGATTTTAGGGCCCAGCCAAAGGGAACCCTTACCAAAATGAAATTGGGGGAGGGAGATGGTTGAGTGCAGTGCTCCCTTTCCTCTACAACAATCATGTGAACTGCAGAGAATTTTAAAATGCAGGAGGCTGCATAACAAACAGAAGGGCCCATCATGTCTGTAGCCTAAGTACTTTGGGGTGGTGGTGTTTGGCACATTTGTGGACATTGGCAAGAGAGAGCTCAGATCCTTTCATCTAGCTCTAGTTCCTAAGCCATAGCTAAAATAAGACAGAACACTAATTTGAAAGGACACCCCTTATTTAAGGAGACCGTCTCATACTCTAAAACACCACAGTCCCATAACATGTAATGGGCAGCCTTTATTTCCATACTTTACACTCCCAGAGACCATAATGGGTGTTCTCAATTTCAGATGCCACAGTTCCACCACGAGCTCTTACTTTGGAAATCTTGGCTAGTCTGAACCTCTAGAAATTGCTTTATTCTTCTCCTCTGGTCCAGATTCCTCAATCCCAACTGTCTCTTATTATCAGGGCCATTTCTTATTACTGTTTTGTTAACACACGGAAGTAATTGTGAATTGACCTTTCCCTGGTTGATTTACATACCACCCCACAGGGAACACCCACATCACCTATTTTGCACATTAATCTGGAAGTGCAAAAGAGAGTCAGGCTTTGGGGCACTTCCTGTAACATACACAATGGTCCTCTGGACAAGTGGAGTGTGGCTGTTTCGTAGAATTATAGAATCACAGAATTGTAGAGTTGGAAGGGACTCAATGGGTCACCTATGATGCAGGAATCACAGCTAATCACAGTTTAAATCAGAGCTTTCCAAACTTTTCATGTTGGTGACACACTTCTTAGACATGCATAATTTTGCAACACAGTAATTCAGTTTGAAGAATTGATGCTTTTGAATTATGGTGCTGGAGGAGACTCTTGAGAGTCCCATGGACTGCAAGAAGATCAAACCTATCCATTCTGAAGGAAATCAGCCCTGAGTGCTCACTGGAAGGACAGATCCTGAAGCTGAGGCTCCAATACTTTGGCCACCTCATGAGAAGAAAAGACTCCCTGGAAAAGACCCTGATGTTGGGAAAGATGGAGGGCAGAAGGAGAAGGGGATGACAGAGGACGAGGTGGTTGGACAGTGTTCTCGAAGCTACCAGCATGAGATTAACCAAACTGCGGGAGGCAGTTGAAGACAGAAGTGCCATGGGGTCACGAAGAGTCGGACACGACTAAACGACTAAACAACAACAAAATTCAGTTTTACTAGCAAACCAGAAGTTAAACTAACCCCTTTCTAGCTCCGCGAGGAGCATGGGGAGCTTTCTTACAACACACCTACACACTTTAGCCGACACACTAATGTGTCGCGACACACAGTTTGGAAAGCTCTGGTTTAAATGATTCCAAAGTGTAAATGATCAATGAGAGCCTGTTCATCTCATGTTCTCTCTTCCTTGCTGTTGTGTTTCCCCAGAAGCCAGCCCCATGATCAGTTCACCCACATATCTAACCCCCAAGCCACATGGTGAGGGCACTGATCTCTGCCAACGCAAACCTCAGGATGGAGACCAGGGTTGTGTACACACATGCATGTTGAGCCAGCAACATGTACATAAAAAGACCATCAAGAATAGCCAGGGGTGGCCACAGCCACAAAGTGGGACTCATAGACCCTTTAGGAGCAAATAATAATCATAGAATCATAGAGTTGAAAGGGACCACACGGGTCATCTAGTCAACGCCCCTTAGACGCAGGAAACTTTTGCCCAACATGGGGCTCAAATCCACAACCCTGAGATTTAGAGTCTCATGCTCTACCAAACTGGGTGCTACTTTTGCTTCTCGTTGTGGTTCCCAAAACACAAAAGCTCTGGGCAAACCTCCTCGGGCAAGAACTTGCAGGAAGCCAGTTCTTCCCGCATCCTTTTAAACAGCGCGATTCTTCAGCATCCCAAGTAATTTGGAGACCCATCAGTCACCATCCCCATCGCTTTCAGTGGCGAAGTCTCCCAAGACAAACAGACACACGCGCGCACACATGCAACTCAACTTTTACGAGTCAAATGAACAAACTGGGCAGAAGCAGCAGAAAGCAGGTGAGGACGAGGCCCCTGCTTTCTCTCCCTTTGTGGTTTATTATTATAACTACAGTATTATCAACGCACCACCACCGCCAGTTAAGTCTCCCAGCAGTTGACGATGGTGGAAATCCAGAGGCATCTCCTGTCCCCCGGAAAGCGTTGCTAACTTTTATACACTCCTGAGGCAAATGGTAATAAAAACCACGCTGCGGGGAAAGGATGGCCAGTCCTTATCACATCGCAGGAGGGCAATGCTGAGCCGACCATTCCCCCCTCCAGATCCCTAGGACTCACGATCCCCCCCCCCCAAAAAAATTTCCCGATCCCCAACCGGTTCGCACTAATTCGGATGACAGAACACTGACGTGTAAACGGCACCCCAGCGTCAGCCGAGAGTCCCCTGGCGTTCCATCCCCAAGCGGGTCACACTAATTCGGATTACAGACCACTGCCGTGTAAACGGCACTCCAAACTTCGCGGAGCCTCACGGCGTTCCATCCCGCGCGCCTCCGCTCACCTCTCTCCGACGCGGCTCTCTGCCTGGCGCGCCTCATCCTGGGACCTTCGGAGCGCCTTATATACCTGGAGTCCGGCGCTCTTTCCGGCCGATCGTCCCCTTTCCCCCTTCCCGGCTGTCGGCCAGAGCGTGGATCCAATTGATCCCGCGGGCGCTGCGCTGTTGGAGAGCCCGCCGTCCGGTGCAAGCGCGGCCAACTTCCCCGGCAGCCTGCGAGGAGATGCTGAAGCTGAAGCTGCTGCTGCTGCTGCCGCCCGCCCGCCCCCTCCTCGGGCTCCTCCCTCGCGAGGTCGCCCCCGCTCCATGTCCTGTTTCACACACCCCATCCCGGCCCTTTCTGCTCCCTGCTGCGCTCCGTCTACATTCCTTCTCCGGCCAGCCTCCCCTCCTCCAACGCGCCTCCCAGGATCGCATCTCGCCCACCCTCTGCTCGCCTGTCTCACCCCCGTCGCTCCCGCTCGACTCTCTTGTTTCCCATCCGTGGCAATTCCAGAAGGCTGTCGGACCCGAGGCGCATGGACTGGGAAGGGAGCCCCCCTTGCATGTCAGCGGGGCTGGGTGAAAAAAGGAAAAGTTTCTACCTGCGAGGCTCTCCCACCTCAGGCAGCAATCCCATGCACACTTAACCAGGGAATTATAGAACTGTAGGCGCCAGAGAGTCATCTATTCCAGCCCCCTCCAATGCAGGAATCTTTCATCCCAAGTGGGGCTTGAACCCACGACCTTCAGATTAAGAGTCTCATGCTCTGCCGACTGAGCAATCCTGGCTGGTTAATTCACTTGTCCAAGTCCCTTTTGGGGTCGGAGCTGGCAAGCACTAACCAGGAGAGGGGATTTCAATTGCTTTTTTTAAAAAAAAATGGAAAGCGATAGTTGTTAGCATATAGGCTGGCATATTTAATTTTTAAGAACTTCAGTTAAGTATTTTCAAGTACTGTAGCTTTAAGTGTATGCATACCATGAATTGCGCATATGTTGATCTAGTTTCTCCTAGGGTTGGCAACATAACTACAGTGGACGCTTGGGTTACGAATGTGATCCGTGCGGGATGCACGTTCGCAACCCACAGCATTCGCAACCCACGCCTGCGTGTCTGCACATGTGCAGGTTGCGATCCGGCACTTCTGCGCATGCGCAAAGAGCGATTTAGCGCTTCTGAGCATGTGCGGCCAGCGAAACCCGTTCCGGTACTTCCAGGTTTCCTGCTGGGGCTACAAATGCCAGAGGATGTTGTGGTTTCTTCTATGTCCATTCTTGGAAAGATGGAGTCTATTATTATTAGAGACTACTGGTTGCTGTTAATCCTTAAGTAGACATACACTTTGGATCAAGCCAATAGCCCATCTACCTGTAGTTAAACATCCAGGATCAGCTCCCTCCCAGAAACCAATGTCCCCACTGCGGAAGGATGTGTGGATCCAGAATTGGCCTCCACAGTCATGGACTCACTGTTAAGACTGTGTTTATGGAAGACCATCTTACCTGGCTATGAGTGATCTCCAAAGAAGAAGATTCAAAAGCATTGCTGCCTCCATCTGTGGATGCAGATCTTAGCCATTGCGGTTAGTAGCTTTCAGTAGCCCTTTCCTCCATGAATTTGTCAAATTCATAGTTTGTGGAAGATAGTAGATAGTTGCATGAAGAAGATGTGAACAGGTAAAATGGCCAAGGCAAGACGCATGGCAGGGCAAAGAATCTTGGGGTTCATCCACACTTTCGCTTGAGCTGCATTTTGATCACATTCTGTACCAGCAAATTCCCTCAGGACCAAGGGCTTTCTATTTTGCTCTCTGGCTGTGCCTTGCAAAAGTCCAATCTTGCACCCTTGAACTGAAGTGCAGCAAAGCAAAATCCCTTGCATCTGATAGGATCTGATTCAACAAGTAGTGTCAGGTTTTTGCAGGGCAAAAGAGAAGTTCTCTCAGAGAAGCTCTCGGACAGCGGGTGGGGGAATGGTAACTGGTACGCAGCACGATCAAAATATGGGTCAAACAAATGTGCCCTTAATTTCACAGATATGCTCCTCTGAACTACCCAGGAATGAGACCAGGAACAGGTCACAGGGGCTAGCTTGATAAAGGCATAGACCATTAGGAACAACAACAACAACAACAACAACAACAACAACAACTTATTGATACCCCCATCTGGCTGGGTTTCCCCAGCCACTCTGGGTGGCTCCCATCATCATCATCAAGTGACAAAACATCAAACATCAAACATTAAAAACATCCCTAAACAGAGCTTCCTTCAGATGTCTTCTAAAAGTCAGATAGTTGTTTATCTACTTGACATATGATGGAAGGGTGTTCCACAGGACTGGCGCCACTACCAAGAAGGCCCTCTGCCTGGTTCCCCGTAACCTCGCTTCTCGTGGTGAGGGAACTGCCAGAAGGCCCTCAGAGCTGGACTCCTGTTCTAGGCTGAACGATGGGGGTGGAGACGCTCCTTCAGGTATACTGGGCCGAGGTCGTTTAGGGCTTTGAAGCTCAGCACCAACACTTTGAATTGTGCTCAGAAATGTACTGGGAGCCAATGTAGGTCTTTCAGGACTGGTGTTATATGGTCCCAGTGGCTACTGCCAGTCACCAGTCTGGCAGCCGCATTCTGGATTAGTTTATAGTTTCTATCTAGACCACTTTGGTGAGACAGTCTGTGGGCAGGTAGGGTCTCAGCCTGTGTACCAGATGGAGCTGGTAAACAGTTGTCCTGGACACAGAATTGACTTGCGCCTCCATGGACAGCTGTGAGTCCAAAATGATTCCCAGGCTGCGCACCTGGTCCTTCAGGGGCACAGAAAAGGAATTGAAAATAAAACTGCTGGTATCATAACGTCACTATGAAATTCTATGGTACCACCACATCTGGAGTACTGTGTAGAGATCTGCGCACCCCTCCCCGAAAAGGATATTATAGAGCTGAGAAAGGTTCGAAAAGGGAGCAAACAGAAAGATCAAGGTTTGGAGCATCTCTTCTATGAGGAAAGGTAGCCACAATCGGAGGCTTTTTAGTTTAGAGGAAAGTAAAGTAAAAGGAGACTGGATAGGGATGTGTAAAATTATGCATGGTGGAAATGCTTCTTCACACAGCAGATAGTGTGACATGATGGAATCTGCTCCCATAGGAGACAGTGATGTCCACCAACTTGGCTGTCTTTAAAAGAGGATTAGACAAATTCAGGGAGAAGGTTGCAAGTAGCCTTCTTGAGTACCAGTTTCTGGGACCGCACAACCAGGGAAAGTGCTATTGTGCTCCTGTTCTACTTTTGGCCTTCCCATGGGCATTTGACAGACCATGGTGAGATCACGATGCTGGTCATTTGGCCTGAAGAAGCAGGAATCTTCTGATGCTCATAAACTGCATTGAACTTGAGTAAAGTATTAGGATTGTGTGGCACCTCTGTCTAATGGAAAAGCAACATTGGCTTAGTATGTCACAGAAACATGCAAACTGGCCTCGTAGCAGGTCTGGCGATTTGTTCATATACTGTAGCTCAGTATTGCCTATCTTGACTGCCCAGAGGGTCTCTCCCACCCTCTGATACCTGCTTCCTTTTAAAACTGAAAGTGCCAGAAATTGAACCTGGAACTTCCCCTTCCAACTTCTCCTCTCATTATTCCCGCATCCTCATTTTGTAGACTCCAATCCAGGCTTCCTCAACCTCGCCCCTCCAGATGTTTTGAGTCTACAATTCTCATCATCCCTGACCACTGATCCTGCTAGCTAGGGATCATGGGAGTTGTAGGCCAAAAACATCTGGAGGGCCGAGGTTGAAGAAGCCTGGTCCAACCCAACCCCCTGCAATGCAGAATATGCATTGATCCTGCAACCCGGGTATTATCAGCACCATGCTTCTTCTCCTCTTCCATTCCTCCCACCTCTTGCCTTTTGGGTCCCTGTAAACCTTTGCCTCAAATCTGTCCAGCTGCTGCTGTTAAATGGTGTGAATCTGGTTTGATTCAGCCAACATTGATCATCTTTATATTGTTTTAAGCTGGTGGTTAAAAAGCATGGACCACATCTCTCCTGACCATCAGCTATCCTGAATGGGGCTAATGGAAGCTGGAGTTTAGCTGCATCTGAAGGGCCGCAGTTTAGTCATCCCTGAACTAAAGGAACCCATTTAAATATTTTTGGTTTTTTAAAAATCAGAAATAGCTACAATAGATTTTTTACAAACACACACACACACACACACACACACACACCAGAACAAAAAGTTTGTCCAATTCTTGGCCCTTTTCTGCTGCCTCCATTGAGTTTAGCATCGCTCCTTGCATTTACTGAAATATCTCAAGGGGCCAATAGGGGCAGCATAAACATCATGTGCGAAGCTGCTCTTTTAGCCTGTTGTTGTTGTTGAAACAGTAGCCTCAGAGCAAAGCCAATGCACTGCTAGTCTCTGACTTTTACTCCACAGTAGACCCTTGCCAGAGGCCAATCTGACCGTGTTAGGGACGCTGAATTCTGGGAAGGCTGCGCACATTTCGGGCACACTGACAGCACAGCTGAAAAGATGCACAGTGAGACCAGTTCCAGCAGAATGCATCACTGCATCAGCGGCTACAAAGTGTGTGAATTTGTCTAAAGGGCTCCTTTGGGGGGAGTGTTACTGCGTGGACACGCTGGGCCATTGTATGGCACAAATGATGTTTCAACCCATTAATCACGCCCATTCGTTTTCCTGCTAAGTCACCACTTCGGGATCTCCCATCTCAAATAAAATGCTCTTTTTCCCATCACCTTTCAAAAAGTAATTTTGTTCTGGTTGTCTTCTGGTCTCCACAGGAAGTAACAGAAGAGGGGGTGGAATTGCAAGACGTAATAGTATCCGTGAGTACAGAGCACCTTTCTACGCACATAATGTAAAGAAGCATAGATGCGAGCAGGAAACTGTGGTCCTGGCCATCTCCAGTATGGTTGCTATACAAGTTCAACCAGCATGCATAGAGGAGGAACTGTGCTAGCTAGCTAGCTATTTGTTTGCTTGTTTGCTTGTTTGTTTGCTTGTTTGTTTGGCTGAGCAATTTATATACTGCTTAACTACAATATTCTGTAAGCGGCTTTCAAGATACAGTGCCAAAAAGTAAAAACTAGTTAAATCTCTAAAATTGCTACAGTTTAATGCATTGGGATGCGGGTGGCGCTGTGGGTTAAACCACAGAGCCTAGGACTTGCCAATCAGAAGGTTGGCGGTTTGAATCCCCACAACAGGGTGAGCTCCCATTGCTCAGTCCCTGCTCCTGCCAACCTAGCAGTTCAAAAGCACGTCAAAGTGCAAGTAGATAAATAGGTACCGCTCTGGCGGGAAGGTAAACGGCATTTCCATGCGCTGCTCTGGTTTGCCAGAAGCGGCTTAGTCATGCTGGCCACATGACCTGGAAGCTATACGCCGGCTCCCTCAGCCAATAAAGCGAGATGAGCACTGTAACCCCAGAGTTGGGCATGACTGGACCTAATGGTCAGGGGTCCCTTTACCTAATTGCATTGGACTTGATTTGATGGTCAAGCAGCTAATTCCCACAGAACTGCAAGGTCCCTTCCTTCTGCAAGGTTATTCCTCAATATGTCCTTCCACATATATTTGCCATTTCGTAATGTCCTCTCCAGAAGCCCACCCAAGCAGCAGATTAATGGGAAGCTGCAGAAGAGCTCCGGCAACTCACCTTTTTCTCTAGGGTGTTTCAGAATACTGCATGGTTCCATCTAGCAGCACGGTGTTGTATTAAGTAACCTGGCTAATTCTGGGGTCCCAGAGAAATCTGTTAGTTCAAATAAGAGCCTTGGGGGCTCACAGAAACCCACCTCAAAAGAGAGAAGTGTTTCAAGCCCCCAAATTATTCTCCATTCTCTTTTCTTCCTCTTTCTCCACCAGGCTACTTAACATGATTGCAACTTTGATGAAAGCAGGGTTCAGAGCCTTGGGCAAATAAATCTAGGGTTGTGTACAGGGGGTTTTTTTCAGCTGGAACTCACTGGAAATCAGTTCTGGCACCTCTCAGCCATTGCTATTATAAGAGAGCAAGGGAGACGTTCATGGTGAGTGCAGGCACCTCTTTTTCTAGAAAAATAGCACTGGTTGTGCACCAGATGAAGAAGAAGAAGAAGAAGAAGAAGAAGAAGAAGAAGAAGAAGAAGAAGAAGAAGAAGAAGAAGAAGAAGAGTAGTAGTTTGGATTTGACATCCCGCTTTATCATTACCTGAAGGAGTCTCAAAGCGGCTAACATTCTCCTTTCCCTTCCTCCCCCACAACAGACACTCTGTGAGGTGAGTGGAGCTGAGAGAAGTGTGACTAGCCCAAGGTCACCCAGCATGTGGAGGAGCGGAGATGCAAACCCGGTTCACCAGATTATGAGTCTACCACTCTTAACCACTACACCATACTGACTCTGAACAGAATTGAGCTGATTCAGGTGGAATCAGGCTTCAGTCGAGTTGGATTGAGAGAGCCCAGGCTCACCATCGGGTGCGGTGGGGTGGTGGGTGGGGGAGAAGGAGAGGCAGTTTACAAAAGGACTTTCAAATAGCCACACACTGTGCTTTGGCTGCACACACCTGTTCCCAGCAGGAAATCCCAGATTAGGCCCCAAATCAGATCAGGGAAGAGGGAGTCCTAAACTTCTTTCAAAGTTACCACCGAGACCATATAACACCGGTCTTGAAAGACCTACATTGGCTCCCAGTACTTTTCCAAGCTCAATTCAAAGTGTTGGTGTTGACCTTTAAAGCCCTAAACGGCCTCGGTCCAGTATACCTGAAGGAGCGTCTCCACCCCCATCGTTCAGCCTGGACACTGAGGTCCAGCACCAAGGGCCTTCTGGCGGTTCCCTCGCTGCGAGAAGCCAAGTTAAAGGGAACCAGGCAGAGGGCCTTCTTGGTAGTGGCACCTGCCCTGTGGAACGCCCTCCCACCAGATGTCAAAGAGAAAAATAACTACCAAACTTTTAGAAGACATCTAAAGGCAGCCCTGTTTAGGGAAGCTTCTAATGTTTAATAGGTTGTTGTATTTTAATATTCTGTTGGAAGTGACCCAGGGTGGCTGGGGAAACCCAGCCAGATGGGCGGGGTATAAATAAATTATACTTATACTTATACTTATACTTATACTTATTATTTATTTATTTATTATTATTATTATTATTATTATTATTATTATTAAACACATACACAAATCCTCTTCAGCCTTGGTTTTGTAAGTTCACTATTTGTTCTGATCATACCACCACATCCACTGACCACTTACATTTTGAGCTGCTTTGGTGTATATCAAAGGGCAGAGCCTGACTGAAATCTAAGGTCACAGGTATGAATCCAATGAGGAAATGTTCCCTTGTGACATCTCTGTGTATTTGGTGCTTGTGTCATTCCTTTTAAAAGCCTCCTAAAAGCTCTTCAGGACCATTTTGATGGGAAGGGAGATACAAAAGCCAATCGATCAGTGAGTGAGTGAGTACAAAATGTTACATTAGAAGCGGACGATTGTTGGAAATGGGACTTGTTGAGGAAGTATAGTCAAAGGATAGAGGAAATAAAATCAAATGACAAGTATTTGGATGGGATAGGAGAATGCAATGGAGACAACAGGAATAAGAATAGAGAATTGGCACTGGAATCGAGAGAGCTGTGATACTGTTGGAACATTGCCTGTCCTAAATGAAGTGGTTTGTGGTACGCATTTTCCAGCTCCTTGAATTAAGCTACCATTGTGGGTTCCAGAAAGCAACACACACTGAGGTTTCTCCAAGGCCCAATTTGCTAGTGCTTAACTTTGCCTTTTATCTTAAGACAGTTGTCTGCCTAGTTGGGTTTTGATAGTTTGGTTAAAGAATAAAAGGATGCCTAGATCCAGGTTTGGGGCAAGTACTCTTGAGAACCCCAGCAGAGATTTTTAAATCAGAAAACATGCAGCAAAGCAAAGCCTGGAAATATAGACCTCTAGAACTTTAAAATATCCCCTTCTGTGTTTCTTCCAAAGTTACCCACTTCTGTTAGCCTAACAAGAGACCACACGCTTAGTAAGTTTTAAATGGCTTACTCAACAAACTCTTCAAAGGTCAGATTCAAGTCCTTTTCTATACAGCAGCAAGAAAAGACAGGCAGATAACTTAGTTTCAAAAATTGCAAATGTTTCTGGAACGTGTGCAGAGGAAGGCAACCAAATGATCAAGGGTCTGGAAACTAAGCCTTAGGAGGAACACTCGAAGGAGCTGAGTATGTTTAGCCTGGAAAAGAGGAGACTGAGAGGAGATATGATTGTTATTTAGTTGTTTAGTCGTGTCTGACTCTTTGTGACCCCATGGACCAGAGCACGCCAGGCACTCCTGTCTTCCACTGCCTCCCGCAGTTTGCTCAAACTCATGCTGGTAGCTTCGAGAACACTATCCAACCATCTCGTCCTCTGTCGTCCCCTTCTCCTTGTGCCCATCTAAGCCTCTCTGGTCCTGGCTGCTTTCTGCAGTTGGCTGCAAACCTTCGCTTGGAGCTGGCTCATTCCTGACAGGAGGCAACTGAGAGCAAGCCTAGTGCTGAGCTGACCCCAACTGTGCCTCCATTTCCAGGGACATGGAGATGCCAGAGTCCAGTATAAACATGCGTCACAGGGCCATCCCACTCAAAGGAGGGCATGTCTGCTTGCCCAGTCTTAGGACACTAGCTGCTTGCCATGCAAGGAACTGTTTCTGCCCCACCCTTCAAAAGGAAGCTGCAGGGACATGCCACTTGTTGGGTCAACCTCTTAGCTCACGCATAGCCATGCATTTAACTTCTCATGTATTTGCTGATTCCTTCAACCCACAGCTTGCCTGAGATGTACTGATCTGATCTAATAATGCAAGCCTTTAGTAGAACTGGATTACATTAAGGGCTGTAATTCAATATAGTGCTAAGGTGAACGTTCCGTCAGCACAAGGATTTGTTCCTTGCACAATGTAATGTTCTATCTCTCTCTTCTCCCTTTGTACCCCCTATATCTGTTCTGGGGGTTCACCGGACCCTTTGGGGGAGATTTGGGGGTGGGCACCCATGGTGGGAGGAGAGGGTGGGAAAATCCTCTTGTTCCAGCACTAATCCTTGTGGTAGTGAGAAAATTTAGTTGAATGTCCCCTTAAGTCCCTATATGTATTTTAGTGCAATTAAAAGGTAAAGAGTGAAGGAACCCATGACCATTAGGTCTAGTCGTAGCCAACTCTAGGATTGCAGCACTCATCTCACTTTATTAGCCGAGGGAGCTGGCGTACAGCTTCCGGGTCATGTGGCCAGCATGACTAAGCTGCTTCTGGCGAACCAAAGCAGCGCACGGAAACACTGTTTACCTTCCCGCCGGAGTGGTACCTATTTATCTACTTGCACTTTGAGGTGCTTTCGAACTGCTAGGTTGGCAGGAGCAGGGACCGAGCAACGGGAGCTCACCCTGTCACGGGGATTCGAACCGCCGATCTTCTGATTGACAAGTCCTAGGCTCTGTGGTTTAACCCACAGCGCCACCCACATCCCTTTGGTGCAATTACAAACCTCTGATTCAGAGTTTGCGTCTTGTAGCTCTACCAAGAAGTAACTGTTTTTCTTCTTCAGGAAAACATACCTTTTGTCCTAATTAAACTAGACGCAGAGATCTAAACAGAGACTATTGGCGCTGCATCTCTTTACGTGCATTTATTTTTGATTCAGGTTTGTCAAGGCCAGTGGCTAGTACAATAAAGTTATTTGGCTTGGTTTGGTCCTAATTAGAATCTGGAAGCAATTCACTGAAACAAAGCAAAAATCTCCCCTCCCGGAAGAAACCGCAACCCATCTTTATTTAGGGAAAGGATGGCAATGACCCTCAGGGAAAATGCTATTTATCACATAGTCAATCACTGCAAAAACGTAATATGCTCACAAGACCTTAGCCAGAGAGTCTTAAATTCCTTTATGAGCAATATAAATAAAGTAAGCTTATTTCGTGAACGTTTAGTCAAACTTTTGAACCTGTCATATCAGTTAGGACCCTACAACAACATGAGGGTGATGTGGTGTGTCTTAAAATAGAATATGTTTCAACCAATTTCTTTGCAGTGTTCGAGTGTATTTTTTTTTAAAAAATAATGATAAAAATCGCTAGCCCCGAAGAAAAGGAAATGATGCTGTTTCTTAAGAGCTGCTGTTTAATGTGGCTTCATTCCAGGTATATCCATTTAGCAGCTGTTTGGAGATAAATGAGCCTGAGAAGAATTTTAGATGAATGCTCCTCTGCAGGAACTCACCATAATCGCTTCACATTCCCCTTGGAAACAAAATCAGGCAAATGGACTTCACCTAATCAATCTCATGTGTTCAGGGACTTTAATGCATTTTTAAATGGAAAAAAACAACAATCCTTCTCTGATCCAGTTCTCCATCTTTCAAACAATATGGAACTTGAGCATGTGAAATGATTATGGGAATGGATGTGTGGAGAATGTTAAGCATAGCTTGTTTGCTTTCCCAGATGCGTTCCTTTCTACCTGGTTCACGGTAGCCTCTGTGGGATTGATCGGAGGCAAAGCCTTCAGGTTACTGCAGCAGACAGCTATAATCATTTCTTCCTTCCTTGCAATCAGATGTGACAGTGTGCAGAAATTGAGAGATGTGGAATATCCAAACCCTTGGAATTCAAGAAGAACATTTTGACCGCATTCATTGCTGAATGTAGTGTGCAGCCATACCTTGGAAGCAGAACGGGTTTTCAAAAATGTCCGAAAACCAAAGCACAGCTTCTGATTGGCTGGAGGAAGTTCCTCCAGCCAATCGGAAGCCACGGAAGCCCCATCGGACGTTCGGCTTCCCAAAATAGTTTGCAAACCGGAACAGCCACTTCTGGGTTTGCGGCGTTCAGGAGCCAAAATGTTCGAGAACTAGGCTGTTCGAAAACCAAGGTACGACTGTACTGGGAAATCATGAACAGAGGACCAGAAAGATCAGTTCGATTCCGCTTGCCACTATCACCTTGTTGTTGGATCAAGTCTTTAGGACCTGGGCTCTTAGAAACCTGGGTTCCGAGACCATATGCCCTTTGGAAAAAATTCAGGTTCCTCCTCCCCTGTAAAGCAGTATTCCCCAACCTGGTGCCCTTCAGATATGCTGGACCACAACAGCTCATTCTAAAGTTGCTCACTTCCGGATTTCAGTCATACCTTGGTTTTTGAACAGTTTAGTTCCTGAACGTTTTGGCTCCCGAATGCTGCAAACCCGGAAGTGACTGTTCTGGTTTGCAAACTATTTTTGAAAGCTGAACATCTGACGGGGCTTCTGATTGGCTGCAGGAGTTTCCTGCAGCCATTCGGAAGCCGTGCTTTGGTTTCCAAACGTTTTGGAAGTTGAACTGATTTCCAGAACGGATTCCGTTCGACTTCCAAGGTATGACTGTACAGTCATACCTCAAGTTGAATGCACTTCAGGTTGAGCACATTCGAGTTGCGCTCTGCAGCAACCTGGAAGTAACGGAATGTGTTACTTCCTGGTTTTGCCGCTCACACAGATACTCAAAATGATGTCATGCGCATGCGCGGAAGCGGCAAAACATGACCCATGCATGCGCAGACGTGCCGGCGCATCTTGCGTTCTGTTTCGGATGCGACTGGGGCTCCGGCATGGATCTTGTTCGCATGCGGAGGTACCACTGTACAGTGGTACCTTGGGTTACATACGCTCCAGGTTACATACGCTTCAGGTTACAGACTCCGCTAACCCAGAAATAGTACCTCGGGTTAAGAACTTTGCTTTAGGATGAGAACAGAAATCGTGCTCCGGCAGCGTGGCGGCAGCAGGAGGCCCCATTAGCTAAAGTGGTGCTTCAGGTTAAGAACAGTTTCAGGTTAAGAACAGACCTCCGGAACAAATTAAGTACTTAACCCGAGGTACCACTGTATTAATACTATTGCTAGAAGTTTGTCCTGGCCTTTAGATAGAAAAATAAACATGTACAAAAAACCCTAAAGTTCACTTCGGGATAGGCAGAAAGGAGGAGGGGAAATGGAAGTCTTGTTGCACCCACAGAGCTCCAGAAAATGGAGAGCTGGATGCAACCCCTAGTCTAAACGTCTGGGAAAGACAGACTCAGCTGCTGCACAGAACCAATTCAAGTGAAAAAGACAGCTTTACCCTTTAGTCTGCTTTTTTGTTTGGACTGAACAATAGGAAGGACACAGAGTGTTCTATATCTACAGTTATATTTTTTTGCTCTCCCCCGCACCTACCCGAAAAGCTGTTAAATATCTATTGTGTCCCAAGATCATTATTTTTTTAAAATAACATCCATGGGCACTTCCTGAGAGCATGTCCACTGCTATTTAAAGGTTTATTGAAATTATGTGCTAAAAATACTTTGTTCACAGCATGAAAACATTGCTTTCATTAGCTCTCAGAGTGGATAGTATTGCCGCAAACAAGTATAAAATCTAGGTGTTTTTTCTATGGTATAATGAATTTACATATCCCCCCCCCCCCCAAAAAAAATGTAAGTCACTTGCAGACCTTTGGATGACAAGCAGATGATGCTTAATAAATATAAATAAATATAAATAATAACAGCTCTCTCTCTTCTGTGAATTGCTTTGAGCACAATATATTTTTGGGAAATACAGTGTGTGTGTGTGTGTGTGTGTGTGTGTGTGTGTGTGTGTGTTGATAAACCATTCAGCAAAATAAGCATATTGGGAAGGGGGACATATAAAACAAAATATTATATTATATATATTATTTATACAAATATAGAAAAATAAACATCATTTTCCATCTTATTGTATGTTTTGTTTCATTTCAGAAAAATAATATTGTGTTTATTACTGTTGTTTGTATTTTGAATTACTGTACTTTTCTGTGTATAGGACTATGTTTCCCCCCCTCAGAAATCATGCTAAAAGTTGGGGTCATCTTATACATGGGTAGTACATAGGGTGGACATTTGATTGGTTGTTGTCGCAGCTGTCAGCGGCTATTGTGCATGCTATTGGTTGCTGAGGCAATGGGTGGTGTTGATTGGGTGATGCTGTGGTAATTGGGCGGGCAATTGGCGGCTTCTGTCAGTGAGTGGATGGATGGAAGGCGGATTTTGCAACGCGTGCAGGTGAGCGGTTTCTATCATTCCCCCCTAAAGAAAGCTCAACAACCCTTGGTAATCCCCCTCTCCACTAAAGCTCAACAACTTTGTGCCATCTCCCCCCATTTTCTTAAATTCCAGTCTCCAAAAATTGGGGGCATCTTATACATGAGGGCGTCTTATAGACGGAAAAGTACGGTAGATATATATGGGGCCCCCAAAATCTTAGGGCCTCTAAAAGTCTTAATCCAACCCTCTCTCTCTGTGTGTGCATGCACGCGCGTGCGCGCGCACACACACACACACACACACACACAGCCTATTCTGGGTTGTTGGGGAGATTCTGATGTTACCAGATTGCTGGATAGCCCGAACGTTATATATTCCTCACACACAACGTTGAGCTTCCTCTTTTCACTGCACACATTGGATCGCCTGCCCACCCTTCCTAATTTAGGGCTGTTGCGTTTGACCTTGCTATGCCTGTCATGGGGTCGTCTGTCGTTGGGGCAGGGGCCTGGTAGGAATTTTGTCCATTTGGCAGATTGGCTGGTGCCATTTGGTTTTTGCCTACTGTATGGCAAATTGTCACAACTTGTAAGGCTGCAGTTAGGCATTGGTTAAAAAATTGGTTGCTGGAGGGGTAAGGCTTGGCTGTGCCTGCCCCTCCAATGCTGCTGCTGCAAGGGAATTCTGTTAAAGGAATTCAGGGGCTCGCCATGCTTTTGTCTGAATCCCTGGCAAGGGGCTTGGGCCGCGCAAGCCCCTGGGAGCATTCGGGGAGAGGTGAGAGCCTGGCACCCAGCTCCATTCTCTCCCCATAATGTTTTCCCTTACTGACTTTTGCAGGCTTGCGGAAGTCAGTTCTGTCCCTGGGCAGGGACAGATAGTCGTAACCAATGCCTAAGCAACCACTCACATTATGTATTTTAATAAGGTTGTGGCCAAAATGATCCCAAAAACCTTAAACAAAAATTCTGTGTGAATTGTGATTTATTTGGGGGGGGGGTGTGGCTTGGGGACCTCAACATTGAAATGTTACCAACCTGCTTTCCCCAGTTCAGCTGCTACCAAAAGATAGGTTCATTCTGCCATTATGCAATGGATGTTGGAAACAACCCAGCTCTCCCTGAGAAGGTAGGTTTGAGCGCCTGGCCTGGGAAACATGACATTGCCCTTGGCTCTTTCTGACACAGGCCTGTCCCATGAGATGGTCTTGTTCTTGAAAACAAGGAAGTGAGGCGGCTTCTGCTGCCCACACAGCAGATACAAACTATTTCCTGCTTGAGGCTGTTGGAAATGGGAAATGTCCATACCTTTGGGAGAAACACCATTTCTTGATATTCCCACCTCCCCTAGGGGTGATTTACTATGATAAAGTTTCAGAACTCCTGACTGAGGCTAAGTTCCAAAGCTTGGATATTCATCGAGTCTAGGATATAATCCGTTTTTATCTTGCAGTAGTACACAGAGATCACCATGAAAGCGAATTCAAGGGTATCATTCAGTCTCATCACCCCACAAATGGATTGCGTGTACGTCTGGCTCATAGAAGGCTTTGGTCCAAATTTATGTATACATTGGATGTTGAATACATAGTTGCACGAATGCAAAACCACAGGCATGGTTGGGATCCATAGGCATCATCCAAACTAACCCCCAAATCCTATATCAGCTCTTAAAATTTGAGGGTAATTTTGAGATTTAATAGGGTTGCCAAACATCTGGAATTTCCCGGACATACCTGGAATACTGCAGCCGGAAGCAGTGGCTGGGCGGAAACTGCTAAAAATGTCCGGGGAAATCCGGACGCATGCCAACCCATGTCGCCAGTGTTGTTTCTGGCAATTTTCCTGAAAAATAAACAGGCAAAAAAAGCTCAACAACTTTGTAAAAACAACAACAAACAGTTACAGATAGGTAGCCGTGTTGGTCTGCCATAGTCAAAACAAAAAATTCCTTCCAGTAGCACCTTAAAGACCAACTAAGTTAGTTCTTGGTACGAGCTTTCGTGTGCATGCACACTTCTTCAGATACACTGACAGAAGTCACCAGACCCTTCTATATAGTGAGAAGGTGGGGAGGGGTATTACTAACTTAGTTGGTCTTTAAGGTGCTACTGGAAGGAATTTTTTGTTTTGACTATGGCAGACCAACACAGCTACCTATCTGTAACTGTTGTTAAGAGTCGTCAACAGGCTCATCACAGCTATCTGCCAATCACCTATTCCCACCACGCTTCTGAGTAATACCCCTCCCCACCTTCTCACTATATAGAAGGGTCTGGTGACTTCTGTTTCAGTGTATCTGAAGAAGTGTGCATGCACACGAAAGCTCATACCTAGAACTAACTTAGTTGGTCTTTAAGGTGCTACTGGAAGGATTTTTTTGTTTTAACAACAAACAGCTTATCCATTCCAGTTTCTTCCTGGATGGCAGTTTATATGATCAGGTGCTAGAATCCCAGCAAGGACTTTCCCAGCTTACTTTCACTGGCTATATCAGACAGGAAAGGTTGAAGTGGGTTTTGGCTAGGAGATATGGGAAATCTAGCTTTTTGTCACAGCTTTTTGAAAACTAGCAAGACACAGGAGAAGAATCAACCCCTGGTGGCAAATGTTACTCATTGCACCTTCCGTGGTTATTTTTGCATGCATGTAACCCAGGGGCATTGGGACGCGGGTGGCACTGTGGGTTAAACCACAGAGCCTAGGACATGCCGATCAGAAGGTCGGCGGTTCGAATCCCTGCGATGGGGTGAGCTCCCATTGCTCGGTCCCTGCTCCTGCCAACCTAGCAGTTCGAAAGCACATCAGACTGCAAGTAGATAAATAGGTACTGCTCTGGCGGGAAGGTAAACGCCATTTCCGTGTGCTGCTCTGGTTCGCCAGAAGCGGCTTAGTCATGCCGGCCACATGACCCGGAAGCTGTACGCTGGCTCCTTCGGCGAGATGAGCACTGCAACCCCAGAGTCAGTCACAACTGGACCTAACGGTCAGGGGTCCCTTTACCTTTGAACCCAGGGGCACAGGAAGGGGGCGCGGAGGGGGCGGACCAACCCGGGTGTCTTCGCTGAGGGGAGTGACATTTGGCATTTCCCCCGTCGGGGGAAGGGGGAGGAGCTGCGCCACTTTGCCAGCTGCATTCCCCCCTTCTACCTTCATTTTGACAGCTGGTGGAGGCTTGAGTTGCAGGTGGGTGGCACGCCGAATGTCCGCCATCAGCAGCTTGCTCTTCCCCCATGGATGGCTCGCTCCACTCCTGGCTACAGCGCACGTGCCGCTCCATGCACCCGAGTGGCTATCCCGCACCTGGGAGGGCACCGTCAGCGCCCCGCCCCTCTCGGGAGCACACCTGCCCTGGGCAGCGCATTCATATGCTCTGCCGCTGATGTAACCATAGCTTTGCTACAAACATTCCTATATGTAATGCTACGAGAGAATTCTCAGCTAAGAGTCAATGCAGATGACCTTCCCAACAGGAAAAATCAACAAACGGCTATCACATTTTTATTTACTTATTTTTATATATCTTTTCAGGCACAGCAACCTCATCGGAGAGTTTGATGCCTGGCAAATTTCAGGCACTTAGTTGTTGGGGGGTGGGGTTTGTGCAAGGAGTTTTTTAAACCTAATAAAGTGGGTTTTTTAAATAAATAAATAAATAAATAAATCCGAACCTCTTTTATTTATTGGCAGACAAAGCCGTCCCTTTTGAGGGGATGGATCCTGCCAAATTTCAGACAAATGGGTACAGGGGGATTTGTACAAGATTTTTTTTAAATTTGGACCCAACCCACTGTTTCTTTTAAAAAAAATAAAGCAGGATTTAAAATAGCTTTAAATAGAAAGCAAAATAAGAAACTATTTCAGCAAGAGGGTTTCTGACATGACGAAGGCCAATACATCTGGTTCTATGGGTTTCTCTGAAACTTACACCCTCATGGAAGTTTATATTAAGATATGTATTCTCAGGGACGCGGGTGGTACTGTGGGTTAAACCACAGAGCCTAGGGCTTGCCGATCAGAAGGCTGGTGGTTTGAATCCCCGCGACGGGGTGAGAGTCGGTCACGACTGGACCTAATGGTCAGGGGTCCCTTTACCTTTATGTATTCTCAAGCCCCCCCCCCCCGCTTCTCTATCAAGAAGCATGTGACGTCCTGGCCCCATTTTAATATACCCAAGCTAAAATGCTAGATTAGGCTTTAGTTCTTGACTTCTGTTTCTGTACAACTACATCAAATACAACTCTCTCATGTCAGTAGCATTGGCAGAACTTCATTCCATTGTTTACTCTCAGTTCCAAGATGGACAACGACAAGTTCAGTATTCAGATAAGCGTTTTTGTTTGTTTTCTAACTTGCAAGGGCCATTAGTAGCTGTACTTTCAAATGCAGATCATCTCAGAAATGACATACGAACCACTGTGCTAAAAATTAAGCAGAATGCAAAGGGGGGGGGGAGCACAAGTCAACATGATTCAGTGTAGCTCTAGAAGCTGTAAATCAAACTGCAGGTCAAACGACATAGGTTATACATCAAAATGCCCAGATGATTTGTCATAGCATGCTGTCAAGTAACGTTACAGCTTTATGGTCTAAAAACATTTGTATCCCAATCCCAGAAGAGATAGTTCAACCGTGTGTGACCTTGGACAAATCCATACCAGGTTTTTTTCTTCACTGCTAAAACTACAACTAATCCAGAATGCGGCAGCTAGACTGGTGACTGAGAGCGGCCGCCGGGACCACATAACACCAGTCTTGAAAGGCCTACATTGGCTCCCAGTACGTTTCCAAGCACAATTCAAAGTGTTGGTGCTGACCTTTAAAGCCCTAAACGGCCTCGGTCCAGTATACCGAAGGAGCGTCTCCACCCCCATCGTTCTGCCCAGACATTGAGGTCCAGTTCCGAGGGCCTTCTGGCGGTTCCCTCCCTGCGAGAAGCGAGGTTACAGGGAACCAGGCAGAGGGCCTTCTCAGTAGTGGCACCCGCCCTGTGGAACGCCGTCCCATCAGATGTCAAAGAGATAAACAACTACCTGACATTTAGAAGACATCTGAAGACAACCCTGTTTAGTGAAGCTTTTAATGTTTAATAGACTATTGTATTTTAATATTTTGTTGGAAGCTGCCCAGAGTGGCTTTGGAAACCCAGCCAGATGGGCGGGGTATAAATAAACTGTTGTTGTTGTTGTTGTTGTTGTTGTTGTTATAAAAGAGATTGTCATCATCTTGGAAACACTTTGCAGCTGAATGCATACATGATGGTCAAACATTTCTTAACATATAGCTGCCAATCTTGACACACTTCAGATCTTCAAATGCTATGGCTTGGGGACATTCTTTGTTAAGAGCCCTGCTAGATCAGGTCCAGGGCCCATCTGGTTTAGCTTCCTATACTCCTACGAGCCTATGGGAAGCCCACTAGTATTACCTGTCTGTGATAGTTGTGGGAATGTTCAGGGTGGCAGGAGAGGATATATTGTTTATTAATATCCTTCCTAACTTGTGCTAGCAACCGTCCCTTTGTGCCACGCCATGCCACACCCCTGTCTGGGCTCCATCTCCAGGCTCCATCTGGTGGGCCAAAGGCTCTCCACCCCTCCCCTAAGAGCTTGGACTCTGAAGTTAGAAGGTGTTTTAGAGAGAAAAGAGAAATAAGAGGGCTTCCAGAGGACTTGGTCCAAAATGGATGATGGCTTGTTGCAACAGACCTGGGGGGGTGACAAGAGGGGTTGAGAGATGCCTGCAGAATTAAGCAAGGGCTGATGCTATAAAGACATACTGTTGCAAATGGGTGTTGTGTATGTGTATGAAGTGTTTGTGTATAGTGTCTCTCTGATTTTCTCCTAAAAACTCATGCTCTCCCGATGAGCCGCGTATGTTTGAACTAGTGAACAACAAAGCAAAGGTTTCCCAGGGATGTCTCACAACAAGCATTAGAAACCTCTTATCTATTAAACAAATGGAACATTGTCTGACAATTTCTCTGTAGGGGGCAGTCTGGAAAAAAACAATGCCTGATATTTTGGAAGCATACAAAGTCAGGTTTATTATTATTATTATTAATTTGAGATTTCGTATTAAGACACATAGGTTCAGCTTGATTTACATGACATTTGGGTATCTTTTACACTTAATATATTTTATAATCAGTTTGTTTTAACATGCTTTTTTAAGGTATCTTGACTTTTGTGATTGGCTAGGTTATTAACTAAATAAATAGTCAGGGATGCAAACCTATGTAACTCACTTGCAAACAATTCCCACTGAGCAAAGAGGGTTACCTCCTATGTAAATATGCACAAGATCAGACTGTTAATTACTTCCTTAATACATCCTAATAAGAAGCTTACCAGAATGCAGTGTCTGACCCCAATAAAATTAGCAGGTCCCTTAAGGCTTTGCTTTGGATTCTTAATGCTCTTAGATACTTTTTGTCTGATTTTTCTAGTTGCTTTATTAGTGAGTTTGCAGATAAACTAATTCAAAGTTGGGCTGAACTGCTACAGTTTTGATTCATATGTGCTAAATTCTTGGTTTAAGCAATTTCAGTGGAATGAAACGATCCAAACGAGGGTGTCCTAAAAATGCTGTTGGCAGATATAGGTAACTTCGAAATGGTAAACAAAAGGCAATAGTTTGGCCTTCACATGGTGTCTAGACAGAAGCAATTAACACTAATTAATGGCTGCATCTGCTCCTTGCCATGCTGGCACTCAAACGGTCCGTTTGGCTTGAATGTTCCTCTGTCTTTAGATTTCTTTATTGTACTGGTCTCTTTTCATCTGAAAGTATGTTAAGCAACGCTTTCTTCAAGACTTCTACTTAGGAACTCTATTGGTAGTCAAAACACCTTGGCCACTCTGACCTTGTCTTTGACTCCTGTGCTGTATTTAACAGCTAATCTAGAAATTCGGGAGACCAGACCCTTCAAGTGTCCCTATTTTTCAGAGACAGTTCCAGATTTACAGAAGCTGTCCTGGTTTCTGTTTTGATCCCTGAAAGTCCTGCTTTCCCTTAGGACATCCCTATTTTCATTGGAGGGTATGGAGTTATGTGACCCCCCTGAACCAAAGGCATAAGTAATTATCCAACCTTTAGAAGACATCTGGGAAGGTTTTTATGTTTATTTTTTAATGTTTTTATATATGTTGGAAGCCGCCCAAAGCAGCTGGGACAACCTAATCAGATGGATGATGTATAAATAATAAACTTGTTGTTGTTGTTATGGAATAGGATGTCCCTATTTTCATTGAAGATGTATTGGAGGGTATGGGAAACCTTAAGGAGTAATCTGTGATGAAGTACAGAGAAGCTGCAGTTGGGAAGTAAAAGAAGTCTCAGCATACAGGAGTGGATCTTTGGAGCCCAGCCAATATAGTGGATGTCTTGCCATAAAGTAGCCTCTTTCACCTCTACTGGATTCACTCCCCACCCGCTGTTAAGCCTTGCAGTATCTTTGTGTACCAGAAGGAGCAAAGATCACCAGTGTTGAAGCAATGATTCTTCAACATCAACTTTGTTGGACTGGTCATGTTGTGCGGATGCCTGATTATCGTCTTCCAAAGCAACTACTCTACTCCGAACTTTAAAATGGAAAGCGTAATGCTGGTGGTCAACAAAAGAGGTTTAAAAACTCTCTCAAAGCAAATTAAAAAAAAAGTAGTATAAACACTGACAACTGGGAAACACTGGCCTGCAAGCTCTCCAATTGGAGAACAGCCTTTACCAAAGGTGTCATGGGCTTTGAAGATGCTTGAACTCAGAATGAAAGGGAGAAGTACGCTAAGAGGAAGGCATGCTTGGCAAACCCTCACCGTGATCAACTCCCACCCGGAAACCAATGTCCCCACTGTGGAAGGATGTTTGGATCCAGAATTGGCCTCCACAGTCACTTACGGATTCAATTTTAAAACCGTGTTCATGGAAGCCAATCTTAACCTGGCTGTGAGTGATCGCCAAAGAAGTATGCACTGAAAACAACATTTACTTACCACACCTCTGCAAATTTCTAATGCAGGGTTAAAATGTTACTTTAAATTTAGATTCTGGCATTTGGATTAAAATAGTCACCTACTTAATATTACCCCATTTCTCTGAGTAGTGAGAGTTCCCATCAGCAGGTTAGTGAAGTAATCTTAGATCTTGTGGAGCATACAAGATCTCATGAGATTTTGGTGAGATCACACCCAAATCAGGCAACATTTCACCTGAAATTGGCACCAATGCCAGTATCGCTTCTCTGCCACAGACACGAAACTCCAAAGCAAGAACCCAGGGGTGAGCACAGAGGGAAAGGAAGGAAATTTGGATATGTGAGGTCCTTGTGAAGAATTTTCTCTGAGGAATAGGTCAGCAGGATGAAGCTTTTAATGAATAAATGTCTTGCAGGATGACTTCTATCCAAACAATCAGAATGACCGCATGTTTGGTTTCAATGCTTTGGTCTCCAGTGCCAATACGCCTGAAGGAAATGTACTTGCTAAAAACAGCTGTGGTCATTTGGTTAGCTTCATGGAGTTTAGAAAATAAGAACACCCTCCAGTAAAGATAAACAGGCCTTTAGATTCCAATCACTTGTCCTTACCGGTGATTTATATTTGATTGTAGAGTGGCCCAAGTGTTCTACTTTATAGGAGACAGTCCTCTAATCTGAGTGGCTATTTCCCCTATCTGAAAGTACCCTCTGTTGAAAGGGCTGTCCAGTACATCTCTGATTTAAAGATAATGAATTGTAAGAAGGAAGGGTGGAGCCTTTGAAGTAGCGCATCAACAGTGCTGGGCAGCAGGCTAAACACATGTCACCTGGTCACAGTTCTTCCTACTATGGCAAGATGGATAGTATTTCTATTTAAGTTATACAGTGGTACCTCAGGTTAAGTACTTAATTCATTCGGGAGGTCCGTTCCTGACCTGAAACTGTTCTTAACCTGAAGCACCACTTTAGCTAATGGGGCCTCCTGCTGCTGCCGTGCCGCCGGAACATGATTTCTGTTCTCATCCTGAAGCAAAGTTCTTAACCCAAGGTACTATTTCTGGGTTAGCAGAGTCTGTACCCTGAAGTGTATGTAACCTGAAGCGTATGTAACCGGAGGTACCACTGTAGTATCAATTTCTAGATTTGCAGCTTTGCATATGAATTAGCACATGCACATTTTATGTTGTGAACCACTCTGAGATCTGCGGATGAAGGGCCAAATGCAAATTTAAATAATAATTTTATGCCAGTAAGTTCTCTCTTTTGTTCTCTTCTTGGGTGATGGGCAAGTGAGCACCTTAGCTTATTGTGACCCTTACTGCTTGAGGCTTCTTCCTGACTGGTAGTAGTTCAATATCAAATGAATGGTGGAAGATGGAGCATTGGTTTACAATGGTTTCTGCTGGGATGCTTAAAATAGATGGTGAAGATGGAGCTTTTCTGTTTTGGCTCCCAATTTATATCTGAGCATAATTCAATGTATTGGGCTTTATCTTTAAAGCTTTAAAAGGCCTTGCATCCCAGATCTGAAACATTTTTTCTATTTAAAGGCTGAAATCAGAGCATTACAGACGTTACAAACGTTGCAGGTTACAGACTCCGCTAACCCAGAAATATTTTCTCGGGTTAAGAACTTTGCTTCAGGATGAGAACAGAAATTGTGCTCCGGCAGCACGGTGGTAGCAGGAGGCCCCATTAGCTAAAGTGGTGCTTCAGGTTAAGAACAGTTTCAGGTTAAGAATGGACCTCCGGAACAAATTAAGTACATAACCCAAGGTACCACTGTACTGTTATGAGTCTGTGGGTGTTAAAACCTCATCAAGCCTTCTGATCCTGTTGAGGCGATTTCCTGGGTGATGGGCCATTAGCAGAACAAAGGTAAGAGGGGAAATGGGTGGAAGCCCTCCTGTAATTCTTAGATAGCTAGAAGGGCAAAAGCATGAGTTTAGAGAGTTTTGTCATGATGTGGCCTAGAAGCAAAGCAGCAAGCAGAGAGAGGGAGGGAGGGAGGGAGGGAGAGAGAGAGAGAGAGAGAGAGAGAGAGAGAGAGAGAGAGAGAGAGAGAGAGAGAGAACCATGCCAGATCTCTGTTTGAATCCAAGGCTGAAGCTATTGGAGAAAAAATACCCTTTTGGGGTGTTCATGCAGTAAGCCCCTCCATCATAGACTCAGTTTGTCTATATGTGTAACTAAACCATATATCATAAAGACACAACAGTCTCTGCTGTCCCTCATTTCGAAGAAACTGAACCCTGGGTAAGCTCCTGGTACCCTTGGAATTTTGTACCGCTCAGAGATTAGGGTGACATTCAATGCTATGTTTCCAAAAACGGGTCGCATTTTTGCTCATACAAGGCTACTTTCTAAGAATTACTGCAACTATCCAACTTAATTATTTGTGTGGCCTTTGGTTGAACTGCTGAGAATCTTAGTTCTCCTTGACAATTGCCAGCACAGAGTGGGAGCGGATTTCTCATGGGTCTGGTCCCAATCTGCTCCAGAGCTACCTATAAAAGAAACTACATCAGTCAGCTGAATGTTGCAGCTGCTTTCTACATATGTAGCGTTACTGTGTGAATTATTTCAGCCGTGTGAAAGAAGGTAAAACCTTGATGATAAAAATGATGGTTGGGAAGGGACTCAAAACCGCACGCTTTAAGACATGCATCACTCCAAGAAATCGCCCATGACATGTAGCCATTCAACTTTTTATTTGAAACCTCCCACCCAGGGTTAGCCCAACACATTTTGCTACCCGCAGTAGAACGGCAAATGGTGTCCAGTAGTAGCTAGTGCCTATTGGATTGGTAGGGTTGAAGGCAGGGAGGCCAACAGTAAATAAAACCAGAACCAATGACACACAGAACCCACAAATTCCAGTTTTGTCCCCATTCTTCCTAATGTAACAGCCTCCACTAATTGTGTCCCCCTGTGATGGTCTGGGAATCTGATTCAGAGGCTGAACCGGAGGAATCCCAGCCTGCACAGGAGTCCCCACCTCCAGGGCCAGCTGAGCTGGGGCAGGGCCTTGAATCTGAAGCGCCTGCACCTGTGCTGGATCCTCAGGAGCAGGCACCAGGTGAATCCACTCTGGCTCCAGAGGTGGTTGAGGACTCAATGCCTACAGGTGAGTCTCCCCCTGGGTCCAGTACCCCTCCAGCCTCTCCTGAGCTGCAGAGGCTCAGGGCAGAGAGGCGGAGGGAACTAAGTTGTCTCAGGAGGAGTGCTCACCTTAAGGCCAGGAGAGGCGGGTCACCTGTGGGCCAGGACTGCCCTAGGCCTCAGAGGAGATAAAGGCCAGTCAGCCCAGTCCCAGGTTGCGGGAGCAATGACGTTGGAAACCTGTTTCTGCCAGCACCCAGACCTGTCTTTCTGGAGTTCCCGACCACGCCTGGCTTTTTGCTTTGAACCCAGCTTCCCCCTTGGTGGACAGTCTGCAGACCCTCGACCCAGGACCGGACTCTGACCACGCCTCACGGTAACACCTCTGGGACCAGCACACCCCCAACCACAGCTGAGGAACATAGTCCCTAAGTCAGCTCAAATCATTTGGGGATCTGGGGCAGGAAATCCCACTGTTACCTCTCTGCAGCAACAAAAACCCAGTCCCAATAAATTAAATAGCAGTTTCAAACTCTTTCGCAACACTCAAAACCAGCTGTTTGAGGCAGTCACCCCAAAATGCCTAATAATGGGGCTGGACCTGCCTCTACCTGGGGCATAGGCAGGGGGCAGCTGCCCCCCTAAATCAAGTAAATAAATAAAAATACTTAACTGAAAGTAGAAATAATCAGACTATTTGGAATCAAAACGTTTGCTGAGGTCACTTAGATCATGGGTAGGCAAACTAAGGCCCAGGGGCCGGATACGGCCCAATCGATTTCTAAATCCGGCCTGTGGACGGTCAAGGAATCAGCATGTTTTTACATGAGCAGAATCATAGCTGTCAACATTTCCCTTTTTAATGGGAAATTCCCTTATTCCGAATAGGATTCCTCGCAAGAAAAGGGAAAAGTTGACAGCTATGAGTAGAATGTGTCCTTTTATTTAAAATGCATCTCTGGGTTATTTGTGGGGCCTGCCTGGTGTTTTTACATAAGTAGACTGTGTGCTTTTATTTAAAATGCATCTCTGGGTTATTTGTGGGGCATAGGAATTCGTTCATTCCCCCCCACCCAATATAATCCAGCCTCCCACAAGGTCTGAGGGACAGTGGACCGGCCTCCTGCTGAAAAAGTTTGCTGACCCCTGAAGTCTTAGGTGATGCTGTGGTGCATTCTAGCAAAGACGTGGAGAGATTTTTCTGAGCACCTGGGTGTCAAAAGAACATAATTTAAAACAACTATTGTTGAGACATTTCATTCCGAATCTGCGAGACAGAGACAGGCAGAGGATGATAACAAGCCGGTATCCTGCCCCCATAACATAAATCCTGGCTACGCCCATGGCCACCACCTATGCCTTCTGAAAAACTGTTGTGTTTGCTTATAATCAATGAAAGATTTGAGGACAGAGCAACCAATCACCAGTGTATACTCTTGTATACATTGGAGATTTACTACTGTATACATTGCAGATGATGACATGGGAGGTATGAGAAACGTTCTACGCTTTTAAAGCAATGAGGCTGTTTTTCTCAATGCGATGCTTTTTATTATTCAGTTTACAAGGCCGTTCTCAAGAACTGGGGGAGTCTTTAATGCTATAATTCCACAAAAGAACAATAACCAATTTTATAGCCTATAAAATGCTGCTGACACATCCACTGTTGGCAGTTGCTGGCCATTTCCCCTGTGTGTCACCCGCTTGCCTGGAGGCAGAAAGGAATTACGGGACAAGGGAGAAGGCTGCATTAATTTCCTAATAGGATTCTACTTAGTGGTCCGTAAAATATTCATGCACTGAGAATTGATCTTTGATTTATGTTAGCCCAGGCAGTACTCAAAGTATGAATTGCGCTCCTCTGAAATTTCTGTTTTCTTTCTTTTTCCAAAGAAAGGATAAGAGAAACTATTTCGCTTGCAGCTCACCTTGATTCTTGCTTTTATCATTCTCTCAGGAGTGATCTCCATCCATTACAAAATTTAAGTCGTTGTCAAATTCTCACATATCTTAGAGCCCCATGATGACTTATCAAGAGCATAGCCTCTTGAATAAGCACACTATTCATTGGATTTGAACCAACAGGTCACACACAGAGGGGTTCTCAGTGGCTGCCCAGCCACAGCTGTGAAACTATTCCCCTGAGACTTATTAAATCTGAATATATGGGCCCCTCTAGACTGGGTGGGGTGGGGCAAGTGCATTCTGCAACATGTCAGTGAAACAAAAATTGTGCGTTAGTGGTGGATTTGTAAAGGACCTTCATTCACCACCCCACTTTATTAGTTCTACAATGCTTTCCTAATGTTATTACATTTTTGCTGTTTGAAGGGACACATTTACACTACAATGATAATGATAATGATAATACCTTTATTGTCAATGTACAACCTGTGTACAATGAAATTAACCGAGCCTCTCTCCCCCCCCAAACGCTCAATCTCATTGCACTCTGCGTGCTTGTCGCACAACACACCAACCCCGAAAGTCAGTTGCACTATATTATTTCCGTTCAGCAGCCTAACAGCCCAAGGATAGAAACTGTTTTTTAGCCTGTTGTCCTAGACAGCATACTAAAAAGCAGAGACATCACCTTGCCGACAAAGGTCCGTATAGTTAAAGCTATGGTTTTCCCAATAGTGATGTTATGGAAGTGAGAGCTGGACCATAAAGAAGGCTGATCGCCGAAGAATAGATGCTTTTGAATTATGGTGCTGGAGGAGACTCTTGAGAGTCCCATGGACTGCAAGAAGACCAAACCTATCCATTCTTAAGGAAATCAGCCCTGAGTGCTCACTGGAAGGACAGATCCTGAAGCTGAGGCTCCAATACTTTGGCCACCTCATGAGAAGAGAAGACTCCCTGGAAAAGACCCTGGTGTTGGGAAAGATGGAGGGCACAAGGAGAAGGGGACGACAGAGGACGAGATGGTTGGACAGTGTTCTCGAAGCTACCAGCATGAGTTTGACCAAACTGCAGGAGGCAGTGGAAGACAGGAGTGCCTGGCGTGCTCTGGTCCATGGGGTCACGAAGAGTTGGACATGACTAAATGACTAAACAACAACAACAGATTATACTTCTATATCTCCGGCCCAAGGGTAGAGGATTAAAGAGGTATCTTTGTCGGGGTAGCGGCTGGTCCTGATCCCCCGGCAACTCACCTCCCTGTTTCGCCTGAAGGTGAGCACTCCTCCTGCGAGTACTCAGATCTCTCCTCTCAGACCTTAGTCTCTGCAGCTTGGGAGACATTGGTGGGTTACTAGACCCAGGGGCCGCCTCAGCCTCCCCTGACCAAACCGGTAGTGGAGCAGCTGTAGGTGATGGTCCAGCTGAAGGCAACAAGGTAATCCCCGCATCTGGAGCCAGGGCAGGCTCAGGCTCCTGACTCGGCCCAGCTGGTGTTTGTTGCAGGGGAACCTGTGCAGACTGGGACTCTTCCGGATCAGGCCCCAGACTTGGTTCAGATGATGCCTGAGGTAAAGGATCCGGTGCAGACTGAGTCTCCTCTGGTTCCGAGTCTGAGCCCAAGGCCGAGGCCATCACACCTTGGAGTCTTGTTGTTTTTGTGAGAGTAAATCCGTATCCTTCTTTTCACTTAAACACATACAAAAAACCTCACTGCCTTTATACATCCCTATCTCTACTTGGCTTAATGATATCAGGCTCCAATGAAGTAGCCTAAGAAAAGCACAGTAATGGGTGGTAATTACTCTCAGCAGCCAGAAACATCCTAGCCAGACACTGGAGAGACCTGTCAGGAGTAAGCATGGGCCAATGGTACCAAAGAGTATGGGAAATAGTTTCAGTTTGTTGGTTAGTTTTTCTAAAAAGGCTGACACGGGGACAAATAGAAGATGTCGCCTTCACCTTGATATGGTTACCCTTTATCACATACACAGCCCAACAAGGCAACAACAAGAATCCACCAACAGCATTTAAATCAATCTGGTTAACCTGATAAAAAAAAAAGCCACCCACCCGACTCACACGCAAAAACAAAGTTCACTACAGCCAATCAAAGACAATCAACCATACCCTAGGGCCAACCCCAACTTCTCTCACCACCAAATACAAGTGAATAGTAAAGCTAGCCCACACAAGTGATGCTGACACAAACCCCCACACATACACTAAGTAGAATAGAAGCATTGCCCCCCCGACCCCCACTCACCATGCCCCCTTTCACCTCTTTCGCCCTTTTCCTCCTAATGCAGCACTAATGTCTCAACAAGTGAAACTGATCTGTAGAAAATGTAACTTGAAAAAGAGGCATTGCACATACTTTTGTAAACCGAGAAATCTTTAAAAAAAAATTTTTTTTTAAAGAAATGGGTGGTAACTGTAGAAAATTTAGGACACATTTTAAGATCAGTTGCCAATAATATACTTGAGGCATCATAAGTAAGGTTAGGGAGGATATGAAAGGTTGGATTAAATAGTGACCTTTGTGAAGGAAGATTTGAAAATGGACCCTGTGTAGAAGGAGGCAAAAGTTCAGCCAGGTGGAACATTTACTATTTAAGCTAGTTTAGTAGGATTAATTGCTTTTCTGTCTGTCCCTGTTTCATTCTCAACACTCCAATATGCTACAATGGGTTTATTTTATGATCATATAAAGCAGCTTTAGCCATTGGTCCCTCAATTAGGCCACCCATGTCACTTTAGGCCATTAGAGAACAGTAAAGGTAAAGGACCCCTGGATGGTTAAGTCCAGTCAAAGCTGACTATGGGGTGTGGCGCTCATCTTGCTTTCAGGCTGAGGGAGCTGGTGTTTGTCCACAGACAGCTTTCCAGGTCATGTGCCCAGCATGACTAAACCACTTCTGGTGCAACGGGACACCGTGACGGAAAACAGAGTGCATGGAAATGCTGTTTACCTTTCCGCCGCAGCAGTACCTATTTATCTACCTGCACTGGCGTGCTTTCGAAATGCTAGGTTGACAGGAGCTGGGACAAAGCAACGGGAGCTCACCCCGTCATGGGAATTCAAACCGCTGACCTTCCAATCGGCAAGCCCAAGAGGCTCAGTGGTTTAGACCACAGCACCACCCATGTCCTGAATAAACAAGCACAGAATCACTGATAGGTTCACCCACCATTGTGAGGCTCAAAGCAATGAAGTTGATGCCTCCTCAGCTGCTGCCATTGGCTGTGGGTTTCTTGTGATGTCACAAAAGCACTTGGCAACTGAGTGGATATAAAGGCAGGCCAAGGGGAAAGCCCTTTTCTGTTTCCAGCAGGACACACCTGGCAATGGATGTGACATTCAGCACTGGCCAGGTTTCTTCCACTTGAAGGAGGCAAACTGGAGAATGGAAGGAGGCAATCCTCTGGCAGTGGGATGCTAGGGAGCAATAATAAGGCAAGATTGCTTGCTTGAAGGCTGCTGGTATCCGTGATTAGAAGCTGGCAGATGTGTCATGATGGACCTAAGAGAAGCTGGCAGATGGTGAAAACATTATCTGGAGAGTTCATTTCAGACTGCAGCAAGCAGATGAAGGGTAAAGGTAAAGGACCCCTGGGCAGTTAAGTCCAGTCAAAGGCTACTGCGGGGTTGCGGCTCCCATCTCGTTTGCAGGCCAAGGGAGCCACCATTTGTCCACAGACAGCTTTCTGGGTCATGTGACCAGAATGACTAAACTGCTTCTGGTGCAACGGGACACTGTGACACGTGCCCGAGCGCCATTATTGTCTACTGATTGGGCACATCTCCAGCAGAGATCTTTCTAGGTGGAGATGTTGGAGATTGAATTTGGGGCTTTCTGTATCTGCTCTGTGTCTAACCTTTGACCCTATCTCCTACCCCTGAGTTAATAAAATGAAATAATATCAATTCAAAAATGAACCAAGTTTTTAAACTGGAACTGTTTCATTCCTTTTGTGCATGTACCCATGTTTTGGAGTGTAACTCTTGAAACCACCATGTAACCATAAAACAATATTCCCATCAAAATCCAGTTCTTTGGAAGGAATTCAGTGGGATTTCTTTAATTCTGAGATGAGGCAAGTCTTGTATCTCATTTGAGTAGCAACAGTGTTAGTATATTTGTTGTTGACAAAAGTGTGTCTAGGGAAGTAACAGGATTAATAGCCTGGCTGTAAATCTAACTGGCTGTATTTAGTTCAAAATTTACATATCAGTGGGAGGTGAATTTGCAACCAAAGCATTAGATCACTGTGAGAAACAGCTCTTTGACTAGCCACCCCAGTGAGTTCCTTGGCTCATACATAATGGGTAATAGAAATACTGAAATGTCAGAGGAATTAAATTAAGACATCCAAACTGGTAGGAGTAAAGAGCAGAAGAGAGCAGTTCTGCATCATTCATACACCACCCATGGGAAATGCATTATTTTCTGTTGCAAATAGGGAACGCAGGAGTTCTGTAAACTTCACCGTAATTAAATTATTGCTTCACAATCATTGCTGTTTACCTGGCAAACAAATGTAACCTGAGGAGAGATAACACACCTGAACCACTAATCTCTTCTTGATGTTGATGTGATCATTTGTTGTCTTGGCAGCAGGGATGGAAATATTTGGTCCTCCTGATGTTATTGGACTATTGCTCCCATCAGCCCCAAACAGCATGGACCATGGTCAGGGATGATGGCACTTGTCATCCAGCAACATCTGGAGAACCTAATGACCCACAGTGGAATACTTGGATGATTTATTCCCAGAGAAGCAAGTGAATCATTGAAAGCTAGCCACCTTCTGGTCACCCAGCTGCTATGGAAGGCCACACAAAAACTGATTCTGGGCAGTTCATGGGCAATGGCACAGGATTCATAGGTTTTCATTCTGGGAGAAAACATGATATAATAATAGTCTGACAAACTTGGGGTGAACCTTGCAAAAAATTGGCAACACAAGAAAGTTCACTTGTGATTAAATGCTATTATTAAATACTCCAAAAGAGATAATAGATACATCATGGTTTTACCACAGCGCTGTGCTCCCCGGGCTTCGGGCTGCAGGCAGCTGTGCGCAAGCCTGCAGAGCCTGGTGGGAACTCCCACCGGCTTCCGCAGGCTTGCAGATAGCTTCCTGAAGCCTGGAACGCGAGAGGGGTTGGTGCGCACCGACCCCTCTCGCTCTCCAGGCTTCAGCGAAAGCCTGCATTCGCCCCATAGGACGCACACACTTTCCCTCTTCATTTTTGGAGGGGAAAAAGTGCGTCCTATAGAGCGAAAAATACGGTCATTAAATTGAAAGGGTTTATATGGTTCATGCACACACCCTATCTCTTAATAGCTCACTCAAAGATTGCCAGTCTGATAACACATTTCAGGATAAACCTTAAATCATGGGGTACAATGGCACCATATATTTCACTTCAATGGCCAGTTTCATTGACTAACTCCTCTTTTCTATGGCTCAACGCACTTCAGTAATGGCTGCTTCCTGTCCTGTCCTGTCCTGGTGGCATTGTATAACTTTTGCAGGGTAGATTCTGGCAGTGCCCCTTCTGGTCTCAATGTGCCTTGTCTATGACAGGGGTGAGGAACCCATGGCTCCCCAGATGTTGGATTCCATGTTCCCACCAGCATGACCAGTGGTCAGGGATGGCTGGAGTGGTAAAACAGCAACATCTGGAGGAACCACAGGTCCTCCACATTGTTGGCTCTCAGAAGACACAGTATGTAATTCAAGATTGTGCTGTTACAAGTTTTGGGTATAATGACCCCCTCTCCCCATGAATACTGTTCATGAGGATTCTCTTAACCCTCCCATCAATTCTTTTTTTGGGGAGTAGGGGGTATGGAGAAAGAAAGAAAGAAAGAAAGAAAGAAAGAAAGAAAGAAAGAAAGAAAGAAAGAAAGAAAGAGGGAGGAAGCCCTGTTGTGCAAGCAGAATCCCTTGCACAGGCCTTCTGGTGATGGGGTTCTTCAGAGGAATCCTGCCCCAGACATCTGTTGATAGGTTTTCTGCTGTAAATATTGGCAGGGGTGTGTGGGTTTGACAATCAAAAAGTCTACCCCCATATGGCAAAGACTAACTAAATGTTCTGTGATGTCTTGGTTAAGATACCTAAATTCAGAGGAGAGGAGGCTTTCTGGTTAACTTATAGAGACCAATGAGAATAACACTGGAGGGCCAGAACTTGCTTCTCCCCTAAGTCTCCTCCCTTGTGTGATTATGGTTCACACGGTGGCAGAGCACTGGAGGAGAACTTCTTGAATTTCTCAGTTTTGCAATTCCCCTTCCTGTAGACACCCTGTCCCCTTGTCCCACTTCCAACGATGCTTCCTGGTTCACTTAGCATCTGTTTATGTTCCTTTCCTGTCATCTTTATTGGGAAGCATAATTCTCTCTGATGCATATATGGTGAAGCACTCAGAGGAACATCCACTGCTGCCAAGGCAGTTCAAAGCCCTCTGAAGACGAAAAGGAACAACTTGTGCTATCCACATCCATAATGCCTTCTCAGTGTCTTACATCTTCATATCATGCAGGACTGGTGTGTCGATTCCAGATGCAGTTGTTTAGAGTCTATTTATCAAGGACTGCATCAAGCAAAGCAAAATAAATTCATTCAGTTACCCAAATGCCACGGGTTTTCAGCTGCATCTTGGAATAGATGGTTTGATTTGTATAAGCATAAATTATGAGGGGCCATCTGTTCCATAAATTATCCATAAAATTATTTAAATGATGGGATTACAATTTGTTACAGTCCATGCAGTGTAGACATTATCATCCCATCTACAAATCTCACCATGAACGCCTCTCTTGTTCTCTTATAAAGGCAATGGCACCACCTGAGAGGTGCTGGAACTGAGCTCTGGTAAGTTCCGGCTATAAAAAAAAGCCCTGACTATGAAAGTATTATGAAATCAGTATAGCTGTATAGTATGAATGAGGCCTTGTAGAGAAGTAACTTAAAACAACTGAAATTCTGATGTTTCTCCACCAGATGAAAATGAACTTTTAGAGAATTAATTTCATATGTTGTTGTTGTTTAGTCGTTTAGTCGTGTCCGACTCTTCGTGACCCCATGGACCAGAGAACGCCAGGCACCTCTGTCCTCCACTGCCTCCCGCAGTTTGGTCAAACTCATGCTGGTAACCTCGAAAACACTATCCAACCATCTCGTCCACTGCCGTCCCCTTCTCCTTGTGCCCTCCATCTTTCCCAACATCAGGGTCTTCTCCAGGGAGTCTTCTCTTCTCATGAGGTGGCCAAAGTACTGGAGCCTCAGCTTCACAATCTGTCCTTTCAGTGAGCACTCAGGGTTGATTTCCTCCAGTATGGAGAGGTTTGATCTTCTTGCAGTCCATGGGACTCTCAAGAGTCTCCTCCAGCACCATAATTCAAAAGCATCAATTCTTCGGCGATCAGCCTTCTTTATGGTCCAGCTCTCACTTCCATACATCACTACTGGGAAAACCATAGCTTTAACTATACGAACCTTTGTTGGCAAGGTGATGTCTCTACTTCTCAAGATGCTGTCTAGGCCTGTCATTGCCCTTCTCCCAAGAAGCAGGCGTCTTTTAATTTCGTGGCTGCTGTCACCATCTGCAGTGATCATTGAGCCCAAGAAAGTAAAATCTCTCACTACCTCCATTTCTTCCCCTTCTATTTGCCAGGAGGTGATGGGACCAGTGGCCATGATCTTCGTTTTTTTGATGTTGAGCTTCAGACCATATTTTGCGCTCTCCTCTTTCACCCTCATTAAAAGGTTCTTTAATTCCTCCTCACTTTCTGCCATCAAGGTTGTGTCATCTGCATATCTGAGGTTGTTGATATTTCTTCCGGCAATCTTAATTCCGGCTAGGGATTCATCCAGCCCAGCCTTTCGCATGATGAATTCTGCATATAAGTTAAATAAGCAGGGAGACAAAATACAGCCTTGTCGTACTCCTTTCCCAATTTTGAACCAATCAGTTGTTCCATATCCAGTTCTAACTGTAGCTTCTTGTCCCACATAGAGATTTCTCAGGAGACAGATGAGGTGATCTGGCACTCCCATTTCTTTAAGAACTTGCCATAGTTTGCCGTGGTCGACACAGTCAAAGGCTTTTGCATAGTCAATGAAGCAGAAGTAGATGTCTTTCTGGAACTCTCTAGCTTTCTCCATAATCCAGCGCATGTTTGCAATTTGGTCTCTGGTTCCTCTGCCTCTTCTAAATCCAGCTTGCACTTCTGGGAGTTCTCGGTCCACATACTGCTTGAGCCTTCCTTGTAGAATTTTAAGCATAACCTTGCTAGCGTGTGAAATGAGTGCAATTGTGCGGTAGTTGGAGCATTCTTTGGCACTGCCCTTCTTTGGGATTGGGATGTAGACTGATCTTCTCCAATCTTCTGGCCACTGCTGAGTTTTCCAAACTTGCTGGCATATTGAGTGTAGCACCTTAACAGCATCATCTTTTAAAATTTTAAATAGTTCAGCTGGAATACCATCACTTCCACTGGCCTTGTTATTTGCAGTGCTTTCTAAGGCCCATTTGACTTCACTTTCCAGGATGTCTGGCTCAAGGTCAGCAACCACACTACCTGGGGTATACGAGACATCCATTTCTTTCTGGTATAATTCCTCTGTGTATTCTTGCCACCTCTTCTTGATGTCTTCTGCTTCTGTTAGGTCCTTTTCACTTTTGTCCTTTATTATGGAAATCTTTGTACGAAATGTTCCTTTCATATCTCCAATTTTCTTGAACAGATCTCTGGTTCTTCCCATTCTATTGCTTTCCTCTATTTCTTTGCATTGCTTGTTTAAGAAGGTCTTCTTGTCTCTCCTTGCTATTCTTTGGAAATCTGCATTCAATTTCCTGTATCTTTCACCATCTCCCTCGCATTTTGCTTGCCTTCTCTCCCCCGCTATTTGTAAGGCCTCATTGGACAGCCACTTTGCTTTCTTGCATTTCCTTTTCATTGGGATGGTTTTCGTTGCTGCCTCCTGTATAATGTTACGAGCCTCCATCCATAGTTCTTCAGGCATTCTGTCCACCAAATCTAAATCCTTAAACCTGTTCCTCACTTCCACTGTCTATTCATAAGGGATTTGACTTAGATTGTATCTTACCGGCCCAGTGGTTTTTCCTACTTTCTTCAGTTTAAGCTTGAATTTTGCTATAAGAAGCTGATGATCTGAGCCACAGTCAGCTCCAGGTCTTGTTTTTGCTGACTGTAGAGAGCTTCTCCATCTTTGGCTGCAGAGAATATAATCAATCTGATTTCGATGCTGCCCATCTGGTGATGTCCATGTGTAGAGTCGTCTCTTGTGTTGTTGGAAAAGCGTGTTTGTGATGACCAGCTTGTTCTCTTGACAGAACTCTATTAGCCTTTGCCCTGCTTCGTTTTGATCTCCAAGGCCAAACTTGCCACTTGTTCCTTTTATCTCTTGACTCCCTACTTTAGCATTCCAATCCCCTATAATGAGAAGAACATCCTTCTTTGGTGTCACTTCTATAAGGTCTTGTAAGTCTTCATAGAATTGGTCAATTTCAGTTTCTTCAGCACAAGTAGTTGGTGCATAAACTTGGATTACTGTGATGTTAAAAGGTCTGCCTTGGATTCGTATCGAGATCATTCTATCATTTTTGAGATTGCATCCCAGTACAGCTTTCGCCACTCTTTTGTTGACTATGAGGGCCACTCCATTTCTTTTACGGGTTTCTTGCCCACAGTAGTAGATATGATGGTCATCCGAACTGAATTCACCCATTCCCGTCCATTTTAGTTCGCTGATGCCCAGGATGTCAATATTTATTCTTGCCATCTCATTTTTGACCACCTCCAACTTACCCAGGTTCATGGTTCTTACATTCCAGGTTCCTATGCAATACTTTTCTTTACAGCATTGGACTTTCCTTTCGCTTCCAGGCATATCCGCAACTGAGCGTCCTTTCAGCTTTGGCCCAGCCGCTTCATCAGCTCTGGATCTACTTGTACTTGTCCTCCGCTCTTCCCCAGTAGCATGTTGGACGCCTTCCGACCTGAGGGGCTCATCTTCCAGTGTCATATCTTTTATATGCCTGTTGTCTTTGTCCATGGAGTTTTCTTGGCAGGGATACTGGAGTGGCTTGCCGGTTCCTCCTCCAGGTGGATCACGTTTGGTCAAAACTCTCCACTATGACCTGTTCATCTTGGGTGCCCTGCTCGGCATAGTTCATAGCTTCTCTGAGTTCTTCAAGCCCCTTCGCCACGGCAAGGCAGTGATCCATGAAGGGGTTAATTTCATATACTGTTGGTCAATTCTTCTGTGTTTTATGGTTGTATAATTTTGTGATGTTTTAATGATTTTATTGTACACAACCGTACTTTTTTTTTTTTAAATGAGTTGGTGGTTCAGAAATACCCTTATAGATCAACAATTTTAATTATATTGTGTTTACTAAAGCTTTGTCACTAGCACAATGCGACTGTACAGGAATGGAACTTTTCCCAGCAAATCACCAAGACTTCTTAAGATCTCTTTTTTTTTTACTTTTTAATTGATTTTAATTCGTTTTGCTACATCAAACATTAAAACAAACAAAAGAAACATACATAACACATACACACAAAAGAGAAATACATAAAAAAGACTTCTTAAGATCTCAAGGGAATTCCAAGGCAAAATAGTGATATCATGTGCAAATCCCATCCCCACACGTTGCTTCCATATCTTGATGTGCAAAAGATCATACTTCCCATTTCATCTGTGATGTAATCCAAGTAATAAATTATAGTTAAATTGTTTGAGAATTTTCATTTATATCGTACAGCTGTTGAAGACCGGCTTAACTCGGGTGATATCTAAGGTTGTTATGGTCCAATTTCTGTGAGAGACATGAAAGTCAATAGTTTGGGTGGGATTAAGAGTTCACATAGGGGATGGCTGAGGACTTGGAAGGGCAGGTAAGGAACTGACTGCAGAGACCAAAGTCAATGAATCTGAAGGAAGACTATCACAAAGTTGCTAATATACTGTAAGAAAGAGAAAACTGAAGGAAGGATAGGTAGAGAATGAAACTTGAGGAAAAGGGAAGAATTCCGTGAGGCAAGAAAGTGCTTAATAATATGGAAAGAAGCAGAAGTCCCAGCAAAGGAAGAATGGGTGCAAAAACTTATGCAATATGCAGAAATGGCAAAACTTACCGGAAGAATAAGAAATCAAGGTAACTTTTTAAAAAAATAAAAGAATGGAAATGGTTTATTGAATATTTACAGATAAATTATAAACAGATAAGAACATTGGCAGGATTATTGTAATAACCCGCAGTTTTACAAGAGTATATATTTAAAGATGAATAAATGAGCAAATTAAGTTAATTTGGATATGCAGAAGATATGAAAAACAAATTTAAGGAACTACAGAAAGAGGGGGAAGGAAGTCAAGTTTTGAAATGTCAAAATGATTGTAAAATTAGTGAAATGTATAAATTTGAAAAGTATAAATAAATAAAATATAAAAAGGGGGGAAGAAAGTGCTTAATAATAATAATAATAATAATAATAACAACAACAATTTATTTATACCCTGCCCATCTGGCTGTGTTGCCCTAGCTACTTTGGATGGCTTCCAACTCATATAAAAACACAATAAAACATCAAACATTTAAAACTCCCTGATACAGAGCTACCTTCAGAAGTTTTCTAAAAGTTGTATAGTTTTTTATATCTCTTTGACATCTGAGGGGAGGGTGTTCCACAGGGACGGTGCCACCACCAAGAAGGCCCCCTGCCTGGTTCCCTGTAACCTCACTTCTTGCAAAGAGGAAACCGCCAGAAGGCCCTTGGTGCTGGATCTCCGTGTCCAGGCTAAATGATGAGGGTGGAGACTCTCCTTGAGGTGCACAGGGCCACGCGGGGGGTTGAAGAGCATGGAGGGACTGCGTGATAGAGGAAAAGGAAGCAGGTTTGGTAGGGTAGCCAGTCCAAGAATGGGACTAAACAAAGTAGGTCAAAATAGGCAGTGGTGAAAAAACAGAAAGCTGTAAGAAACAATGACTGATGGGGTGACAGAGTTCAGAAGAGGATACGAGAAGTAAGTAGGCAAAAGGATACTGTAGATCAGCCCTATATATAGGAGGAGCTGTCTGTTAGTGTCAGGAAGGAAGTGGGTACACTAGGGATATTTGAAGGGCTCTGGACTATGGGTCAGGGAGCAAAAGATTACTAGATACACATTCTAGAATCTGAATGAGAATTTTGCCTGGTGAAGCTTCTGATGTTACCACAGGAGGGACCGGGTAATCCTTTGGGGACAGTGAGGACCAGACACAGCAGAACAGAATGTCCCATATCACCGTATTTTTCGCTCTATAAGACGCACCAGACCACAAGACGCACCTAGGTTTTGAAGGAGGAAAACAAGAAAAAAAATATTCTGAATCTCAGAAGCCAGAATAGCAAGAGGGATCGCTGCACAGTGAAAGCAGTGATCCCTCTTGCTGTTCTGGCTTCTGTGATAGCTGCACAGCCTGCATTCGCTCCATAAGACGCACACACATTTCCCCTTACTTTTTAGGAGGGAAAAAGTGAGTCTTATAGAGCAAAAAATATGGTAACTTGAGCTAAGCAGTCCATTCTGCAGCTACAGACATCTGGTTGCCGTTACCATTGTTATGCCTGTTTGTGGTATATAATCCTTAGAAAAGGCTCCTCGTCTTAGCGGGTAGCTGTCTGGTAATCAATAGAGCCATTCCATTCGGAGAGCTAGCGCCAGACGTATTTTCATTAACCAATTTCGTAGAAGTTGGAACAGTCTATGGGAATGCAGCCCTCGTCAATGAAAGTCTCTGTACTTCCCCCCAAATTGCTAATGTAAACGGCCGGCCAAAGACCTCCCAAAAGAATTGGAGAATTTGTGTGTGTTACTTAACAGTGATTGAAAAATTGTAGACTTTGCAATGCTGGCAAACAAGAAATGCTCTGCAGATGTTTTCCCTATCCCAGTGTATTAAGTGTGTTGTGGCAAAAAAAATTTTTTTAGTATAATTATTATTATGGACAGTTTGCATCTGAGTGCACAGAGTTCTTTATAAGGCATCCCTGTGAAACAGCGGGGGCTTCACAGGAAATGTGCATCAGTTGGAAATGTCCCATTCAGTTTCTGGGAGAGAATTTGCCTCACGTCTGACTCATCTGCTGGTGACCACAGTGAGCAACGCCCATGGTTGCTGGCATCGTGGGAAATGCTGACCTGCCTTTTCGGCAGAGACAATTGACCTAATTCTCGCACCAAAGCCCAGTTCACTTGCGGTTTTTGTCGCCATTCCGGTCATTTCTGACATGGCCAGTCTTCATGCCAGTAATGTAATGCAGAACAACACTTGCTGCATAGAAAGATGCCATAGCTTTTGATGCCAGCACTTGGCATTCCCAGCAGCAACAGGCACTGATTTCTTTTTAAAAAAACCTTTACATTACATTGGTTGCCGCAGCCACCTGAGTCTCAAGCGACAGCAAAGGATCTAGGAGTACCCTAAGCTATGGGTACCAGATTTTTTTCAATGAATCCGGGGACACTTTTTTTCCCCTTTGAAGCTGAGTAGCAACAGGGAGTCAGTAGTGGGGATGGTGAGGCAAAAATTAAAGTTAAAGTCAGACGTTGCGGGAAACTGAATGCTCCAGAAAACGGCTACATAAAATGTTCTGGTGATGGGGATAATTATGGCCCAACCTGTGAATTTTCCTGCATTGGTGGATACGAATTGCAGGGAAGTCCAGAACGAGTTTGTCAGTACAATTTAGGCTGGTCAGGAACGGAGCCAACCTGTACACCCATGAACATCAATGCTGATGTGAGGACCTCAGCAGCCCTGGACCAGTTTTATGAGAAACGGGGGCTGCGCATTATGACTAGGCCCCTGCGGGACTTGACATCTTTCCGCAGGGCCTGCAAGACAGAGCTGCTGCACCAGGCCTTTGGCTAGGGCGCAGCCTGACTCCCTCCTTTGGCAATCTTCACAGAACTCTAGCCCAATGGTTGCCATCAATTTGATTTGAATTAATTTTATAATGAAATGATTTTAGAATGTTGTATTATTTTATTGTTGTTAGTCGCCCTGAGCCCGGCTTCGGCTGGGGAGGGCGGGATATAAATAAATAAAAATTATTATTATTATTATTATTATTATTATTATAAAAGACCCTGGGCCCAAGCACACATGCATATTGTATAAATGTGCAGTTGTTGTTTTTTTAAAAAAGGGCAATGGCGCGCAGCCCGCCCGAGACACCTGAGGCTTCCCTGATCTCCATCCCCTGATCTCCTTGCTACTCGCTGCTGTGGCGCAGGAAAAATGGCGCCCGCCATTTTTTCCTGCGCCACAGCAGCGAGCAGCTCCTAAAGCCAGCCAGAGCCAACTGTGCTACCAGGCTGGCTCCGGGCTGCTGAGGCTGCCGCTGGCACGTTTCTCGGGGACAGATTTGCACATCTGGGGACATTCCAGGGACGGAATTTGTCCGGGGACAGATTTGCACATCTGGGGACTGTCCCCGGGAACCAGGGACATCTGGTAACCCTACCCTAAGCTACATACCAGCTCTTTCAGAGGGAGTGTATTCCCGCCAAAAGCAGACGACCTCACATCCATCCAGTTTAGGGAACCACGCACTAACAGTCTTATCAGGATTGAGCTTCAGTTTGTTGGCTCTCATCCAGTCCATTTGGATTGTGTCACTAAGTTAAAAACAGATTTCCATGCATAGATGAGCCTTACCAGGTGCACAGAGAAGTCTCCTTTATAGATGGAAAAAATAGTCAATACATCACAGTGCAGTCTTTACCCTGTCTATTCAGAAGTAACTCCTACTGAATTCAGTAGGGCTGACACCCAGGTAAGTGTGACTAGGATTGGGGCTTTACTCAGTTGCAATCCTGTATGGCTTGTGGTACCCCAAGCACTGAGTAAAGGTAAAGGTAAAGGTAAAGGGACCTCTGACTGTTAGGTCCAGTCGTGGACGACTCTGGGGTTGTGGTGCTCATCTCGCTTTACTGGCCAAGGGAGCCGGCATACAGCTTCCAGGTCATGTGGCCAGCAGGACTAAGCCGCTTCTGGCAAACCAATGCAGTGCACAGAAATGCCGTTTACCTTCCCGCCAGAGCGGTATCTATTTATCTACTTGCACTTTGGGTGTGCTTCCGAACTGCTAGGTTGGCAGGAGCTGGGACTGAGCAACGGGAGCTCACCCCGTCAAAGGGATTCAAACCGCCGACTTTCTGATCAGCAAACCCTAGGCTCAGTGGTTTAACCCACACGTGCCACCCACGTCCTTAGTAGAACCTTCTAAATGCCGAATGGTTCTGGTGCTGTTTTCTGGTGTTCCTGCTGTTTTCTGGTTTACAGTGAGACAGTTTAATATTTCTATGGCTGTTCTGTTCTGTACTGCTCTTCTCTCTAAGAAACTGCCAGTTTAAAAATAACTTAGAATTGAATAATGAATCGCTAAGGGTGACATGATCTTTGTTGCTGAAAAACATGAATGGAACAGTTGAAGAGATCTGGTCTCACTCCCTTCTCTGCCTGCACCGGTCAGTAAGACAGCACTATAATTCTCAGTTTAAGTACAGAGCATGAATTCAGTAGTGTGTAATTTAGTGACAGGAAAGTGGCCAAGCATATATTGCAATCTGGTGTACATTGTCTTTAAAGCTGCTTACAAATCATACACTTCTAAATAGTTAGGTGCTGTCTGCGAGCGGTTCAAGTGGTCTGGATTAAAACAACATGTGTACATCTGCACTTTGTCAGTCACTTTTTATCTACTGCCATGTGGGGATGCACAAAAATATTTTTTGCTGAACATATCAAACGATTAAGGAAGAAGCCCAAGCCATCTGTATAGGCTTGATTTGATGCCACAGAGCCAATCAGACATTATGCAATTCATGCAATTAGCAATTGAGCGGATGTTGGTTTTTTTGCATGCATACGTAAGTGTGTCAGAGGTGTGTCATGATCTGACAACGGGTATTGGAGTTTAACTCTCTGCCCTCTTGCTATGGTCCCAATCCACATTGAGTCCCCTGCACCTGCTTTTTATATTGTAAGGATATTTTCTATTGGCATGAATGGAAACCTTCCTTCCAATGCAAATAGCACTCGTGGGGCATCTGATCTGGATTCGAGCCACAGCAAGGAACAAAGGGTTAAAGCCCCCTAACCAATTCCAGGGTACTGATCTGGATCAGGCCCCATGCTCTCGCTATTGATTTCAGAGAGCCAGCCATGGTGTAGTGGTTAAGAGTGGTAGACGCAGCTGCTGGGCGACCTTGGGCTAGTCACACTTCTCTGAAGTCTCTCAGCCTCACTTACCTCACAGAGCTTTGTTGTGGGAGAGGAAGGGAAAGCAGATTGTTAGCTACTTTGAGACTCCTTAAGGAGAGTGAAAGGCGGGATATCAAGTCCAAACTCCTCTTCCTCCTCCTCCTCTTCTTCTTCTTGAAAATGCATTAATGCAATTGCTAATTGTGCGACTGGTGTATTACAGATGTTCTCAACCTTGGGTCCCCAAATGTTGTTGGACTACCACTCCTATCATTCCTCACTGTAATAATAATAATAATATTACAGTGGTACCTCGGGTTACATACGCTTCAGGTTACATATGCTTCAGGTTGCAGACTCTGCTAACCCAGAAATAGTACGAACTTTGCTTCGGGATGAGAACAGAAATCGTGCTCCGGCGGCGTGGTGGCAGCGGGAGGCCCCATTAGCTAAAGTGGTGCTTCAGGTTAAGAACAGTTTCAGGTTAAGAATGGACCTCTGGAACGAATTAAGTTCTTAACCTGAGGTACCACTGTAGTAATAATAATAATAATTTATTTATACCCTGCCCAGCCACTCTAAGTGGCTTCCAACAAAATATTAAAAATACTCACTCGGGATGATGGGGGTTGTAGACCAACATCATCTGGGGACCCAAGGTTGAGAAAAGCTGGTGTATTGTCTAGTTTGGCTATTAATATATTTTATCATAAATTCCCTTAAGGGCCAGACAAATTACACCAATTCATCCTGATACAGGACTGCAATACTTCAAGGACCGCCTCTTTCCATATGAACCTACCCAGACCCTGAGATCATCATCTGAGGCTCTTCTTCATGTGCCAGCTCCTCGAGAGGTCCGGAGGATGGCAACACGAGAACGGGGCCTTCTCTGCAGTGGCTCCCCTTCTGTGGAATGTTCTCTTCAGGGAAGTCTGCCTGGTGCCTTCATTATACACCTTAGGTGCCAGGCAAAAACGTTACTATTTAACCAGGCTTTTGGTTGACCTGATTGACATTCCCAAACCCTTTTAAAATGTGGTTCTTTTTTTGGGGGGTGTTATTGGGTTATTGTTTTTATTTTGACTTTATATATTGTGATCTTTTCTGTGAACTGCCCTGAGACTTCCGGGTATAGGGCGGTATCTAAATTCAATAAATAACAATAAAATAATAATAGAGCAAGATTGAGGCACATGTGAAAACAGGTTCCATGCAGGAATCTGCTTTATATCAAGTAAGATGATTGGGCCATTTAGATCAGTATGGATTGATTGGCAGCTACTCTCCAATGTTTCAGGCTTTCCCAAGTATCAGGCATATTAGGTATTTGTGTAACATCATATTAGGTATTTGTGTTCTTCTTCCTGGCTGGTGAAAAGGATGGAGGCAGGAATGATGCGGTCATATTTCTCAGCACTCCCCTAAAGCAGCTGGTGGGAACTGCAGAGCCATTAAAGGACAGAGCAGCCCAGCAGACTTTGTTCTCACGGATTCTCTTAAGTGTAGAAATTGCACATTTTACATCCAGTTATAATTCAAAACAATCTGCCCCGGATTTGCTGTCATAGGTGATCAGTGTTTGAGTCTCCTCTAGCAAAACGCTCAGATTCGGACACATTCATATTTTTCTCCACCAGACCCTTTGCTGACGACACACATAAATTCATTGCTAACATATTCTAAACAAAGAAGTAAAGCCTAGCATGGCAAGATTCTTTCAATTAACTCTTGGAAATCTCCAGATTTACTGTGCGAGCTGAGCCGCTCTCATAGGAAATCGTTGAACTCCCCCCTTCTCTCTTTTATGAGCACATCTGCTTAGCATCTGAGTTTCTGCATAACATGAAATTGAATAAAGCTCAGCGCTAAACCATGTCAGACTATATAGCTGGGGCCTCACAGCAAAAGGCATTCTGAAACGCTTCAACTGTTTTTCACCAGAACAATGAGAATGCCAGAGAAAAACAATTCCACGCTACATTTGACATACATTCAGAAAACCAAAGGACATGATAGGAAAACTAGTTTTTGCAAGGAATTCCGTAGCAGAAGGGTAACTATTTATTTATTTATTCAATGAAGATCGAATTTCACTTTAGCTTATCTTTAAGACTGAGGCTTATTGCTAAAGGTTAACAAAGCAATGCCACAAAGGCGTGAGTAGAAGGCTGCTCCATTTTTGCCCTGCGAAACGCCAATTTGCGCAAGCAAATTAGCACTGAAAGAATGAGGATGTGTGTTAAATGTATGGGCTCTGAGTTTACGTTTCACCAGGCATGCTACTTGCACCTCGGGCCACATTTAATATGATATCGCAAAGCTGCCAAGATGGTTGAGTGTTGGAGCAGAAAACAGAGGTTGAGGATTTGTGAGCTGGGTACATACTGAAGTAATCATATGAATACTTGAGTATATGTATTTATTTTTATATGTGAACTCTGCATAGGTCCTCTTAACCTGCATGACTAACAGGCCAACTTAATGAGTTCCAAGTCATTCTGTGTCAGGCAAAATACTATTTAAACATTGCCCATACTGACTAAATGCAGTTTGCAAAGCAAAGTGTGCCAGATTTCTGTTGAGCCTATTTACTTGCCTGCATCTCTGATACTGTTTTACTTAGGTTTATCGCATAGCAAGTTATTCACAATTCAGACTGATGAAGGAGTAAAATTTTGTTTCTGCACGTAGATAAATAAGCAACTTGCATTACTTGGGCCACCAAAAATAAACACCAGGACTTAAGATCAGTACTCTGGGCCCATCGACTCGCAGTGTTCTCACAGTGGCCAACCAGATACCTATGAGAAGCCTGCGAGCAGGTCTAGAGTACAAAAGAGCGCTCCTCTCTTGCAATATCCAGAAACGGGTATCCGAACACAAATAACCTCTGAGAGTGTGAAATTATGTAAAATTTAAAGTCTCCATAATCATATCACATTATATATATATATATATATATGCTTTCGTAGATTTTCACGGGTACAGGAATGCAGGTTTTGCTAAAAGACTTTAGCAACTAATCCACACCTAATGACCCACCTAAGTGGTACTCAGGATATCACTCAAGAAATCACTCAAGGTATCTCTCAAGTAATTAAGGAACAAAAGAAGAAAAGGCACACTAGCCTGGGAACTTCCTCTCTGCCCAGAACATTGGAGGCTAGACACCACACCCCCTCTACAGTATTTATAGGAACTCAAACATTGAGATCCCGCTCTGTTCCAGTAACAAGAAGCCGAAAGCACCAGCCTGAAGATGACGAGTGAGACCTCGTCGAAACGTCGCCTAGACACCCCAACTTTTACACGGGAAGACACCCGAGGACACCAAAACCTGCATATATATATATATATATATATATATATATATATATATATATATGCTTTCGTAGATTTTCACGGGTACAGGAATGCAGGTTTTGGTGTCCTCGGGTGTCTTCCCGTGTAAAAGTTGGGGTGTCTAGGCGACGTTTCGACGAGGTCTCACTCGAGTGAAGATGACGAGTGAGACCTCGTCGAAACGTCGCCTAGACACCCCAACTTTTACACGGGAAGACACCCGAGGACACCAAAACCTGCATATATATATATATATATATATATTAATTCTAAGATATGCTAATGAGCTGCCATTGGACAAAAAATGAATGAATGAAATATTCCCATAGTGTACTTCAGGGTGGAGATTGCTGTTTTGTATTTTACATAATGAAAGTCACCTTGTAAAATAAACTAGAGCAAGGCCAAAATTAGAAAATAACAGTTTTCAGAATGTTTGGCGAATTCTACACTTCCTCAGTCTCTCTCTCTTACACACACACACACACACACACACACACACACACAGTGAATAGCGTATGGAATTTCAGACACAAAGTAGATTCAGTTTTAATATCTTCCTATATATGTGGGTGGCGCTGTGGGTTAAACCACAGAGCCTAGGACTTGCCAATCAGAAGGTCGGCGGTTCGAATCCCCACGACGGGGTGAGCTCCCGTTGCTCGGTCCCTGCTCCTGCCAACCTAGCAGTTTGAAAGCACGTCAACGTGCAAGTAGATAAATAGGTACCGCTCCAGCGGGAAGGTAAACGGCGTTTCTGTGCGCTGCTCTGGTTCGCCAGAAGCGGCTTAGTCCTGCTGGCCACATGACCCGGAAGCTGTACGCCGACTCCTTTGGCCAATAAAGCGAGATGAGCGCCGCAACCCCAGAGTCGGCCATGACTGGAACTAATGCTCAGGGGTCCCTTTACCTTTTATATACATAAAAATGAATGGCGTTGTCATGCTCCGCAGGGACTTTTGGGACCTGTACCAGTGGCATTCATGAGAGATATTGGCATGTATCTGATTACCAAAAACCTCACATGGAGGTCATTTCAAGTCTGTACATCATATTAGGTACTTGACTTTTAATATATCCTGTAACATCAGGCATGATGCCCTTGCCATGTGCTCACTTTCCCCAACCAGTGATCACCAGATGTTGTTGAACACCAACTCCCATCTGTCCCAGCCAGCATGGCCAATGATAACAAATGATGGAAACTGTAGTTCAACATCTGGAAGATGTCAGGTATGTAGAATCATTGAATTGTAGAGTTGGAAGGGAACCTGAAGATCATCTGGTCCAACCACCTGCAGGAATATGCAGCTGTCCCATACGGAGATCGAACCTGCAACCTGGGGATTATCTGCACCACACTCTAACCAACTGAGCTATCCATTGGACGTGTCTTCGTTTGTGTGCCTCTGCATGAGAGAGCAGCTCAAGGGGGCCAAAAGACTTGCAGTTCGATATCCATCTCCATTCATTGCATAGCCATCTTCTGAATACTAGCTTTTTTTAATATGACATCAGTGGATACAGGAAATTTTGATGTTCCCATGGTCCTCTGTGACAATCTGTTCTAGGAGCAGCACATATTCTGCCATAGCAGTTTGCTCGTTTTTTATTTCCCCGCTTGCCGAACTTTCATCCAAGCAAACTTTGATTTTATCTTTGAGGTTGTGGTGACATGAAGAAATCCATTCTTGGTTTTTTCTGTTCTGGGTTTATAATGTCACCAGATCCTTCTCATTAAAGGTTAAACTTAAGATTATTATTTTTCCATGTGTGAGGAGCATAGGGAATTAGCCAAGGGGAGGACTTCAAAACCTGCCATACAACCTGCTTGGCGATGCAAGATAATACTGGAGATTGGGACAGAAGACCCTAATGGGTTGGGAGGGTAGGAAGCTTGGCTGCAATTTACTTCTAGCCTTTTGAGGAGCATGGGCGAAGATGTGAGATATTGCCTTATATTCTAGTCAGATAACATAAGGAGAACTCTGTAGGATCAGAACAAAGGACCATCCAGCCCAGAATTCTGTTCCCACAGTGGCCAAGCCGATGCCCATGGAATGCCGCAAGCAGGTCACAAACACAGCACTCTCCTGCTTTTCAAACCAAGCAAACTGCTTCCCCCACCCTCCAAATGTCATTCTCAAATAGAGGAAGAAATTGGGGGGAGGCAGTGTGTTCAGGCAGAGGTGCCTTATAAGACAGAATAAGACAGTTGCCTCTAGGTTGGCGGTTTGAATCCACACAACGGAGTGAGCTCCTGTTGTTCTGTTGCAGCTCCTGCCAACCTAGCAGTTCTAAAGCACGCTAGTGCAAGTAGATAAATAGGTACCGCTGTGGCGGGAAGGTAAACAGTGTTTCTGTGCGCTCTGGTTTTCGTCACAGTGTCCCATTATGCCAGAAGCTACTGTTAGGTCTATCATGAGACGTCCACCAGCTTCCAACCAGGGATACCAGCAGCCTTCAAGCAAGAAAACTTGCCTAATTATCGCTCCCTAGCATCCCACTGCCAGAGGATTGCCTCCTTCCATTCACCACTTTGCCACCTCCAAGTGGAAAAAAACCTGGGCAGTGCTGAATGACACATCCATTGCCAGGTTTGTCCTGCTGGAAACAGAAAAGGGCTTTCCCCTTGGCCTGCCTTTATATCCACTCAGTTGCCAAGTGCCTTTATGACATCACAAGCAACCCACAGCCAATGGCAACAGCTGGGGAGGCGTCATCTTCATTGCTTTGAGCCTCACAATGGCAGGTGGACCTATCAGTGACTGTGTGCTTGTTTATTTGGGACGTGGGTGGAGCTGTGATCTAAACCACTGAGCCTCTTGGCAGTCAGAAGGTTGGTGGTTTGAATCTGTTTGATGGAGTGAGTTCCCGTTGCTCTGTCCCATCTCCTGCCAACCTAGCAGTTTGAAAGCACACCAGTGCAAGTAGATAAAGAGGTACCGCTGTGGCAGGAAGGTAAACGGCGTTTCCGTGTGCTCTGGTTTCCATCACGGTGTCCCATTGTGCCAGAAGTGGTTTAACCATGCTGTCCACATGACCCAGAAAGCTGTCTGTGGACAAATGCCAGCTCCCTTGGCCTAAATGTGAGATGAGCGCCACAACCCCTTAGTCGACTTTGACTGGACTTAACTGTCCAGGGGTCCTTTACCTTTTTTTTTTTTACCTTACATGTCTTCAAGTTGTTTCTAGGCATGCTCTTTGGGGTATCCTAGGGGGAATACTCTCTGACAGCACCACCTGAGAGAAGGCTCACAGGGACATTAGCCTTTTTATTGTTTTTAAAAAGACAACTCAGTAATAAACCGAATATTTGAACAGTCAAGAAGAAGTGCCAGTTGAAATGGAATCTTGAAAACCTCTTTTGTTGGAGATGAAAATAATGAGAGAGAACAGCGGAAGTGTTCACCTTCTGCAAATGAGCAGCAGTTAGACACTGAACAGGACTGGGGTGACCCAGGTTCTAATAATTGGAACTAACTCCTAGGGGCCAATGTCCCTTTGCCCCCCCATAAAATATTTGAGGGGGCCAGGCTCCCCCAAAGTCGATAGGCATTGCCATTCAAATGATGTGTGTGTGCCGTGTCATGTGATCGATTATGTGATTATTTCATTCAAGTTGGCACCCCTGGTTCCAATCCTAAGTCAGCCATAAAGGTGACCGAGAGCCCTTGGCAGTGGCATAGCGTGGGTTGTCAGCACCCGGGGCAGGGCAAGTAATTTGTGCCCCCTAACCCTAACCCCCAGAAGTTGCGCCCGGTGCGGCGGGCCCCCCTGCACCCCCCACGCTACGCCACTGGCCCTTGGTCCAGTCATTGGGTGTGATTTTACTCATGAGTCCCATCGGTGGAATTCCTGAGCAAGGACTTGCACTTGCACAATGGATCTCTTCTTCCACCACATCCCCAGGCCCCTCAAAACTGGCTCTGGAGAGGCTGGGAGAACCCCTGGAATGGCTCACAGAGGGAGGAGAGGGAGGAATCATTCCATCTGGCAAGCCAAAATGCTGACTCTGCAAGAATAAATCGCTGAATTTCCACTCTATCTCCTTTTAATCTGGCACAGGATAACACTGGGTGAAGCTAGATCATTTGAACTCCTTGGAGGAGAGGCAGGATATAAATGCAATATTAGAGTCTCTGGCCCCATCATTCAGCCCGGACACTGAGGTCCGGTGCCGAGGGCCTTCTGACCATAGCTGTCAACGTTCCCCTTTTTTAAATGGAAATTCCCATATTCCGAATAGGATTCCTTGCAAGAAAAGGGAAAAGTTGACATCTATGCTTCTGACAGTTCCCTCACTGCAAGAAGTGAGGTTACAGGGAACCAGGCAGAGGGCCTTCTCAGTAGTGGTGCCCGCCCTGTGGAATGCCCTCCCACCAGATGTGAAGGAGATAAATAACTATCTGACTTTTGGAAGACATCTGAAGGCAGCCCTGTTTAGGGAAGTTTTTAATGTTTGATGTTTTATCGTGCTTTTATTGTTTTGTTGGGAGCCACCCAGAATGGCTGGGGAGGCCCAACCCCAGCCAGAAGGGTGGGGTATAAATTAATAATAATAATAATAATAATAATTCTTATTATAAAATGAATAAACATGGGAGCAAACTCTGCACATAATTCTCAAGGAAGACAATGGAATAGTCTTGCTGTTCTCTCTCCACTCTCTCTCAGGGTGCTTATACCATAGCATGTTTGAAGCACCTGCCCTCCCCCAAAGAATCATGGGAACTGTAGTTTACCGCTCACAGAGCTGCATTTCCCAGCACTCAGGACACTTGGTGGAAAGTCAAGTGCTTTAAATATGTTTTAAATGTATGGGGTGTCTCAGCATTTTTGTCTGTGGGTGTGTATAAAAATGCAATTGTTCTAGACTGCCCTGCAGTCCCAAAACCTGGGGCAGGCAGACCTGGCCATGTGCCTTTCCTTTCCTGGCCGTCAGCAAGAAAGAAAACCCCAGAGGCTTGTCCTCTCTCCATTTGCTGGCAACCAAACTCTCTGAAAAAGCAGCTTGTTCTTTGGCTGAACTGCTATAAGCTAAGATGTTTAACCTAAGGGGCCACTTGTCACGACCAGATGCCTGTTGTTTCCCCATCTCCATCTTGGCCCCCAGCAAGGCTGCAAGATTACAACAGACATATGGATGGGAAGTGAGAGAGAGGGAGAGATCTGAGGAGGGAGAGGAATGTGAAGGCTGAGAGGGTTCTTTTTCCTAACCACTGCTTTGCTTGAAATCATCTCGTTCAAGCACATCCAGCAATGGAGCCTGCCAAACCTGGTTTAGTAGGAACAAAAACTTGATCACTGAAGTGCTGCCAGGAAACAGGAGAAAGCAGTTGCAAGTTGCCTTCACATGATTGTAGACTAAGTCCAGATTGACCTTATTCACTCACCCCTCAACAGCTATCTTGTTTTGCCTTCTTCTACTCCTAAATTTCTTGTCTTTCTGAACCCCTTTACTACAATGACACAGTGACCCTCTTTCCTAAGAGCAAAATCCCTCAACTTTGACTTGCTTTGGGAGAAAACACACAATATTTTACTCATTATTTGCCCTTGCAAAGGTCAGCAATCTGTCTCTTTTCCTTGAGACTTCTGTCTCTGTTCTGCCCTCCGCGTCCCTTTTCTCTGAGGGTCTACAAATGCTGGCGAGGCTTGGAGAATGCCAAACATTGACTCATCAGGCTGATGTCTTCCAGAAACTGCTGCCGAAGTCTCCTGACTGTTTAAATTTCAAAGTAGTATAAAGCTGCTATAAAGGAAATTGGGAGCATCAACCAACTGCTCACACTGGGTGTTAAATGAGATGTGATGGAAAATTGTATAAACAGAATGCCCTTTCACATCTCTTCAGAGAAAACACTGAAGATACGTCCAGAAATGCCTGGACTATGTAATTTAGTATTTAAAAAAATCCCATCCTTGCTCTTAGAAACTTGGAGCATGGGGTTTCTAGGTGGTCTCCATTCCAGGTACAGGTCAGATCCAGATTGACTCAGGGCTTTCAGACCTTTCTGGGTCAAGATAATTTTATCACTGATCTAAAAGGACCAAAAGATCATCAAGTCCTTCTGCATATCAGAATCCCAACAGCAGGTATAGGGAACCGTGGGCTCACCAGAGGTTGCTGAACATCCTTGGCCATTGGCCATGTTGCTGTGGTTGATAGGAGCAGGAGTCCACTAACCTCTCAGGTTCCACATGTGGGATGTAATCCATTGGTGCAGTCAAATGCAACATTCCTTGTTTTCCTAGAGTGATCACAGGCAAGGGGGACACCCAGTCAGTGTAACTTCCTGTTCTGCTGACTGGAGCATCCTCCCCCTGCATGTGACCTGGGAAATGGGCGTGGCTCTGGCTGACTCCGAGTCATGCAGCCCTTTTCTCAGTCGGTTTGTCTTTCACTTGCTTGCAGCCATTTTGTTATATTAATGTAATTTTGCTGTCTGCTGGCTCTCAGCCAGCAGCACATGAGCTCAGTCTCCCTATGAGACGAACTCACACTGTTTCTTTATGTAACTACCAAGTAAAGCCTGCCTTTCAGGGATCATATTGTGAACTGAAATGTGAGTAAACTTTTTGTTACTTTACTCAGAAAGACTCTTGTGTCTTTATTCTTTTAGGAGAGATAAAAGGGGACACCAGGAAATAATCTTAACTAAGAGATTCAAACAAATCTGCAAACTAGATTCCAGCTATATTGAGGGGATCTGCTCTGCTACATCACCTACTAGTGTGAGTGGAAGAAGGGTAATACAGTGGTACCTTGGGTTACAGACGCTTCAGGTTACAGACTCCGCTAACCTAGAAATAGTACCTCGGGTTAAGAACTTTGCTTCAGGATGAGAACAGAAATCGTGCAGTGGTGGTGCGGCGGCAGCAGCAGGAGGCCCCATTAGCTAAAGTGGTACCTCAGGTTAAGACCAGTTTCAGGTTAAGAACGGACCTCCAGAACGAATTAACTTCTTAACTTGAGGTACCACTGTATTTATTCAATATATCCTTTCCTACTACATCCCTGCATTAAACCAAGACTTCTTACGTATGGAGCATATTGCTCCAGAATACTTGATCAAGGTGGCAATCCATTCTAAGTACACTTACCTGGGAGTAAGGCCCATTGAATTTAATAGGACCTCTGAGCAGATGTGGTTGGGATTGTACTGCAATCAAGTTCTGGGTTATGATAAGCCACCTTGCAGCTCAGGATCAAATACTATTCATGAATAGTATCCTGGCTCCCCAAAACATCCGGCCCCTCTGGATGAAGCAAAATCCATCCTTCGTCTTCAGTTATGGAAAGTCCCAATGACCCAGAGAAAGCTTGCAGAACACCCCCCCCCCCCAGATTATTGTTGGACTTCAAAAGCATTCCCTAAGCCCCAAAGTCATAATTCATAAATTAATCCAAGTGTTTTAAAACAAACGGAATAGTTTCCTCTAAATATCAGTTTGTTTATATACTGCACATAACCGCCTCTTCTTTTAGGAAACCAAGGGCTAAACCAAATGTCACAGACCAGGATCTCAGTGAATACGGAGGAGGATGGTTAACCCTTTCCTCACACTAGTTTCCAGGTAGAAACTGCCCCTCCCCAGCTGCTATTTCCTTCCAAAGATGCTGTTTACTGCTAAAAGCACCTACGAGGGCAAAAAACATCTGGAGGTGGATATTCTGCTGGATGCTGTTGTAGAAAGCAAAGAAACCCTCTTCCTGGTGCACCCACTCCTAATCTTTAAAATCTGAATTGGGACCACAGCCATGGTTGCTTTTTCCTGAAAAAGAGAATGCCTATCATTGTGCATACTTCCTGCCCCTCTTCAAAACATGCTTAATGTAATTCAGAAGCTCTCCAAATATTTCCACCATGGTCATGGTTTCTGAGGTTGCTGGGAGGACCACAAGTTCCCCATTCCTGATATACCGTATTTTTTGCCCTATAGGGCGCACTGGCCCATAGGACGCACCTCCTTTTTGGGGGGGGGGAATGAAAAAAAATATATTTGCCCCCCCAGGCACAGGACAGGTGCGGGGGAAGCCCGAGCTTCCCCCGACCGCAGCCCCCAGAACAGGCTGCTATCTGCAAGCCTAGGGAGCCCGCGGCAACTCCTGCCGGGCTCTCAAGGCTTGCGGATAGCTTCCTGACACCTGGAGAGCGAGAGGGGTGGGTGTGCACCAACCCCTCTCGCTCTCCAGGCTTCAGCGAAAGCCTGCATTCACCCCATAGGACGCACACACATTTCCCCTTCATTTTTGGAGGGGGAAAAGTGCGTCCTGTAGGGCGAAAAATACGGTATTTTATTTAAGAGTGCAGTATTTGTATCTCACCTTTCCATTGTAAAAAATAAATAAATGCTGAGGGTGGGCTATACATATTAGAAAATAACCCCCCCCCAAAGGACATTATCAGCACCAACCGAGCTCTCCAGGCATCCAGGTGTTGGAATGTGCAGTCATGGTTTCACATAGCAGTTGCATCCAGCATACTGAATCAATCACAAGACCATATACAGGAGTAGTAATAAATACATTAAAAATGAGTTCCAATAATAAATACGACTGGACAGCAGTAAAGTGGTATTTGACAGTTCAGTTCTTAAGGTAGTCAAAAGCAGAACTCGCACCCACTTTTTTGTATCTAGGGGCTTTCTAGTTACTTTTGGCTAGCCACTGCCCACAGATATTCTCTTCCTGCTACTACGGCCAATGCTTCTTTCACAGCTTCTCAGGTTATTCTTTCATAATCTTGTGGACAACCAGCTTGACCCAACTCGCAATGGGGTGTAGGAAGAACTTTGTTCCATTTTCCATGGTGTCTGTGACTTCACAACAGCAGAGTGAGGTCCCTGAAGGATTAATTTTACATAAACAATGTGCTTGAGTGGGATGATGCTGGAAACTGTCCGGATGCGCTGGCAATGTAGCTCCTGGGGAGCTATGGGAGAACAATTTGATTCAGTTTGCATTTGAAGCTAATGGCTACAATACTACTTTGCTTGACTTCCTCCCACTGAGGTAGGTGCTTGGTTGCAACTCTCTCATGCTGGGTGTAAACTCACCCAAGTCTGCCGACATCCCCTGACCTGACCTAAATCTCCTGACTTGACTGAAAAGGATATCTTGCCTGGTTTTTGAGTCTAGTGTTACTTCCTGCCTGATGTCTGTGTCTACATTCCCTCAAATATTACTCCTTTTTTTGGTCTGTATGCCTTTTGCTTCCTTCCCTTGTTTCTCATACCTATTCTGGATTGACCCTTTTGCACCAGACCAAGGCTGTTTATGCCTTCTATGCTCTGAATGAAATTCAAAGCAGCTGGCATTGACCTCATTTCTGTTCCTTCCAGTATTGGCTCATGCCATACGCAGACCACTTCCTGTTACTTAGGCCGCAGTTCTGATCTTTGTCACCATAAAAAAAGGATAAGCTATGGACATGTAATACTGAGTTGAGGAGGAGTGTCTCAGGGGGTATTTGGTCTTGTTAAAGATGAATCAGAATCTGTATAAGGCAGCATGAGATGATACAGGGACCTAGCTGTTGGGGGAAATTGGGTGCTCCCTTAAAGAGGGCACGTATTGCGGTGAGACCTGGACAACCGACACTCTGTGTTGTGGGTGGGTACAATTGGTAAGCCACAAAACCTGATTGGTAGGTCGCTCGAAGTTGGATACAATCTGGCCAATGGGACGCAGTCCAAATGGTTCAAGGGACCTATTTATGCCCATGCATGTGACCCAGAGCTTCCTCTTTCGGCGCATGCATTCGGAACACCCATCCACCTCTCCCTACCTTTAGGGCTTGTTGCACTTGACCTTGCTATACTGTTGTGTGTTGCCTGTCATTGGGACAGGGGCACGGCAGGAATTTTCCTCACTTGGCTGATTGGCTGTTGCCATTTGGGTTTCGCTTCTGCGTAGCAAATCATCACAACTTGTAAGGTTGCGGATAGGCTCTGGTTCAGGTGATACAGATGGGAGAACGCTTTTGCCATCCCTATGTGAAGGGTATTCTGTTAAAGGAATCCAGGGACTTGGTTGGGTCAACCCCTGTTAGGTGGTTGTGCCCGTGCCTGAGTCCAGGGGGACATTTGTGTGGCGGAGTTAGCCCATGCCCAGCTTTCCACTTATCCAGGTGTTCACCCTTGGCTGACCTATGTTGGTGTCCTGGGTCAGCGCTACCTGCATGGCAGGGAGCTAGTTGAACCAGAGCCTGTGCAACCACTCACTTTCTGTAATCAATAAAGTTGTGGCCTAAATTCTGCCAAAAACCAAACCAAAAAATTGAGTCAAGTGTGAATTTATTTAGGGGGGAGGTTTCTGGGTCTGAACACTCAAATAGATAGGTCATCAATATGGGACTCCCAAAACAGCAGTGCAGTGTGGGGCTTGATACTGTTATACCTTTTAATATCCCATTTCGTCTGCTAACAGAGCATCCTCTTTTCTACCTCTCCGAACAGACGACATGCCTTAGTAAGTTTTAAAAAGCCAGATTCATACATTTATCCATGCAGTAGCAAGTAAACACAGGCAGAAACCTTGGGGTACAAAATATAGGAAAATAGCTCTAAGAGCGTGGCCTTGGCTTATAGTGATCACACTCAGGCATGTCCTATCTTGATGAGTTCACATGAAGAAAGAGAGGACACAAACTTCCTTCCAGGTGAGGGGTGTGACCTAAATGAGTCTAGGAATACAATTCTATGGTCTTAACCCCTTCATGCCTTGACTAGCATTACACATGCTGTATTAGAATGCAATTTCCCACACTTGTGAAGCATAGGCATAAGATACAACACACAACAACAAAATTTTAAGGTGCCAAGCACAAAACCCCTGGACCAATTTGCCTGTAATTTGTCAGGGACCTCTCAGTTAGGCAACGGGAAGCCTCCCTTCCCATCTGAGGGATCCCCGCCCCTTCCTGCTTGCACGAAAGTAGAAATGGGATCAGGGCTGCTCTGATGGGAAGGGAGGCATTGCGCTGCCTGAGCCTCGCCACCACTCTCAGCCCTCCTTCTCCGCCTTCCACGCCTGACCCACTGCACTGCTTCCCCACCCCTCACCACCACCACCGAAGAACCAACAATTTGGGGCTGCCCAAGCTCATGGAGAAAGGAGATAGAAGCCTAGGAGGAAGGGGAAATGTGGTGGTTGAGATCAAGGCGGCGGCCGCCCCCTGCCACCACCATCGCTGCAACATCAACTTTCTTTCTTTCTTTCTTTCTTTCTTTCTTTCTTTCTTTCTTTCTTTCTTTCTTTCTTTCTTTCTTTCTTTCTTTCTTTATAGTGTCCCTGGATTCATTGGGGAAAAAAATCTGGTAACCTTACTCTATACAACTCTACACTATATTTTTCCAGCACTTCCATGAGACATAACTGATTCTGCGAGGCATAAACTCTTTTGTATGACATAAAATCCTGTTGACTTTCAGTTCACACATAACATTTTCCACATAGGATTCCCACAGGAATCATTTGAAATGCACTCCCATGGAAGAAAGCGTTACCGAAGAACTGGTGCAGAATAAACTTTGTGTACTCATTTCCTGTCGTGGTCAGATCCCTTCTGGGCAAATGATTTGTCAGCTTGTGTTTAGACACACATGCTATTTTTACTTCTGTTTTGTCATGTCAGCCTTGAAATGAGCAAAAGTCTGTCGTGGAATTTAATAAGTTTAAGACTAATGCACACAAACAAACAGTTACCTAGCAATTGTTTTAAATTGCTCCACATGGCAAATATGTGTGCAAGGTCTCACCCCAAAAATCCAGCGATATTCTGGACACATACTTCCATCAGGAAACTGCAATGATTGATTGTATTCTGCTTCTGCCACATGAGCCCTGAACACTTAGAAAACCTCAAAACTCCATGACACCACAGTCTTTTAAAGGTGAACTTACAGAAGTTAGAGGCCAGTGAGTTGATATCCCTTATCAGTCTCAGTCAGTTTTATTGCACATAGCCAAAGGCTGCCGCAATGTACACAGAATTATTTGACAATTAAAAGAAAATATACTGAATTGGTAAAAAAAAGACTTAAAACATTTATATTATTAAAACATTACGTACTCTAAACAAAGCTATAAAAGTACCCCAATGTACAAATAAAAACATTAAACAATAAAATTCATAAGCTAAAATCATCACATGGTCACTAATGTTAAAAACAATATCAATTAATACAGTGTGCAATTTATACTCAGAGTTTGGTGACAAAGATAGAGCATAGCCTGAGGTAGATAGATAGGATCAAATAAATTCATCTCATTTACAGTTAATGGCTACCTTGGCTATATAATTTGCTCTAATTTTCCTAACAGCAGTTGCAAAAAGTGCTACCCGCCAGGTCACATACTTATCTGTGTCTGCAAGGAGATATAACATCATGTCAAGGGGGTTCTGGCCAGGGGACCCTGTCATTATAGGTACCAAAAATCTTTTTCTTGCATCATTATATAACAAGATATAATGCATAAGGGCCTCTACTTCAGAACAACCCCTAATGCAAACACGTTCGTTTTTTGGTATGCCTCTATGTCTCCCATCTCTATAAGCAGAGCTTGTTGTATTTAGTCGTAGCTCTGTAAAAGCTTTTCGAAGCTGTGCACAAGTCAATTCATTAAAATAAGATATGTGTTCATTGACCTCTCTAAGTTTAAAATACAATGGGGCGCATGTAGATGTGCACAAAGAGTTTAGATCGTTATTAGTTGCCACTGCCCTTTAAGATACTTTAAGAAGATGGTGTGTTTGACGGGGTCTGGGCTATGTAAGATGCAGGTGCCGCTGTGGTCTAAACCACTGAGCCTCTTGGGCTTGCCGATCAGAAGGTCGGTGGTTCAAATCCCTGCGACGGAGTGAGCTCCCGTTGCTCTGTCCCAGCTCCTGCCAGCCTAGCAGTTCGAAAGCACGCCAGTGCAAGTAGATAAATAGGTACCACTATGGTGGGAAGGTAAACAGCATTTCTGTGCGCTCTGGTTTCTGTCATGGTGTTCCATTGTGCCAGAAATAGTTTAGTCATGCTGGCCACATGACTCAGAAAGCTGTCTGCGGACAAATACCAGCTCCCTCGGCCTGAAAGTAAGATGAGCACCGCAACTCCATTGTTGCCTTTGACTGGACTTAACCATCCAGGGATCCTTTACCTTTACCTATATAAGATGACAAGGACTTGTAACATCAAAATTTGCAATACAATGCTATTAACTATAAATGGGAACCATAACTATGCTTCCTTTTCATCTCCTTTCCTTTACTTAGGCTCATAATAAATTAATGTTTCTCTAAAGTAAACAGAGTTTCAGCACTTCATTTCCCTTGTAAGCCAAGCTAACTCAGGATTTGCAAGATGTACAGCTGTTTAATAACAGAGTTCAACTTACAGTTGAGGCAAACAAATAGGAGGCATTAACCCAAAAATGCCCCGCCCTCAACACACACAAATTTCATCTGCTTCCCACTTAGCAACAACTACTTTATAAGGCCATGACTATCCATATCTTTGACCATTTTCAGATATCCGCTTCCCTGCGTTTCTCCAGAAATAATCGCTGGCTCGGATGAATCAGCAGAGGCAGTGGAAGATGTTAAGCTTTGTTTATGAAAATGGTATCGCTTTGCTTACATCCCAGCAATGAACTCTTTTGCTCCCATTGAGATAACAATGGAGCACAATCCAGTCGCAGAGCTAAATCCCTTGAAAGCAATGGATTGTGCTGCTGACGCCATACACAGTTTTGCCGGGGTGTTCTCTCTGGGCTAAAAGCAAGTCAGCTGGGAACTACGGGAATGACGTCTCCTGTTTATTGAGTATTTGTTCTGATTTGTTTGTGGGGAAGTCATATTTCATTCCATAAAATTCATATACGGCTTGATTGTAGAAAAAAAGTGGTTTGCAGAGAAGGTAAATAAATAGATAAATAAATAAATAAATAAAATAATAATAATAATAATAATAATAATAATAATAATAATAATAATATCTTTATTGTCATTGCCCCCTCTCGGGGACCACGAAATTACTTGGCTGCTCCATCCACCCAGGTAGGGCACTCCACACAAAATCAAAACAACTATAGAAACACTAATTAAAACAATACAGTATAATACAGCAAGGAAGATTAGATGACTTTCAAAGTCCAGGCTTCCCATTCAGGACTTAGATCGCTCTGGAGAAGAAGCTGTTCTTAAGACGGCTCGTTCTTGTCTATATCGTCCTGTATCTCCGTCCCGACGGCAGGAGCTCGAAGAGACAGTGACCAGGATGCGATGGATATTTTACTAAAACCAGTGCCTTCCTATGGCACCTTGTGGCATAAATCTGCTCTAAGGTGGAGAGTGGGCAGCCAACAATGCTCTCTGCTGCCTTAACAACTCTGCACAACCCCATCCTGTCCTGGATAGTACAGCTTCCGTACCACACACATAAGCCATAAGTGAGCACGCTCTCAATGGCACAGTGATAGAAGGCAAGCAGCAGTTTCTGCGGAAGATGGTTTTTCCTTAGAATTCTCAAAAAGTACAGTCTCTGCTGCGCCTTCTTCACAAGCCCCCTTGTGTTGACACTCCAGGACAGATCCTCTTGTAATTCAATGCCCAAAAATCTGAACGTTGTTACCCTCTCCACACGGACCCCATCAATCAAAAGTTGCTGAACATGAATAAATGAATAAATCATGATGTCCTCATTGTTATTCCACACTTTCTGGTGCATTTTGCCATTACTGTCCTTACTGGAAAAATATGTTATTTTTCAAAGTGAGTTTGTTGCGCATGAGAGCCAAGCCCGCCTTAAGCGCGCAACTAGTATGTGATTGAGTCCTACATACAAAATAGCGACAGCCTATGTCCTATTTCCGGAGGCAGATTGTCCAGATCTTTCTGTTTTGAGAAGACCACTCTGGTAAACCTCTTAACCCTATGCAGCTGGGAGTACATTGGTACAAAAGTGATTCCATATGTTTCAGGGAGTATTTAATGTGCTCTGAGAGAATACCAAGAACAGAGGGACCGAAGAACCGAAGAAGAACCTGCTGGATCAAGCCAGTGGCACATCTAGTCTAGCATCCTGTTTTCACAGTAGGCAACCAGATGTCTGTGGCAAGTTGGCAAGCAGTACTTGAGTGCAGCAGCATCACTTTTCTCTCCATCAGTTGCTCTCTCTTCTGGCAGGCAACAACTCTCCAGGATCTCAGACACAGCAGCCCTTCTCATCAGCTGCTCCCTGACTTTTTGACCTAAAGATAACAAGAGTTAAACCTGGGATTCTCTGCATGCACATGCTCCCTCGTTGAGGTATGGTTCCTCTCCACAGGGTATTATGCCATGAGAATTTGAAAATCTACAACTCCTGCAGGCCAAAGCACCCTGCACAGAGAAGGGCTACCCTCTGCATCTGTTTATTTCATTGCCTGTTTTAAACATTTATTTTAACCCCACCTTTCTAATATAAATCAAGGCAGTGAAGAAGAAGAAGAAGAAGAAGAAGAAGAAGAAGAAGAAGAAGAAGGAGGAGGAGGAGGAGGAGGAGGAAGCAGAAAAGGAAAAGCAGAGTAATAAGCTAGCAATAAAACAATTAAAAACAGTAGGAGTAAAAAAGACAACAACAACAACAACATGTATAATTATGACAGGCAAGCAATAACAAAATGGCCACTAATAGCCAATGTCTTCCCAAACTGGAAAGTCTTAATGCTGTTGTAGGCCAACAAAGGAGCAAAACCGTTCTTCCTTGGTACGGCATTCGAAGTCTAGGCACAACAATTGAAGATGATGGTCATGAATTGCATGGCGGGGGGGGGGCGCTCCATTAAGTAGAAAATGTTCCCTGTTGAGCACTGGGATGGAGCTGCATGGGATGGGAAGGCTAAAGGAAGGCTAAAGGCATGCCCATGGAACTTTTTGGTTGCCCATTCATGGCTGTAATAGCTGAAGAGGGCTCACAAGGCAACCATATAGTGGTTAAGTTCAAGCAGTTAAGCACTTGCCAAACACAGAGCGCACAGCTGCAATGGTAAATTTATCACATTTGTTACATGAAATTCATGCCATCTTGAAAGTTCTCCTAGAATGCATCTTCCAAAACAATGTCTTGTTCCAGCTGAACTATCCAGAATACGATGTACATCATGTTACCTTCAAGGACACTTAATAAAGTCTTCCAAAAAAAAGAGGAGAAGATCCATTTCAAGTACGAACGTCTTTCACAGAACAAGAAACATTTCTTGGAGTTGTTCCAGTCTCGTATTATGTTTGGCATGCTGAGAAAACAAAACATTTTAGCACACAGGAAATCAAAGCTACATCAACTATGCATGCCATGTCCTGTTGCAAGTAAATCCTGACCCTCAACAAATGGACTGCATCATTCTGCAAAGGAAACATCAACAATGGCAAGCACTGCTTGACGTGAAATGAGTGCGGATTGAAATATTCGCAGCAATCTGAATATTCAGCGGTGCTTTTTGTATTAAAAAAACCCTACCTCACTTTTTTCTTTATCAAAAGAAAGCCTAAAATGACACACAACATAAAATCAACAAATACACAATATACAATTGCTCATAAAAAAAAACACAACAACGGCAAAATCACATTAGAATAAAAATTGCATTCCTACCCCAGCGGCATATAGCAGCAACTTTCAGTACAATAGTAGCAATTAATAAAAGATATGTATGATTCAGAGGCAGCGTGCTGTTGGCCTCATGCCTTTTGTGAGCTCCCTGTAGACATCTGGTGGCTCACTGCAGGAAAAAGGGTTCTGCATTAGATAAGACTTTGGTCTGATCTAGTGGGACTCTTTTTATAATACATGTGATGGAATGCATTGGGGGTCATCTAAACTGACCATAAGTATTGAGGCAAGGAAGGCTTACTTTGCCTCATATTGTTCGTGAGACAGAAAAGTGGTCAGTAGCTTATATCTCAGTAGCAGGGGCCATCTTTAGGCAGCAACAAAGTAGGAACATCCTTGGCATTGCTAAGCAGAATGTCAAAGGTTGGAATTCCACATGTCTGGTTCCCTGTAATCCCAGAGATCCTTGCCCTCTGACTGATGTTTCACAAAGGTTATCGGTTTCAACGCCAAGGTATTCCACTTAAACTAAAGAAACCAGATGTCACAGAAGCCCCCCCCCCAACATTCCTGATTCGGAATGCTTGAAGTTTGTTGTGCGAATATGTAAAATTAAATGTGGGAGCTTAATAGTCTACAGGAACTGGATTGGATTGCCTTGCTCTCAGAAAACTTTGCAATCTTGCTTAATAGAAAAACACCGGGTGCAGAAAAGCAAAACGATAACTTCAGTTTCGTCACACTCCTTTAGTTTCCCAGGAAGGTGAGACAACATTTGAGATTTTCTTTAACATGCTACAAAAACAACATACAGTCATACCTTGGGTTACAGACACTTCAGGTCGGGTGTTTTCGGGTTGCACATCATGCCAAACCCGGAAGTACCAGAACAGGTTACTTCCGGGTTTTGGCACTCGCGCATGCGCAGAAGCACTAAATCACGCTTTGCACATGTGTGGAAGTGCCAAATCGTGATCCATGCGTGCAGGTTGTGACCATGCCTCCCACATGGATCACATTCACAACCCAAGCGTCCACTGTACAGTGGTACCTCTGGTTACATACTTAATTCGTTCCAGAGGTCCGTTCTTAACCTGAAACTGTTCTTAACCTGAAGCACCACTTTAGCTAATGGGGCCTCCTGCTGCTGCCGCGCTGCCACCGCACAATTTCTGTTCTCATCCTGAAGCAAAGTTCTTAACCCGAGGTACTATTTCTGGGTTGGCGGAGTCTGTAACTTGAAGAGTATGTAACCACAGGTACCACTGTATATGAAATGGAAGCTGCTGAGCTAATACCCAGAGAAGAAGTGTTCAGGCAAATTCATGTCCTATATTGTCACCAAGAATTTCTTAACCTGAGTGTTTTGATTTAAACTCATGGCTCTTCCTTCCTTCCTTCACCTTATGTCTGAGAATCTGTGGACTTCTGTCAGTTCAGTGGATCTGGCTCACACCTCACTGACATAAAATGCGCATCTTCTGAGCATAGTCAGTCAGGAGATGCTCTAACTTTGAAATGTGGAGGAGTGCTACTGTAACAGAGCACATTCCTCGCATAAAGAAGATCCAAAGTTCAATTTTTGGCATGGGTGTAGCCAGGATTTTTGTTGGGGTGGGGCAGGTCTTTTGTTAGGGGAGGGCAGAACTTCAGTTTGTATTTTGATATATTTTGAGGGGCAGCTGCGCCTCCCTCCCCCCCTTGGCTACACTCATTATTTATGGCATTCTCTAATCAAAAGGCTCAGGTAGCAGGCGGGCGAACGTTTCTCTAAACAAATATTGTGTACTAAATGGAAGCATGGAGTGGGATTGGAATCTGCTCTCCCTATAGGTAAGTCTGCGACTTAAAGAGAGCACTTCCGTATATCTTCACCTCAGGAGCTTCGAGACCAACTGTTTAATGAGCATACATGGTTTGCAAAACAAACAAAAAAGCAACTTGCCTGAAGGTTATACGATGTTGCCAGCTAGTGGTTGTTATCCCATACTTATTCCAGAGCAATTTGACTGGTCTGTTTTGTGGTTAGAAAAGTGATGGGGTAATTGCGTTAGGAAGTACAACATAACAGCCCAATTTTGTGCCAATAAACAACCCTTTGACGTGAGAAACAGCCTGTCTGCAAGTGCCCTTTGATGCCCACTTGCACCTGGCTTCTGAGCCTCTGTTAATTTCATTCTTTATTTCTGGGCCAGTAAAGGTAAAGGTACCCCTGCCCGTACGGGCCAGTCTTGACAGACTCTGGGGTTGTGCGCCCATCTCACTCAAGAGGCCAGGGGCCAGCGCTGTCCGGAGACACTTCCGGGTCACGTGGCCAGCGTGACAAAGCTGCATCTGGCGAGCCGGAGCCGCACACGGAAACGCCGTTTACCTTCCCGCTGGTAAGCGGTCCCTATTTATCTACTTGCACCCAGAGGTGCTTTCGAACTGCTAGGTTGGCAGGTGCTGGGACCGAGCAGCGGGAGCGCACCCCGCCGCAGGGATTCGAACCGCCGACCTTTCAATCGGCAAGTCCTAGGCGCTGAGGCTTTAACCCACAGTGCCACCTGCGTCCCTTCTCTGGGCCAGAGATCCTCACAAATCACCCGAGAACTGAAGTCAAAGCCATACAATAAAACAGCGTTATTAAGAGGATACCAGCAGCTGCAGATTACCTTAACCAAATGCAGATTGGAGGGGGGAGGGGTCTTCTAAAAGAAAGACAAGAAAAGCTTGTCTGAGGACTCTGGACAAGCACCGTCACTCAGAGTAGATAAATAAACAAAGTGGGTGATGTGGGAAGAAAGCATCTTTCTGTGAATTTTCACGCTGTAAAGTCATGGAATTCGAATCAGTGATAAGAAACATGAAGTCTACCCATCTCGATAACAAACACACACTGGGGACACACACACCCCAGTAGGTTTCCTTTTAGAGTACTGAAACATCAGTCTCTGTAGCCCAATATGGCCTTCTCTGATTGGCAGTGGATTTCCAGATTCTCAGGCTGGAATCTTTCCCATTAGTTGGTACCTGATCCTTTTAAGCAGAGAGGCTAGAGATGGAAGTAGTATATTGTGTGCTTGCTCACTGAGCTCATTGTTTCAGTGCCCGCTAGCACATAATGGCTGATGTCATTAAATGGGCAGGCAAGATGGAAATCCTTTTTCTCATGCCTATTGGGGGAGATATATATATATACACACACATTTAAAACCAGCCTTAGGAATGTTTCGCTGAATATTTATTGCCAATTATTTCCAAAACACAGTCAAGGTCATGTCTCGTTGCACCTCGTAAATTGGGCACATTCTAGCAAGACTCCTTAAGAACATCTGGTTTCGCCACAAACTTTGTCAGTGCCGTTCTGGATAGTGACATTTATTTATTTTATTTTCAACCCATACACATTGGTATTTGCTCTTTCTGTGAACTTCTCGTCACGATAAATGGGTATGCTAAAATATTTAAAGCCAAACTAGATGTGCTGGCAGCTGCTATGAATATCCCACCCACTAAACAGTTACAGTGGTACCTCGGGTTACAAACACCTTGGGTTACAAACACTTCAGGTTACAGACTCCACTAACCCAGAAATAGTACCTTGTGTTAAGAACTTTACCTCAGGATGAGAACAGAAATGGCACGGTGGTGGCAGTGGGAGGCCGGATTAGCTAAAGTGGTACCTCAGGTTAAGAACGGTTTCAGGTTAAGAACGGACCTCCGGAATGAATTAACTTTGTAACTAGAGGTACCACCATACAAGGGTTTGCGGAACCTGATTCTCACTATGAAAGCATTGTGGTGGCTATTGCCCCACATATCTAGGTGTTATGGACTGGCTGAATACAGAGAAATGGTGGGAGGCAGTAGCTGGGGAACTCCCAAAGAAGTCTCAGAGTCTGGGGTGTGGGGTGGGACAATGCTACCTGGTCAGAGGGAGAAGATTGGAAGGAGGACGTGCCAGAAGCTGAAGGCGTTGCAGGGTCTAATGGTCAGGGAGAGTCTGTGGCAGGGAGAGAAGCAGAGGCAGAAGCAGGAGAGGAAGGAGGTCAAGAGACAGAGATGAGCCAGGCTGGTGAAGAAGCCAGGGTGTCTCCTCCTCCTACTGCAACAAGCTCCTATCCCCGCTGGTCTCCCAGGACCAGAAGAGGCATGAAGAGAGAGGAGCAGAGACAGGCACGTCACTGTAGTCTCAGATTGCTTGGGAATGAGATTTAGGCAGCTGTGAGAAGGTGGGGACATTCAGCCTTCACAGCTGCCTCATAGAGGCAAAACCTGCCAAGAAGAGTTTCTGGCGCTCCTGAGCTGACCATGTTTCTTCTTCTTCTTTTCTTTTCTTTTCTTTTCGTTTTTGGCTTTTCAAAAATATTTATTGGTGCAAATGCATGCCACTGAGAATCTGAGCTTCTGGGGAAACCATTTCTTCTTGCCTGGCTTGTATCTCTCCTCAAATTTCACTATGGCCTCCCGCCGGGCTTTACATTTCAGCGCAGGGTCCCTAAAGACATCCTTGTTGACAATGGTCTTGTCAAGGGGAATATCAACGGAGTACCTGGTAGGCATCAAGTGGTTGCAATTGTAGACCTTCACAAAGGACTTGATCTTGGAACGCTTGGCAATCTTCTTCTTGCCCATGCTTGCTGTCACTTTGCATGGGTAGCAATCGATGCCAGCCACCAGAGCGTGGCTGCAGGGGCAGTCAGAGGTGCCATCATCAATATTCTTAACAATAACAGCTTTGCGTCTAGAGTAACGCCCAGTGAGGACAAGGATGACTTTCCCTGGTTTCATAAACTTGCCCATCTTGGAACTGTGGCAGCGATGACACCCACACCGGAAGAGGCACCATGTTTCTTCTAATAAAGAATTAACTTCACTTACTCCAGTGATTTATTCTTGGCACCTACTCCTGACACTAGGACTTATAAGGGGGGAAACAGTTAATACCTCATTCCTACCCATTCCCCCATCCTTCGAGCACTGGATCAGCCTACAGTTCTGGGGGTGGAGTTGGGGGAATGATACTCTTAGTGCCGCTATGAAACATTGTAGATGGTTTGAGTAGGAATAGGTGAATTTAAACTCAAGTGAAGGTAGCTGTGTCCTCCGAGGTTTTGGACTCCAACTCCCATCAGCCCTAGCTAGTGTGTGAAGGCTGCCTTAGAATATATATCTGTTTGAGCTCATGCTTCTCTTAGGTTATATTCTTCATGATGAACTTGAAGGTAATGCCCTAGAGAATATAATATTGTATTTACCGTATTTTTTGCTCCATAAGGTGCACCTGACCATAAGGCTTTGTGGGGGGGGGGGATTCAAGAAAAAAAATATATGCAGCTCTTGGGGGCTTTTGCAGGAGGTGGGGGAAGTGAGAGAGGAGCCTTGCTCCTCCCGCAAAAGCCAGGGGTAGCCGCGCAAAGCCTCCGCAGGGCAGTGGGATGAAGGCTCCCCGCTGCCCTGCGGAGGCTTCGCGGGCTACCCAGAGCTGCTCGACCCAAAGAGCAGGTCGGGGCTGGCAAGGGAAGCCCAGGTCCCCCCCCCCCCCCAGCTCCAGGGATCACACATTCGCTCCATAAATTTCCCCTTAAGATTTTTTTTTGGGGGGGAGTGTGTTTTATGGAGCGAAAAATACGGTATTTAAAAGGAAAGAAAAAAAGGAGAAAAAAGAAATCCCATTAAACTTCTCCTTCCCATAAGAGGCTGACGTAACAGGTTTCTTCAGGCATGTTGATGGGCTGTAGAAACATTAAATAAGTGGCAATCTCGTTCTATGCAATTAATACATTAAGAAGGTTGGTTTAGGACAAGATTTTGTGATTTTGCCTCTCGAGAATCAGGAGTCCTTGTGGGAAGCATTTTACCTTAGAGGAAAGTGTCAGAACACTGGCTTGTTTAAGTTTATGGGGTGCATTTTTATGGCATAAAGGTATATGACCTTTGCCCTTAACTCCAAGCCTTCCCAACATAATTCATCTTTATCAATAACAGATGTTTCATCATTTTGGCCATCCACTCTAGAAACAGCTGACATGCTTCAGTGGATAGGATACTGGTGTTTTCATGTTGTTGCACCGAGTCCCCTTTATGTGAGGGACAAATACCTGGTGAAACACTTGATCCATTCTCCCTTTCTGGTTATTTTACCTACCAGGACAGCTCTGCTTATTCCAAAAAGAGGCAGCATCCCTTTGAAGCTGGTGAAGGAGGCCAGCCAAGATCCAGGATGGAGTTTCAGACACACATCTGTTTGCATTTCAGTACGGCAGCAGTCAACAGGGACATTGCTCAGATGTGAAGTAAGAAAACACATCATGAATTCCTCTGAATCCACTGGGGAATTCCTTTTCTTTTGTTGAACTGAAAGCAGACATGTGGTTCCTTGGAATTCTGAGGACAGCTGTTTTGAGTGAGTGCTCTGGTAGGGAGTAATTTTAGTAATACGACTCCCAACAGGCCAGGTTCAATTCCTTTCCTCCACCCCCTCCATCCCTTGTGCAATTTTCCCCTTGTGCAAGTTCTGCCTCATTTTAAATCCCATGCATTGGTTCTCACACAGATGGGAACTGAATTCATCATAGGGATCTTAAATCCGTGAGCTAGATTTGGGATGAATCATGCTGTTCCCAGAGTTTTCACTGATTCCCACCAAAGCCCAGTGAAATCAAAGTTTCTTTTTTTTTAAAGATTTTTATTAAAGTTTCAAAAATTATATAAAAACAAAACAAAACAATAATGCAGACAAAAATAAAAACAAGTATAATTTCAATCCCTTATTTTCTTATAACTTACTTCCCCGACTTCCTCATACCTCCCCTTTCTGTATTCCAATTTCTAATTTATTAATTCAGCAAATCCTTTCCCTTAATTTTCATTTAATTTTTGGCCTTTCTTTTCTTTTTACTTATCCATTACAGCTGGAAACCACGTAATTTCTAAACCAACGTCATTCTAACATTCATTAATTTTGCAATGTTTCTTAAGATAGTCCTTAAATTTCTTCCAATCTTCTTCCGCTGTCTCTCTCCCCTGGTCTCGGATTCTGCCAGTCATTTCTGCCAGTCCCATATAGTCTATCACCTTCATCTGCCATTCTTCCAAGGTGGGTAGATCTTGTGTCTTCCAATACTTTGCGATGAGTATTCTTGCTGCTGTTGTGGCGTACATAAAGAATGTTCTATCCTTCTTTGGCACCAATTAGCCGACCATGCCCAGGAGAAAGGCCTCTGGTTTCTTCAGAAAGGTATATTTAAATACCTTTTTCAGTTCATTATATATCATTTCCCAGAATGCCTTAATCTTTGGGCACGTCCACCAAAGGTGAAATAATGTACCTTCATTTTCTTTCACTGATTCCCACCAAAGCCCAGTGAAATCAAAGTTTCAGGCACCATAAAGATCTGGATTGCAGGAAACATCATTTTACTGAAGCTTTCATACCCTCCAAAATTTCTCTGATGAAAATAGGAAAGGCCCATTCCACAATGGTAATTTTACTATTTATACCCCACACATCTGACTGGGTTGCCCCAGCCAATCTGGGCAGCTTCCAACATATATAAAAACACAATAAAACATTTTTTTTAAAAAAAAAAACCCTTCCTTATACAGGATTGCCTTCAGATGGCTCAGGGGTCGGATAACTCCATACCCTCCAACATTTCTCCAATGAAAATAGGGACATCCTAGGGGGAAGTGGGACATTCCAGGATCAAATCAGAAACCCAGATGGCTTCTGTAAATCAGGGATGTCCCTGGAAAATAAGGACACTTGGAGGGTCTGAGCTTCTCCCCTCTCCCCCAAACTACTCTGAATTTACTTAAATGATCAACACATGGAACCAGGGCAGGATCCAATCCAGGTCTGAGTGGCTCCAGGCATTTGTGCCTAAGAACTGGGAGGTGAGGGAGAGGAGAAATAGGTATTTCTTCATTAAAAACCTAATTCGCACTTATTGAGCCAATATGCAAATTGGAACACAGTGATCCTTTGAAATTGACACTTCTCCAACTTCTGCAATGCAGTTCTCCGATTAAACAACATGGACAAAAATGCATATATTAGGGGGGAAGTGTACATAAAAATGCATAAGTTAGTGAACGTGACATAAAAATGGATTATATTATGGAAAATTGCACATGGTTATGTTTATGTTTACCTCAGAAACCGATGGGATGATGGAAGAGCTGGGGACATGCTAATTTTATCACCCTTTGATTCAGGTTCCCATTACCAAGCTGGCTATTCAGACTTTGTGAAATCTACAGCATTGTCATGAGGCCTTGACCTTAAGGGATGCAATTGGCGCTGTGGTCTAAACCACTGAACCTCTTGGCCTTGCCAATTGGAAGGTCAGCGGTTTGAATCCCCATGACTGGGTGAGCTCCCGCTGCTCTGTCCCAGCTCCTGCCAACCTAGCAGTTCGAAAGCATGCCAGTGCAAGTAGATAAATAGGCACTGCTGTGGCAGGAAGGTAAACGACATTTCCATGCACTCTGGTTTCTGTCACGGTGTCCCATTGCGCGAGGAGCAGTTTAGTCATGCTGGCCACGTGACCCGGAAAGCTGCCTGTGGACAAACACTGACTCCCTCAGCCTGAAAGCTAAATCAACGCCACACCACATCCCATAGTCGCCTTTGACTGGACTTAACCGTCCAGGGGTCCTTGACCTTGACCTTAACAAATCCTACACTTCTGTTCATGAATTGGATAGAACTTCCATCATTGTCAAAGTTAGCTACACCTGCTTACTAAAGCCAATGACATAATGACAGATTTTTTTTAATTGCAATTTTTATTTTTCACTTTTTCCAGCACATCACAGCATCATACAAGCATGAAATCAAATTTCCCACCCTAAGCAAGTAGATGACATTTAGGCAATGCCTCAGAAATGACATCCAAATAAAATAGTAAGTTCCTAACTCAGACAACCCCATGCAAAGAAGACAATATGTGGTAACCCAAAAGGTTTTATACTGTAAGGGGAATTCTCTTTTTTTCCTTTTTATCCATGTACCTCATGAAGCAATACCGATCAGTTGTGAAAGACTCTTCATGCCTCAAACTTTTATTTTATTAGTCAAATTTTATGTAAGTGTTGTTTGCCATACTTTATAGCACCAATTTGACAAAGAAACACCCTCCAAGTTCTTCCAATAACTTGTTATTAAGAGTATGGCCACTAGTAAAAGATATCTTATTATGGGTTTAAACCCTGTGTTTGCGTTATGCCCTGTAAAAAAACTGAACAGTGCCAGCTGGGGACATTCAGAGGAGTATTGTCTGGTAATCGCTTTTATTTCAACAAATTACTTCCCAGAACTGAGCCACTTTCCGACATGTCCACCACATATGTTGATTCAAGCCTAGCATTCCACAGCCTCTCTAGAAGTTTGGTGTACAGGAGGAGATAATATGGACTAAATCTGCATCAGATTTTATACCTGACACCCAAATATATGTTCATATCACTAACTGATATAGCTAAAAAAACCAACAAAGCTCAAATCAGTGGATTTATGTGTGCTATTACAACAACAAAATACAGGGGTGTGGGTGTGCGCAAAAATAAATAAATAATGTTTTCAATATTCTATATTTTCATCTTGCGTTGAAAAGCTCTCTGAAAGCTGGGATTTCTAATGACAAAAGAGATGTTATCAAAGCAGGAGCAGGCACACTATCCCATCATCTGAATTTCCCAGAGGCATCTATCTATTATCTGTCTGTCTATCTATCTATCATCTATCTATCTATCTATCTATCATCTATCTATCTATCTATCTATCTATCTATCTATCTATCTATCTCTATCTATCTATCTATCTATCTATCTATCTATCTATCTATCATCTATCTATCTATCTATCTATCTATCTATCTATCTATCTATCTCTATTTGTGTCATGAGTGTGTGCTCCAAGTTCTTTAAGTCCCTAGCAATCCCCTTTTCTGCCTGTATGTTCAGTGCATACACCGAGAAAGGTTTCCCTCAAGGCTCAGCTGTTGCTGCAGCCTGAAGGATGGCAAGAAACAGGCAGCCCAGCTCAGAGAAATAAAACTTTCCCTGCAAATAAATTATACTCTAGCATAAAACCAGGACTCCCAATTCTAGAAGAGCTGGGCATACACCAAATGAAATTTCTCCCAACCTTACCATGCATATAATTACTGCTGTGGCAATATGTGCAATGGGCCAACATATTTTATGGCTTGTTTTCTTCAAATACACGCGGGGAATACCATAATCATAACCCTGCCTGTTGCAGAAGCGCATATTGCCTGTGACACATGGGCATGGTTTGGGACAAGGTGGCCTTGCCAAAACTGAAATGTTTGTTTTTGTTTTTCTGAGAAGCTTAGCTAGCTGGGAGCCTGGTTCTATGCCCATTTAAGTCCATTGGAACATGGGAAAGCCAGCTGTGCTGGAAGATGAGGCAATCTGAGTCTCTTCCCACTGCCGGGTAGAAGTGAAAGCCGCAAAAATCCAAGCCTGGGGGTGAGGATACATTGGAGAGAGAGGGCTGGAGAGGGAGCCAAAATGGCAGGACAGCTGATTGCATTAGAGAGCATGTAAGAGTTGGGCTCTACTTGGATTCTTGGCAGGGTGTGGTAGAGTTTCACCTGTAAAGGACCTGCTTGGCTGGTTTGTTGCCTTCTATTGCTGCTGTAGTTCATTAGCCCAATTCCTACACCATATACCTGTAGAAGGAACGAACATAAGAAGATAAGAGGTGCCCTGTCAGATCAGATCAACAGCCCTGATTCTAGCACCTGAGTCTAGCATCCTCTTTCTCTAGTACCCAACCAGATGCCTTTGGGAAACCCAGATGTAGGACAGGAAGGCAATAGCCCTCTTCCACTGTTATTCCCCACTGACCAGTGGCATAACATGGATTGTTGGTGCCTGGGGTAAATGCACACACACTCTCTCCGCCTTCTCCTGTCCCCTTTCCTTCTTCTCTCTCCTCCTTCTCCTTCTCCTCTCTCCTTTCCTTTTGCGTTGGCTCCAGGGTTTTCCTGGCCCCGGAGTGCCCCGGGCAGTTGGCCGGGTGCTCTCGCTCCTGGCTCAGTTTGGGTCACGGGGGGCAGTGGCTCCCCCAGTTGACACGCCGGGAGTCCCCAGTTCCCCTTCGGTAGTGGCAGCGGCAGCCTCAGCCTAGTAGCTTCAGGAGCTGCTCGCTGCCATGGCGCCTGCCAGTTTGCCTCGCCGGAAGTCCCCATATGATGTTTCTTGAGCCGTTGAACCAACCACACAACATTCATTCCCTACTAATAAATATACAACACTTAAAATATAAATCCAGGGACATTAAATGAAATCTGGGGACATTCCGGGGATGGATTTTGTCCCGAGGACTGTCCCCGGGAAGCAGGGATGTGTGGTTACCATATGTTAATGTCTGCATTGTACAGTCATACCTCGAGTTGTGTTTGCTTTATGTTGCATTTTTTTCATGTTATGAATGTGGCAAACCCATAAGTGTTTACTTCTGGGTTCGCCACTTCGCTCCTGCGCCCGCGCAGAAGCGGTGCTCTACTTACGGACTTTTCGGGGTGCAAACGGCATCCCGGAATGGATCGTGTCCATAAGTAGACGTACCACTGTACTTGAACTTTCCTACAACATTAAAGTCCTTTTCAGAAATATGACCCTCATTTCTGTGTTATTTGCTTCCAGGAAGAAAAAAAAACTATTTGAAAACAACACAGAAATGAATGCTGAGATTGCCCTCTGGAAGAGGCTTCTATGTAATAAAAATGTATTAAAAAAAAAAAAAGGAAGAGGCTTCTATGTTGTGTGAAAGCTCAACTATTAACAGTGAAAGCTCAAATTAACAGTTAGGGAAATGGAATAAACTGCCATGTGAATCTCGCCTACATTAATGGGCATCACCACATCTCGTGGAAGTAAATTTCAAAGTTTTAATATGTGCTTCACCTGTGCAAAGGAAGGTTTCCTCTTCTCTGTCTCGAATCTCCCACACTTCAGCTTCATGACATCACCCATTCCAGTTTTATCAGAGATGGAGAAAAAATTTCAGCACATCCAGGTAGACGGCCATTCCTACATCCTAGGACAATGAATTCAATAGTTCAACACTGCCTCTCTTTCCAGCAGTGTTGAGAAATTATTGGTAGATTACACCCTTCAGCTAAATATCCAAACACATTTTTATAACCTAAGCACTGGGAGGGGAGGGAGGTTACTATATTTAATAAGCCTGTGCCTTTATCCCAGGAAAGATCCTGACTTACTTTATCCCAGTTGGAATGAGGTAATCTTGCCTTTAGGCTACAAGCTTGTTAATGAAAAGCAGATGGGGTGGACGGAAATTTAACCACAGAAAGAAATTGCCTTTAAACAAAATAATTTTTTAGGAACAGAGAACCCATTTGTATGTTCAGACAAGCTACTTAGCAAGGCTATAGACATAGAGAGAGAGGCGAACAGAAAAAAAACTTAGGCCTATTTTGATCTGCCTGAGAAAAATCTAGAATCATGCTGGGACTTGCGTCGATACCCTGACAGAAAATGATACAGCTCTGAACTGACCCAGTGCCAGGGGTTGTGGTCCATGATGTGCCAGATAAGCAGTTCTGGAAATTCTCAGTTCATCCATTACTGGTCTACTATGAATCAGCTCATCGCAGCTTTCTCATTTGGTTTCATCCAGAGGGTAGGAGGCTCTCTCTTCCTGGATGTCTTTCACATAGTAGCTCCCAAAATCCAGGAGGCAGGAGATAGCTGAGCTCTTAATGAAACCCACAAGTCTCATCTCTGACTCCTCCACAGTTATAACAGAAACATGTTGTTCCCCAGTCTTCTAAAAATTGTAGCTATGGATGACCATCACCAAAGGAAATGGGAACAGATCCCCTATGCCACCCACCTGTAATTCAAGCACTGACTGAACATGTGAGGATCGCGATTTGCAGCAGGAGTAAACAGAGCTGTGGTATATATTAAAAAGGTAAAGGACCCCTGGATGGTTAAGTTCAGTCAAAGGCGACTATGGGGTTGTGGTGCTCCTTTCACTTCAGGCCGAGGGAGCCAACGTTTATCTGCAGACAGCTTTCTAGGTCATGTGGCCATTTCTGGCACAATGGGACACTGTGATGGAAACCAGAGCACACAGAAACACCATTTACCTTTCCACCACAGCAGTACCTATTTTTCTAGTTGCCCTGGTGTTCTTTTGAACTGCTAGGATGGCAGGAGCTGGGACAGAGCAACAGGAGCTCACCATTTGCGGGGATTCGAACCACCAACCTTCTGATCGGCAAGCCCAAGAGGAATTTAGACCACAGCGCCACCCACATCCCAAATAAACAAGCACACAGTCACTGATAGGTCCACCTGCCATTGTGAGGCTCAAAGCAATGAAGATGATGCCTCCCCAGCTGTTGCCATTGGCTGTGGGTTTCTTGTGATGTCACAAAAGCACTTGGCAACTGAGTGAATATAAAGGCAGACCAAGGGGAAAGCCCTTTTCTGTTTCCAGCAGGACACACCTGGCAATGGATGTGACATTCAGCACTGCCCAGGTTTCTTCCACTTGGGGAAGGCAAAGTGGTGAATGGAAGGAGGCAATCCTCTGGCAGTGGATGCTAGCGAGTGATAATAAGGCAAGTTTGCTTCCTTGAAGACTGCTGGTATCTGTGGTTGGAAGCTGGCGGATGTCTCATGATGGAGTTACAGTAGCTTCTGGCACAATGGGACACTGTGATAGAAGCCAAAGTGCATGGAAACGCCATTTACCTTCCTGCCACAGCAGTACCTAATTATCTACTTGCACTGGTGTGCTTTCGAGCTGCTAGGTAGGCAGAAGCTGGGACAGAGCAACAGGAGCTCACCCCATTGTGCGGATTTGAACTGCCAACCTTCCGATCAGCAAGCCCAAGAGACTCAGTGGTTGACACCACAGCGCCACCCGCTCCCTTACAAATTTGTGGACCAGACTGCCATCTCCAGCCAGACACAGAAAGACATGTTGAAAAGATTGAAGCAGTAGGACTGAGCTGTAGGATTAAGGTAGGAAGCCTATGGCCACCACCAGAGTCCTCTTAAACAGTAGCTATGGGGCTATGACAGCAAGTAGGGGTGGTGGTTCTCCCCTGGTACACCTAGAACTCAAGTATTGTCTTCCTCTCGGTGACTTCTTGCCACTTATGCCATGAAGGTGCTGTTTTGTGCAGACCAACAGCATGGACAGAATAACTCTGGGTGGGGTGAATTTTTAACACTCCACTGTAAGCGTGGACTTTTTGAGCTAATAAATAATAATAATAATAATAATAATAATAATAATAATAATAATTATACTCCACCCATCTGACTGGGTTACACCAGCCACTCTGGACGGCTTCCAAGAAAATACAACTTCACAGTTTCATCCTAAAACATCCTCTCTTCAGTTTGCCCCATGGAGTGCAATCGAAGGGTAAAAAATTTGCAAGATCTCTCACCTCTCAGCTTAAAACAGGAGTGCCCAAACTTTTTTCAAAGAGGGCCAGATTTGATGAAGTGAACATGCATGAGGGCCGACCAAAGGTGTTGAGCTTTTTTTTAGAACCCAGAGACGGAACCGCCTGTGGGGGCCGGACTAAACTGACCAGATTAGGCCCCCAAAGCAGACTTTGAACATGCCTGGCTTAAAATCTCTCCTTCCCAATGCTGCGTTTCAGCAGGAAAGATGGTGCCCATGGCCATATTGACCTGTGGACGCGGGTGGTACTGTGGGTTAAACCACAGAGCCTAGGACTTGCCAATCAGAAGGTCGGCGGTTCGGATCCCCACGACGGGGTGAGCTCCCATTGCTCGGTCGCTGCTCCTGCCAACCTAGCAGTTCAAAAGCACGTAGAAAGTGCAAGTAGATAAATAGGTAAACGACGTTTCTGTGCACTGCTCTGTTTCGCCAGAAGTGGCTTAGTCATGCTGGCTACATGACCTGGAAGCTGTACTCCGGCTCCCTCAGCCAATAAAGCAAGATGAGTGCTGCAACCCCAGAGTCGGCCACGACTGGACCTAATGGTCAGGGGTCCCTTTACCTTTTTACCTGCTCAGTCTACTGTCCAGGTGTTGCAGTTGGGCAACTTCAAGGTCCCTGCTCTCTGTTCTTGTGGTTCTTTAGCTTGAAAGTGAACTTGGATTGAGCAACCTTTCAATATACCATTGTCCTCTGTAAAATAGGACACATGATCATCCTATTTTGAGAGCATCTGAAGAATTCTCAAATCCATTGTGGGAACTTAGTGCGTCACATTCCAACCCCCCCCCCCCAAAAAAAAAATGATATCGGCTTTTTTCCTTTCTTGCGGAGTACAGGTTTCTTACTGGGCAGTTTGAAAGAACAGTAAAAAAGGGTAATTGCCATCAAAGCTGGAAGTTTGTCAAATGGAAATGTCGTAAAAAAACAGGCCAGACTGCAGCAGCCAGGCCTTTAAAAGTGCTCCTGTTGTTTGATGGAGGAAGACAAACAATTGTCCTCCTCCTTTTTGCACAAAGAAAGGTTCCACTGTGTTTCCCTTCCCCATTAAAGGTTTTTCACACCACAGGGCAGGCAGGGGCAGTACTGGTGAAATAAGAGCTCTTTGTGCTCCTCTTCACTTTTATGAATTTGATCCTCTACTGTAAAAGTCTAGAAGAGTTTCCCAGTTGGCTTTCACTAGACTGTGATTTCTGTTTCTTAAAAATGCCTCCACAGAGTGGATTTTATTGTGATCAGTGTATACGGACGTTGTTCCCCTTTATAGGTGATATACAAGAGCAGATCAATATATCTAAAGCAGGGGAAAATTCATTCATGGAAAGCTGCGGGTTGGTGTATTTGGATCATTTCCATAGCTATTTTTGAAGCTAAATAAATAGATTTGGGGCTGGCGTGTAAGTGGGAGTGATATTGTGCTAACACTTCATTAGCAGAGATGCTGTCTCTCTCCAGTGCCTTTTATCTGAGGAATAATCTCACAATAATCTGCTATCAAAGGAAAGGAAATTTCCACAGCCCACTACAGATAACCTTTTTTAAAAAAGAAGATGAAGAAGAGTTGCAGCATTTTTATATTATTATTATTATTATTATTATTATTATTATTATTATTATTATTATTATTATTATTATTATTTTAAGCCCATTTAATTTGTATTATTTTAAGAAAGAAAAACAATGGGTTGGTATCTATGAAAGGGACCTCCTTGATTTTCCAGGGACATCTCCAGTTTAGAGAAGTCATCCCAGTTTCTGATCTGATCCTGGAATTTCCCACTTTTCCTTAGATGTCCCTATTTTCATTGGAGAAATGTTGGAGGGTATGGAGTTATCCAACCCCTGAGCTGCCTGAAGGCAATCCGGTATACAAAAGGGTTTTTTAAAATGTTTTATTACATTTTTATATATGTTGGAAGCTGCCCAGTATGGCTGGGGCAACCCAGTAGTATGCGTGGGGTATAAGTAGTACAATTATCATTATGGAATGGGACGTCCCTATTTTCAACAGAGAAATGTTGGAGGGTTTGATAACCGCTTATGTGCTTTTAGCGATATCTATATTTGTTTTAAATTTTGTGAGCTGCCTTTACTCCCATTTCTGGGGGAAAGGCAGGATATAAATATAAATATAAATATAAATATAAATATAAATATAAATATAAATATAAATATAAATATAAATATAAACATAATAAAATAAAATAAAACACTATTAGAGAAAAGGCAACAATTAAACTTGTGGGTGCATTTACAGTGGTACCTCGGGTTAAGAACTTCATTTGTTCTGGAGGTCCGTTCTTAACCTGAGGTACCACTTTAGCTAATGGGGCCTCCTGCTGCTGCTGCGGCGCTGGAGCATGATTTCTGTTCTCATCCTGAAGCAAAGTTCTTAACCCGAGGTACTATTTCTGGGTTGGCAGAGTCTGTAACCTGAAGTGTCTGTAACCCAAGGTACCACTGTACAATGACCTGGTTTGTGTGTCATGATCAAACATAGTCACATTAATGTTAGCCAAACATAGTTTACCTTGGCTACCAGTTATGGTTTGTTTAAACCCAGTTTGAGTGACATGCCAAGCCCAGGTTTACGGTTTGTTGCTCCTGGTCCAGCCAGAAGCTGGAGGGAGGCAAAGCAAGAACCTTTGAGTAATATGCACCATCACACTGCTTGTTCAAGCATTAACTATAGTTTACGGTGACATGCAAACCATTATAGATGCTAATAGGGAGGAATATCTCAAGTCACTTTGAAAGAATTTACGCTGGAGCCTGAATATTTAATAGCTGAATCCTCCAACTTTTCTTGTCACAGGAAGATAAATCATGGCACCAATTTCTGGCTTTCTAATAAATGCTGTGATGGTCCAAGCTAATCTTGGCTGAACCCTTTGCGACTGGACTTCGGAGATCTGACATTTGAGACCAAGTAGCTCAGAGGAGTAGACTTGGGTTTTTTTTTGTTTGTTTGTTTTAAATGTTTTAAAAGAGATCAAATTATAACATGAGAATTTCTGATGGTCTTTCAGGATGGTGGCCAGCCAAGAATGCTCCAGGGAAAGAAACAAATTGATATTGGCAATGGTAATAATTCACACAAAGACTTCCTTCTAAATCGAGGCTTCCAAAAGAGGCATCTCTGGAAAGAAAGGAGAGGAAAGAGTGAAAACTGGGAAATAGACCTCCTAGCCAGACTGAAGACTTGGATGAGGCCTTCCAAGTAGGAGGCACTCTTGGTGGTGGAGAAGATGGAGAAATGCTACTGGGTGACAGGGAAAAAAAGGGTGAAACTGCTCAACACCTACTTTGCCAGTGTCTTTATCCAAAAGGAAAGCATTGGTAATAACAGTGCTTTCTGTTAGCACCAGACTGCTATTCTGTTATTACCAGTCCAGTCTGGTAATAAAGAATAACAGTCTGGTGCTAACAGAAGCTGGTGGAATCTCCTTCCTCAGGGATTTTAAAGCGTAAGTTGGGTGGTTATCTGTCATGAATGCTTTAGTTAAGATTCTTGCATTGTGGTGGTTTGTACTCGGTGACCCTAAGGTCATCCCTATTATTCTTTTTTAAATAAAAAATAAATTATTTGATTTTACAAGTGAAGAATTATAACAATACCAATTACATATCCATATTTAGAGATTTGCGTGTTCAGACCTTTAAACCTCCCACTTAAATAAATTCAGACAAGACTCAAGTTTTGGTTTTGGTTTTTGGCAGAATTAAGGCCACAACTTTATTGATTACAGAAAGTGACTCCTTGCATAGACTCTGCTTCGACTAGCTCCCTGTAGCATTGCAGGTAGCGCTGACCCAGAACTCTATCATAGGTCTGCCAAGGGTGAACACCTGGATAAGTTGAAAGCTGGGAACAGGCTAACTCCGCCACCCAAATGCCCCCCTGGACTCAGGCACAGGCACAACCCCCTCACAGGGATTGACCAAACCATCGAGTCCCTAGATTCCTTTAATGGAATACCCTTCACATAGGGATGGTGAGACCATTCTCCCATCCCTATCACCTGAACCAGTGCCTATCCGCAACCTTACAAGTTGTGACAATTTGCTACGCAGCAGGCAAAACCCAAATAGCACCAGCCAATCAACCAAGTGGGGAAAATTCCTGCCCTGTCCCTGTCCCAACAACAGATGACACACAATGGCATAGCAAGGTCAAGCGCAAAATGCCCTAAAAGTAGGGAGAGGTGGGCGGGTATTCCAAATGCAAGCGCCGAAAGTGGAAGCTCTGGGTCACGTGCATGGGCATAAATAGGTCCCTTGATCCATTTAGCTTGCGTCCCATTGGCCTGATTAAACCCAGCATCAAGGGACCTACCAATTGGGTGTTGTGGCTATCCAATCTTACCCACCCACAACACAGAGTTTGGTTGCCAGGTCTCACCGCAACATGTGCCCTCTTTAAGGGAGGACCCGATTTCTCTGAATCTCCGGACTTCCCACTCTCCTGTCAATGTTTTCAACTGCATATTATTTCATTATCCATATTTTATATCTCTCCATGTTGTCTGTAGTATTTGTTATATTCCAAGTGTTATTAGAATCCTGCTAATGTTTTCAGCTGCTTACAGTGAAATAAATTATAATCCCCACCCCCTTCTTTCTTGAAGTTTTTGTCTGCTTTTTGTCTTCCAAGAAGCCTACTCTATGATTCCACGACCTGATTTGACTGAAAAATCACTGGGTCTGAGTTGATATTCTTTTTGCTGTGTTGTATTTCTGCAATGGCCCTTGGCCCAGGAAGCCACCACATAATGCTGAAGCTGTCCAGCAATGATGACATATTTGCAAATCAAGCCTTACTTGCGGGTAAGTTTCACTAAATAGTGTCCTATCCAGAGAGACAGGTTTGAACCTTGTAGCTCAGTGCACAAGTTTGGAAGCCCTGTCAATCTGCGAGGCTGTGATGGGAGCAATAAAGATCAAACGTGTGTCATAAAAGGTCCTTCACAAACTATCACATGGGCCATAAATACCATTGAGAGCATGACCAGTGTGAGTTGGGTTTGGGGGACAGAGCTCTTGTTTACTTAACTGCTTTGTTTGGCGGAAAGAACAATAGTTTGGAGGTAGGAAAGAAGTTGTCTCTTGGCTGAATAAACAGCAATTTCTCACCCAGAACGTACTCCAGTGGCAGCTGTGTGGCACACAGAGAATTGATCCTTTGTCTCTTCACGATGAAAATTGTGAAACGGCGATTTTTGAACAGTTTCCTCCCCTTCCCCCTTCTGTTCTCTGGCAAATAAAAAAATAAAATAAATGTCAGATGTGATGCTCTGAAGTGGCAAACGAAGTCAAGGCTCAACGCAGCTCTTTCATATCCATTGAGGAGGACACAAAGAGTGAGGCAAATAAGTTGCCCCAGAGGCTACATTCCTGTTATCAAAGGCGGCTGAATGAAACAGCATGCGGTCCAACCTCAGGAATCCTGAAGCAGCCTTGCCCTAATTCATTTGGAACACAATTGTTCCTTCGTACAATGCAGGGGAAGAAATGTTTAGAGAGGCTCTGTTGGGCACCATGGTATAAGGGCCATGAGATATTTAGAAAAACATACAGAAGGAGAGGGAGGGAGGGAGGGAGGGAGGGAGGGAGGAAGGGAGAGAGAGAGAGAGAGAGAGAGAGAGAGAGAGAGAGAGAGAGAGAAGGAGAGAAGGTTCCTTGTTGGAAGATGGTATCACTTGTAATTATTTGGGAGAGGGGAGGAGGGTTTGGGTAAGGATGGGTAGAGAAAAACTACAGATAATGCAAACCAGTGCTTTTTTCCTGGGAGTATGCAGGGGTACGCATACCCCTAAACATTTTGTGAATCTAAATTGGTCCTCATTGAGGGGCAGTATTTCAATATGAGTAGGAAAATGAGAGTACCCCTAAACTTTTTTTAGGGAAAAAAGCACCGATGCAAACTATCTCAGTTGTCAGACATTTCGTGGATTTGCTGGTGGAAGGAAAATGACTTCTGGAAATACCAGTACCTTTTATGGAATAACTTTGTACTCCCTGAAGTTTCTGGCAAGCAAAGAGTGGTGGTTGTGTTTTGCTGCATAAATCCTGAGACTACCTATTCATTCATCTGCTCCTACTCTGCCTAATCTTTACATTTTACCCCAATTTAAAAGTTTGAAGACAAGATTAACTCAGTCGTGCAAAGCTGGCTTCAGTTTTCTTCAGAGCCTATTAGCAAAAAGTTTTTCAAAGTGTTGTCCCTCAGCCCCATGTTGCCTCTGTAGCATGCAAGTGAGGAAGCAAGGGCCTTCCAGAATGTTCGAAGTGCCTAGGGCTTGCCGATCAGAAGGTCGGAGGTTCGAATCCCCTTGGATTCAGGCCTCATCATGGGACTAAAACTCCCTTGGTTGCACTGGTTGATGATCTCCGGCGGGCTAGGGACAAAGGTGAGAGCTGTTTCCTAGTTCTGCTGGATCTCTCAGCGGCATTTGATACCATCGACCATAACATCCTTCTGGACCGTCTTGAGGGGCTGGGAGCTGGGGGCACTGTCATGCAGTGGTTCCGCTCCTTCCTCCTGGGCCGTGTTCAGAAAGTGGTGGGGGGGGATGAGTGTTCAGACCCCTGGGCTCTCACTTGTGGAGTGCCTCAGGGTTCTGTCCTCTCCCCCATGCTTTTCAACATTTACATGCAGCCACTGGGAGAGATCATCAGGAGGTTTGGGCTGGGTGTTCATCAGTATGCAGATGATACCCAGCTTTACCTCTCTTTTAAATCAGAACCAGTGAAGGCGGTGAAGGTCCTGTGTGAGTGTCTGGAAGCGGTTGGAGGATGGATGGTGGCTAACAGATTGAGGTTGAATCCTGACAAGACAGAAGTACTGTTTTTGGGGGACAGGAGGCGGGCAGGTGTGGAGGATTCCCTGGTCCTGAATGGGGTAACTGTGCCCCTGAAGGACCAAGTGCGCAGCCTGGGAGTCATTTTGGACTCACAGCTGTCCATGGAGGCACAGGTCAAATCTGTATCCAGGGCAGCTGTTTACCAGCTCCATCTGGTACGTAGGCTGAGACCCTATCTGCCTGCAGACTGTCTTGCCAGAGGGGTACATGCTCTGGTTATCTCCCGCTTGGACTATTGCAATGCGCTCTACGTGGGGCTACCTTTGAAGGTGACCTGGAAACTACAACTAATCCAGAATGCAGCAGCTAGACTGGTGACTGGGAGCGGCCGCCGAGACCATATAACACCGGTCTTGAAAGACCTACATTGGCTCCCAGTACGTTTCCGAGCACAATTCAAAGTGTTGGTGCTGACCTTTAAAGCCCTAAATGGCCTCGGTCCAGTATATCTGAAGGAGCGTCTCCTCCCCCATCGTTCCCGGACACTGAGGTCCAGCTCCGAGGGCCTTCTGGCGGTTCCCTCACTGCGAGAGGCCAAGTTACAGGGAACCAGGCAGAGGGCCTTCTCGGTAGTGGCGCCCGCCCTGTGGAACGCCCTCCCATCAGATGTCAAAGCGATAAACATCTACCTGACATTCAGAAGACATCTGAAGGCAGCCCTGTTCAGGGAAGTTTTTAATATGTGACATTTTAGTGTATCTTTCATCTTTGTTGGAAGCCGCCCAGAGTGGCTGGGGAAACCCAGCCAGATGGGCGGGTACAAATAATAAATTATTATTATTATTATTATTATTATTATTATTATTATTACTTGACGGAGTGAGCTCCCGTTGCTCGGTCCTTGCTCCTGCCAACCTAGCAGTTCAAAAGCATTTCAAAGTGCAAGTAGATAAATAGGTACCGCTCCGGCAGGAAGGTAAACGGCGTTTCCGTGTGCCAGAAGTAGCTTAGTCATGCTGGCCACATGACCCAGAAGCTGTCTGTGGACAAAACGCCGGCTCCCTTGGGCAGTAAAGCGAGATGAGTGCCACAACCCCAGAGTCGTTCGCAACTGGACTTAATGGTCAGGGGTCCTTTACCTTTACCTTTTTACCATTGCACAACTGAGAAAAGCCAGGATAACAGGAGACACCTCTGAGGGCAAAGTGTCCCACTTTCAAGCAGAGTTAATAAAAATAATAATTATTATTATTATTTATACCCCGCCCTCCTCAGCCAAGACCAGGCTCAGGGCAGCTAGCACCAGGTATAAAAACAATTGATTAAAATACATCTTAAAAACAAGATTAAAATACAACATTAAAAAGCAGCCTCATTTTAGTAGAAACTCAAATCAAAAACTTTTTGGGGGTGAAAACGTCAAATCATCACCAAGGCCAACTATGCAGACTGGTTCTACGTGGGCCAGTAAAGAGCCAGGGAAGTCCCCAAATAGGAGTTCCATCACAGAAGGAGAAAGGAAAAAGGAAAGAGTTGAGCCCAGCACCTCACATTTCAAATATTTATGTGTATCTGGCAAATCCCAGTTACACAACGAAACAGACATGGGCACTTTGGCATTGCACCACACATCCTTGCTGCAAGCTTGTAAGTGTGGACTACATTTGGCAGGGTTTGGAAATCAGTGCTGGTTCCTCCATAACAACTACCCTGCGAATTAGGTTAGGATAGTGACATTAAGCTTCATGGCTGAGTTGGGATTTGAACCTAAGTCTCTCTAGTCCCATGGTTCCCAATGTGGAGATCACACCCCAAGGGGGGGCAATTTGATTTTTAAAGGGGGCAATTCGAGAATGAGTTATTAACAGTGAATTTTTTTGCATTTCTTATGGTTCTAGGAACCTCATATACTGTATATAAATATATATTGTGACCTACACATTTTAAAAATTAAAATCAGAATGTACATGGCGGTCAGCTGGTGACAATGGAGAGGTTATCTAAATGGAAAAGGATATCTAAACAGAAAATACACTGGGTGCATTTAGGGGGAGTAGTGCTCCAGGAGTGCTCAGTCAAAAGTTGTGGAATTTCCCCCTGAATGCAACTGCTCTGTAGCTGCTCAGTTGGAGCGGTCGCCATTTTTCAGAGATGTGTTTTGGGCCACTACCTGCTCTGAGCACTGGTGATCTGCGGGAATTCAGATACCTTGGGAAATTCATGATTTATCAGTGAGGGAATGTATGACATGTGGCTCCCATGCTTCAGGCTTCCTCTACGTGAATAGGAGTTCACTTTTTGAATATTAATAATTATATGTCGGGGGGGGCACCAGGATTTTAGAGGTGCTTAGGTGGGGCATGGCCAAAAAAAGGTTGTGAATCACTGCTCTAGTCTGAAGTCCAACCAAGTCCAGCACTCTACCCACTACACCACACTGCTTAAATATACATAGCAGAGATGAGGGGGCCGGTCCACCATCATATGAAGATTTAATAGCCTGACAAATGTCCAATGTATGCAGAAATCTTTGGGGAGGGGGAAATCTTTGGGTTCATTTCCACACTTCCAGAATTGTGTTGTTGTTTTTTTGATAAAACACCAATCCCAGAGGTCAGGAACCCTCATTTGAGAGCCTGACCTTAGCTGCATTTGTATGTTTTGAGACCCATTTGCTGCCAGCTTAAAACCTTGACACCACTACGTCCATTTCCAAGTCCGTCTTTAAAGCACCCAATCATGGTGTTTTCAAAAAGAAGTTGTGAAATTTATGCAGGCTCGAAGGAGCTTTTGCATGAGGTTATGAGAGAGCACAATTTCAGGCCAAGGAAACTGAAATATGCACGCCAGAGTACATGCCTTCGTTGCTCTTTATTTATGAAGACTCATTTCTGAGCTGTCCTTTTACTGCGACACTAAATTGTGTATAAATATTGTCATCCTTTTGGACGTGCAAGTAAATTACTCCAGTAGGTTTACACAAATCCAGGACTTGGTTTTGTTACGCACTCATTAAAATGTCACCATGGCGGTTTCAGGGCCCCCTGCTGATGAGCAGAATGTTTGAAATGTCAGCCTGAATAATGGCTTCTTGGTGCCGGACTCGGCGTCTTGGCATCCAGCGAAGCAGAAGGGTTTGATCCGTCTAACACGGTCAAGCGATAATAAGTTGAACAAGTTCATGCCTTCCACTTTAGCGGAACCTTAATCCGCCCCTTCGTTCACCTGAATCAGAGACTCGGATGCTGCCGTTGTGGTGAGGTGATGTACATGAAATGAGAGGACAAGACTAAGCACGTTTCGTTGGACGGCGATAGTCCAGCTTCGGACTTGAAAGTGTCAGACAACCCTCATAACTCAAAATGCAGTGCTCCGAATCTCTGCCGTATTCAGCATTTCCACGTGTCTGTGAGACCTTGCCAAAGAGAACTTTCATTTATCCAGAGTTCCAAGTTATGAGGAAGGCTCACATGCCTCTGGCAGGCCTCTCCATTTCCCCAGTGCATGAACGATGTGGGTCTGGGACCCAGCTAGCACGGTCTCCCTCTCCCCCTTCATATGGCTGCAATTCTGTGGTTTTCAACACTTGAATATGGCTTCCCCCACCCCCTTCGTCTGAATAAGGCAGTGCCGGATTTACTTATAAGCTAAACAAGCTATAGCTTAGGGCCCCACTCTCTTGGAGCCCCCCCAAAAAATATACTTACCGTATTTTTCGCTCTATAAGATGCACCAGACCACAAGACACACCTAGTTTTGGAGGAGGAAAACAAGAAAAAAAATATTCTGAATCTCAGAAGCCAGAACAGCAAGAGGGATTGCAGCCTGCATTCGCTCCATAAGACACACACACATTTCCCCTTACTTTTTAGGAGGGAAAAAGTGTCTTATAGAGCAAAAAATATGGTAATTGTATCTCACTATTAATATACTTCTTAATTGTATTTCAGTTCAACATTTACTTTGATAAAGTACATACTATTAGGTCCATAAATTACCATATAGCATATATTCAACACACAAAAAACCAATGACAATTTGTTATTGACAAAGGACAGCGGGACATTTAAAGGGCCCCATTACCTTCAGTAGCTTAGGGCCTCATCAAACCTAAATCCAGCCCTGGAATGAGGAGATGCAGGACTAACCATCAAAATAGATTGTTTGGTAACCCTTAAGTAGGGATGGGCAAATTTGTAAATTTCACTTTTCTCCCAGTTTCTCATTTTTGAAGTCTTCAGTTCAGTTCTTCACATTTCCATATCAGTTTGCAATTTTTTAAAAAATTCAGAAAAATTCACCAGCATTTTAGTGTGATTTTCTCCTAAAATATACATTTTTTTAAAAAAAATTCCCATAGCATAATCCAATGTTTCTATTTTTTCTGATATTATATGCACTTTTATGTACACTTTGTCCTAATATATACATCTCGGATGGAGATGACATTGCAAAATTTGGAGAAGTGTGAATTTCAAAGGATAGCTATGCTTTTGTTTGTTTATTTTGGACAGAACAAATTAGTTAGGTTTGCCTTTAAGTGAAAACGGAATCAAATTTCTTATCTACCCCTAGACTGTGAAGAGGAACTTACACAATGGACAAGATAAAAGAGCATATTTTGTTGGCACTGCAGATGTTCTCTAGAAGACCATTTGTCAGTTCCACATGGTGATATTGAGACTTAATGGACTTCCATCATATTGCTCAAAGTGCTTTCTTGGCACAAACTCTATTTTAACTTCTTTTCATTCATCTTTGTGAGCATCCTTCCTTCTTCAAGTTGCCAAATTCCTCTTCCGAGAGCTTGGCTTTTTAAGGCTGTTCCTCCTCCATTACGCTGTTGTGCTGCCATGATTTGTGACAGCCTCGCAATGGCTGGGATCGAAGGAATGACGTATCATTAATCTGCCAAAAGGTGCTCTATGATGCAGAACAATCCTTCAACAACTAGATTTGCCTCATTTCCCCAGAAAGCCCAATGTTCTCTTTAGCTGTCCTTTGCCTTCCATAGCTCCCAATTTAAATCAATTAATTTTCATTGGTTTTCTCCGTTGTGCCCTGCTTAGAACCTTCAGAGATTAAGCTTCTTAGTTCTGCTTCATGAATTAAAAACTTTCCGCAACATGTCAAGAGAGTTTCGGGCTGGAATATCCCATGGCCATCCCTGGGACGCACTTCTTTTTGCACTATACAGTGGTACCTCGGGTTCCAGACGCCTCAAGTTACACACGCTTCAGGTTATAGACTCCGCTAACCCAGAAATAGTACCTTGGGTTAAGAACTTTGCTTCAGGATGAGAACAGAAATCGTGCGGTGGTGGCCATACTTGAGGGCAGATACCAAAAGATTCCAACTGAGAAACGACTCTGCCCCTGTGGAGATGGTAATCTGGAAACAGTGGCTTATGTTCTCCTGTTCTGTCCCCTTTATAAAGATCTGAGGAATGAGATCATCACCCCACGCTTACTTACCACCCCATGCCGCCCATCTGTGGCCACATTGTTATTTCTTTTATCAGATCAAAATGATCAGACAACAGCAAAGGTTGCTAGGTTTATCAAGGGTGCAATGAGATTAAGGGCCACCATCTGAACGATAATCTTTTGAATGCCCTTTTTACCCATTGTTGTCTTTTTAATTGTATATATTGCTTGTTTTAGGTTGCTATGGCCGTTGGCTAATGCAAATAAAGTTTATCTATCTCGGGTTACAAACACTTTGGGTTACAGACTCCGCTCACCTGGAAGCAGTACCTCGGGTTAATAACTTTACCTCAGGATGAGAACAGAAATTGCACGGCGGCGGCAGCGGGAGGCCCCATTAGCTAAAGTGGTGCTTCAGGTTAAGAACAGTTTCTGGTTAAGAACGGACCTCTGGAATGAAGCAAGTACTTAACCTGAGGTACCACTGTAGTACAGACTCCACAGAGGGTGCTTGACCACTTCCTGCAAGACTTCTCCATTACTGCTCCCAATAATGAGCACCTTCTGTGGGCCATGTGACCCGGAAGTGTCCCCGGACAGCGCTGGCCCCCAGCCTCTTAAGTGAGATGGGCACACAACCCTAGAGTCGGACACGACTGGCCCATACGGGCAGGGGTACCTTTACCTTTTTCTGTGGGTTTGGGTGACCGCACAAGGGAAGGTTAGCAATCATTTCCTGGTATGAAAACTCATCGCTCTGTGCACTGGATGACGCCATCAAGGACCAAGACATTCCTGTATGTTTTGCTCCTGAAGACCATGAACTTCTGGACGGGTGACAACTATTGACACAGGACCTCCTAGGCTTGTGAGAGGGCCTGCTCAGATAAGAGGGCTGCACGTCTCAGAGAACAAGTCCTCCAGGATGGCTGCTTGGGGCTGCTGCCTCTTCTGCCCTCCCCTGCAGCTGCTACCCTTCCTTCTCCTCCTCCTGCTCCCAGGCCAAGCTCCATGGCTGGCCGAACTGGGCAAGGTGAAAAAGCTGCCCCTCTGCCTTGCCTCCATGCTGCAAATGCAGGCCACCTATGCTTGGGATGAAGCAGTCCAAAAATATCTGAAATAATAAATGAATGCCAGAAAGGCCTTCTGGGGTGTCATGCACAATGGGAAGAGATTACCCTCTTTTCCCAAGACCAGGAGCCACACACTCCTGACAGTCAGCCCTCCAGATGTGTTGGGACTACAACTCCCATCATCCCTAGCTAACAGGACCAGTGGTCAGGGATGATGGGAATTGTAGTCCCAAAACATCTGGAGGGCCGAGTTTGGGGATGCCTGAGTTAATTGCATCGTGGCAGGGCAAGTCTCACCTTGTGACACAGATGCATTTTCAACATGTCAGGACTTTAACTCCATCTCCATCACTGTTATCTCAAGACTAGGGGACCAAATCGGACAGCTTTGCTTTCTGAACTAAGCAGCTGATCCTATCCCAAAAAAATCTTCAGCACCTGAACAAACAGCATTGTTGAACATGTAAACTAAAATTTTGGAAAATATTGTCTTTCTAGTGTCAGATTCTTTTGTGAAGAAGGGAGGGCGGGCAGGAAGAGAATGCATTAGTTCTTGATTAAATTTTCACCCTCTTTAACAATTATTCCGAAGGAGTGACAAGCATTTCTTCCCCCAAAAAACCCTCCTTACATCATTCTTTTGATAACCCACAGAAATTTCCGTAGGTGTTTTCCTTTGTGAAATATAAGCCTTTATTGGATGGCTGAGACCGTTTTTGGTCTCATACTAACAACGTCTCCAGCTGAGGGCAGGAAATCCAAATTGCTTCTCAAATTAAACCACAGGAAAACCCCTGACCTTTACTTATCTCAAGAAAAGTTAATAGCAAACAGATGCATTGCCTGGGCTAAGCTACTTAGATTGCATATTGACCCAATATTCGTTCATCTCTTCGCCCGCTGGGTTCAAAATACATAATTCAATTCACGATCATTCCTTGGTATTAGCTTTTGAGCAATCCAGTAATTTCTTATTTCTATTTAAAAAAAAAAAAAAAAAATATTTATTAAGGTTTTGAAAGGTTACAAAATTGAAGAAAAAGAAAAGAAAAAAAGAGCAAAAAAACAGAGAAATAAAAACAATTAAGAAAAAAACACACAAACCAATCCTTCCATAACTTATCTTTCATTTGCTTGTTTCCTTGACCTCCTCACACCTCCCTTTTTTGTATTCTAGTTCAATTAGCTATTTCAGCAAATCCTTTCCATCTTTGTTTTTATCCTAATAATTTATCTTAATATAATGTAACTTTACATTCTCACCAATTAACAATCTATTTTTACTTAATCTTTTATAACATTTCTGCTAAAACCACGTAACTTCATTCCAACATCCTTCTAACATTCCTTAATTTTACAATGTTTCTGTAAATAAACTTTAAATTTCTTCCAATCTTCTTCCACCGACTCTTCTCCCTGGTCTCGGATTCTGCCAGTCATTTCCGCCAGTTCCATGTAGTCCATCACCTTCATCTGCCATTCTTCCCGGGTGGGTAGGTCTTGTGTCTTCCAGTACTTTGCAATAAGTATTCTTGCTGCTGCTGTTGTTGCATACATAAAAAAAGTTCTATCCTTCTTTGACACTGATTGGCCGACCATGCCCAGGAGAAAGGCCTCTGGTTTCTTCAGAAAGGTATATTTAAATACCCTTTTCATTTCATTATAGATCATCTCCCAGAAAGTCTTAATCCTTGGGCATGTCCACCAAAGGTGAAAGAATGTACCTTCAGTCTCTTTACATTTCCAGGATTTATTATCAGGCAAGTGATATATTTTTGCGAGCTTGACTGGTGTCATGTACCACCTGTAAATCATTTTCATTATATTCTCTCTTAGGGCATTACATGGCATGAACTTCATACCTGTGGTCCATAACCGTTCCCAGTCAGCCATCATAATATTATGTCCAACATCTTGTGCCCATTTAATCATAGCAGATTTCACCGTTTCATCCTGAGTATTCCATTTCAACAGCAAGTTATACATTCTTGACAAGTTCTTAGTTTGGGGATCTAACAGTTCTGTTTCCAATTTTGATTTTTCCACCTGGAAGCCAATTTTCTTGTCCAAATTGTAAGCCTCCATTATTTGATAATAATGAAGCCAGTCTCGCACTTTGTTTTTTAGTTTTTCAAAACTGTGCAGTTTTAATCTATCTCCCTCTTGCTCCAAAATTTCCCAATATTTCGGCCATTTGGCCTCCATATTGAGCTTTTTCTGAGCCTTCGCTTCCATCGGTGACAACCACCTTGGGGTTTTATTTTCGAGTAAGTCCTTATATCTTGTTCAGATATCTTGTTCAGTTTTAAACGCTTTATGCGCTTTGACCTTATCATACCACAAATATGCATGCCACCCAAATACATTGTTGAAGTCCAGAATGTCTATGTTTTCAAGAAGCAGCCATTCTCTCAGCCAGCAAAATGCGGCTGATTCATAATAAAGTTTAAGGTCTGGCAGGGCAAATCCACCTCTTTCTTTAGCATCAGCAGTAATTTCTTATTTCTAACCAATGCGCATCTGCTACCATTTACTTTGAATTCACCCCATTTGCTAATAGGGTGTTACAGATTTTGGGCATCAAGCAGCCTCCTAATCTAGTGATTTCGGAATCAAGAGACCATAGAGAAGTGATAAAGTGCCTGCTTTGTATGTAGAAGGTCCCTGACTCAAACCACAGCATTTCTAGGTAGGGCTTGGAGACACCCCATCTGAAATCCTGGAGAGCTGCTGCCATTCATTCTATCTAGCCCAGTACTATCTACACTAGATGGATCATAGGAAATGATATACAATGAATTGAAAAGGATGTTCAAAATAACATGTGGGGGGGAAACAACCCAGAAGCTTTTCTTCTGGGAATTATAGGGACAGAACTACTTGTATAGAAACTTATTCATGTATGTGACTACAGCAGCAAGAATGTTACTTGCCCCAAAGTGGAAAGAAGCAGAAGTCCCAGCAAAGGAAAAATGGATACAAAAACCTACGGAATATGCAGAAATGGCGAAACGTACCAGAAAAATAAGAAACTTTTTATAAAAGAATGGAAATGGTTTATTGAATATTTACAGACAAATTGCAAACAGATAAGAACATTGCCAGGATTATTGTAATAACCTGCAGTTTGATAAGAGTATATATTTAAAGTAGATGAAAAAATGAGCAAATTAAGTTAATTTGGATATGCAGAAGATATTAAAAATAAATTTAAGGAACTACAGAAAGAGGGGGAAGGAAGTCAAACTTTGAAATGTTAAACTGATTGTGAAGCTAATGAAATGTATCAAGTCCAGTGCTCTAACCACTGCACTGCATTGGACACACATTGTTACTTGCAACATAGATAGAAAGCCCTCCTGGCTTCTGGATCTGCAGGCAACACAATGAGGCATATGAAGTATTTCTGTTTATCAGGTGCTCAGTGCTGTGGTTCCAGGAAGGCAGGGACAGGTAGAGCAATACAGGTGAATACAGACAGGTAGGTGGAAAGGAGGCTGTAAAAGCAAGATAGGCACTGAATTTCAACTACCGTATTTTTTGCTCTATAAGACTCACTTTTTCCCTCCTAAAAAGTAAGGGGAAATGTGTGTGCGTCTTATGGAGTGAATGCAGGCTGCGCAGCTATCCCAGAAGCCAGAACAGTGAGCGATTGCTGCTTTCACTGCGCAGCGATCCCTCTTGCTGTTCTGGCTTCTGAGATTCAGAATATTTTTTTTCTTGTTTTCCTCCTCCAAAAACTAGGGGTGTCTTGTGGTCTGGTGCGTCTTATAGAGCGAAAAATACGGTAAATAAAAACTCTAGATGATCTGTTTCTTCACTTCTAGGTTGCCTATTTACACAGAGCATTCATTCTGATTTATTTACACAAGGAGGTTACAAGCTATCCATTCACTAAGCATTCGTTCCCACTGCATTTTCCCATTCCTTTCTTTACTGCAAAAAATAAGCAAGGGATTTGTTTGTTGTGCAAGAGCACAAAATCCACTTCAATTGTGCAACCTTGATTTGCCCGTCCACCATTGAATCCTGCCTGCAAAACAGCAATATATAGATTCGGGGAGCATTGGGAGTGAGTGTAAGGTAAAAGGTAAAGGTAAAGGACCTCTGGACGGTTAAGTTCAGTCAAAGGCGACTCTGGGGTTGTGGCACTCATCTCGCTTTCAGGCCAAGGGAGCCGGCATTTGTCCACAGGCAGTTTTCCTGGTGATGTGGCCAGCAGGACTAAACCACTTCTGGTGCAATGGGACACCATGATGAAAACCAGAGCGCACAGAAACGCTGTTTACCTTCCCGCCACAGCGGTACCTATTTATCTACTTGCACTGGTATGCTTTCAAACTGCTAGGTTGGGAGGATCTGGGACAGAGCAACGGGAGCTCACCCCATCATGGGAATTCGAACCGCCAACCTTCTGATCGGCAAGCCCTAGGCTCTGTGGCTTAGACCACAGCGCCACTTACATGATTAAAGTGCATTTGTAGCAGATACAAAATGGACAGTCTGACCTGCTCCTGCTTCATGGATTGTTCTCCACTATATCCACAACATAAACTTTTCACTAGCATCCTTAACAGCAGGAGGGTAGGCAGGTCTCGTGGCAGCTACTGCTTCCCTCTGGAATGATTCTACGTAATGATACACCATTTGCAATGGGATGCTAGCCATGGTCAGGAGATGGCCCCAATGAAAATGAAAATCTCTGATGAGGCCCTAAGCTACTGAAGGTAATGGGGCCCTTCATATGTCCAGCTGTCCTTTGTCAACAACAAATTGTCGCTGTTTTTGGTGTTGAATATATGCTATATGGTAATTTATAGACCTAATAGGTATTAGAGCCAGTGTGGTGTAGTAGTTAAGAGCGGTAGACTCGTAATCTGGGGAACCGGGTTCGCGTCTCCGCTCCTCCACATGCAGCTGCTGGGTGACCTTGGGCCAGTCACACTTCTTTTGAAGTCTCTCAGCCCCACTCACCTCACAAAGTGTTTGTTTGTGGGGGAGGAAGGGAAAGGAGAATGTTAGCCGCTTTGAGACTCCGTAGGGTAGTGATAAAGCGGGATATCAAATCCAAACTCTTCTTCTTGATCATCTAAAGCCATTTGCCCATGTTGCCATGCAACCAGTCCATGCAGAATGTAGGCATCCTATATATATAGAAATGAGCAAACCGGTGATATTTTAGGGAGCAGGCTAGCAGGTGTGGCCCATTACTTACATCATAGGAGCCTACACAACACAAAACACTGTTTTATTTTTATTTTATTTGTTTTTATTGTATATTTTGGAAGTGTACATCCAGGTTTTTTTCCTTTAATTTTTTCTGGGGGGCCCAAGAGAGTGGGGCCCTAAGCTATAGCTTGTTTAGCTTATACGTAAATCCGGCACTGCTTAGAATGCATTGGCCACAGCCCAGTAGTGAAGGAAGGGGGGCCAGGATGCATTGGGCGGCGGAGGCCCTGCAGGGCACTGGAGAGCAGTGGAGCAACTGTACACCCCTCAAAACGCCAACTAAGGAAGTTTTGCCGACGTCTCCCAAAAAAGCTCAACAACTTTGGCTGATCCCTTTAAAAAAGCTCCACTGCCCACAGCCTTTGCTCTTTGGACTTCTTGTCTTGCAAGGCTGGGTCCAGAAATGTCTCCCTGTTTGCTCAAAGGGTCAGCATGAGCTCCCCTTTCTTGGCAGACGCTGGTGCCAGAGTGAGTCACACATGGGTGCCTTATTTCCATGCCTCCTCGTTTGTGCTTTCTCAGCAGCTTCGTTTATTTCTTTGGGACGGACACTTTCTGGCTTTCAACTGCAGAAGCTGGGGGTGGGGGAGAACCCACCACCACACCGTTGCAAAGTTTGGACCGTTTCCCAGAATGTCGTCGTTAGCCGTATTCGCCTGCAATATGTTCTCAATCTAACACACACACACACCCTCTTGTGATTTAAACCTAATTTGGTCCTTGCACATTTCCCACATACACATTTCAGGGAAGATGACAGATTGTGTACACTTACCTATGCAACATGCAATGCAGTTGGGAGCTGGCCAGTATGCCATATTTTAACACTAAGAAGCCTATATATTACACAGTGGTGGCAAGTGGGGCACTCAAAGGTGTTGCAATGCATCAGTGAGCTGTAAAAATAGAAACCCCCACAATGTCTGGTTTTGCTGGCAAAAGCCTTTATAATCTCGTGCTGGAAATCATTCCAGCTTTACATCAGTTGATCCACCCACAGGATCTGTGCCCTTGACTGCTCAGGGTTCACTGCAGTCAACTACATTTTTGGAAAGAAAACTTTGGTTTGCGTTTGAGCACTGGCTATTTGTTGATTGTGGTTGAATAAATAAAACAGATTCTCATGAACCGAGGACGGATTTTTCCAACCTGCAGAGACAGTTCAAAGAATTCAAACTGCTTCTGTTGTAATAAAAAAAAATTAAGGTCTTATATATATAATAAATGCTTATAAATGTACCAACCAAGCACATACATAGATATGTGGACCACATGTCTGAAGCAGCACAGGAAGACCGTCCTGAAACCATTTTGACTCCCAAACTGACCAAATGTTTTCTCTGCAAGGAGGGAGGGGGTGAGGGAACCTTCCCATTGTCTCAGGAATTGGGTAATCACCATCTCAAAGGAATGGGCAAACTACCAGGAAAGGCAATCAGATAAGGCATTATCAGACAACCGGGCAGACAGGAAAAACAACAACATTCAAATTTCTCGTTATAGACTGCCTTTTCTGTGATGTAGGCATGATATTTGTGGGGGGCGGCATTGGGTTACTCTGGACTCTTCCATTGGTTGAAACTAGTTTGTTTTATCTTGGGTGCCCTGCTTGGCATAGTTCATAGCTTCTCTGAGTTATTCAAGCCCCTTTGCTTTTGAATTATGGTGCTGGAAGAGACTCTTGAGAGTCCCGTGGACTGCAAGAATATCAAACCTATCCATTCTGAAGGAAATCAGCCCTGAGTGCTCACTGGAAGGACAGATCGTGAAGCTGAGGCTCCAATACTTTGGCCACCTCATGAGAAGAGAAGACTCCCTGGAAAAAGCCCTGATGTTGGGAAAGATTGAGGGCACAAGGAGAAGGGGACGACAGAGGACAATATGGTTGGACAGTGTTTTCAAAGCTACCAGCATGAGTTTGACCAAACTGCGGGAGGCAGTGGAGGACAGAGGTGCCTGCCGTACTCTGGTTCATGGGGTCACGAAGAGTCGGACACGACTAAACGACTAAACAACAAAAGTTTGTTTTTAAGATCCTCAAGTTGTTCTACTTAATAAGTATAACCTATTTATCCACATTTGGTTGTCTGGGCTCTTCCTGGTGTGCTGTCAGTGTGATCAGCCTAAAGAATGGGTAGCCATTGTGGTTCAGCCCAGATATTGCTGGACTGAAACACCTATCAGCCCTGATCATTGGCCATGTTGGCCAGGGCTGAAGGGAACTGTAGTCCAATGTTTGGAGGGCACCACTTTGATGGTCCCTGGATTAATAATAATTTAAGAATAATTTATTGTTTATACCCCACCCATCTGGCTGGATTTCCCCAGCCACTCTGGGCGGCTCCCAACAGAATATTAAAAACATGATAAAACATCAAACATTAAAAATTTCCCTAAACAAGGCTGCCTTCAGATGTCTTCTAAAAGTCAGATAATTGCTTATTTCCTTGACATCTGATGAGAGGGCGTTCCACAGGGCGGGCGCCACTACCAAGAAGGCCCTCTAGCAAACTTACTCAAGGCCTTCAGTATGTTTTATGTTGTGACCTTATGGTGATTTGCCACAGATCTTTTTGTTCCCATCCCAATCCAACACTCTGTCTAGTTAGTACAACACTGCACTGTCCATCTTTGGCTGGTTTGGCAGGTTTGTATTTCAGTTTGGGAGGAAGAAATTACAGAGTATTTTGCTAAGAACTCTTTCTTCCTCTTCCATTCTCCATTCTCCTTGTCTTTCAAACAGATACCAAAAAAAACATTCTTCCTGTCCTTGACTTAAAATGCACGGGTTTTTTTTCCCCATTTTAAAAATAAATCTATGTCTCTTTGCCTCTGGGGAATCTTAATAATATTTCCCATATACCAGTAAGCTATGAGTTTATACCCGTAACACACAAACAATTCTCCTTTCTAGGAGTTATAAATAGGCTAAACATATTGAGCTGGATCTAGACATAGCCTCCAATTCCAAACACCCTGAAGCACAGTGGGACTTATTTTCAAGTAAACATACATGAGATTGTGCTGATAGTTATGGCTTGCTTAAGTGCCAGTCATTTTTAAGGGGTCCTCTCTAAACATGACAGGCTAACTCTGGATCCAAACCATTATTTTGCTCCAACCACTGTTCTAGCATAATGTGTCAGAAAATTGGATCAAGTCAAACAAACCCAGTCATTCCACTTTAAATTACAGCCTTTCACCCTTCATCTTTGATGGGCAGCAACTGTACTTTGCATGAATACAGACTCCATAGGAAGCAATTATGAGCCAAGAGTATGTTTTATTTTGAAATTGCATCAATTGCCAGATTCTTTTAAAAAAGGTCATCTTATTTAATAAAAGCACTTCTGTGGCTCTGCGGGATAAACTAGAGAGAAAAGGGAGGAGATAGCAAAGAAGAGGGGAATATATATATATATATATCCTGAGCATATTCAGAGAGACAACATAAGGATGGAAAGAAGTAATATATGTTTAGTCCCTTCATGAAATTATCATGCATGCAGAAGGTGGTTAACTGTAAGCATCACACTGTAAGCATCAAAGAGACTAATAACGAAAAGAATGAAAAGTCTCTTTGACTAATATATATATATGCTAAGTTACATAGCTAATTACTTGCATAACTCTCATCCAGGATAGCCATATGCTTACCACTGCTGCCTTCAGACATGTTATTTGGTAGCTACACAAAATAGGTTGGCTAGCTATCTTTTCATGCTGTTTAAAGATGTTGCTAGCTTTGATATATTTTTTTTTCTGGCATGTGTGTTACATTATTTGTTTGGTTTGCGCCTCACATAAACGCTCATGGGGCCTGAACTGTCGGTGACTGACCAGGAGTGAGACCTTAGAGGCCATAGCGGACAGCTCAATGAAGATGTCAACACAGTATGTGCTGGCTGTGAAAAAGGCAAATTCAATGCTAGGGATCATTAGGAAAGCAGCTGAAAACAAAAGCGCTGATATCATACCACCGTTATACAAATCTATGGCGCAACTGCATTTGGAAACAACTTTTCGACACTGCCATTGTTCTGGACCTGAGCAAGAGGCGGGGGAACAAACAAATTGCAATGGTGGAAAGAGGAGCAGATCCAGGGGGCCCTTTGGGGTGCTATGGGCTCTCAGCAGATGCCCAGCAAACCCTTGGCAGTAGCACATCATCAGAAAGTACCCGACCCTTCACAAATAAAGCTATTCTTAGGTAAAGGACCCCTGGAAAGTTAAGTCCAGTCAAAGGCGACTATGGGGTTGGCATTTGTCTGCAGGCAGCTTTCTGGGTCATGTGGCCAGCAGGACTAAACTGCTTCTTGTGCAATGGAACACTGTGACAGAGACCAGAGCACACAGAAATGTCGTTTACAACAGAACACCACAACGGAAACCAGAGTGCACAGAAACACTATTTACCTTCCTGCCACAGCGGTACCTATTTATCTACTTGCACTGGCGTGCTTTCAAACTGCTAGGTTGGCAGCAGCTGGGAACAGAGTAAAGGGAGCTCACCCTGTCACGGGGATTCAAATTGCCAACTTTCTGATTGGCAAGCCCAAGAGGCTCAGTGGTTTAGACCACAGCTCCACCCATGTCCCGAATAAACAAGCACACAGTGACAGATAGGTCCACCCGCCATTGTGAGGCTCAAAGCAATGAAGATGATGCCTCCCCAGCTGTTGCCATTGGCTGTGGGTTTCTTGTGATGTCACAAAGCCCGTGGCAACTGAGTGGATATAAAGGCAAACCATGGGGAAAGCCCTTTTTTATTTCCAGCAGGACACACCTGGCAATGGATGTGACATTCAGCACTGCCCAGTTTTCTTCCACTTGGAGGAGGCAAAGTGATGAATGGAAGGAGGCAATCCTCTGGCAGTGGGATGCTAGGGAGCGATAATAAAGCAAGTTTGCTTGCTTGAAGGCTGCTGATATCTGTGGTTGGAAGCTGGTGGACATCTCATGATGGATCTAACAGTAGTTTCTGGTGCAACGGAACACCGTGAGGGAAAGCAGAGCACACGAAAACGCTGTTCACCTTCCCGCCACAGCAGTATCTATTTATCTACTTGCACTGGTTGCTTTCAAACTGCTAGATAGGCAGGAGCTGGGACAGAGCAATGGGAGCTCACCCCATTGTGTGGATTCAAACTGCCAACTTTCCGATCCCAAAGCCCAAGAGACTCAGTGGTTTACACCACAGTGCCTTAGAGAGTTATAGAGTCATAGAATTGTAGTGCAGGGTCTAAATAATAACTTGTTATTATTATAGAGTTGGAAGGGGGTCAAGTGTCATCTAGTCCAACCCCCTGCAATGCAGGAATTCTGCCCACAGCCATCTCTGGGTGGGCTCGAACCACCAACCTTCTGACCCATTGCGCCACAGGAGGGCTCCGGTTCTGTATGGTTGCTGTGAATTTTCTCAGAAAGTGATACCTTTGTGTCAGCTAAGTCACTATGTCATGGTTATCAATAGCAACTGCTTTCAGGGTATGTGTCCAGGGCAGCTGTTTACCAGCTCCATCTGGTACACAGACCTGGACCCTACCTGCCCGCAGACTGTCTCGCCAGAGTGGTGCATGCTCTAGTTATCTCCCGCTTGGACTACTGCAATGCACTCTACATGGGACTACAGTGGTGCCTCGCAAGACGAAAAGAATCAGTTCCGCGATTCTCTTTGTCTAGCGGTTTTTTCGTCTTGCGAAGCAAGCCCATTGACAGCTTAGCGGATTAGCGCTATTAGCGGCTTAGCGGCTTTTAGCGGCTTAGCGGATCAGCTGATAAGCGGCTTAGCGGCTTAGAAAAAGGGGGGGAGGGGAAAAAAGTCGGAAAAACTCGCAAGACATTTCGTCTTGCAAAGCAAGCCCATAGGGAAATTCGTTTTGCGAAGCGCCTCCAAAACGGAAAACCCTTTCGTCTAGCGGGTTTTCCGTCTTGCGAGGCGTTCGTCTTGCGGGGCACCACTGTACCTTTGAAGGTGACCCAGAAACTACAACTAATCCAGAATGCGGCGGCTAGACTGGTGACTGGGGGCGGCCGCCGAGACCATATAACACCGATCTTGAAAGACCTACTTAGGCTCCCAGTACGTTTCTGAGCACAATTCAAAGTGTTGGTGCTAACCTTTAAAGCCCTAAATGGCCTCGGTCCAGTATACCTGCTAATTTGCGTCCCCCCGTTGTAATTCAAGCCTTCTGTTTCCAATTGCAGTGTTCTGAACTGATATTTGGAGCTTATATTTGGTGCTTTGTTTTTGCTATTTATTTTGCATTTTTTCTTTTGAGGCTTTTTCAGTTAATTTCTTTTTGTGATTGTGTGGATCCCAGTTCAGCTACTGATTGATTGATTGATTGATTGATTGACTGCGAAAATGGATAAAAGCCCCCCATCCAAACAATGACTATAATCAGTATAGGTTAGAAAAGAAAAATAATTTTAATTTTTATCATCTACAATACTGTTTTATTTATTTTATAGTACAGCATACTGATTATTGCTTTAATTTTATGGATCGATGGTCTTGTTAGATAGTAAATTTCATGTTAAATTGCTGTTTTAGGGGTCGTTTTTAAAAGTCTGGAAGTAATTAATTAGTTTTGCATTACTTTCTATGGGAAAGCATGCCTTAGTTTTGGAATGCTTGGTTTTGGAATAAACTTCCCGAACGGATTAAGTTTGATTACCAAGGTACCACTGTATTCTCAGCCTTCATCCTTCTTAAGCTAAATTGAATGCTCTCCCTGACGCCTATGAAAATATCACTAATAATTATAAAACAGAATATTTGGTCATGAGAGCAGAAGTACTAATAGTTAGCCAGTGCTGCAATTTGAAAGACACTGGAGACTTGTGTTGTCTTTTGTGTTACATGCCACAGTAAATGCTGAATTTAAGAATGACATTGCCCTCTTGTGGTTAAACATTGAAGTGGGAATTTGAAAGCACTATATAATATTGCAACGGGCCTTTTCACTCAGAGCTGAGGAGTGGCCAGTCACATATCAACTCTGCCTCATAAAGACATCCAAAAACTTCCCTGAAAACTTTTGGTCTGTGCATCTCTAAAAAATATGTGGCACCTTGGCATCTTCTAGGATCGGCCTTCCTGATTTGTTTACAGTGAGTTCAGATAGCAAATAACTATAATTCCTCTGAGGTTTGGCAAACCGAAACCTTCCTAAAAGGAAACACATTTTCACTTATGAGAGGAGATCCAACAGAAAAACGAGAAGGATATTGGAAGAACTGGGGAGAGAAAAGTTTCTGTTTGACTTTCCAAGACTGATATGAAAATTATTTTTATTATTTTTAAGCAAGGACACAAACCAACTTACCGTCTCACACAACCAGAAATGTTGTATCTGAAGAAGTGTGCATGCACACGAAAGCTCATACCAAGAACTGACTTAGTTGGTCTTTAAGGTGCTACTGGAAGGATTTTTTTTTGTTTTAACCAGAAATGGTTAGCACCAAATAGATCCTCCCACCCAAATGGTCTGTGGTGTATTTTGAAAGCTATTTAACCGAAAACAACACTGGGCAAGGTACAGCAGAACCAAACTGAACACATAGCTATGGTTTCGTGGAACACAAGGAAAAATCTGGAACGAAGCTCCCCAAAGAATATCGCTTAAAGTGCAAAACATGCTTGCTAACTCGCAGACACAGAAGCAGAATATTTGGATTCTGAGCAGTAGAATGGCAGTTTTGACAGAGTATTTTATTTTTTAAAAAAATAATATTTATTAAGATTTTGGAAATTACAAAAGGAAATAAAAATTGAACATACAAAGACAGAAACAAAAACAAAAACACTACATAAAACATTAAATTAACAAAACAAAACAAAAACAATTAAAAACACTTCCAATATCTTCAAATCTTAACTTTCATACACTTGTTTCATTGACTTCCTCAACGCCTCCCTTTTTGTATTCCACTTCAATTAACTATTTCAGCAAGTCCTTTCCATCTTCATCTATTTTCTATCTTAAAGTTAATTTTAACATATTGTAACCTGGTAAAGGAACTGGATCAGGATTGCAATACCTCAAGGACCACCTCTTTCCATATGAACCTACCCAGACCCCGAGATCATCTTCTGAGGCCCTCCTTCAAGTGCTTCCTTCTTGAGAGGTCTGGAGGGTAGCAACACGAGAACGGGGCCTTCTCTGCAGTGGCTCCCCATCTGTGGAATGTTTTCCCCAGGGAAGTTCGCTTGGCACCTTCATTATACACCTTTAGGCACCAGGCAAAAACATTCCTTTTTAACCAGGCCTTTGGCTGATTTGATTGACATCCTGTCAGGGGTTCAGGAGCAGAGACACAGGAGATGGAGCAAATGGAGAGTGAGGAGGAATCCGAGGGGGGTGTAGGCAGTGACAGTGGTCAGAGAGATTCCACGAGTCTCTCCAGCGAATCGGAAGATTCACAGAAAGGAGCGCCGATGGCCAGGGCAAGGGGGGTGCCAAGGGGGAAACCCCAGAAGGAAGGGGCCAGCGGGGACTCCCTGAGCAGCAGTTGGAAATCAGGACCAGCTTCCCCACCAGAGCGCAGTGGGGGGGAGGAGTCCCAGGCATCGGGACCAGTGTTCTTACCACCAGAGAGAGGAGATGAGTCAGGATTGACCACGCCTCCATCGGAGAGCGGGGAAACGGTCAAGAGGAAAGTCACGGGCTGGGCGCGCGCGCCAAGTTCAAATGTACAGGCGAGCGGCACAGCAGGTAGCCCGGATAGGGAGCCAGGTCCTAAAGCCCGCCGGAAGGAGGGGGAAGACTCAGGGGGGTCAGCGTCAGAAGAGTCCAGAAAGGAGGAAACCCCAGGGAGCAGAAGGACCCAGAGGAGGAAGGAACAGCGCAGGAGGTGGAGCCGGGCTAGGATCTTAAACTGGTGCGGAAGGGATAGTGACTCAGAGGGGACTTCGCCAATCTAGAGTCAAGACGTAGGGCTGCACGCTCTGGGGTTTGAAATGGAAACTAAACTTCAATAAAGACTTTTGTACATTACATCAACCGGGCGTTGGTCCTCTGTGAGCTGGGACCTAGAGGCAGCTCTGACACATCCCATGCCCTTTTAAAACATGGTGTTTTTTGAGGAGGTGTTATTGAGTTGTTACTTTTATTTTCAGTATGTATTTTGTGGTTTTATATCTTGATTTTATTCTGTGAACCGCCCTGAAACCGCCAGGCATAGGACAGTATAATAATAATAATAATAATAATAATAATAATAATAATAATAATAATATAGGATTGGGTGAGCTGACCAGACTGGATACAAGATGGCCATCAGCGGATTCACTTCTCCGGGTTGAGAGTTGTGCCTGGCTGCTGTGTGTCACATGTGAGAATGAAAATACTGTATTTTTTGCTCTATAAGACTCACTTTTTCCCTCCTAAAAGGTAAGAGGAAATGTGTGTGCGTCTTATGGAGCGAATGCAGGCTGCACAGCTATCCCAGAAGCCAGAACAGCAAGAGAGATCGCTGCTTTCACTGCGCAGCGATCCCTCTTGCTGTTCTGGCTTCTGAGATTCAGAATATTTTTTTTCTTGTTTTCCTCCTCCAAAAACTACAGTAAATGAATTTTGTATCCACTCTGAGGCCTGCGAGATGCAGCTGCCAGTTGCTGCCACAAAGAGATAATCAAGAGATGTCAGAAAACACTATATTATGTCATGCGGAAGCATCTTTTCTGTCTCGGGATGGCGAGAAGGCTCATAGAGATGCTGGCTCGTCAGTTTTACACTACTAATACACAAGTAGACATGCTGCGGCCGATTATTTTCTGGAATTCTTATGGGGTTACTTATGTGCCAGGAGATGCACCAGGTGCGCAGCTCAGGAGGAGCTACAAAGGGTGAGATGCCCACCAGGTATGCTCAGGAGTTTGCTAACACAGCGGTTGCAGATTTAGCTGTGGTTAGTGGCTCAACACAGGTCTTGAAACCCGGAGTCTTGAAAGGGGTACAGGGTTTGTCCTCAAGGGACGGGAAACCACGCCCAAAGACTGTAAGGGTAGACACTGTTGCCTTGGAGAAGGAAGCTGGACCACGTCGAGAGGCCTTGTGTGCCAACACTGATTCCTCAGAGAGGACCGAGGCTAGGGTTCGAGTCCCCAAAAAGCCAGGTGTGAAACTTACTGATAGTCAGAAGGGTTATGATGCCAAGACTAGTCAGAAGTGCAAGATGGTGAGGCCCAAGGCTAATCCAGTTGCAGGTAGTTCCAAGGGTGGAACGGGTGATACAGGGGTATACTGTGTGTATGACATCTGTATGGTTGTTGCAGTTACACTGATGACTGCAACACAGATCATGAATTGGGGGAGGATGTTAGAATTCCTGCTCCATGATTGCAGTCATAGGATTGTTGTCTATCACATGACGGTATATGTTTTGACTCCAAAGAGTGGGAAGTTATGGAGACAGGATGTTTGTGTTACTGTGTTCCGTAAAGTGGCACTATTGGCCACTCTTTTTCTCTTTGCTGTCTGATGCTAGAGAGAGAGGGAGCCATGTTGCAGTGCTCCGTGTGTGTTTATATGCAAATAAAAGTAGATTAGCCAATATTCTGAGTTGCTGAGGTCTGTTACGCTTGATGCGCAAACTCTGCAGATCCCTAAGTGTGCCGGTGTCGGTTGGCATAGGTTGCTGTGATGTTCGGGCAGAAGAAAGCTTTAGAAGCTCCCGAATGATCGACCAGGAGGGAGGGAACATGCCAGTCGGGCATGTGTCTCTGCCAGGGTCCTACTTAAGTGTAGGCTGAATTCCTGACAGTTTACACGCTATTCAAGCTTTCAGCTTTGGGGTTAAATTAATACGCTTGGGAAGAGAGTGGGGACCATTGTGCTAGCTCTCCCCTCGCTGCCCTCCTTTGGGGGCCACAATCTATAGAGGGAAGCCTGCTTTACTCAAGTAGATTGCAAGATGGCAGAGGGTTGGACTAGATACCTTTGGGGTTCCCCAGTTGTGGACCACAGGTATAAAATTTACGGCTTGTAATGCCTTAAAAGAAAACATTATGAAAATGATTTATAGGTGGTACATGACCCCAGTCAAGCTTGCAAAGATTTATCATTTGCCCAATAATAAATGCTGGAAATGTAATGAGACTGAAGGTACCTTCTTTCACCTTTGGTGGACCTGCCCGAAGATTAAAGCTTTCTGGGAAATGATTTATAATGAAATTAAGAAAGTACTTAAATGTACTTTTCATAAGAAACCAGAGGCATTTCTTTTGGGTATGGTGGGCCAACTGGTGCCAAGGAGGGACAAGATCTTTTTTATGTACGCCACAACGGCAGCAAGGATTCTACTAGCAAAGTATTGGAAGACACAAGAGCTACCCATGCTGGAAGAATGGCAGGCGAAAGTGATCGACTTTATGGGACTGGCAGAAATGACCGGCAGAATCCGCGACCAGGAGAAAGAAACTGTGGAGGAAGATTGGAAGAAGTTTAAAGTATATCTTAAAAATCGCTATAAAATTGAGGAGTGTTAAAGTGTGAAGGGAAAGGAAGATGTATAATTACAGCTATATTTATTCTTTTTCATTTAATGTGATATTGAAAAGGAGAATAAGTTTAAATTTTAATTGGCTATAAGAGTTGCTGAAAAATTGTGAAACTAGGATGCAAAAAGGGGAAGGTATGGGGAAGTCTGAGAAAAGAGGCTTACGAAAAGGAGGTTAAGAAAGTTGGATCTATGTTTTGTGTGTGTGTGTGCGTGTGTGTTGTTGTATGTATTATTTAGTGTTGTTGTGTCGATAAAATTGGAAAATCAATAAAAATTATTAAAAAACTAGATACCTTTGGGGTTCCCTTCCAACTCTGCAATTCTGCAATTCTATGATTCTAAGTAGGTTCTGTGCGTAATGTAGAAGCCCCGGAGTGAGGCATCCTTCTTCGCTGGGCAGTACAGTGGTACCTCGGGTTAAGTACCGTATTTTTCCCTCTATAACACGCAGATTTTTTCTCCTAAAAAGGAAGGGGAAATGTCTGTGCGTGTTATTGAGTGAATGTGTGGTCCCTGGAGCCAAATGGCAAAAAAAATCAGGCAAAAATCAAATTGCGCGTCTCGGAGAAGGGAAACCTGAAAAGAGGAAGCGGCTGCTTTCCTGCATTCTGCCTCAGGGTCTTACTGCCCACCCACCTCTGTTTCCTTGCTGTGTTTGCTGAAACGGAACAAAGAGCAGGGAAAGCCCCTCCCCTCCAGGCAAGCAGAGGGGAAAGCAGAGTGTCTGTGTGCTCCAAACATGCAGAAGGGAGAGAGAGAGAGAGAGAGAGAGAGAGAGAGAGAGAGAGAGAGCTGGCTGGCTGGCTTGGGTGGGTAGGTGAGGGAAAACTTGCCTTCCTTTCCTCCCTCCCGTTATACCCCTCTCCTGCATTCTTAACCAGCTGCTTCTCTGCACACCCCTCTCGTGCTCCTTGTCCATTCTGTGTTTTTCCTTCCCTCCCCACTTAAAATGTGGTTACAAAGCATGAATCCACAGGGATTCTCAGGATCTTTGCATTAGATCACCCCAAATTCACCATCAGATCACATAGCATGTCCATGGCTACAGCCTGCCCCCCAAAAATCACGCACCCACTGTTGCCTGGGGCTGCAATGGTGCAAAAACGTGGTTACAAAACATGGATCCACATGGATCCTCCGGATCTTTGCATTGGGTCAGCCTAAATTCACCATCAGAGCACATAGCATGTCCATGGCTACAGCCTGCCCCCCCAAAATCACACACCCACTGTTGCCTGGGGCTGCAATGGTGCAAAAACGTGGTTACAAAGCATGGATCCACAGGGATTCTCATAATTTTTGCATTGGGTCACCCCAAATTCACCATCAGATCACATGTCTGTGGCCACAGCATGAAGCACAAAAATGATACATCCACTGTTTCATTCAGAATGTTTTTTCCCTTGTTTTCCTCCTCTAAAAACGATGTGCGTGTTATGGTCAGGTGCGTGTTATAGAGCGAAAAATACGGTACTTAATTCGTTCTGGAGGTCTGTTCTTAACCTGAAACTGTTCTTAACCTGAGGCACCACTTTAGCTAATGGGGCCTCCCACTGCTGCCGCGCCACCGCTGCATGATTTCTGTTCTCATCCTGAAGCAAAGTTCTTAACCCGAGGTACTATTTCTGGGTTAGCGGAGTCTGTAACCTGAAGTGTATGTAACCCGAGGTACCACTGTATCTGCTGGAAGTGGGAGCACAGAAAAAGCCACTTAGTATGGCATTCCAGTCAGGCAGACTGAGTTCATCCCAACAATATCTTTCTTGGAGTCTCCTGGAGTGCAGGAATTCAGAGATGCAAGAACAGACTTGCAATGGAGAATACAAAAAATGCAGAAGTGTTCTATCTATCAGCATTGCAGTGCACAAAATCTCAAAGATGAGACCCGGGCGTCCGAGACAGTTATAGCCTTAAAAAGTGCAAGAGAATGCCGTGAACCCAGAATAGCAATTTCTGGGTGCACAAAAGAAGAAGTTTCACTTTTCAGCTAGGATTCTCTATGCACAAAAATGGAAGCAGAAATACTCAGCAAAGCAGAGTAGATAAGTACAGTAAAGTGATGGATTATGCAGAATTGGTAAGGTTAGCAGCTCAAATAAGAGAACCTAATGCCGAAGGTTTTGTGGAAGAATTTTCAGATCATTTGAAGAAACATTATTATACGATGAACACGTGAGCAGGATTTGAACTACGAGCAACAGAAGGGATTAAAGATTATTGTAGTTCTGTTAAGGTTGAAGAGATTGAAAACAGGCTGCCTCAGAGGTAGAGAAATAGAATCACCATGGAAAAGGGGAGTGGGAAGTCGGAAGTTATTATGTTTTGAAATGTATGTGTGAATTTTTGGAAAACTTAAGGGGGAAAAAAACTTCTGAAGAAAAAGATGTTCCTCTTTTCTACTTAGCAGTTTCACAAAAGAGAGTGGGACTTGGTTTCCTAGTCATATTTAAAGTACTTCTTGTAAAAGGCATTCAAAATCTCAGAGCTCTTCACAGCCAATATTATGGTGTTGCTTCAGAGCCAGAGAAAGATGAAGTATTAATGATTTCAGGAGGTCAGCACTAGTGCATACAATTCAAATTGCTGGTTTTGACCTATAAAGTCTTAAACTAAGGTTATCAGATTTTTTTCCCAATGAATCCGGGGACACTTTTCAACTTCCTACTAAATAGATGGATTTTGTCAGGGGATTGATTGTAAATCTGGGGACTATTCCTGGGAAATGGGGACGTCTGGTAACCTTACCTTAAATGGTTCAGGACCTCAATACCTCAGGGACTGCCTCTTTCCATATGAACCTACCCGGACCCTGAGATCATCTTCTGAGGCCCTTCTTCATGTATCTCCTCCTCAAGAGGTCCAGAGGGTGGCAACACGAGAACGGGGCCTTCTCTGCAGTGGCTCCCCATCTGTGGAACGCTCTCCCCAGGGAGGTTTGCCTGGCACCATTATACACCTTTAGGCACCAGGCTAAACATTTTAATAGGGAGTTTCAGTGGGAACCTTCAAGCGTGTTTTGTCCTAATATGCTCCATTTCTCCTGCCTTCCTTTCCAGACAAAACGGAAATTGTTGGGCTAAGGCAAAGTATAAGGGTACATGAAATAGTGGCAGAATACTGCTCTCTGGGCCACAGGTCTGGAATAATGACTTCAGAAAGTGAATGGATATGCATTTTCTAAATGTCTTTAAAATATATGGATGAGCAATTACCTTTCAAACACTAACATGTCCTGCCTTGCACCTGTATCTTCCATATAATTAACTTGAGGGGGAAAACCACTTCAGAAAGTGGGAAATTGAGGAAATGAATATATTTCAAATCCTTTTTTTTTTAATGTAGCCCCCACCCCACCCCACCCCACCCCTGAATAGTAAACAAATTTTGGAAGACGTCACTGTTTGGACTGAAAACGGCAAAGTGAGATCTAAGAGGACTCTGTGGCACTTTTGCACAAAGAATCGACATTAAAAGAAATTCCCTTTCTCTTAGAATGCAACAGAGGAGAGAGACCTGAAAGGCAATTTCCACTTTTCTGAGAAAACAGCTTCATAGAAGACTAGGCATATAATGCACCAAGCTGTATTTGAAGAACCACTGATCTATCTAATGAAAACAAAATAGGAGAGCTCCCTTTAAATCAATCCATAGCTTTGGAGACGCTTCTTGCTTCCTTGCCAATGCAGGGAATTTAAACTGAGGATGTTTGCAGTGCTGAAAATTTCTCTTTCCCCCACCAACCATCCTCCATACATTAATATCACAACTGGAGAGAGACCTGTTCGAATGTAATGCAAAAGTCCTCTCTAAAATGTATAAGATATTATTGAAATGGAAGACGATGGATGAGCAAGTAAAATCCTCAATGATATATTGGGCAATAGATATCGGTCATAATATAGAGCATGGGAACTACTGTGGAATACGGATGTAAAATTTACATCATGTTATAGTCTAAGAGAAAATATATGAAAATGATATATCAATGGTACCTAACACTGAGTAAACTGGCAAAAATGTGTAAATTTAAATCAAGTAAGTGTTGGAAATGTAAAGAGAAGGAAGGTTCTTTTTCTCATATGTGGTGGTCTTGCAGTAAGCTTACTGGGAAATGATATATAATGAATTGAAAAGGATGTTTGAAATAATGTTTGTAAAAAAAACTCAGAAGCTTTTCTTTGGGGAATTATAGGGATAGAACTACCGAAACTGTATAGAAACTTATTTATGTATGCTACCACAGCGGCAAGAAAGTTACTTGCCCCAAAATGGAAAGAATCAGAATTCCCAGTAAAGGAAGAATGGATATAAAAAGTTATGGAACATGCAGAAATGGTGAAACTTACCAGAAGAATAAGAAACTTTTTATAAAAGAATGGAAATGGTTTACTGAATATTTACAGACAAATTGCAAACACAAAAGAGCATTGCCAGGATTATTGTAATAACCTGCAGTTTGATAAGAGTATATATTTAAAGTAGATGAAAAAATGAGCAAATTAAGTTAATTTGGATATGCAGAAGATATTAAAAATAAATTTAAGGAAGATATTAAAAATAAATTTAAGGAAGTACAAAAAGAGGAATTTGTTAGGTACCTTTATTTTATTGTGTAGAAATTAAAATCTTCAAAGTATTACAGAAAAAGCTTCCATTAATTTTTTTTATATTTATGCATTTCAGTTAATTTGGATATGCAGAAAATAAATTTAAGGAACTACAGAAAGAGGGGGAAGGAATTTGTTAGTTACCTTTATTTTATTGTGTAGTAATTAAAATGTTCAAAGCATTGCAGAAAAAGCTTCCAATAAAATTATTTTATATTTATGCATTTCAGTTTTGCATTATATGTTTTGAAACTTTATTTCCTATTTTTTATATCTCTTCATATTATTGTTATTAAACATTTTCTTAATGATTTCTTCCTCAGTACTTCAACTGTCCTTTTGTTCTTTTATTTTTCTCTTTCATGGATGCCATGTTCTGCAGAAGCTTGTGTAGACCAAGTTAATGGCCTTTTAGGCTTCCTCTACGTGAATAGGAGTTCACTTTTTGCATAATAAGAATTATACATCATGGGGGGGGGGGGAGTATCAGGATTTTAGAGGTGCTTAGGTGGGGCATGGCCAAAGAAGGGTTGGGAATCACTGCACTATATCTTGATTTAATATTTAATATTTAGTTCTGGTAGGGTCTATGGACCTCACTAACAAGAAAAGCGGCAGGCTAAAATGGGAGATTAAACGTCAAATGAAACAAGCAGGGTTTGTGCATGCATGATGGTATATATATTGTGAAGAGGGATTGTTGACAATGCTAGAATGTTCTCCCTGCTTGCTTGTGATCCTGTTTTTCCACAGATGCAGATTTACATGTATTAATTACCGATGTTTCTAGGTAACAAATTTCCATATCCAATTACAGTCTCCAGTTGGACAATTCTGCATGCTCAAATTAGTAATTGCCTCACAGTTTTTTTCCTCAGGTTAATTAGCAGGACATCTGGAAATAATAATCTGTTACCCCTAGAACATTTACCTTCAAAGAAACTATGCCAACTTTGAACTTCAAAGGCTTCTGTGGACTGTTTCAGCTGTGTGCCCAGTGGTGGGCTCTTTTCTTCAAACTCACAAACCTGCCTGTGACAGCTGTGTTTCACTTTCTTATCCTCTCTAGAAATTCAAAGGTGTGTGTTTTGGGGGGATGTGTGTGTGGAATGAGGTGTCTTTTAATGGATTTCAAAGTAATAGCCCCTCCCCCCAACAGATGAGAAGATCCTGATTTTACCTGTAATCCTCTGCAGTGATGGGGATCCTCTGCCCCCAGGACTATTGTCACAGAATTGCCTGTCGTGGTAGCACCCTAACCCTTTGCCCAGCGATCTAAAGTAAGTTTCTGTGCTGGCAAAGGCTGTATAAGCTTGGAGGGACTGGCACTATGACAAGGCTTAAAAGAAAAGCAAATACTGAGAAATAACGGGGAAAACAAAAAAAAACTGGATGATTGCTGACCCCAGTGAAAATCTTTACATTAGCTGAAGAGAAGCATTTGCTGTTTAAAGAGCCTGCCTCCGGAGATTAAAATCATCTGTTTTGTGATCCTTGAAGAAACAAGAGTCTCAAGTGAATGCTCTTCAATAACTAACAGAGCCCTGCGTATTCCCTCAACAGTTAAATCAGTTCACACAACAAGAGAGATTAGTCCTCAAGCTGGAATTCTCTCTGAAATATTTACAGTTTGCATATTTATTGTAATGATGCATTTTAAAAACAACAACCTCGCTTCTTGGGGGGGGGCGGGATGTGGATTTCCTTGTAAGACTCTCCATCGCCTGAAGTTACCCCAATGCTGTTCTGCGTAGGTTTATGAACTATTCACAAACAATGTTGTAGGATTTCAGAAACAGACTTGAAAGAGAAGTTGCTGAATTATAACTTATCACTAAACTGAAAACTATGGAGAGACCTGGTCTGAATAGAGAGATTGGATTCCTGTCTCTTTACATATGCTAATCATCTGCATACAATCCCTTGCTTTTTCCTGTAGGACTAACAGTCGTCAACAGGTTTACCATACCCATTGAGTCAATCACTCATCTCCTGCTACCTTCCTGAGAAAAAACCCACCCTACCCTCCCACTATATATAAGGGTCTGGTGACTTCTGTTTCAGTGTATCTGAAGAAGTGTGCATGCACACGAAAGCTTATACCAAGAACAAACTTTGTTGGTCTCTAAGGTGCTACTGGACAATTATATAGGTCAAGGTCAAGGGCTGAGCTGACCCAGGAAGTTTATATAATTCCCCAAGCCATTCAGCTCAGAAGGCTGAGCTGAGAACCAATCACATTATTGTTTGTTTGTTTGTTTGTTTGTTTGTTTAATTTATTTATGTGGTTTTTCAGATTAAAAATATACAGTCATATATCAAAACATAAATATATAAAAAAAAGATTCCAAGGAATCTCCTAGACTTCCATCCTTCTCTTTGTGGGTCCTATTATGAATCATTTCCTCCCGCATCTTTTATGAAAATCCAAATCTTTCTCATCTCCATTGTGTCCACCATTAAACTACAAGTGATTTTCTAGTCCAGGCATAGGCAAACTCCAGCCCTCCAGATGTTTGGGACTACAATTCCCATCATCGCTGACAACTGGTCCTGTTAGCTGGGGGTTATGGGAATTGTAGTCCCAAACATCTGGAGGGCCGGAGTTTGCCTATGCCTGTTCTACTAACGATTTTAACTGTTTAAAATGGTCTTTAAGAGAAGTTATAAATTTTCCCCATTCCTTATTAAAATTCCTGATTTCTGATTCTTTCTCTCATTTTAGCCATTTTGGCATGGTCCATCCATTTAATCTGCCATTCTTCTCTGGTAGGGACTTTATCTTCTTTCCATCTCTGGGCCAATAACATCCACACCGCCATGGTCGCATACATAAATAGTCTTTTCTGCTCCTTTGGGGTTTCAGCACTTATTTTTGCTTGTTTGTTTGTTTGTGTTTACTTACCCTCCACCAGAAGGTCCGAGGGTGGGTGGCTTACAGCAATTTAAAATTCAGGTTAAAACAAATTACAGTCACGCGAATAGGGCGGGTCCTGCCAACACATATCTCCAATGGCAAGGTAGAGGTGCATCTTCAGTACACATCAGGAACTTTTCATGAATGTTCCAGAAGCATTTCTGTGTGGTGGGAATTCCACAACGTAGGGGCTGCCACAGAGGATGCCCTCTCCTAGGCCACCACCCCTGAGTTTCTGAGGTTGATGGAGCTGCAAAGAGTGCTCCCTCTGCCCATCTTAACACCCAAGAGGGTCCTTAGGGAAATATTGCATTATTAGAGATATTTGGGGACCTCAATCATATCTTTGTCTTCTTCTTTGGCAATCACTCATAGCTGAGTTAGATTTGTTGTTTAGTCGTTTAGTAGTGCCCGACTCTTCGTGACCCCATGGACCAGAGCACGCCAGGCACTCCTGTCTTCCACTGCCTCCTGCAGTTTGGTCAAACTCATGCTGGTAGTTTCGAGAACACTGTACAACCATCTCGTCCTCTGTCGTCCCCTTCTCCTTGTGCCCTCCATCTTTCCCAGCATCAGGGTCTTCTCCAGGGAGTCTTCTCTTCTCATGAGGTGGCCAAAGTATTGGAGCCTCAGCTTCACGATCTGTCCTTCCAGTGAGCACTCAGGGCTGATTTCCTTAAGAATGGATAGGTTTGATCTTCTTGCAGTCCATGGGACTCTCAAGAGTCTCCTCCAGCACCATAATTCAAAAGCATCAATTCTTCGGTGATCAGCCTTCTTTATGGTCCAGCACTCACTTCCATACATCACTACTGGGAAAACCATAGCTTTACGGACCTTTGTTGGCAAGGTGATGTCTCTGCTTTTAAAGATACTGTCTAGGTTTGTCATTGCTTTTCTCCCAAGAAGCAGGCATCTGTTAATTTCATGACTGCTGTCACCATCTGCAGTGATCATGGAGCTCAAGAAAGTAAAATCTCTCACTGCCTCCATTTCTTCCCCTTCTATGTGCCAGGAGGTGATGAGCCCAGTGGCCATGATCTTAGTTTTTTTGATGTTGAGCTTCAGACCATATTTTGCGCTCTCCTCTTTCACCCTCATTAAAAGCTTCTTTAATTCCTCCTCACTTTCTGCCATCAAGGTTGTGTCATCTGCATATCTGAGGTTGTTGATATTTCTTCCAGCAATCTTAATTCCGGCTTGGGATTCATCCAGCCCAGCCTTTCGCTGAGTAAGATAGTCTTCCATAAACACAGTTTTGACAGTGAGTCCATAAGTGACTCTGGAGGCCAATTCTGGATCCACATGTCCTTCCACAGAGGGGACATAGGTTTGCGGGCGGGAGTTGAACATGGTGAGGGTTTTCCAAGCATGCCTTCCTCTTAGCATGTTTCTCCCTTTTGTCCTGAGTTTGAGCATCTTCAAAGCTGATGTTCTTTAAACACTAGCATGAGCACCTTAAATTAGACCCAGAAATGAACTGGCAACCAATGGAGGGCTCACATAGTGTGGGGTAGTCAAAGGGCAGACAAACCAATGATTCATTGTTTGCTAGATGGGCACATGACAGGAGGTGAAGCTCACAGAGTTTTCCTGTAAGTTTGCTCAGTGAAAGTCACTCCCACTGTGCCCTGACAGGGAGTAGAAATCATATATTGAACAGATGGAAAGCTCTTCAATCTGAGCAGGCTGAAAGCAAAGAGTAAGGTTACCGTAACTTCCATCATAGAGCTTCTGTATGCTGATGTCAATGTAATGTGCGCACGCTCAGAGGATGACCTCCAAACCATCCTAAATATCTTTGCAGAAGCTTATGAAAAGCTTGGCCTATCCCTCAACATCCAAAAAACCAAAGTGCTGCACCAACAAGTACAAAATAACCCCTCTGCAGTGCCACAAATCCAACTCAATGGTGTAACGTTGGAAAATGTTGATCACTTCTCCTACCTGGGCAGTTATCTTTCCACAAGGGCCAACACTGATGCTGAAATCCAGCATTGCTTGAGCTCTGCCAGAGCAGCTTTCTCCCGATTGAAGTACAGAGTGTTTGAGGACCAGGACATTCGCAGGGAAACCAAAATGCTTGTTTACAAAGCTATTGTACAACCAACCTTACTATATGCTTGTGAAACATAGACCACTTATAAACGCCATCTCCAGCACCTCGAAAGATCCCATCAACGGTGTCTCCGAAAAATTTTACACATCACTTGGGAAGACAGGCGAACTAATATCAGTGTACTGGAAGAAGCAAAGATAACCAGCAATGATTCTTCAACATCAACTTCATTGGACTGGTCATGTCGTGCGGATGCCTGATGATCTCTTCCAAAGCAAGTACTCTATTCCGAACATAAAAATGGAAAGCATAATGCTGGTGGTCAACAAAAGAGGTTTCAAGGCAAATCTTAAAAAATGTAGTATAAACACTGACAGTTGGGAAATACTGGCCTGCGAGCGCTCCAGTTGGAGAACAGTTTTTACCAAAGGTGTCATGGGTTTTGAAGACACTCGAACTCAGGACGCAAGGGAGAAACATGCTAGGAGGCAGGCACGCTTGGCAAATCCACACTGTGATCAGCTCCTTCCCGGAAACCAATGTCCCCACTGTGGAAGGACATGTGGATCCAGAATTGGCCTCCACAGTCACTTACGGACTCATTGCTAAAACCGTGTTTATGGAAGACAATCTTACTCGGCTACAAGTGATCGAAGAAGAAGAAGAAACCCTGAGGGGGAGAGGGCATAGCCATGTATATATTCTCCTTACCTGCCTGGGCACATCCTCCTTTGGCTCTCTTCACTCTTCTTCATCTCATTGCCAGGCCAGAAACGTGAGAAAAATCTGCACGCCTGAGCTCCATTGTTCAGACACCCTCTTAAGCTAGCCTTAAGTATGTCTTTGTAATGGAATTACCATTTGAAACTCTGAGATGAGTAAATGCTGTTTTTACCTTGACAAGACTGTTTGTGTGGTTATTGTTTGAAGTGGGAGGAAAGGGGGAAATAGCAGGGAAATCCAGTCTGCCTTAAAGCACCCTGGATTACGGGAATTAAAAGGCTAAAACTAACCTACACAAGCTTCCCTTTCAAGCTGCAATGGATACACTCTGCAGAAAGAAAGATAATATCTTAAAAATATACCCTCTCCAAGCATATATACACACCTCTGCACATAAGAATGCCATTATTTAAGAACAAAAATACAGCAACCAGTGGCACTTTCAAGACTAGCAATTTTATTGTGCTATATGCCACAATAAAAAGGTTAGTCTCTTAAGGGGCTCCGGGACTTCAGTTTGACTTGGCTTCAGACCAAAGCTTGGCTACCTGTCCGAAATAATTTAACATTTCTATGACACAGAAACAGCCTGCTGTGCTTTACCTTCTGGCTGTTTTCCATAGCAACCTCTTCACTCTGGATTTTAGAGTTCTAAAATATACCCTTCGTTTCCGAAAGCCAAAAAAAACCCAATCATAAAGCATGTTTTATGTCTGAGGCGCTTATGTTAAATATATTGCATAGTAAAACAAGGAGAAAGATGACGGCAATAAATCCTTCTGTGAGGAGGATTCGAGGATCTGTACAGTATATTTGTCTTCATAGCAGTCGACAGCAGAGAATCTGCAACAACCCACACACCGCCAGACTACAGGACAGCCTCAACTTGAACTTGCTCAGTACAAACATCTGTCTGAACTGACCTTCTTTAATGCCATCCTGCAAATTAATAAAAGCAGCTGAAATAATAACAAGCTGAAGCTACAATGATTGCAAATAATAATATATATATTTTTCAAAACCTAGCAGACAACCAAGAGAATTTTCTTCTCAGATTGAGTGCTTTGACACAATCAGTTCTAGAAACTATACCTTTACTGTTCCTGCCATGACCACCACTAATATTTAAAAATGGTTCTCTTCCAAAAGCTAGAGACAAAAATGCACATTATTGCAAACACCAGGAAGCCACAGTACACAGGGCCTCCTCCGTAATGTGTAGTAAACTTTATTTTGTCCTAGTTGGGTGCACAACATACATTCAAAGTATATTTAAATCAGATGTTGTCGTTCCCCCCCCCCAAAAAAAAAGACTCCTGGGAACTGCAATTTATCCCTCAGAGAGATACAATTCCCAGCACTCTTAATAAACTACTGTACAGCTCCAAGGATTCTTTGGGGAAACTCATGTGCTTTAAATGTATTGTGTTCATGCAACCATGATTTATCCTGCCACCGCCATTCGCTCTGGAGTCTCCTGGTTCTATAGTTCTTCTTCCTTGCTATCACCTTCTGTTCACCTGCCCTGTCTTGAAAACAATGAGGAGATGGAGCAGCTAGTCGATGAGTAGGCAAACTAAGGCCAGATCTGACCCAATCGCCTTCTCAATCTGGCCCGCAGACAGTCTGGGAATCAGTGTGATTTTACATGAGTAGAATGTTCCCTTTTAATTAAAATGCGTTTCTGGGTTATTTGTGGGGCATAGGAATTTGTTCTTCCCCTCTCCCCACAAAAAAATATAGTCCGCCCCTCCAACAAGGTCTGAGGGGCAGTGGACCGGCCCCCTGCTGAAAAAGTTTGCTAACCCCTGGCTTATAGGCTAAGAATATGTAAAAAGCACAATAAGGTGAATCAGAAGTCCAAAATGTGTATGAAGTTAAAAACATTGTTGTTAGTGTCTGTGTAGTTGTTACTGATGTACTGTTCTTTTTTGTTTTGTTTGTCTGTGTTGTTTTATGTAAACTGATTTGCAATAATATTTTTTTAAAAAAAAAATCTGTTTGTGGGTGTTTGGTTTTGGGTTTTGTCCTTTTTCTTGCATTATAGCACAGGAGCACCTGTATGGTATGTGGGTGATCCAGTAAACATTCACCACTGGTGCACTGTTACTGCGTCAATGAATATGGTGCAGCATACACCCATTAAAACAACACCACAAGTCTGGAGGTGCCCTGAAAGCTAGGCACATCCTTCTATGCAGAAGGGGATCTTATGGGTTACGCCGAGTATCTGGTTGTAATGCCTCTGATCAACAACAATATCAGAGTTGAACTTTACAAGAGAAATATGAGCCTTTTGTTCCCACAGCACAGATGGCTGTTGCTAACCAGAAGCCGCATCCCTATCAATTAAGCCTCCAGAGGTTCATATCTGCACAGAGGAGGGAGCCTCTTAAAGGCATTTTACTTATCAAATGCACAGCTTTCAGGCTGTAAAATGTGAGCTGCTTCTTGGACAACCAGTGATAAAGAAATCAAGGTGGTGAAGATGGGCAGGCCATTCCTTAGTCCGCTGTATCAAATTTACATTGCCCTTGAAGAAAGACAGAAGGAGAAGGAAAAAATGTAGAGCTCTAGCTCTGGAGAGCCAGTGTGGTGTAGTGGTTAAGAACGGTAGTCTCGTAATCTGGGGAACCGGGTTCACGTCTCCGCTCCTCCACATGCAGCTGCTGGGTGACCTTGGGCTAGTCACACTTCTCTGAAGTCTCTCAGCCCCACTCACCACACAGAGTGTTTGTTGTGGGGGAGGAAGGGAAAGGAGAATGTTAGCCGATTTGAGACTCCTTTGGGTAGTGATAAAGCGGGATATCAAATCCAAACTCTTCTTCTTCTTCTTCTAGCTTAATTTTAGGCTTTGGAAACATCACAGAGCATTCTAATATTGATGTTGGTTCCAGATGGCCTCTTGCCATCCACATAACATGCTTTTCTGCACACCTGGGTGGGCATGCTGATTTCTGTTGTGGGTCTCTTGTCCTGAGTGGATGTGAAGACTACAAAAGGCTTCCTCAACTTCGGCCCTCCAGATGTTTTTGGCCTACAACTCCCATGATCCCTAGCTAGCAGGAGCAGTGATCAGGGATGATGGGAATTGTAGTCTCAGAACACCTGGAGGGCCGAGGCTGAGGAAGCCTGCTCTACAAACACAGAGGTTGCATCTTCTTCTCTTGACGGCGCCTACAAAACTGAGCAAAAATAGAGAGGTTTATCAAGCTCATGTCAGGCTGCCATCCATGACTGGTGGGCTATGATTGGCTCGGTGATTCACAAGTTGTATAGCATTTGCAAGACCAACACCTGAAGAGACCAGGGTGGAATAAGAAGCAACCCAAAAAACTCCAGAGGGAAATATATTACTAGAGAGAAAAAAAGCATGAACTAATAGCAAGAGAAGCATTAGATAAAAGGCCATCGAGTTTTCGTTTTCAATTTGGTACGCAGTAAAGGAGTCAAGTAAGCTATAAATGGATTTATTAAAGCAAATACTCTCTTATTTTAGTAATATAAATTTTAAACCAATACTCCAAAAAAGTCTTCTTGCCAAGAAATATAGTTTTCCCTGTAGAGTTTTTACATTTGTAAAAATAACAGGCTTGCATAGATTGAGGAGGGCACTCTTTCTAACTGCCAAAATCCTCTTTCCTAGATAATGCTAGCCTTTACCAAATTCTTCAGCTTTGGTTATATTCTATGTAATAAAAGCATAAATAATACAAAACAGATGGAAGAGTACATTGGACCCAGCTATGCTTAATTCTTCCAGTCACACAGAATTTTAAATAAAGTTGGGTATCCAACTAAGTTGTACTCAGAGTAGAACCATTGAAAGCAATGGATCACAGTTAGTTGCGTCCATTCATTTCAATGGGTCTGCCCTGGGTATGACTTGGTTAGATACCATCCAAAGAAAAAGCCATTTCTCTGCTTGGCTTAGTTGTGAAGGTGGGAATTCCGATTACACAAAGGATTTAGCTAAGCTATCTTTGTCTGAAATTCCCACCACTGGTTCAGCTGCAGAAATTCTGAAAGATGTCTGCCCCTTCCAGCCAGTTTCGGAAGCAGTTGAGTCCCCGCTCCCTTATCTGTTTCCTTCCTTTATCGGTGATGACTTCTCCAGTTTGTTTAATAATCACAAGTTTAGGAATGGCTGTGATGTTGTATCTCTTCTTCAGCTCACTGCAAAGAAAAAGAGGGGACAGGAAAAGAGGAACACACTGGTGTAAAATGCATGAGAAAAATAGAGTGGGTTAAGCGTGATTGAATATCTATTTTTACTTAAAGTTGGTTAAAAGAATTGTAATAGGGTTGTTATTTAAAAAACAAGCACACAATTTACTGTAAGTCTCTTTAAAAAGTCACCTGGTTTAAAGTGCTAATTCAAATAACAGAAGCACTTTCTATAACACACACAGACAATATTCTGAAAAATTTCAAGCACTCTTCAAACCAGAACGAGATGTTACATTAATAACACGCTCCCATGAATACTTATGCAGAACTCACTTCCACATTTGGCAGAGCTTGTTACCAGGTGCATAGCACTGAAACCAAAATGACTGCAGAAGCCTTAACTAAAAATTTCCATGTTTTTGGGAGAATGATCAAGCTTGTATGAGTGAGCTTGTAAGAGCATATTTCCCCCCCCTTAAATTAGGGGCTTTTTGGGTGTTGGGTTTTCAAGCTCAGAATAATTTAGATTCCACCCATGCAGTCTTCCAACCCAATTACAGGAGTATGGAGTGTGAGAACTGATTTACGCATTATTGTTTTGAAAACAGCCAGACTCCTCCTCTGGGTAAACATGCGCTGCGTCATGCAAGGTCAGTCAGTAAAGTCATCTCATTGAGACTTTGGCACATTCAAAGTGATTGGGTGGTACAAAACAATGGACTGCATCCATCAGAGATAATGTTGCAAGCTGTTTACATGCTCATTTATCTCAAGACAAAGAGTCAGACTAAAGGAGAGAGAGAGAGAGAGAGAGAGAGAGAGAGAGAGAGAGAGAGAGAATGAATACTGCAGCACTTATCCCTATCCCGATGCCCGTGGATTTGTTTAAATCTCAGGATGGCCTCTGGTTTATACAAACAAACTGGGGGATGAAACAAGTTCAGGAATTCTTTATTTAATTTATTCATTTATAAAAGTACTTATACACCTCTTTCCCCAAGCTGAATCTCTGCTGGAAGATTGTTTCACAGCCTAGGATTACACCCAATTTGTAGTTGGGACCAGTCAGGCCTCCATAACATGTACCATGAGGGCAGTGTTGGAAACCCAGATATATAAACTAGGCACCAAACGGCTCCTTAAACCAAGGTTGCAGTCACCAAAATGGAATGTCAAGATGCCATTTTGGGAGAAGACAGCTCTAAAGTCTGATTTTTCAAGTGATTGATTCTGTGGTTGATTCTCAGTTGAACATCTGGCTAGTTCAGATGACGCCCTTGAGCTGGGTTAAGAGCTGTGAGAAGTTATAGTAGAAAAGCAGAAAAGTTAAAGAAGAAGAAAAGAAAAGAAGAAATGGACAGTCCACACATATATTCTATTCCAGCCTCTTTTTCTTAATGGTGACTGCTCCTGTTCAGGCTGCAAAAAAAAAAGCGTTTTTGGTTCCTGAAATCTGTTCCAATCGTACAGATAAAATATAGCTGATAGAATTCTACAGAATATTAGTGAATGAAAACTGTCCAGATCCAATTATTCCCAGATGTATAGAATGAGAGTCAAAACATGCTGGAAATGCAAAGAATCAGCCCGAGACTTTTATCATATGTGGTGGACGTGTGATAAAGTAAAAACATTTCGGGAATTGATCTATAATGAACCAAAAAAGATGTTTAAATATACCTTTCCCCCCAAAAAACTGGAAGCACTTTTGCTAGGTTTGATGGGAGAGGAAATTGCGAAGATAGATCAAAGATTATTTATGTACACCACAGTAGCGGCAAGAACTTTAATGGCCCAAAAGTGGAAGTTAAAGGAAGTACCTACGATTGCAGAGTGGCAGGCGAAGATGATGGACTTTACAGAATTGGCCAGACTGACCTGCAGGATTCAGGACCAGGACAATCAAAAATTTCAAAGGGACTGGAGTAAATTTATTGTATATTTGACTCATAAATGGAAAATCTGAAGACACTAGCAGGATTGAAATAAATCCTTCAATGTGGATAATAGAAGTGAAAGAACTAAAATGTGAGACAGGACTTGAATGCGGAAAACCTGCTGAAGGGAAGGAGGGAAGTTGCATACTGGGCAGAGCAGAAAGCTTTATGTTTGTTATTGCATTGTTGAAAATATTGTTTAAGGAAACAAATAATAAAAATATTTATAAAAGAAAATAAAATAAAAACAGTCCAGATCCAATTATCCCCAGATGGTGGAGATGCCAGGTGCCACTGAAGACTGTATGAGGGACAACTAACATGCCTCAGTCAGATGATGTCAGGGAACTGCCATCGGAGTTAGAGGTGCTGGACAGGCTCCAGCAGAGTAGGAGAGACTCTGCAGCAGAAGCAGGAACCAGCAGGGGGAGTGCAGGAGTTACAGCGGAGGGGAGGCTCTCAGACGCTTCTAGTGAGAATAGTGAAGAGGTAACTAGACCCCCTTTAGGAATTCCCTCCCTTCGCCGGAAACTGTCACGCAGAGAGTCACGAAAGCGCATGTCCGTCAAACAGCTTTTATGTTGGCGTAAGTTCCGTAGACGCCCACTGTCAGATTCTACCAGCGACTGACGGAGTCATGCTTTTGGGGGCTCCGTTAGTGCCTGGGTTTGGATGACCGGCCAAACCCCAGCGGGATCAAGCTTTTACGCACAAGCAGCTCTTTATCCCATCACAGCAATCTGACAGTCTCCGAAAGCTGTTTGTGCAAGCAGAGGGCATCATGAGTGAACCAGCAGGAACCGGGGCAGCTGGAGCTGGAGCAGATCCAAGCCTGGAAGAAAGGTACAGGGCGTTGGAGGTCCAGCTCGCACTGCAAACGGCGAGGCTGGAGGAGAGGAGGGCTCAAGATGCAGATAAGGGGAAAACCACCCCACTTGCCAGAAGGGTGCCTGGATTGGTGCATAAATTTGGGGGGAATCCCAGGAACTATCAAGCCTTTAGAACAGAGATGCAATATGCTCTCAATCTACTGTTTGATGACTTCCCCGATGAGAACTCTAGAGTGGCGTACGTGATTGGCCATCTAGAGGGAGGGGCGAGGGACTGGGTTCGCCCCCTGATGGCAGCCAATAATGAAATCTTAAAGGACACAATGAAGTTTTTTCGCGCCATGGACTTGATGTTTTCCAGCGAGATTGAGCAGGGGATGGTGCGCAGGGAGTTGATGGCTTGTAAACAGGGGAGCCGATCTGTACGTGAGTACTGGACTGAGTTCACCATGCTGATTCATAGACTGGGGTGGAACCTTGCTAGTGAACCTATTCAAATGCTATTTGAAGAAGGTCTCTCTCCGGCAGTGAAAGATGAACTTTCCCGGGCGCCTAGGGCGGAGTCTATGGACCAGCTGACTAAATCAGCGCTGTCCATAGGAGCACGCCAGGAGGCTAGAGCTTTGGAAAAGCGGGAAGGAAAGGGGGAACGTTGGAAGGACTTCCGCATTCCAGAGATTCCGGAGCAGCCTTTCCCGCCAGCAGAGCCGATGGAACTTGGAGCAGCGCGCGCGCGCACAGTTTCAAACACCAGTGAAGGGCGGAAGAAGGAGGGAAAGAGCGGCAAGAGATGCTATCTCTGCCAACAGCCAGGTCACTTTGCCAGAGTCTGTCCGCAAAGGAAGGAATGGCAAGGGATGGCAGGAACTGTTGGGGGGAAGGAGGAGGATGAAATGAAGGAGCAAGTAAAAGCCAACGCCTGGTTGCCAACATCGGGGCACAGCAGCCAGGCCAGGGAGTAGTGAACGTGCCCACGCCGGAACCCCCAAGACCAGCACTTGTGATAGAGGTGTTGCTGGAACTGGCAAACGGACACCCACTAAAGATAAGAGCGCTATTGGACTCAGGTAGCTCATGTAATTTCATGAGTAAGGAGTTTGCAGCTGAGCACCAGATACAGACTATCCCATTAAGTAAGCCTTTGCAGGTTACCACGATTGATGGGAGGGAGCTGTTGGGAGGAGAAGTGAGCCAACAGACTGTACCAATGATAATGAGGGTGGCACGGCACACAGAACTGATAGCGTTTAACGTAGCCACCCTGGGAGGAGCCCCTATTATCTTGGGAATGAGCTGGCTGGCACTACATGATCCGCTAGTAGGCTGGCATCAGCGCGTGGTTTCCTTTGGATCAGCACATTGCCTAGAACACTGCAAGGAGGGAGAGGCCCAGGCAGGCAGCAGGGCCACTCTAGCAGGGGTGGAAGTGATGGACAAGGGGAAGGTGCCACCACAATACGCTGACTTGATTGACGTATTCAGCGAAAAGGAAGCGGATAAATTGCCCCCGCACAGACCCTTTGACTGTCAAATTACCTTACTCCCAGGAGCACAATTGCCAGTGGGGAAGCTGTATGCAATGTCAGACAGTGAGATGCAGGAGTTAAGGGAGTTCATTGACAAGAATCTCAAGAGAGGTTTCATCAGAGAGTCACGAGCGGTGGGGGGCAGTCCAGTGTTCTTTGTGGACAAAAAAAACACGGGCAAGCCCAGACTTGTGTGTGATTTCAGGTCCCTGAATGCAGTGTCAGAACCAGTGACTTTCCCTATGCCTAGAATTGATGACATTCTGACACAGGTGAGAAAAGGGAAGATTTTTACCAAGCTGGACCTTAGGGGGGCATATAACTTGATACGTGTGAGGAAGGGGGATGAGTGGAAGACCACTATGTTCACCCCCTTGGGGGCGTTTGAGTACCTCGTTATGCCTTTCGGATTACAAGGAGGCTCCGCCTGTTTTCAATCATTCATGAATCACGTCCTGGGGCCATTGCTCTACAAGAACTGCGTAGCGTTCTTAGATGACGTCCTGGTGTACTCAGAGAATGAGGAGCAGCATGTGCGAGATGTAAGAGAGGTACTGAGCAAACTGCGAGAAAACCGGCTGTGGGTGAAACTGGAGAAGTGTCAGTTTCATACTAGGGAGGTGGAATTCCTGGGGTACCGGTTGTCTGACAAGGGATTGGCCATGGATCCCAGCAAGGTTCAAGCGGTACTGGAATGGAAAACACCAAAGACCAAGAAGGACGTGCAAAGGTTCCTGGGGTTCGGAAACTTCTATAGGAAGTTCATCAAAAACTTTGCCCATTTGACCGCGCCCATCACAGATTGTCTTAGTAGCAAAAAGAAATTTGTTTGGACGGAAGAAGCGCAGCGGGCGTTCGAACGCCTAAAGCAGGCGTTTGCGTCGGAAGAACAGCTTCTGCACGTGGATCTACAACAACCAATGAGAGTGGAGACTGACGCGTCAGACCGAGCAGTGGGGGCCGTGCTTCTCCAGCCGGGAAAGGATACGTCGGAATGGAGACCGTGTGCATTCTTTTCGCGGAAATTGAACAAATCCGAGAGGAACTACACAGTGTACGACAGAGAACTGCTCGCCATTCATGAAGCATTCCGGAAATGGCGGCACTTGCTGATTGGGGCGCAACACAAGGTTCAAGTCCGAACTGACCACAAAAATCTGGAATATTGGAGAACAGCCCGTGTCCTGAACCAGAGACAAGTGCGATGGGCCCAGGAGTTCTCCAAATTCCACTTTGAGATTCGTTACGTGCCAGGTTCAGAGAACGTGAGAGCGGATGCCCTTTCCAGGAAACCTGAGTACTTAGAGGGGGAGGGAGCACCTGAGGCAAGGCATGTAATCTCCGAAGACCGCTGGGTGTGTGGGGCGGCATTGGTGGGGCAAAGGGAACTGATGGAAGGTACGGAGAACGATGAATACGCCCAAGAGAAACTCAGAGAACTCAGGAGGACAGAAGAGAACACAGGGGGATTTGAAGAAAAGAACGGGGCGTTGTATTACAAAGGGGCACTGTACATACCAGATGGGGAACTGAGGGGCAGAGTACTCAAGCAGTTGCATGACAGCCCCACAGCGGGACATTTTGGACAGCACAAAACCATGTGGTTGGTTACCAGGGAGTTTTGGTGGCCCAAGGTGAGGGAGGACGTGCGGGAATATGTTAGGGGTTGCGACAGGTGTCAGCGAGCAAAAGGAGAGAGGGTGGCGCCAGCGGGGCTATTACAACCCTTACCCACGCCAGAAAGGCCTTGGGAGGCAGTATCCATAGATTTTATGACGGACCTGCCAAAATCCAAAGGCAAAACAGCTGTTATGGTGGTGGTAGATCTATTAACCAAAATGTGTCATTTTATAGCCTGTTCACATGCGGTTACAGCGGAGGAGACCGCCAAGTTGTTTGTAGAGCATATTTTCAGGTTGCATGGCGCCCCCTTGAGGGTGGTCAGTGACAGAGGCAAACAATTTACTTCCAGGTTCTGGAGGAAACTTATGAGCTTACTGCAAGTAGAACTCAATTTCTCCACTGCCCGACACCCAGAAACTAATGGGCAAGCGGAAAGGGCAAACGGCATTTTGCAACAATACCTGAGGTGTTATGTAAAGGACAGAGAAAATGATTGGGTAGATAAGCTACCGCTGGCCGAATTTGCCTACAACAACGCGGAGAATGTGTCCACAGGGATGAGTCCTTTCCTGGCAAACTATGGGTGCCATCCCCGGGCATTCCCAGGAGAGGGGGGGGAGAGATGGAGCGTGCCGGCAGCGGAACATTTTTTTGAAGAGATGGAAGCGATCCACCGTCAGCTTCAACTTAACTTAGAGAGAGCCAAGGAAGAATATAAGAAGCAAGCAGACAGAAATAGGAGGGAAGGTGAAATCATAAGGGTGGGAGACCGAGTGTGGTTGTCCACCCAAGGACTACCGTTCAAGGGTGGGAGTAAGAAATTGAGACCCAAGAAATTGGGACCCTTTGAGGTCATACAGCAGGTCAACCCAGTAGCATTCAAACTCAGACTGCCCAGTCACATGAAATTACACCCAGTATTTCACAGGTCATTACTGTCGCCGTACCGAGAGGGACGTGAGTGGGGGGAGCGTGAGAGAGAGGCCACCCAAACGCTCGTGATAGAAGAGAGAGAGCGCGACATGAACGTGGCAGGAATCATTGATTCCAGGTGGAAGGGGAATCAGGTGGAATATCTGGTAGAATGGGAGGGGGAAGTAGAGTCGGAAAACACTTGGGTGCCAGCAGAGGTAGTGAATGACGAGATCTTAATAGAAACATTTCATCAGCGTTTCCCAAGAAAACCGCAACCCGTGGCACGATTTAGAAGGGAACACTTTGGGACCACCGATGAGGAGGGAGAGTTTGAAGGGTTCCCAGAGTCAGGGGTGGGTGAGGAAGCTGCCTCTGACGAAGAAGAAGAAGACGGGGAGAGAGACGGGACGCCGTGGCTAGAAGTGTTTGAATCCTCTGATGACGAGGATTGCTCTTTCAGGGGCTTTCCGCCCTCACCGCCAGTGGGAGAGGAGGCGGGAGGGGGTGAAGGGGGGCCTGGGGGGGAGGTGGATGTCAGGGAACTGCCATCGGAGTTAGAGGTGCTGGACAGGCTCCAGCAGAGTAGGAGAGACTCTGCAGCAGAAGCAGGAACCAGCAGGGGGAGTGCAGGAGTTACAGCGGAGGGGAGGCTCTCAGACGCTTCTAGTGAGAATAGTGAAGAGGTAACTAGACCCCCTTTAGGAATTCCCTCCCTTCGCCGGAAACTGTCACGCAGAGAGTCACGAAAGCGCATGTCCGTCAAACAGCTTTTATGTTGGCGTAAGTTCCGTAGACGCCCACTGTCAGATTCTACCAGCGACTGACGGAGTCATGCTTTTGGGGGCTCCGTTAGTGCCTGGGTTTGGATGACCGGCCAAACCCCAGCGGGATCAAGCTTTTACGCACAAGCAGCTCTTTATCCCATCACAGATGATATCAGTGATTAAGCTGGGATATAATGGCTCCTTAAGGTGTCATGGACCCAAGTTGTTTTGGGCTTTGTATATCAACACAAGAGCCTTGTGTGGCATTTGGGCAGCCAATGCCAATGTTTTAGCAGAGGTATCACATGCCGTTGGCCATCTGACCCTTCAGGAGTCTAGCTGCTGGTGGTACAGGACATTGACTGTGGGTTTCTTGTGATGTCACAAAGACACTTGGCAACTGAATGGATATAAAGGCAGGCCAAGGAGAAAGCTCTTTTCTATTTCCAGCAGGACACACCTGGCAATGGATGTGACATTCAGCACTGCCCAGGTTTCTTCCACTTGCAGGAGGCAAACTGGAGAATGGAAGGAGGCAATCCTCTGGCAGTGGGATGCTAGGGATGCTAGGGAGTGATAATAAGGCAAGTTTGCTTGCTTGAAGGCTGCTGGTATCTGTGGTTGGAAGCTGGTGGATGTCTCATGATGGACCTAACAGAAGCTGGCAGATGTTGGTGGATGAAAGCCAGTGGCTTTTGGATTCGGAAGTTGGTGGAGGCTACAAGGCTAAAGCAGACGGATGTTTGTGGATGTCGGCTGATGGAAGACAGTCAACAGAAGCCAGTGTATATTTGTGGATTGCAGCCAGGGCACAAACGTGAATGGAGGTCATGTTTTTGGATGTCGGCTGGTAAGTGTTTGTGTGAGTACATTTTCAAATGTGGCTGAGGCAGAATGGTGTTTGCATGTTCACGAATATGATGTGTGGAAGGTAGAGATTCATGAATAGATGGAGCCCATGGGAGGGGGGATATTGGTTTCATGGAATCAGAGAATCAGGGACCACGAGGGTCATCTAGCCCAACCCCTTACAATACATTTTGCCAAATGTGGGGCTCAAACCCACTGGCGTGCTTCCAAACTGCTAGGTTGACGGGAGCTGGGACAGAGCAAAGGGAGCTCACCCCGTCGCGGGGATTCGAACCGCCGACCTTCTGATCAGCAAGCCCAAGAGGCTCAGTGGTTTAGATCACAGCGCCAACCACATCCTTGTATCCAGGAGTACCCTGAGGCTACATACCTGCTCCTTAAGATGCAATGCAACCCCATCCAGAACAGATAACTGGTCTGTCTTCCAGACATGGGAACCACCTAACCACTGAACATTATCATTATCTCTGGTAAGACCTTGTGCAAGGGAGAAGTTAATCATCCAGACTTCAAGCTCTCTGCTACAGCTGTAAGCAAAATGGCTCCTTTCCATACAGCGATGTATTACCTCTAAATCTTAGTTAATGTTAGTTAATCTAACAACCAGTGGTGCAATTATGTGGTCAAACCAGGGAACAGGTAAACTTACTCATTAGAGTGCCTGTCACATCACTGGTTGTTGCTCCAATTCCTGCACTGCAGGGGGTTGGACTACTTCACCGCCGTTGTTCCTTCCAACTCTACAATTCTATGATTCTAAGTGACAGCTTCCCCGACCCCCAGCCCTCAGCGCACCTATCCCTCCTAAAGCGAGGCTATCTCATCTCAATATCATAATTAGGCTGGTTTGGGCTTTTTTAAATAAACAAATCTGAACTGCTTGCTTTGATGTGAATCCACTCTTGGGGGGTAGTGGTGCATGGGGGCAGAATAGGATGTACCAGTGAGGACTTCATTCAAATCCTTGCTTAGGCATTCAGCTCATTGGGCAAGTCAATAGAAGTCTAGGGTCCAGATCAAGGGAAGTAATAGTACCACAATTCTGCCTTGGTCAGACCACACCTGGAATACTGTATCCAGTTCTGGGCATCACAGTTTAAGAAGGATGTTGACAAGCTGGAACGTGTGCAGAGGAGGGCAACCAAGATGATCAAGGGTCTGGAAACCAAGCCTTATGAGGAATGGTTGAAGGAGCTGGGTGTATTCAGCCTGGAAAAGAGGAGATATGATAGCCATCTTCAAATATCTTAAGAGCTCTCACATGGAAGAGGGAACAAACTTGTTTCCTCCTGTGCTGGAGGGTAGGAATTGAACCAATGGCTTCAAGTTGCAAGAAAGGAGATTCCAACTAAATGTCAGGAAGAACTTTCTGACAGCAAGAGCTGTTTGACAGTGGGACGGTCTCCCTTGGGAGGTCATGGACTCCTTCCTTAGAGGTTTTTAAGCAGAGGTTGGAGGGCCATCTGTAATGGATGCTTTAGCTGTGGTTCCTGCATTGCAGGGGGTGGACTAGATGGCCCTTGGGTCCCTTCTAACTCTAAGATTCTGTGATTCACAGCTGAGAGCAGCGTCTCTGAAATACTTCAAGGGACTGTTGTGACAGTAAAAGGAGACAGCCCCTTGTATGATGCTACTTCAAGGAAGGATGGGTTCAGGTGTTGCAGGTAAACAGACAAACCTGCTGAGACCAAAGTGTCAATTCAAAATGGGAGATTTCCAAAAAAAGCAAGTTTAAACGCAAAGATTCGATATCTGATGACTTCAAGTCCAGCAAAGAGATTTCCTGGCACAGAGTAAAAGAACTGTGTCTGCTCAAAATATATACAAGGTTAGCAGGCCATCTCATCTGGGTTACTGGGCAGTGGATTTCCAAGGTCTCAGGTGAGGATCCTCTGCAGACCTTCTACTTGCAGATATTGTTCTTTACCAGAACACCTTCCCTCCCCTCTATTCCAACTCAGTCCCCGCTAGTGTGGCCAGGGATTATGGGAGTCCAGCAACATCTGGAGGGCCACAGACTTGTCCCCTCCCCATGACTGTCTCAAACCAACAGGTGCAAGGGGTTAAAAACCTTGACAAATGGGCAGAACTGATAGAAAGGCCACAGAACACCCCTTCCAAATTTGTACGGACTTTAATCTTTCATTGTGGCAGCACTTAAACTTTGAAACTCCTTGCACATTGACGCAAAAACTTTTACACATCACTTGGGAAGACAGGCGAACTAATGCCAGTGTACTGGTAGAAGCAAAGATCACCAGTGTTGAAGCAATGATTCTTCAACATCAACTTTGTTGGACTGGTCATGTTGTACGGATGTCTGATTATCGTCTTCCAAAGCAGCTACTCTACAGTAGTACCTCTGGATACGAATAGGATCCATTCCAGAGCCCCGTTCGGATCCTGAAGCGAATGCAACCTGCGTTTGCACATCTGCGCGTGCTCAGGTTGCGATTCACCGCTTCCGCGCATGCACGTGATGTCATTTTGACCGTCTGCGCATGCACGAACGGCGAAACCTGGAAGTAACGTGATCCATTACTTCCAGGTCACCGTGGAGCGCAACCCAAAAGCGCTCAACCTGAAGCAACTTCAACCCGAGGTATGACTGTATTATGAACTTAAAAATGGAAAGCGTAATGCTGGTGGTCAACCAAAGAGGTTCAAAGACTCTCTCAAGGCAAATCTAAAAAAAAGTAGTATAAACACTGGCCTGTGAGCACTCCAATTGGAGAACAGCTTTTACCAAAGGTGTCATGGGCTTTGAAGATGCTCAAACTCAGGACAAAAGGGAGAAACGAGCTAAGAGGAAGGCACACTTGGCAAACCCTCACCGTGATCAACTCCTGCCTCGAAACCTATGCCCCCACTGGGGAAGGACGTGTGGATTCAGAACTGGCCTCCACAGTCACTTGTGGACTCACTTTTAAGACAGTGTTCATGGAAGACAATTTTACTCGGCTACGAGTGATCGCCAATGAAGAAGAAGCCTTTGCTGTACTCTTTTCTGCACCTGTTTAAAACATTTTTGTTCCTACAAGCCTCCCCAGATATTCAGTTTTTCATTTATTGCTATTTCAACTTTTTGAACATCTTATTGTTCTTGTTAATTTTATTGCTGTAGCTTTTTGTGTGTGTGTATACCGCTTTGTGAGTTTTTGCTTTGTTTTGTTTTACAATAAAGCGGTGTACAAGCTTTATGACATAAAACCGGTAAAGGACCATAGGTGAAGGTAAAGGGACCCCTGACTGTTAGGTCCAGTTGCAGACGACTCTGGGGTTGTTTGCGCTCATCTTGCTTTACTGGCCGAGGGAGCCGGCGTACAGCTTCCGGGTCATGTGGCCAGCATGACTAAGCCGCTTCTGGCGAACCAGAGCAGCACACAGAAACGCCGTTTACCCTCCCGCTGGAGTGGTACCTATTTATCTACTTGCACTTTGACGTGCTTTTAAACTGCTAGGTTGGCAGGAGCAGGGACCGAGCAACGGGAGCTCACCCTGTTGTGGGGATTCGAACCGCTGACCTTCTGATTGGCAAGCCCTAGGCTCAGTGCTTTAGACCACAGGACCACCCAACTTATAGAGGACCATAGGCACCTCTATAAATGCTAAACAGAGCTTTGCCCCTACCTGGCAGCACCGGAGGATGCCCTCTCCCATTCCTGCACACACCTGGAATTAGGAGGCGGGGTTTAACCACGGAGTGGGCGGAGGGGAAGCAGATCTACATACGCGGGGGAGGGAGGGAGGTCTTCCTCTGCCTCCCCCTCCTCTGCGCGGGCTTCTGCATTCCCACACACGTGTTCCACCCGCAAGCCGCTCCCTTCTCCTACTCACTGCTTAAAGGTGTCTTGGAAAGGGACCGCCAGCCATTCCCCGTGCATGTTCTGCATGTAATCCACCATCTCTTCGCGGCTGCGGTCCGACGAGACGAACACGATCTCGAAGGGCGCCGGCGAGGGCGCGTCCTCCACCAACTCGCTGTAGAAGTCGCACAGGATCGGCGTGAAATCCCGGCACAGGGAGCACCAGGCGGCCGAGAAATACAAGCCCACGATCTTGTTCTGCAGCGCTTGCTCGGGATCCACGGCTTGGCCGTCCCGGTTCACCAGGAAATGCCCCGTGAAAATGTCCACCATTCTTTCTCACCGGCACGACGAGGATCCGGGAGTGGTGGTTAGTTGGGGATCCTTTTTTCCCACTTGCCGATCTCCGAAATTGAGGGGGCCCCCGGGGGGAGGGAAGCCACGTGCTAGCGGGGATCTGGATTTCTAAGGCGATCCGCCGCGCGCACCGTCTCTAAAGTTTGGATGGAGCGAATGTTTCTGCTTCAGAGGGAAATCAGCAGCGAGGAACCAAATGGAGAGGGGGGTCGAATATACCCTACTTTCCAGAGCTCCCGAATGGGCTTTTTTTCCTCCAGAAAGCCGAAGATCCTAAGGAGGAGGAAGCGGGATGAAGGCGCAACGCGCGCTGGACCCGTCCGCGACCCCAAACGTCCGGGTGAGAAACGGATTTGCGCGCGGCTTTGGAGAGGCAGCGGCAGGCGAGAGGACTGCAGGGGGTCGGGGTTATCCAAGCCGTGGAGCGTCTTAAGGTCGATGCCTTTGTTTGCCGCGGATATAAATGGAATGAGCTCGCTAAAAATAGCCCTCCCGAGCCCGGCGAGATTGGAAAGCTCCTGCTCTGAGCATCCCGAGATCCGATTGCGCAAGGGGGCGGGTTTCTTAGCGCAGGAAGCGAAGCAACAGGTCTGTTCAGCTGGTCCTTGCGCAGGTCGGAGAAGCGTCGAGCCGGCAGGCGAGAGAAAGGCACGATCGCTCGCAGAGTCCTGCAAAAAGAAAAAGAAAAAGGAGGGGATTTGGGGAAGGAGTTATAAAATCCTGCTCTGCGGCTTACACCGACAAGCCACAGTTGCGCAATAACGCAGAGAGTCGGGGACAAGTTGTCGAGTTCATGAGAATTCTTCCTCGAGCTAGACGTTAAGCCAAAGGCTGTGTCTACCTGTGAAGCACATTGAAAGTGCCTTCTTTTCTTCAAAGAAGTCTGGGCACTGTAGTTTGTGAAGGGTTAATGGGGGGTGAGCTGCAATGCCCAGAATTATTTTAATTTCCATTTTTGGAAGCAGTTCAAATGATTGAAACTTACTTACAGATGCTTTTATTCTGGTTCTCTTTAGCACAGTGCAACTTACATGATTGACAGCCAAAGGACCTACCTCAATCAGAAACTTCCAATAACCCGTTTCTTTATTTCCAACCAATATTCTCTATTCTCTCCTCACTATTCAAAGCCACGAGTAACGTCCAGTGGGAATCCCAGCTTGGCTGTGGTTCTGCCCTATCATTTCCTTATCCAGGTGAGCTACAGTGACACAGGGCTGTCCCAACCATGAAGCAGACTGAGGCAGCTGTCTCAGGTGGCAAAATCTAAGGGTTGTCTCCACTCAAAGGCCTCACACAACTTTCCTGAGACCCCAGTAAGTGAGACAGCACCTTCCCATTTCGCCTCAGGCAATAACACCGGATCCAAAACTCTGCTCCAGTACACTGGCTGCTACTGAAACATGAACATGTTAGAAATCAATATAGAATATGAGAAATGGTCAAAATTGTGGAATGAGGGATTAAAATTCACGGCAAGCGTTGCAATTAGAGAAAACTCAGAGAAGATGATATACAGATGGTATATAACACCAGAAAAGCTAAATAGGATGTATAAGACTGGAAATAAGGCCTGCTGGAAATGCAAAACAAAGGAAGGTAACTTTATACGTATGTGGTGGGCATGTGAGGAAATCAAAAAATTTTGGAACTTGATATATAATGAGTTAAAAAAAATATTTAGATACACATTCCCAAAAAAACCAGAGGCCTTCCTACTAGGTATTATTGGAGAAGAAATTAGGAAAGAAGATAAAACCTTATTTCAATATTCAACAGCAGCGGCCAGAATGTTAATCGCTCAAAACTGGAAAAGTACAAACATACCAACGGTGAGGGATTGGCAAACAAAATTATATGATTTCGTTGAATTGGCAAAAATGACGCAAAGAATTAGAAACCAAAAAGATACAAAGTTAAATGATGATTGGAATAAATTTATGGTCTATATTGAAGGTAATTTTAAAAACCTACCAACTATAGCAGGTCTGTTATAAAACTTTCGATGTATAAACTAATAACCAATACCAGCTGTAAAAGATGAAATTTCTAAAATTAGAAACCGGAAATCAGTAGGGAAGGAAGTCAATTGATGTATGTATTAGTCTTTTTTCTTTTTCTCCTTTTTTCTTTTTTTTGGTTTTGTTAAATGTTTTCGTTTTTCTCTGTGTGTGTATGGAAATTGAAACTGAATAAAAAGAATTAAAAAAAAAAAGAAATCAATATTTTTCAGTGTGCCCAGTCAGTTGTAGACAAACTCAAATTTGGAACCAGCGTTTGAAACTGGTTTCAAATCCAGATAAAAACGGAGTCCCAGTTAACATTAACAATGACAGTAAACTCTAGCCTTCCAGATCTTTGGGACTACAATTCCCATCATCCCTAGCTAACAGGACCAATGGTCAGGGATGATGGGAATTGTAGTCCCAAACATCTGGAAGGCCGGAGTTTGCCTATGCCTGCTTTACCTCTTTGAGGCTAGTAAGGGAAATCTAAGCTCAAGAAGGGAACTTGGGGCCTCATGATAAATCCTGGAAGGTTAATGCAGAAGCAAATGCACAATGTTAGATGTTTAACTCAGAATTAAGTTCTACTGTATTCAATGAGGTTTACTCCTTCGTAAGTGCACTTAGAATTACAGCTTCAGTTCCTAGCTGTTGGGGATTGTAGGGTCTGTGCTTAATCTTAATAGTGGTAGTATTTATATGGTTTTTAATTGGTTGTTCAACCACCTCGGGAGCCTATTAGGCTGAGAATGTTATCTTTACTTAATTACCTACTAGCTGATATGCTGAAGATGTTTAATAAAAAATAACTTGTTTGGGTGCAGTAACAGATAAAGAAGGTATTGTTTGGGAAATAACCTTGCAAATTTGCATCCTGAAGCACTGGTGTATTTCAGATGTGGAGCTCTAATGTGAAGCTCAGAGCTACCAGAGCTTCTCCCATCGACTGACTGGGAGAAGCAGTTCTCCACTCATTCCTTTTGTGCAGTTGGAGCTATACCTTGGAATGAAAGGACAGCTTGCTCCCTCAAGAGCTCTGGGCATATATTGTTGTTCACATAGCCTTCTGGGTGGAGTGTAAACCTGAATGACGTTTTACATAAAGCCATCGTTACCACAGCACTTCAACTTCGAGGCAGCTCTAGTTTTTGACCATCTTTCCTGTCAACACATAATGCTTTTTGGTCTTAATCAGCTTTGCAGTCAAACTTTCAAAGCAGTATCCTATATGCTAAAAAGCAGTCCTTATTACTTGCGTAGTCAAAACAGCATCATCTGAATGCAAGACAGAGCAAGCTCAGAGGAACCCCAAGGTTTGCAAAAGTACAGAAGCATATTGGGGGACGGGAACTCAGCTCAGTGAGGACTGAGCATGCTCAGTAGACATGGAATGCTGGATGGCTAGCGGTGTTGAATGGAATGGCATCTTCTGAACAGGAGCAAGACTCCACTTCACAACTTTTTGTTTCAGATCTTTGTTCTAAATCATTATATGGCTTTTCAAACCCAGTTCAGGCTTTTCCATTAAGGACACAGTATGGGTTTACCAGGGACGCGGGTGATGCTGTGGGTTAAACCACAGAGCCTAGGACTTGCCAATCAGTGAAGCTGATGGACTATATGGAACTGGCTGAGATGACTGGCAGAATCCGAGACCAAGGAGAAGAGTTGGTGGAAGAAGAGTGGAAGAAATTTAAAGCTTATCTTCAGAAATATTGTAAAATTAAGGAATGTTAGAAAAATGTTGGGGAAAGAAATTATGTGGTTTTAGTAGAAAGGATATAAAGGATTAAGCAAAAATGAATAGGTGAAAGAGAGAAGGTAAAATTATAATATGTTAAGATAAATTATTAGGATAAAAACAAAGTTGGAAGGATTTGCTGGAATATTTAACTGAATTGGAATACAAAAATGGGAGGTGTGAGGAAGTCAAGGAAATAAGTGAATGTAAATAAGTGACTTAAAGGTTTGACATGTTTTTTTTATGTATTTCTTTTCTCTTTTCTCTGTTTTTCGAGGATGTGTGTTGTTTTTTCTTTTCCTTTTTTGATTGTCTTTTTTCTTTTTCTTTCTGTAACCTTTAAAATCTTAATAAAAATTTATTTAAAAAAAAAGGACTTGCCAATCAGAAGGTTGGCGGTTCAAATCCCCACGGTGGGGTGAACACCCATTGCTCAGTCCCTACTCCTGCCAACCTAGCAGTTCGAAAGCACATAAAAGTGCAAGTAGATAAATAGGTACCGCTCCAGCGGGAAGGTAAACGGCATTTCCGTGCACTGCTCTGGTTCACCAGAAGCAGCTTAGTCATGCTGGCCACATGACCTGGAAGCTGTACACCGGCTCCCTCAGCCAGTAAAGCGAGATGAGTGCCGCAACCCCAGAGTCGGCCAGGACTGGACCTAATGGTCAGGGATCCCTTTACCTTTACCTTATGGGTTTACCACTTGATGATTTTACCACAGTGTCTGCTTCCTGGGATGGTAATGTGTAACAGCTACATCCAAGTTATACTTGATAAATGTTATGGCAGTTCACTGTGATATAAGCAAATACAGTGGTACCTTGGGTTGCAAACACCTTGGGTTACAAACACTTTGGGTTACAAACTCCGCTAACCCGGAAGTAGTACCTCAGGTTAAGAATTTTGCTTCAGGATGAGAACAGAAATCATGTGCCAGCGGTGCAGCGGCAGCGGGAGGCCCCATTAGTTAAAGTGGTACCTCAGGTTAAGAATGGTTTCAGGTTAAGAACGGACCTCTGGAATGAATTAAGTTCGTAACCTGAGGTACCACTGTACCAACTTTAGTGGCGCAGATTTTTGAGCAGGGGTAATGGAAGCTATAGTTCACAAATGGGCATTGCAGTAACAGAGAGAAGGTCATACATTTGTAGTCAGCGTTTTGCAAACTTCCCAATAGCGCACTAGCTGCGGTGAAAACCTCTCTTTCTGTTGCCAGTGTTGGGCCTCTGCGACTCGACCGGAAACCATGCACAATTCATAGAGAACTGCATGTGTAAACAGTTATTAAAGAGTTTATTGAGAAAATGTCAAAGAGGTTGCTACATTTTGGAGATACATCTCTTTTGGTCATAGAAACATAGGCTATGTGTATTTACTTCTTCAGATGTATTTATTTACTTGTCTGTAAGGTGCTCTGAGGTTTGTCGCCATGCCTCTATTTATACAAAGTCTCTGATCTTCCGTCAAGGGAACAAATTAGCTTTAACTTGACACCAAGATGGCACTGTGTATTAGACAACTGATAAACATGTCTTGGCTACTACCAACCAGCAGCCTTTTCAGGCAATGAAAACACTCACCATCTATTTATAGTGTGATTAGAGAATACCTGTGTGTCTTTCTTTTTATTTTCAACAGCGGTTGCAATCCTAGGAAAGACATTTACTTGCCCACGAAGGATAAAGGAAGAACACAATTTTCAATAGGCATATTGTACCAAGTCAACCACTGGTCTGCCTAGCTCAGTATTTGTCCGCACCAGGAATGGAGAATCTGTGCAGTTTATTCCCTACTCACCCAACTATTTGTGGTTAACTTTTCGTACCTATTGGGACGCGGGTGGCGCTGTGGTCTAAACCACAGAGCCTAGGGCTTGCCGATCAGAAGGTCGGCGGTTCGAATCCCCATGACGGGGTGAGAACCCATTGCTCGGTCCCTGCTCCTGCCAACCTAGCAGTTCAAAAGCACGTCAAAGTGCAAGTAGATAAATAGGTACTGCTCCCATGGGAAGGTAAATGGTGCTTCCGTGCACTGCTCTAGTTCGCCAGAAGCGGCTTATTCATGCTGGCCACATGACCCGGAAGCTGTACGCCGGCTCCCTTGGCCAGTAAAGCGAGATGAGCACTGCAACCCCAGAGTCGTTCGCAACTGGACCTAACAGTCAGGGACCCCTTTACCTTTACCTTTCCATACCTAACATGCGAAAAAAAGCTAACAGAAGATAGTATCAAGGCTTTTGGAAAGCTGTTCCTTTCCTGGTTGCAGCAAGAGCAGAGATAACAAGGTTAAGTCCTTTTTAATAAGTTTTATTCAACCTTAATAGCGAGAGACAAAAGAATGTATCCAGCCTTAACAATGGCGTTGCTCAAAACTGGGCTCCACCTCCCACATTCCTAACAGCAACACCTCCCAAGTGTCTGCTTGGGGCCAAAAGTCTCTGATCCCGTTATTCTTGTACCCTTAATGAACGCCGAGTTCTGGGGGAGGGGGGGCTGAAATACTCTCCAGTGACAACACGGCAACTGGCTGCCCTGTCGCAATCCCACCCACCCCCCTTCTAAAATTGCCCAACTATTTTGTTCGTCTATCTCTTGAGTCGTAACCTTCCTCCAGCCCCTCAACTCCCTGCTGTAAATCAATGCTACCTTCCTCTTCTCCTGTAACATCAGAAGGGTGGGTGTGATCTCCACCACTCCTCCTCCGTCTCGTCCTCTTGAGTCCAATCCCTGACAGACAGCTATTCAAACCAGATTCCCTACCCTGTCTGTTCCCACTGGTCCCTTGATCTCGAGCCTCTGCAGGTAATCAAAGTGTGTAACCCCAGATCATGATGCTGGGAGGGCGTGTCATATATCTGCCTTTGCTGTAAATTTAACGAGTTCAAATCCTGCCATTTAATTCCATTTATAGTCTCCTCTTACATCATCGGGGTATCCTGGCAAACAAGCCCTAATACCCAGACCATACCTTCCAAGAGCTGGAATATGGCTTGGCTGCACCTCAGTATATCTGCTTGTCTTTCATTAGGTCTTCTAATGAAGGAAGCCCTGTACAGGGATGTTTTTAATGTTTGAGGTTTTTCGTCTTTTAATATTTTGTTGGAAGCTGCCCAGAGTTCGGCTCACGCAACCCAGTCAGCTGGGCAGCATATAAATAATAATAAAATTATTATTACTTCCCTGTATGATCTTAGGAATAACTTTGAACGACTAATAAAATACATTTCTCATAGCACAGTTCTTTTTTTGTTTCTTTTCCTTCTAAGCTTTCAGCAGTAGACCCACTTCAAGAGTTAATCCAGCAAACATTAGCTGGTTATAGCATCTGCTGCCGATAATTCAAGAAATGGCCTGTTTTGTATATATGGAATATACACACTTGTTTTGCCTTTCCATTCTCTCAGTGACATAATCCAAAATGTTGGGGCTGCAACCTATTTACTAAGAGAAAAACTAGCAAGGGTACAATAGAATAACCCAGTTACTGTGGAACGGAATTTTTATATTTATTAAATCAGCTTCCCCTTCAACATTTTCAAAATCACACATTCCTAGCAGCATTAATGGGGCACAACATGAAAGACATTTCCAGGCTGAAGTCTGCTTTTCTGTAGATACGTGACTCTAGGGTGGAACTGGGACAGAGCAACGGGAGCTCACACAATTCGAACCACCGACCTTCTGATCGGCAAGCCCAAGAGGCTCAGTGGTGGAGACCACAGCGCCACCCACATCCCTGATATGTGACTCCCTGAAATGCAGCACATTTGATGTTCACAGGCCAGGGAATCATATACCATTTCTGGAAACCTGCTTTTCCCCACTGCTATTGAGGGGGGAAAGTTAGAATAGCAATGGAGGACAGGCAACCTGTGTTGACTTTCTACTACCAAGTGAGCATCCTCTACGAAAAGTAGCTGTAAAAATCTTGCTGAACAACTCTGGTAGGAACTGTATTCCTTCTGTATGAATATGTCGTACATTAATGGCTCGTTTGCAGTATCATGCTTTTGTGAACCATTGTACGTTTTGTATTATGCAACACTGAGGCCTTTCCAAATTGAAAATGGCTTTAATTGCAGCTGAAATTGGCAGTCATTGTAAATTCAGTGCCAACGGCCACATATTTCCTTTGGGGAGTCCTTTAGAAGAAATGTGTCCATTGTTGACCAGGTAAGAGCAGCAATTTCAGAACATGCAATTAGCATGAGGCGCAATTCATCAGCCTCTTCAAAAGGGGGAGTTACATATTTCCTTTGATGGAAGAAAATAACATTTTTGTTTTTCAAAAGGCTCACACTATGTAAAGTGTGATTTTGTTAACATCCTTTGATCCCCACATACGGGGATTTCCCTCCAGTGACATGGTACAGAAACATCTTAGCATCCCAAGCTAGACAAAAAAAGGAAATAAATTGCAAAGAGATTCAAATGGCTGACAAAATCCATTAAATGACCAACAGCACAATCCCAGGCCTTTCTACTCAAAAGTAAGTTAGTAGAACTAATAGCATGTCCTCTAATAGCATTTACTCCCAGGTAAGTGTAACAGGACTACACCCGAAGATATTCTTCCCAGAACCCAGAGTTCTGACTCCAAATTGTAAACTGAACTGTGATCTTTGGATGGAGGGTGGGATAGATATTTAATAAATAAAAACAAAATAACTTTGTTTTGAGAAACGTAACTTCTATGAAGTATTCAGTCAGATATGCTAAATAATAACAATGTACAATTGGATCTAATATACATGCTATATGTGTAACAAAATGTTTTGGGGCAATTTGCTAGGGGAAGTTTCATAAATGCTGTATGTATAGGAATGCATTGTCAGAAAGAAATTAAGTATTCCTGTTGTGGTGACAACAAAAACTCAAGGCACAATTTACTCTGGAGAATAACTTAAGCTTTAAACAGGAACAGTCATACTGTACAGCAGTGCAAACCCGTTTTTGTAAACTATTGAGAATTTTTAGAACCGATGTGATCTTTTTTATATAGCAATTACTATTTTGACTTAAGAATTGAGCTACTTTTGAAATTTTTATTTAGGGCATTTTGTATTTAGTATTTAAGTACCACAAGGGGGACGCAGGTGGCGCTGTGGGTTAAAGCCTCAGTGCCTAGGACTTGCCGATCGAAAGGTCGGCAGTTCGAATCCCTGCGGCGGGGTGCGCTCCCACTGCTCGGTCCCAGCGCCTGCCAACCTAGCAGTTCGAAAGCACCTCCGGGTGCAAGTAGATAAATAGGGACCGCTTACCAGCGGGAAGGTAAACGGCGTTTCCGTGTGCGGCTCTGGCTCGCCAGAGCAGCGATGTCACGCTGGCCACGTGACCTGGAAGTGTCTCTGGACAGCGCTGGCCCCTGGCCTCTTGAGTGAGATGGGCGCACAACCCCAGAGTCTGGCAAGACTGGCCCGTACGGGCAGGGGTACCTTTACCTTTACCTTACCACAAACAACACTGAGTAATATTTTTGAGAGTCAGAATATAACAGTAGCAAGTTGTGTAATAGGGCTGCCATATACATCTGAAATTTCCCAGACATGGCTGAAATATGGCTGTCGGAAATAAGGTGTCTGGGTGAAAATCGATGAAATGTCCAGGGAAATCTGGCTGTAGGGCAACCCATGTTGGAAGTCTAGATTTTGGCGAATTTCCTTAAAAATATCTCAAAAACATATAAAAAACCCCTCTTTCAACAACTTTGCATCCCACCCCAAAAAAGGTCTTTTTGTGTCTGGATTTTGAAATATGGCAACCCTATACCCTATGTATAAAAGGAAAATGCTTCTCGTCCTGTTGCACAGGGTCTCCTATAATTACTATTTACAAAACCTAGAAGAAAGATAGAGTTGCATCTAATGAAAATGTGACTTAAAGGCTGATAATTTTCCTAATGGCCATTTTCATTGTTTTGAGCCAGATTTCTTTCAAAGGCCAGAACCAATACAAAAGCAGGGGAGGGGAGGGAAAAGGGAAATTCTCCTTTTAGGGGGCATGTTGAAAGCAATTCCTCTCTTGCCATTTCTTTAAATGTCAGTGATTCACTGAGCTCCACAACAACATAAAGGTAAAAGGTAAAGGGACCCCTGACCGTTAAGTCCAGTTGCAGAAGACTCTGGGTTGCAGCGCTCATCTCGCTTTACTGGCCGAGGGAGCCAGTGTTTGTCCGAAGACAGCTTCCTGGTCATGTGGCCAGCATGACTAAGCTGCTTCTGGCAAACCAGAGCAGCGCACGGAAACGCCGTTTACCTTCCCGCCAGAGCGGTACCTATTTATCTACTTGCACTTGACGTGCTTTTGAACTGCTAGGTGGGCAGGAGCTCACCCTGTCGCAGGGATTCGAACCACCAACCTTCTGATCGGCAAGCCCTAGGCTCTGTGGTTTAGACCACAGCGCCACCTGCGTCCCCCACAAAAACATACCTGATGCTTATTCAAGGCACCCCATATCCTGTTGATGATCTGATCCCATCACTTCTGATATGTCACTCTATCATCTTTGGCAGCTGTTTTGACCTTGTCAGTTTGAATTGTACATACATGTACACACACACACTGGCTGCAACCTTTTAAATGTACCCACTACCATGCTTGAAACCTTCCAGCCTTTAAAAGAGAAACACCCCATTGGGCAGTTTAGAATTTTAGTGTTGTGCTGGTCATGTGACGCCTCCAAGCTCTTTTAATAGTTTTAAAGGGGAAACTGGTTCACACTTCTGATGTGGTTTCCATACCGCACCCAGGGAGAGACATTAGGTTATGAAAGCCCGTGATTTTTCAAATGTGGAGCTGACCTTGTAAATGGCCAATCATCACACGACTCAAGCACCAACAGGAGTGGGTGCGCAGGAAGCAAGTGGGGGCCACGTTGAGAGTGGACCCTTTGGCCTTTCAAGTTCAAAACTCGTAGCCTTGGTAAGACGCAGAGAAATAAGCCCAGATAGAACTCTTCCTTTCTTTATAAACCTTGGCAGCAGCAATGGAGAACCTATGCCAGCATTATTATTTTGCATTTATTTCCCACCTTTTCACCCAGGGGGCATGCATACAAGTAGGTACCTTTGCAGAGATACTCTGGCTACACAATCTGAAGTTTTTGCACGCCCTACCCAACCCATCCTCATCCGTGCAAGCGAGAGGCATCATCATAGTTTAAGGACATGTGTCGGCCAGGCAAAAACTCTCAGGAAGAGAGCAGAGCAGGGTTGGCGAGGCCGTGGCCTATGGAGAAGTGTTGCTTGGGTGGAGTCCCAAAGGCATGGGAAGCAGCGTTTCGGTCCTAGGCCTGCAGTTAATCACCGCTGCTTTGCAGCTCAGAAAAGGGTCTCAACATCTTCTGGAGAAGACCTGCATACTGTAAAGTTAACACTTGAGACACGGGGAGAGGACTTTTGGCAGCCGCAACCAGGGCGGATGGACACTCATGGTTTGTAACGTTAAGGGTCAAGGAATGGTTTTCGTAACACAGATGGGAGACCGAACACCCTGGTTTTAACGTTCATAATGTGTTATTAAAATGTGACACCATAGGGCCCTGCAGAGGAACCAGCAACCAGGAGTAGGGAAATAAGTGTTTTGACGGGGGAAACAAAAAAATGCTTTTAATTTTCAGGTACGTCCTGTGACATTTTAGAATGATGTATCCAATATTGTTCTAATGACAGTAAAAAGGTCAGTGTGGAATCAGTCCCAAGTACTTTGAGGGCTCTCCCTAGAGAGTCATCTTACCTCTCTTGTTGTGTTAATGTATAAGGAGGTTTGTGCCTACAGAGGGAAAAGGGCAAAAAAGGGTTTAAGTTAGGTGTGCTTAATTTTGGGTGTTTTCGTCCTGCACCTGGTTAAGCATATGAGAGCAACTTGGCACAATCGAAACTATAGACACCTGTGTCTGAGGCAAATTTGCTCTTGGCCAAAGCCTAGCCTGTGTTGGGATGCTGAAAGGAGACTGTTTGCTGCTGGAAGGTCAGAATATTACAACGGTAGGTATCCTATAAGCTATAGACCTGAACATGGCCAGCAAAGGGACCGACCTTACCTAGAACTGTCTGGTGTTTTTCTGTTTCACTGCCTTTTTCCCAGACAGGGACTTAAGACGGCTTACAGATAAAATAAGAACAGCTAAAAACATTTTTTAAAAAAACAATTAAACATTGATGGAATTAACACTTATATATGTATCTACTAAAAAGATTACAATATATTTAGTTTCTTTTGTTACTCCCCCCCCCCCCCCAAGTTTGTCGTGATTGCCTTATGCATCATTGGTGGAAAAGGTAAGATATAAGTATTTATTTTTTTAAAAAAATAAAAGTGTCACATTAATGAGGGAGGGAGAACATGTTTCAATGGGTAGGGAAATGTTAAATACTGTCCTGGAAGCCCATTACATGCATAATTGTTGTCTTTGGCAGAAAGAGGGAAATTGTCATTTTTTCCAAAAGCTTTTTGAAGGAATCTAGTATGTCAACTTCTTATGCTACTTAGAACAGTGGGACTAAATCCTAGCTTAAGTGACAGCCAAATATCAAACTCGAATTACTTGCATGTAAATTCTACTGAAATCAGCTTGTATTTAGGATTCTTTACAGATACTTTGCCTTACCCCTGCCACTCAAGAAATCTGTCAGTTTTAAAAGGCAAAATTGGATATATTTTGAATTTTGATGTTTTTGAAGGACCATGATTGATACATGGAAGTTGTATGCTATCAGTCATCACCATATTCAACAGTTTTCATATCAACACTTTTATCAGGCATTCAAAGCAAATACTGTAATATCTGATTTTGTTTTCAAGGCCACTACCTCTATATTCCGGATAAAGTGTATATACAGGGGACAATATACCAAAATATTTTGGGAGCTGCTTCACCTACTTACCTTACTTCCTTAGATGTTGTCTTTTTGGGTTTTTTTGGGTTGAAAGTACAATAAAGCTGTTTCAATGCCAAAGAATTCTACCCATTTTAAATGGATCGTTTTTTAAAGTTACAATTCTTGGCCAAAAGTATTGCCCAATAAGCACAGCTGCTTAGGCAAGTATATATCAGCATAAATGCTCATTGTTAAAATAATTTTAATTATAAAAATGGAAAAAATCCTATTCGGTTTTAAGCACATCACTACATTTGCCTTATGAGAACAAGATTTACAGTCGTAAGTTGCACATAAAGGGTTTATTTTAAATGTTTTAAGGATAGAGTTACATCATAATTATAAAAATTACTTACAGAATTAAGTAACAGATTTAAAGTGTTTATACTTCTAAATGCAGAGAACAGGGAACTGTCTACATTGTTAAAAAATAAAAAAAATGAAACCAAGCTCTAGAGATGAAGTCATTTACCTAATTTTAAAATGTGAACACGAAGACCTTTGAACTATACACATACCAAGAACCATCCAAATTGCACTAATGATGTAAAATACAAAAAAACCACAGCATTTCCAAGGAACCACAAATCATCGAAGCTTTTTCTCTTTTTTTGGGTTCTCTGAAATGGTTGCAATTAATGTATCCCTGGAGAAGCCTTTATTTTTCAAATGTACCAATTTAAGAAGGCTAAGCAATTTATTCAGTGAAAAAAAGGCTTTTTCCATCATTGTTTGGGGAGGGGAGTGTCGTAATATGATTCTACTTCAACTTAATTTAGGATTTGGCACAAAAAAAGCATACTGTTGAATTTTACTGGTTTTTTATTTCATTTTGAGCAAAGTACATGGTCCCTTCAAACGCTGCATGACACATACAACTGGAAAGTTACCTCCTGTTGGCACTATGTTTGCCTCACCAGTGCATTTATCCTACTAACCACCATTAAAAACAGCACAATAAGCAAATTCACAAAGAACACAAAATTAAAAAAAAAACCCGAAACTAAAAACCTAAACATTTTTTTAAACATGCAACTTTTAAGTTTGTTACATTGAACATTCTACCTTCTAAGCATGCAAAAAAGGGATGGTCTGCATTTTAAGTTTGTCTTTTTAAAATTGTACAGGGCAGCCTGACATCACGCGAAACACACAATATACAATACTACAGCAGGTAAATGGAGAGAAAGGCCAGTAACTTTTTATACACAGATCCATAGCTTGTGCCACCACAAGCCCCGTGATAACTCGGAAAATCATGTTGAACCCCTAAGAAAAGGAACCAACATTTAGTTACCAGGGTAATAAGCACTGCATGCAGATCTGAAACGTGAGCCTAAAACAAAGCCCAAAGCAGATTGGCAGGGAGTGGAATCAAGTCTCAAGCCTCAAAAAAAAAAAAGAAAGAAAGAAAGAAAGAAAGAAAGAAAGAAAGAAAGAAAAAGGTGGTTTAAGCTATCAAAAAAGCAGACAATGTGGACACTTTAAAAACCATAAAATTTACACAGAATATAGATCACTCTCAACTGGCAGAATGTGGTGTATTGCAGAAAACCTCCAATTGGAAGCTCTTTGAATGCAACGTTTTCAGTCTACCTAAATCCTCAGAAATCCTGGAGGCACACCTTGGATTCCCCGTTAACGTAGCCCGCAATTCAAAGTACTATGTTTTGTGTATCTTGTGTGTGGTTCAATACACTCACTCATTCTTGTGCCACAAATATCAACTTGGGCTCATGGAGCCAGGCTCAGCTTTTGAGATTTACATGCAGGACTCTAAAGAGTCAATAGAAAACATACAGATCTGCAGAATGAAGGAGGAAACAAAACAAAACAAAAACCACTGGGTTGCAAATCTGCTCACTTGGTTCAAGAACACAGGAACATTTATGACTCAGGTACTTAGGGCTTAAGGACTGCATTTGAGAAGCTCTTCATGGAAAAGACTACAGCCTGCCTTGGGGTTGCCCATGATGAAATACTGTACATAATGCAACAGCAGCGATGGGACAGGAAAAGTTTAAGATACTGTATTTATACGGTATTTGTTACCATTAAAGAGCATTAATGAGGCACAAGCCTTAAGGCTACAATATGAAATCAGGCAAAATTAAAAAAAAGGAAGTTTAAACCACATGGAGTTTAATATGTATACCCACACCAGAGGTAATTTGGACCTCAGAAGGCTGATCAGCAACACTCGTTTTTTGTTTTTTTTACCTTCTAGCTATATATAAACAATGGTGCTTGCTTCTCATTTACATGTGCAGACTGCAATGCCCTGCTTCAGCTTTGCTGCTGTTTGATATTTTTCCACTGATTACTTTAAAAAGCTGCCACACCAATCTACTACCTTACAAATTAAAAAAAGAAAAAAAGACAGAATGGGGGGTGGGGAGAGAGAGAGAAGAAGAAGAAGCAAATTTTGTGACTGTGGGCTGCTTATTTACATCCACAATCTTCTGCAGATGACTGGACTACGGAGACCGCCTAGCTTTTGTCAGGCAGTACCCCACTAGCATGCAGAACCCCAGTGTCCTTTTAACGAAGTTCACGTTAAAACAGCATACTTCAAGCAAAATACAACGTACAGCACAAAAGGCAACAACAGGTTTGAGTTTGTATAATGTCTTGTCTGGGTAAACCCCAAGAAGAAAGGCCAGAAAGAGGGGTGAGGGGTGGGGAAGGTGCCTTCTTGAACAAAACACAGTAAAATGAGAAGGAATGCAGCAGATCAAAGTAGAAGGCAACAAATGATTCTCCTCCTCTGCAACACAAGCCTTTAATGTACGAGGACTCTTCTCTTGTGAGGTTTGTCTTTACACGTAACAGATTTAAGTCCACACACAAGAATCTAGGTTGCTAGTTTTGAAACTGAGACACCCAGTAGTTGCTGCGGAGAATTTAACATTAACATGGAGTTCTAGACTGCTAGGGCACCAAGCGCCTGGATTCTGCTAAAAGTTAACCAAATAAACACCTACGACATTGAGAACTGAAAGGACATTGAGAACTGAAGGCATCCTTGCTTTGAATGTTTTGACCAGGTCCTACAGTTGCAAATATGGGCTCTTACTCTGCATTCAGCTGCATTACATGTATGCCACGTTCTATTTTCCTGTAACTAAAATGTACTAAATTCTCATGTGATAGTAGCTCAACAGTTAACCTGAACACAGTACACCGATGTTAAATTGGGTTAGGCACTCCTTAACACTGCTTTAAACATATTATAGTCATCTTTGCCCAAACCCTGTGAAAACAAGGACTGCCAGACAAGAAAACTTAATACATACATGAAAGTAATAATATCAAGCTAGACTTGCATGTGGCAGTTGAATAGTTATGTGAGACGGTGAGGGAAAGTTATATTTGGGGGGAAATCAGATTAATGATTATGTTGCTAGATCCACTTTACACAGCTTGAATTTGCAGCTGCCGTTTCCTCTAACTTCATCCACATACCCACCAGAAGACTTCCTCCAAGAAAGGGAGTTCCCTTACACAAAATGTGTCATGTTCACATAAAAGTCTATTTGTATAGTTCACAATGGAATAGTTTTCCTGGCAGAGATTGTGGGCTCGCAGGGACATTTAAGCTTTCAAATAAACTGGAAAGCACTTAAGTCTTTGTGTCTACAAATTTTACATTGAAGTTCCACAAGTTTGGCAAAAGTTTGCATGGTGGTGTCTAAGATGTCTTCACCAAATCATAGACATAAATATGGAAATCATCGTCAAACTTGATGAAATAGACCGAGGGTTTGGCTTCCACCTGATGAATGACCATGCCAGTCCTTTTTGAGCCATCTTCTTTGGCATATTCCACTTGCTTTCCCACTAGGCTGTCCACAACTTCGCCAGGCTCCCGTTCTGCTGGAGGTGAATCATCTGTGAACACAACGTCTGAGTTAAAATGCAGCAGGATTTTATAGAACAGATGCTCATAGTCAGCTCAACGAGTAATAGTTTACTACGTGCTTCAGCAATTAAATGTTCATGGCAACATATTTCTGATCACAATGGTTTTGTCTTCTAACCCAGGGAAAATAAACAACTGGATATACATATCTGATATTCCTCTTATCCAATTTGTCTCCATTTCACAGTAACCATCTTAAATACAGATTATGGTAAGGACAAACAAAATGATTGTTGCACAACCTAATTCCTGGAGGTTTATCAGCTGTTGGCTATACTGCTGATCTGACAACATATCAACCTGTTCAGCTCAGTAGTTAAGCTGTACATTCAACCTGAATTAAAAGTTGGAATGTGAAAGCCATGCTGAAGTTTCTTTGCCTGTTCATTTATATTTGCTCTACAAAATGTTCCAAGTATCAGAATCCACAAAGTATTTTTTTTAAAAAACGTTGTGGTTGGTGCTGTCAAGCATTACAGTATCAGTTAGAGTAACTCCCTCAGAATCTTATCTTCCTAGACTCCAAATAGTCAATTAAGGGAAAAAGTTAGTATGGTAAGCCTAGCATTTCTGGGCTCTCCTCCAAACCTCAAATTACCTCAAATAGTTCTTCTTTTGGCCTTATGCTCCACAACAAAGGAGATCGCTTTATAAATTACCCTTTAAAAGCGAGAAGAGGGAAGGGTGCCTTTTCCATCACCTCTTCCAAGTCGGACAAATTAGGCACCACAAAATACTCCTCTGAAGCCTGCAGAATACCACTTCAGACATGCTGTATATGTCAGTGGCTCCATAGAATTGAGGGTCAAACCCAACAGCTCACAATCAAATCCTGAACCATGATTTGTAGTTATAAGAACTCATGACAGGTGACCAGATTCTCATGTTGCGCCAAGCCAAACCATGAGTTGGTGCAAACCTTCATGTTCCACAACGGATGATCCCACCTGCAGCATTCTTCCACCAACCCTGCTGCTATGCTCCCTGGGGCTAAGCCATGGTTTGGTTTAGTGTTAAAGCCAAACCATGGCTCATAGTTTGTCTCACTGTAAACTTCATTGTAGCTGCAGTTTTTTCTTGGTTTGTCTCACTTCAAACAACAAGTAGTAAACAGTGCTCCAATTCTTCTAAAAACTCTCAATGCTCAATGTCAAACATTTTAAACGTATTTTCTTTCTTTACATAGAGGATAAAATACTGGCCAACTTACTGGAATCAGGCATAATACGGAGATCACCTTCTTTATAGTCATCTAAGAGCTGGTACATGTACAAGACAGGATCCTTCTCATAGGTAATATAAAACCATGTGTTCATAATTGGTGCCCGAGCCAAGACCATTCCCCTCCACTCATCTTTTGAACCATCTTCGGTTTCAAACATATGCTCCACTGCTTTGCCAATCATTGTGTCTGCCAGGTGGGCATCACTGATTCGAGATGAAGCTGGAAGAGAAACACCAATATCTGATTAACATTCTGGTAGAAGCATGGCTACTACATCTTAAAGGAGGCCAGGAAAATAGTGTGCCTAATTGCAAGACTAAAGGTATTGCCCTGAATTCAAAGCTACATCATTCTTCTGGTTTAATCCACACTGTGGTATAGGGTTTTTTTTTCTATCCATGACTACATACTGAACAATTTCTAACCATGGCATCCATATGTCCCCCTATTTCAGCCATTATCCTTTGGAAGCTAAATTCTAATTAGACACACCAAAGTTAACTCAGGCACCATGCACTGAATAAGCCTGTTTTTCATGCTTTTTATGAATAAAATTGATAATCTTTAAGGTGTCCTGATGATCTCTGTTGTCGTTTTTAAGAGATAACGAGAGAGTGGCCAAAGTCCCTTTACTGAATTTTTAACATTATGGGAAACATGGATACCATTGTTCTAGTTCTAAGATGCTTACTGCTAACTAAGAGAGGCAAATGTTAGAAATGTGACAACATGGTATTTTATTAAAATGGAAAATGCATGCATAAGCCCTAGGGAGCACTGACAGTGGCTCACTGGAATTTATTTATTTGCAAAGTAGGTTAGGCTTAGAGGTCGTGACTGGCCCAAGGTCACCCAGTGAGCTTCATGGCCAAGTGGGGATTTTAACCCTGGTTCCCCGGGTCCTATCTCTAACCACACCACCGCACTGGATCCTGGTCCCAGTACTCATTATTTTAAAAGATTGAATAAATATTATATTAACTGAGATCATTACACAGAAATAGCCATTACTGGTGGTGAAGGGGGGGAAAGAGCACATCACTTCTAGCCATCTTCTGGATATTAGTCAAAACCTTCCTTTTAGGTTGTAGCTTGTATTGGCTTTAATCCGCTGATGTAATGCTGTTCTCTATGGTTCTTCTGGGGTTTTAAAGTATTTTTGAAACTGATAATTTTAAATTCATTGTGAGTACCTTGAGTTTTTTTATTGGAATGAAAGTTGGGGTATATGGGACTTAAATAACACAAATTCAGCCCCATCAAGACACTTACCAACTCTATCTGGAAGCACTTCGAGTGCTGAAACCCTTTCGTCTTTGTGCAGTTCTAGTCCATAGACACAATCAAATCCATCATATTTGATAAGGTAGAGGGAGGGATTTACAGGAACCTGGTCTAGGACAGTGCCTTTCCACTGTGTCACGGGTCCGCTCCCTTCTTTCCATCCATGCTGTATTCTGCAGCCTACAATATTTCTTCTAGGTTGCGACATTGGTTTGCTTGGTCCCACGTTGTTTCGATGCTTTCTATGTTTATAGATACACAAACATAACTATTAAAGCAATAATTAGTTTATGGAACGAAGCACCTCAAAATAAGAATATATTTTAACCAAGCCATATGCAAGCTTATTTTCAGGACGTGCCCAGGCATGCTTGACCTCCCCTTCAGAATTGTGGCATCCTAAGTGAATAGCATTGCTGCCTCCTCTCCTACCTGATGTTTCCAGATACAGCCACATTTTGTATTTCCAGTATTGGTCCAGAACCCGCAGCAGCAACAGCGGATCTGGGTGCAGTCCTTGAATACTTCTGTTCTAACTAAAAGCTATAGTTTAGCCAAAGAAACCAAGGCAATGGCGCCACAAATGTGGAATTTGATTGCCACTCCTCAATACTTTTAAGACCCATCTTTTCACTGAGACCTGTAGAAGTTAACTGTGACCTGGATTGTAGAATTGGAACTGTAATCACTAGCATTTTGCTGGCTACTATATTGTTTTTGTTTGCTTTCAATAAATGTTTTGAAGGAAATTTATGTTTAAGTGCTTTAAATGGCTCTAATAATATAGTTGTATATGTACATGCTGATATATAATTTATAAATCACTTTGGAGACATATTTTGCCTGAAAAGTAGTCTAAGTCAAACACATATATGGGAGCTTACTTCTTAACATGCACTCATTTTCATATTGTGTGTGCCTACACAGCTGCAAATGCTCAAAACTTTGTCGTAGGCCTTACCAACTAATGAATGTGTACATATCTGTCTGTATATTCTCTGAAACCTTTCAGAAAGGTTTTTCCTATTTTGATTTGCTGTTTTGTAGTTTATGAAAATGTTTATTTTTGTACTGGTAGTCTTAAACTGCTAATAAGTTATGTGAGAAAGTATTCTCTTTCTAATAGAGTCTGTACTCTTCGCTATCCCAAAAGCTGTAGCACAGATCTTTCCAAACCGTGTGTCACGACACATTAGTGTATTGGCTGCAGTGTGCAGGTGTGTCGGGTGAATGCTCCCCGCGCTCCTCCCAGGGCTAGAAAGGGGTTAATTTAACCTCCGGTTTGCTAGTAAAACTGAACTGATGTTGTGAAATGATCCATGTCTAAAGAGTGTGTTACCAACATGAAAAGTTTGGAAAGCTCTGCTGTAGCATAACCCTTCTTTTACCCACCTGGTGACAAGGTGGTGTGACCCAAGGTGGCATAGAGCTGCTTTGCCTCATGCAAGTGAACTTCTCCATCCCCAGTTTTTGGCAGCATCTCCCGAAAGATTTTTCCCTTACACTGGGGAACCATCTGGAGCAGCCATTATGCTTGTGTGGCAGCAACCAGGGGTTGTGAAGGAATTAGCCACCCTAGTGTGCCTGAATGGAGGTCCTTTCCACGAGCATATGGGACTTGAGATCCAAGCCACAGAGAAACACATAAAGAGCTACTAAAGGCAAGTTTTATTGTGAAATGCTTGATAACCGACGAAGCCCTAACTAATCAGATAAGTCCGAAGGTCAAGTTTATACGGGACAATGGAAAATTTCAATCATGCTGCTTCTTTTTAGTTCTACTAAATTCCAAAAATTTTCTACTGCACTTCATGGGATTTTATATTGTATTTCAAACGTGAACTAATTGTTTATTTATTTAATTAATTAACACGCCACCCATCATTCAAGGATCACAGGGAGGTTTACAATACAAAAACACAAAAATACATTAACATAGTAACAAACAAAAACAGTACCACCACCAACCCCGGTTTAGAAGGCTATGGAGAAGAGTAACGTTTTTCACCTGGCGCCTAAAGATTTGCATTGAAGGCATCAGGTGAACCTCCCTGTGGAAAGCATTAGTCAAATGGGGAGCCACCGAAGGCTCATGTCATCATGTTGCTGCCCAGCACATCTCTCGTGGAAGGGCACGTGAAGAAGGGCCTCAGCTAGTAATCGTAGGGTCAACGTCAGTCCATATGAGGAGAGATGGTCTTTGAAGTACTGCGGTCCTGAGCCGCTTACGACTTTAGAGGTCAAAACCAGCACTTTGAATTGGGCCCAGAAACTAATCTGCAACCAGTGCAGTTGGGTCAGGATTGGTGTTATACACTTAAACCAGCCTTTCTCAACCTTGGGTCCCCAGATGTTTTTGGCCTACAACTCCCATCATCCCTGACCACTGGTGCCGTGAGCTAGGGACGCATCTGGGGACCCAAGGCTGAGAACCACTGGCTTAAACTGTCTTGCCCTGGTAAGCATCCTGATTGAGGGATTCTGCACCAGCTGAGGTTTCCGAACAATCGTCAGAGACAGCCCCACATATAATACTTTGCAGTAAACTAACCTAGAGGTTACCAGAGCATAGACAACAAAAGCTGTAAATTAGAATTAACAGGGCCCTCTGTCTCTGTCTCATCATGCAGGGTGACCAAAGCAGTTTCTGGGCCAAAACCCAGACTGAAATGGATCTAGAAAATGGGTTTCCTGCAGCAGCACCTGGATCTGGTCCAGGACCACCCACTCTCACTGGTGTGTATTTTCACAAGTGAAACAAACTGCAGTTTACAGAGTCTAGATTTGAATGGCAACATTTCATTTGAGTGAGGACTCTGCAAGCTCAAGCCGATGCACTGTTATCAGTTGGTATCAGATAATTTTTTTGTTCTGGAGCCCAAGGAAAGTTCTTGGTTTCTGAAATTCCATTTGTTACTTTCAAGACCTCTGACTTTGTGCAGAAATGGTTACTGAGTGCCGCAACCCCATTGACCTTCACTATAACTTCTTGAACAGAAAATCCACACAGCTGATGTAACAAAATGATGTAACAAAAGTGGACACAAAAATACAGTCCTCACAGAAAGCTGCCAGGCGTGGGATTTTAAGAATTACCATTCCACTTACTTGTGGGAAGCTCTCTTCTTCATCACGCTGGCAGACACACCTGCATGCCCTACAAGGAAGATGTCAACAGTGACTAAGTCACCAGGAACAGGTTTTAACCTCACAGGCTTAATTGTTATTTCATGCAGCATTTGTTTACCGTATTGACATTCACTTTAACACAGCACATGGACCAAATCTATTAAAAACACTAACAGAAATGAATTGCACCCACCCTGTTCATGCCACAGATGGGAAGCCTCCAGGACAAATCAGACCTGCCGTGCCTCTTAAATCTGGCCCAGATGCCCATTTCCCCCTGATAATGCCCACCTTATTTTTAGGATTGCAAATTGTTCTAAACTATTTTTAACGCTGTATTTTAATTTTGCATCCCAATCTGGGACCTTAGGATGAAGAGGGGTGGGGTTTGTCAATAAACAAGTCCAATAACTAATGACAACAACCTGTTGCTCATCTGATGTGGTGACATCAGGTATGGGGCAGGTAAAGCCACAGCTGCAAAGGAAGAATCAGGAGCCTTATTGTGTGCTACTGAATGGTTACTTTGTGAGCACAGCTCGCATTCAGTGCTGTGCAAATTTGGCAGAAACGCAAGCAAGCTGCACTTGTATCCACTCAAAAGCTCCTGAGTGGATATGACCCTGGAAGAAAGCAGTGTGACTAGCATTTGGTGCCAAATTTAAATAGCCCTGAATGCACACTGTGCTTGCAAACCACAACGCATCCTTTACAAGCACTACTTATATTTGGCATCAAATGCAAGCTGTGCTGCTTTTCTGCCAGGGCTTTTTATCCACTTGAGACTTGCTGAGTAGATCCAAGCGCAGCTTGCATTTGGTGCCAAATTTAAGCAGCAGTGCTTCAGCTGGGATTGGATTCACGTGACAGCATGGGAGGTCAGCTGATGGACCGGTGTGCAGCCCTCCAGCCAAAATTGCTTCTCTGCCCACTTTATGTCGTCATAGGTAAGTGCTTAATGTCACCAAAACCAAGCTCAGTCACCTTAGGTCGGGGTAGTCAACTTTTTTATACCTACCACCCACTAATGCATCTTCCTTGATGGTAAAATTTCCTTACCGTCCACCAGTGCTTGATGGAAGGATTCAGCTTGTGCCATAGAACCCCCTAGTGCTCACCTAGAATCCTGAAACACCCATTAGTGGGTGGTAAGGACCAATTTGACAACCCCTGCCTTAGGTGTTCAATTACTGAGTTAGGCTGGCCTGGGGTACAGAAGCAGAAGAGAGATGCTGAGTGTGGTACAGACCATTCTTATCAGATTTATTACCCATCAGCAGGTCCCAGGGTAGGTTACAACAACATAAAAATAAAAATTAAAAACAGTTAGAATGCACCATTTCTTTCATACATTGCACGATATCGAGAAAAATGCCAAACCTTGTTTATCACAGTTTCACTTTCATCTGGCCACTGAGATAAGAACCGGAAACCCTCAGATATAGATCATATGTCACACAATTATTGGCGTGCAAAGAAAGTGTGCATCAGGCCTTGCTTCTGTACAATTTATTGAGACCATCAATATGCTTTGAAACTTCAAACATACTCGGAACTAATACACTAGGAGACTCTTGACAAGGTGCCTTTCTTGCGCAGTAGCTTTTCCACCATTTCCCAGTTTTGTTAAGCATATTGCCCAGGGTAACAGACCTGCACTCTGGGTACACTGTGCTAAGACCTTTACCCAAAAGTTATTCTTACTTGAGAGTAGAAATAATACCCTGCAGGGATATAGCGGCATCAAAACTTATTTGTGGTAAAACCCAGAGGAAGATTATTTTAGTTAAAAACTGAAGATCCTATTACAAAGAGGGTGATCACAAATCTTCATCTGAACAAGTTAATTAGTTCAGTGCTCCAGATGGAGCAGAAATCTTAGGTATTATCTCTGACTTGTAATAGTTTTTCAGTATTAACGAAGCATACAACAGCATCGAAGCTAGTGTTGTGACGGACCCAGAACTTCTAGAAAAGTGCTGATGATGCTCATGACCTGTGCAAACAGATTCCTTGACATTAAATTCTCACAGTATTCTTTTCAACACAAGACACTTATCTATGCTTTACGGATGGCAAAGTTTCAGACTACAGCGCTCACCCTAGGTTGTGGAGTAGGAGTGGATATCAACTCAGATTTCCAACCTTGAGAATCAGCAAGCTGTTTTTCCTGTTGACTTATTAGAACTGAAGACTAGCAGCTGAATTAATGCACAAGATAGCAAGATGTTAAATTACATACAGATGAGGAAATCTTATTCATGTAGGAGGAATTTCCACTGTTGCAATTAAATTTGTTTGGCAACACATGGTGCACACAAGGGCTTCTCTTCACTATGTTTTGAAAGGGTCCAAATAATTGGGACATACCCCAATATAAACCGAGGGAACCAAATTAATGCAATGTTCATCCTCACATATACCTAGGCCTATTTCAGTTCTACTTTGATAGAAGCTTTAGCAGAAGCATTTTCATATTAAGTACCGTATTTTTTTGCTCCATAAGACACACTTTTTTCCTCCTAAAATGTAAGGGGAAATGTGTGTGTGTCTTATGGAGCAAGTGCCGCTGCGCAGAGAGGGAGAGCTGTGTAGCGCCCCTTCAGCGAGGCAGGAAGAGAAACAGAGCCCCTTCAATTTCTCCTCCCGCTTCGCTGGAGAGGTGCTGCGCAGAGCCCCTTCAGCAAAGCAGGAGGAGAAATGGAAGGGGCTCCGTTCCTCCTCCCGCTTCGCTGGAGAGGTGCTGCGCAGAGATGGAGAGGGTTTTTTTTTCTTGTTTTCCTCCTCTAAAAACTAGGTGTATCTTATGTCCGGGTGCATCTTATAGAGCGAAAAATATGGTAGTTTCTGGAAAATTAGAATACACAAGCATACATTCACTCCTCCCAGTTCACAACCCACCCACCCCAAAGCACCCACTTTAAATGCCAGCACATCACTAAAAGCTCCTTTGGTATATATGCTTACCATGTGTGCAACTTCCCCAACTTAAATTTGGTATGTAAAGGCGAAGCAATACTGTATATTTGCCTTAACTTAACAAATATAGTAAATTTTAGAATTACTACTTTAATTCTGCATAAAACAGTACTCTGATTCAGTTATTAGGAATGTTTTATGTCAGCTACAACCAAAACAGCAGATGAACTGCCAAAGCACTCTAGTTAGCCTAAATTAATGCTGGACCAGTTTTTTTGATAGATGAAGTAGCTAGTCTGGTAAGTTCCACCACCAGGGTGGATTTGATTTAAATCAAATCGATTTAAATCACTAGTCAGTAAGACTTGATTTAAATCATTTTTTACAGAAAGACTCATTCTTGCTGGCATCATCTTAATATTGACAACCAGAGGACGGTTTCATTTTTGGAATAATAAATTTTCAGAGTCGTTTTTACAGTTATATCAAAAATTGCTGATTTGGTTATACTATTAGAAATACATAGACAGATAATTATGAAATTATGGTGAGGTTTAATAAGTTAACTGTTTATAGTTGGACAACTTTTCTGCTGTACTTTATTGGAAGGAGAAAAATAATCATTTCCTTAATAACAATTTATTTAACTAAAACAACAACATTATTGCATATGTATCCATGTTTGTTAACTGATGTGGTTAAACATTTTTTAAAAAATAAAACAAAACACCAGACTGAGTTTTAGCACACCTGAAAAACTTAAAATCCTTATTTCCTGATGAATAGCCTTTGTACTATAGTGTAACTTAAATACAAAATCTTACTAGTAAGATTTTTCCTCCAAAAACATTTTATTTTAAAAATCCCATTTTTTAAATATTTTTTTTTAATCATTGCTTTTTATACACCTTGTCCACTACTAATGCAAATATGCAGCTTTTACAGAGTTTAGAATACTGGGCAGAATCTAATGTTGTGAAACAGTTAACAGACTTTGCTTTCCTCAACTTCCCCCCGTGACACTGCACATGTCCCAAAAACCTGCTCCAGAGGCTCCTTCAATCTTCTGGAGCAATTCTGAGGGCACACAGAGGGGAAAAGAGGAAACTCGAGTCCTGTTGCATGAGCAAAGTCCACTCTGCTCATGCACAAGCAGCACTGAATACAACCAAGTATATTTTTTATTTATTTTTACCTAGACCACTGTGGGCAAGCCCCGTCATGCTCTCATCTATGAAAACCACATTTGAGGCTCTGTATAATAAATATCAGACTTGCCATACCAGAGTAGTTCAGTTTGGAGAGTAGCAGACACATTGAAAACAGGTGTATGCTAGTATTACAGAAATAATATTACCTATGCCTGGTGGTTAAGTGGACTTGCAATTGCAATGCCATCAACTGACCCCCATCCCAATCAGAATGCCCAACATCCACAAGCTGGATGGCACAAGCACATAATGGCCTGGTGTCTGTAGACCAAATATATGAATGTGCCAATCCTGTGCAGGTTGGCTTCTATGCACATGGACTTCCAAAAGAGGTGTGTCTGATATGCCAAAGGAGTGGGATTTTTTAAAAAAGGGATCTGCAGTCACCAAGATTTCTTATCCACCTGTGGGATGTGTTAGAGACATTACTTACCTGGATCAGCTCTGGACCGCTGACCTGGTGCCTTTCCAAATGGGGTCTTCATTCATCTGTATTTAAGTGAGCAGCAAAGCTGCTGAACTAGGGTGAAAATCCAGTTCTGGGTGGTGTTGTGAAGTCCTCCTCCGTCTTGAAACAGTAACTATAATAATCCAAATATGAAGTATATTTTCCCACAAGTGTAACAGATGCTCCTTCAATTATAATACTCTGCAAGAGAAAAAGATAGCAAGATTTTAAGAACTGCTAATGAGCAATGTAAACAACAATGTCCAGAAACTCTATGCACCCAGTTTAGCCAGTGAAGAACTTCTTCCTAGCGTGCATTTTCTCTCCTTACCATGACAACCTCCCACTCACTTCTTTTCCTCCCATGTCCCAATTCTAGCATTACTGTCATATTGTTGCCTCATTTCCCCACTTCTGTTTGGGCTGAAGAGTTACATTACCATCTCTTACATACTTACCTGGAGAAAAAGAAGGTACCTCTCCTCTTTCTTGGTATCCAAGTCAGCAACAGAATATTTTCATTTCCCTCATTTGGCTGGGTGCCTCCAAGGCACAAAATCCCCTCTCAGTTAAATATGCTTAAAAACAGAGTAATTCTTAAATCAACTGGGTGATCTATGAGTGAGGAGTGGCTATTGTTGTCCACAAGGATACATTTCTTCTGTTCAAATATCCCACTCAGAAGTCTCTCAGTTTCACAGGTGAATAAAGAATGGATTGTATTTAAAGAGTATTTGGAAAAAATATTGCGATAGCAAAAACCTCCTGGCAGACCTTGATTGACTCTTGTAACATTTAGGTCACAAATAATAGAATTTTTTGAAAAGAACCGGAAAAGTAAATAATAAGATGCTGTGCATAAAATAACAAAATGAGATGTAGTACAATGAGAACAATTATTTTGTTTTCATCCTTTATCTTTTAACTTTTATCTTCTCCCTTTTCCTTTTCTTTCTTTGTAAAGTATGTCTATGTAGTTTGTACAATTTTTAATATGGTGTATTGTTGTGTAAGTCCGTGCTGTATGTTCAATAAAGATTATTTTTTTAAAAAACACAGAAATCTCTCAGTTTCAAAACTGTATCTGGTACTGGGCTCTCGAGACCTAATTGGGATTATGTTAATGCACCATTCACACCACTGCCTAACAGTCTCTCTGCATGATCAGGCTGAGATGGTCTTAGGGTGGTCCTGAGATCTTCAAAGTTAATCATCTTCAAATACTTCCATACTGAAGCCTTTCTGCCTGGGGCTGCTCAGGAATTCATGGCCTCTATGGCAACCATGGCCTGTTGCCACTGATGTCTAGTACAGTCATACCTTGGGATAAATACACTTCAGGTTGAGCGCGTTCGGGTTGCGCTCCGCTGAGACCCGGAAGTAACAGAGCACATTACTTCCGGGTTTCGCCACTCGTGCATGCGCAGACGGTCAAAATGATGTCACGCGCATGCACGGAAGTGGCGAAACGTGACCCGCGCACGGTCGTGTCTTACGTTATGTTCTGGATGCGAACGGGGCTCCGGAACGGATCCTGTTCGCATCCTGAGGTACCACTGTACAAAACATCTGGAAAGACATGCAATGGACTTGGGTTTTCCGTTCTGATCAGGAAGGCAAAGGGGAGAAGAGGGGAAGAGAAGGTACCGGTACTTGTAAATAGGGTTTGAGGGCTTTCTGTCCCGGACAGATCACTATCTACAGTCCCTACTGTAAATGTCTAGTCCATTGACAGGTACCAAAGATAGTCTTTTCAGTGGTGTCTCATACTTGAATTCCCTTCTGACAACTCTGCCAAGCCCCATTGCCTCTTCTGGTCTTTAAGCAGTTGCTATATCCGTTCTATTTTTGAAAAATGTTCAGAAACTTTCTATTGATCTTATACACTTAATCTTATTATGTTTGTTCCAACTGTTTCATTTCTAACAGCTTTGATGTATTATTTGTATTAAGTATATTAACATATGAAGTTCTGACTAGTACCTGAATACCACTTTTGGCGAATGTTGCTGAACTCTCAAGTTAGTAGTAGTAGTAAGTGTTAAAATTCTATGAACACGGCAATCAGATAATGGATGGTGCATGATTTTGGTTGTTGGAACAGACTTAAAGTTTCCTCAGAAGGATTAGTATAAATCATAGGTTTTACACACTGCAAGTATGCTTGATGCAACTGGTACCTTTAGGAAATAAGAACTGTAACACCCTCTTGTGGCAGATTCTACAGATAGCCTAACTTAACCATTTTAGTCCTTCCAGCCACTTCACCTTCCTGCATGGTGAGCTTTCCTTACCACCTTTGACAAGCATTCTCTGAGCTAGCCATTCCTCTCCAAGGCTCTTTACACCTTTGTTGTGGCTGGGAGGAAGCAGATTGTTACCTAAAAGTTCACCATTTTCACATGTGTGCTCCATTCTACTTCTATTCGCTTTCTTAACTTGTTCAAGAGATACCACCGAGCTGCACAAGAGCCCCTAGTACCTCTTTGCCAACAGTGTCCTTCAGCTCTCTATATTGGGCAAACAGGCCAGACCTTACGCCAAAGAATAAACGGACATAAATCGGACATCAGGAATCACAAGACAGAGAAACCAGTAGGAGAACACTTCAATCTCCCAGGACATTCTATAGAAGATCTCAAAGTAGCTGTTTTACTACAAAGGAATTTCAGAAATAGACTGGAAAGAGAAGCTGCTGAATTGCAACTTATCACCAAACTTAAAACCATGGAGACACCTGGTCTGAACAAAGACCTTGGATTCTTATCTCATTATACATGACAAAGCCATTTTTCACCTTCTCACCCCTTGCTTTTTCCTGTAAGACCTATTGCAGTCATTAAGAGTCGTCAACAGGCTCATCACAGCTATCTGCCAATCACCCATTCCCACCACCCTTCTGAGTAATACCCCTCCCCACCTTCTCACTATATAGAAAGGTCTGGAAACTTCTATTTCAGTGTATCTGAAGAAGTGTGCATGCACACGAAAGCTCATACCAAGAACTAACTTAGTTGGTCTTTAAGGTGCTACTGGAAGGAAAATTTTCTTCTTGATTCTGTTCTGCACAAGCAACTTTGAATTCACTGTGGCCCTCTCTAGTGGTCCCCATTCAGCACCATAAATGGTTATTTTTTAAATAAAAAAAACCTCTCCAAAATCTTCTGGATCATTAATTTCAAATCACCTCCCCCTCACCAAAAGAAAACCCCATATACTTTCCTTTTATGAAGAAATAACTCTTCTCAGGTTATACAATTGATTACTGTCAAGTCCACTTCCCCAAACCCAGAATCCAGATCTTGGTGATTCAGCCACTTGGTCCTAAAACATCAACCCTGCAACTTACACTGCTACCACTCCTCCTGTCCAGCCTGTATCAGGAGGCTCTCAGACATTACTAGACACCAGTAAGATTCCAGAGAAACAAGAGCCAAAAATAAGGCTTTCTGCTCCCCAAGTCTCAGGGTCGCAAACTTATTTAGTTGCAAGTGAGCAAGCAAGTTAGGAACTGGATTTAGACCAAGTAGAGCGACACCTACTAAATAATAAATAATATTTTTAAACGAGATAAATAGCAAAACTAAAGACAGCAGCACAAAATGGGACCCAACATAAAAACTACCGTTAGAAAATCAAATTCACAAAGTGGTTAGAAATTATAAACCCAAATAAAATAACAATGCTAATTTCTCCCAACCCTATACAAATTGCAGGGCATTGACATTACCAGTTATAGCCTATTAGAGAGAGAGGCGACGTAATAAAAACAGATCAGGAGTAAGCTTAGCTTTATCGTAAAAAGGATAGTAAGTAGGGTGACTCCCCAGAACCAATTACCTGTAGAAGGTTTTGAAGTTAGAACTTTCTGGTACTTTGGCTCTGCACTTCCCCACAGCTGAAGCTACTTACTTCCCAATTAGCACACCGACTCCCTGATCTTAAAGCACAATAAACCTAGATAACACAAGCACCTTAACCCAATAACATCATATCCAACTGCTAAGAAGTAGCCCATATCCAAAGGCCAGCTTTCAGGTTACCACAATTGAAGGAAACATTTTCTTCACAATTACAAAAAAGGAGTAGCTTTTGCTTCATGGTTTCTCATGCACATCTGCCAGTTAACCACAGTAGAACAGCCGTTTCTTGGGCCACAGTGAAAGCAGGCCAAATACATTTCACAATGAGCAAATCTGTGAAGCTCTTTTTGGTGACTGCAGCCGTATCTACTTGTATGACTTTCCAGCCATAACCATTCCATACAGGGCTGGCCTGCCCATGGGGCAAGGTGAGCTGGCTTTGATTCCCACTTCAGCCATCTGATGATGTTGATTTGATCCCCCCCCCATCTTGTTCCTGATGTGGATCTTCACTCACTTCTTCTTCCCTTGTGTAGGTGTCGGGGGGGGGGGAGCGCCATTGTATGGTTCGCCCCTGGTGCCAAAATGTCTTCAGCCGACCCCAACACAAAGACCTGTGTATGAGAATGTTGATGGCCTGTGCAAGAGCTTCATGCGAACCAGCTTTTTTCCATACCATTACAAATACATATAACCAATTCCAAGCTGTAGCTGAAAGTCCACCTAGGCAAGCCTACACTCCACCCCAGACCCTCTGAATCATACCTTAAGTGTCATGGAAGGAAGAACAGTTAAGATATGGACACTTTTAACCTACATCCAAATGTCAGAGGGAGGTAGAAATAGGACCTCTCCTAGGATGGAAAAACTTCATGGATTGACAATTGCCATGGATAATAAGAACATAAAAAGAGCTCTGCTGGATCAGACCAAAAGCTCATCTAGTCCTGCATTCCATTCCACCCCCCCCCCCCCGGGACCAGATGCCTCTGGGAAGCCTACAAGCAAGACATGAAGGGATCAGCCCTCTCCAGCATAGTTGCATGCCTCTGATCCTGCAAGGAGTATATAACCATCAAGATTTGATTGCTTTATCCCCCAGGAATCAATCTAACTTCGTTTTAAAGTTGTGAGTGAATTCTGTAGTTTAACTATGCACTATGTGAAGCAGTACTTCCTTTTTTCCTCTACTGAATCTCCCATGTTTCAGCTTCACTGTATAACCCTAAGTTCTAGCATAATGAGAGAGGGCAAAGGCCTATCTCTATCCACTTCTGCTTCGTAAAATGTACATTTTTAGACACCTCTAATGCAGTGTTAGAAACTATTTGCCCAAATGCTCCTGGAACCTGGGTCATGGGTACCAAAACAAAATGCCCTCCAACTTCAGCAGATCATTCCCATGATTTTAGATCTAGTAACATCTTGGGTCATGCTGGGGGCATGAGACTCCTCTTTCCTCCCTCTTAACCAGGCATCCCCAAACTCCTGGTCCTGTTAGCTAGGGATGATGGGAGTTGTAGTCCCAAAACATATGGAGGGCCGAATTTTGGGATGCCTGCTCTTAACTGTAACCTCTGCTTTTGCCCCAGATGATGTTGACAAGGAAGTCTCTTTCCAATCCTTTCAACACCACTGTACTACTGAGGTGTGGAACAGATGGTTTGAGAAATTAGCCTCCACACCCTCAACCTTAATCCCATTTCCCTGTACAGCACAAGTTCAGGCCCAATATAAATCTGTTATATCTATTATTCTTTATAAAGTGGGAAGTCTGTTATTTAAAAAATGTGCCACTTACAGAATTACAACCCTTGGAAAGTTTGAAAGATTCAGGCTTAGACTGGCTTCACATCCACAAGATTAACATCATCTTGAAAGAACCTGCGGTGCATTGTGCAGCCACAAAACGATGTTATGAACATCTGGATGTAGCAAGTGGTCCAAAAAGCAGGGCCTCTCATTGATATACAGTACCTGTTACTGTTAGAATCCCAGTTCTCTCTGCATGCTACTTGGAAATCAATGTGGGAGATGGACCCTATAGGCGAACTGAAAGATTCTCAATGGCTTAAGATCTGGTCCACTCACCCACTTTAGGTCCATGTCAGCTAACATTCAGGAGGATATTTTGAAGGTGGTCCACCACTGGTTTTTAACCACAGTCCGACTAGCTCATACTGTAAGATCTGGTTTCCCCGTAATGCTGGCAGGGTTATATGAGGAACATGCTAGCATATGTAGTGGGGATATAACATAAATTCTGAAAGCGGGCTGCAACAGAAATTAGTATTATTATTGGCAAACAGGCCACTTAGGATGCTAAGTTATGTGTTTTATCCATTTTTGATGGTGTTAATGCTGATATTATTTGTCAACAACAAATTTTATATCTGCTGGTCACTGCTTGTTTAGTTATCTGTCAAGCATAGAGTCATCTTGCTACTCTTTGGTCTTATGGTTTTAAAGAGACATTTTTCTGCCATCTATGGAAAACTGACCCATATTATCTGTGCCGCGGGGGGGGGGGGGTTGCAGACCCCTCAGACTTGTAATATGGGGGTGGTTTGTTATTTATATAACCAAACCATATCATGGTTGGCGCATTCCTACTAAAATATTATTATATCTGGCAAATGTCTACTCTGTATAAATATGAACCTTGCATCCCACCATGGACTATATCTGATGGTGCTCTTTTATGACTGTTGGTATGAAGTATTTCTGTTTGATTTATTTACTGCATTTGGAAATTTTGTTTTATCATCATCATAATCATCATGATCTTGAAGTGGTAATCCAAAATATTACTATTACTACTTCCAATTTCCTATGTGCTGGCACAGCAACAACATATACTTGTTCACTCAGCAACTACGGGTATCTATCACTGGTGCTGATCTTATGATGTCCGGGAGATAAAGACAAGTGAACAGCATACAAATTTTGTTATACACACCAAAGTCTAGCCTGCAGGGACATTTAGCACCTTTAGCAAACAGAGAAGATGCAATTTTATCTTTTGTTTCACAAACAAGGCAGGAACACATTTTTGTGAGAGTAAAATGGCTCATGCTGCTCACTAAGGGTGCCAGAAGTGACCCAGGTGCCAGGTCTTAGTAGGGTGCATTTCCGTCTAGCATGTAGTTACTAATTATTTTCCAATTCTGAACACAGGCTACTTAAATCTCCTTTAGGGCAATGGAATGTAAGCAGCCTGTGTACAGCCTAGGAAGTTATTTATAGACTCAAGTTATGATATCACACCCTAGCATGGCTGTTGAAGATCTCATAATCTAAAGGAAGTTTGCTGTTTCTAGGAAGGATAGAGGGAAAAACTTGGATACATCTAATAAAGGTTAGAGCTGATGATAGGACTATCTAGATCTATTTTTAAAGTGTCTTGAGGCAACACTACCAGACAGAACTGTGGGGTGTATTCACAAGCTTGGATAGCCCTGCAAGAATCAGAATAACCATTTTCCATCTGAAATTACGGAAGTTGTAGACTTTAGTATCTTGATCTCAAGAAAGAGAGCTGTTTGGACTAGAAATGTCAAGGAGGGGGCCGCTTTCCTGAATCCTCCCTCCAAGCTGCTAATCAATCACATGCAGGCACCGAACTGGTTACCAGGCTTTATAGGGTTATTTTCTGGCACCACCTACAGAACATCAAACAGCAAGTCTAAAACACAGCAGGTTCTCTCTCTCCCCCCCCCCCCCGGCAGGTTAACTCGAATATTTATAGGGGCTGGGGAATGCTGGCAACCAGCCAGCCCCATCAAATGCTCCCACTTTGGGGACTAATTGTTACCACCTGCCTGAGGGGCCCCACCCAGTGATACTTGCTCACAGGATCACTACTTCATGACAAGTTATGTGATATATTTGTCTACCATTCATACATGCAAGATACAATGGGGGGAAATCATCGTTCTGTAAACTTAAGACCAGATTCAATGAATTAATCCCACTAGTATACGCCTATGGAAAGACTTTTACCAGTGCCACAGTGTTACCGCCCCGTGTGCTCCCACAACTGGTTCCCACGGTGGGGGGCGGGTGGTCAGGAGAACCCCCAGAACAGTACACAAGGAAGAGAAGGGAGCACATACCATCAGGCAAGCTGAACTGCTTGCACTGATGTAACTTTCACATTAGTGCAATTCCTCCTACAGGATTTACAATGTAATTCCGTCTGACTCTATGATCTGCCTATTCTAGTAGCACACACACAGAGGGACTTGAAAATGCTTATTTGCCTAAATCATTTTAGATTGGCAACTGCTTTCAAAACGTGCTATAATTTCATTATTTATGAAATAAATAAATAAAAATCCCTCTCCATCTGAGAAATGCCCCACTTGCGAATTCCATCCTGGAAATGTAAAGTCCTGCTCATCAAGCCAAATGATTTGTTTTTGCACAATCTACCACTAAGTAATGGCTACTTCACTGACCTATCAGAAGTAGCCAACTTGGCTCACCTTATTAAGCATGATCAGGCATGCCAAATGTTCTTGTCAGTAAACATCTTTACTTTAGCCTGTATCCAAATCATCAAGTTTGGGTAAAAAAAAAATCTGAGGTTTTGCACTCACAACATCCAGGAGACACACAGGTTTCTTTATAACTATAGGTAAAGTAACAAGCTATTTCTGAAGAGAGTCCCAATACTATTTTTGTACAGACTGATTAAAAAACCCACAGGGCAAAGTCAGCTACTCTAGAGAAAATGACCCGAAGCTCTCTGCGTTGCACCTTCATAGAAATGAAGAAAGTGCTAAAGTTTCAAGTTAGTCAGTACTGCAAGAATTAAAAGTTTGCAATACAGAGTGGCGCTACAATTCTGTGAAAAAATTGACTGGGATTATCCAGTTGCCTCAACCCGCATACTGGTTTAGCAGTTTCACTATGACCAAAGGAGTGTTGAGCTTGCCAATTTACTGTAGTTCAGCACAATTTCCAATGTAAGCCGTTAATATGAAATAGAAACATTCTGAAGAGCTTGGGAAGAAATGACAAAGTCAATACTACTAAACAATATGAAACACTGTCCAACACTGGTGTACATACAACTAGAAGGTTACTAAGTGGGGTTGGTTTAGATGACCACTATACAACAAATTTTTTTTCCTTCCAGTAGCACCTTAAAGACCAACTAAGTTAGTTCTTGGTATGAGCTTTCGTGTGCATGCACACTTCTTCAGATACACCGAAACAGAAGTTACCAGACCCTTCTATATTGTGAGAAGGTGGTAATTTAAGTTTGGTAATAAGTTGCAATTCAGCAGCTTCTAGAGAAGCTGCTGAATTGCAACTTATTACCAAACTTAAAACCATGGAGAGACCTGGTCTGAACAAAGACATTGTATTCTTATCTCATTATACATGACAAAGCCATTTTTCACCTTCTCACCCCTTGCTTTTTCCTGTAAGACCTATTGCAGTCATTAAGAGTCGTCAACAGGCTCATCACAGCTATCTGCCAATCACCCATTCCTACCACCCTTCTGAGTAATACCCCTCCCCACCTTCTCACTATATAGAAGGGTCTGGTAACTTCTGTTTCAGTGTATCTGAAGAAGTGTGCATGCACACGAAAGCTCATACCAAGAACTAACTTAGTTGGTCTTTAAGGTGCTACTGGAAGGAATTTTGTTTTGTTTTGACTACGGCAGACCAACACGGCTACCTATCTGTAACTGGCACTATGCAACAGGATTTGTGTCAGTGTTTCTTGAACTTGGGTCTCAGCTACTGTTGGACTAAAACTCCCATCATTCTTAGCTAGCAGGACCAGTGGTTGTTGGGAGTTGTTGGGGACTCAAGTTTGAGAAACACTGCTTTATGCATTCAAGTAAGAGAGAGGACTTGGTACCATACAAAATTGTTTCGGGTTTGTTTTCTAAATTCAGGAGTGCACATGAAAGTCCCTGGATAAATGAATGAGTAGTCGTAGTAGTTGTTGTTGTTATTTATTCAATTTATATACCGCCCTATACCCGGAGGTCTTGGGACAGTTCACAGAAAAGATCACAATGTATAAAATAAAAATAATAACCCAATGCCACTTTTTATGAGATCTTATGCAGACGGCAGAGAAATTGAACTAGGGTTAATTGATGGTATTGGAAATCAGCCACCCAGACAGGCAGAACTCCCTGTGAAAACTCCGGCTCACATTTCCAGATCCAGTTTTCCTCCTGGGTTCTTGGGGTGCAGCTGTTGCCAAGAATGCTTTTGCACAGTTTCAGTCGGTGTGCCAGCTCCATCCATTCCTAGAGAGATCATATCAGGCCAAGATAACATGCCTTAATTACCACCTAGAGGGAATTACTGCAATGCCGTCTCCATAGAGCTGCATCTAAAATGTCCAGGAACTTCAGCTGGTCTAGAATGCAGCAACCTGAGTATTGACTGGAATAATTTCTTGGGAGTATGCAATTACAACAGCTACCCTGGCTTCTGGCCTGTTTATGGGGACAATTAAAACAACAACAACCTGTTTTTTTGCCTTTAAAGCCCTGTGTCTTCTTATTCATAAAATCTAGCAGAGGGGCTTTTCTCTGCATTCCATCAATAGTTGAAGTGTCTAATGGGGACAAGGGAAAGCCACTTTGTGGTAGTTCCTAGGCTATGCAATGGCCTACCTTGAGCGGTTTGAGTTGCACAAACCTTTGCTAGCCAAGACTTTTGCTTGCAAACTTTTGCTTGTCAAGCTAAAGCTATAGTGCCAGTGACCTGAAGAATGATTTTTAAAATTATTTTTATCTGCTGTCTTGCCATTTTTTTAAAATAAATGCTGAAATTCAAAAAGAATATACTGTAAGTTGTCTTTAGTGTTATTAAACATGGCAAAATGGGCTATAAGCATGTTAAAATAACCCTATTACTAATTTCTCAGGCTAGAGAATGTACTTAGAAAGGTAAAGGACCCCTGGGTGGTTAAGTCCAGTCAAATTCAACTGTGGGGTGCGGCACCCAACCCTGCTTTTAGGCCAAGGGAGCTGGTGTTTGTCCGCAGACAGCTTTTCGGGTCATGTGGCCAGCATGACTAAACTGCCTCTGGCGCACAGTACACCGTGACAGAAACCAGAGCGCATGGAAATGCCGTTTACCTTCCCACCACAGCAGTACCTATTTACCTACTCGTGCTGGTATGCTTTCAAACTTGTAGGTTGGCAGGAGCTGAACAAAGCAATGGGAGCTCACCCTGTCACGCGGATTTGAACTGCCGACCTGACAATCGGCAAACCCAAGAGGCTCGGTGGTTTAGACCACAGCGCATCCCGCATCCTTAGAACATAAGCTATAGGCTCAAGTAGCCTTCTCACCATGCAACTCTGATCATGTGTTGGTAAGTCTAACATGAACAAGTATTATTAACAATTATAAAGCAAATAAATATGTCTTAGTATTGTACTAAAGTGATTTCTGCATAAGGCACGAAATATTGTAATTATGAATCTAAAAGCATATCAGAATCTAACGGCCCTTTTATGGGTTATAATGAGCAGCCAAAAAAAACAGGTGTGAGGCTTAATTCATATTTCTGCTTTCCCCCTGCATACTCTCTACTCAAGAACCCTGTAAAAGAGCCCTAAGCCAAAAATGGACAGGGTTCTAAGGAAGAGTAGCAGAATATTTGACCCAAGGCACTTCTAACCCACACAATTCCTCAGGAAAATTCTCTGGATGACATGTGTGTAGGCATATATGGTCAGAATGTAAAGTGGAAGAAACTAATTGTAAGAATGAAACAGGAGATGGGTAGCAACTAGCAAACATGCTATAATGAGACAAAGGCATGCATTTATAGAGTCTCTTTCTTCCCTTCCAAATTAGAGCATATGCCTCTGTTTTCTAGCTTTCCAACACCAGGATAGTGTATTATTAAAAATGCAGTATGAGTTACTCTCTTGTATGTTTGTCTCCTTGACGCATCTGCCACCCTTGCCCATATGACTTAGACTGGTCTGAATACGAGTCTGGTCTCTTCCACTTCCACAAGATTAAGGCTGTTTGATGCCTCACCAATCTCACATAATACATTGAACAGTGAAATGAGTTTTCTGTTTGTTCCAAAGCACGAAAGCTATCTGACATTCATTCTAATTGTTTTCTATAATAAAACTATCATTTACACCTCTGCTGTTGATTTAAGTGTCTTTGGCCTCATCACTAGGATCAAGTAGACATCCCAAACATTCAATTTGCTCCTTTCCTCACTACACTACATTATTGGCCCACAGTACCAAAAATTTGTCCTCTTGAATCAGGTTAGAGTTTTAACAAACTTTACTGATATTTTGAATAACATCACTAAAAATTACAACTGGGGGGGGGGGGTTTCCAGCAAGTGATAATTTACAGAAGTTGACAAGTCACAAATGAAGGTAGAGTATAACGTTTAACAACCAAGGCAAAAAAAAAATGTAGATAATGGGTTGATAAGAATAGAGAAGATGGAAGGTATACTTGGGAGAACAAGGAAAAGGGTGTCATAACAAAATTTCAAAGAACGGATTATTATTTTTTATCAACTGGCCAGACTGAGATGGCCTTACAGGCTCCCCCATTAGATAAATAGCCAACCTTTGTTGGTCCATTCAGAATTTTCAGTGAGTGTCATGGGTACTACTAACTTGGGTTGATCCTCTCTCCAGGCTGGCATCTCACTAGACAGAAAGCAAGTGCACACACTTTCCATGGAACCTGGGTAAAAGTCAATTCCAGCAGACTTAAAACAGATTCTTTTGCGCATGCAAGGTTTTTTAAAAAACAAACCCATTATCAAATGAAAGTATGAAACTCCAGAGTAAAAAAAAAAAATGTAAATCTGGAATTTGCCAGCACAACAAAAACATTGAACCAAGGCAGAAACTCCTCATAGGACAAAAAACAAATAACATCAGTGTACACAAAGCTAGCCTGTTATGGTTTGATAGCAGTTTTGAGATGATCCCTTGTAAAACTTATGATACATAAGGATCCCTTCCTTAGATCCATGATTATGCACCTGGGCAGTGCTAAAGCACACTGAAACCATGATTTTTATTATTCAGTCAATGGATGTTGATTTGGGGGAGAGGGAAGCTGTGAAAAAAATCATGCATTTTGAATAGCATTCATTTTACAGGATCTAGCAAGCCTTCTCTGTATCTGGTACTTCATTCTCTCCTGACTCCTGTAGCACCCCATCTCCTTCCCTGCCGACCAATGGGGTGACAGATGTCGCAGCCAGATCGCCCTCACATCCTTCTCCCTGCACCCCAACAACTACATTTTCATCCCTCTAACTACCCAGAACTCCTTTCTCCCCCCTACTCTCTTATTTGTTCTCTGGGAGAAAAAGGAGCCCCACCTCTTTGTCATCACTGCAATGGAGTGCACCCTGTGAGCACCAAATTTAGATCCCAAGGGTGCCCTGTACCTAACAAGTGCCACAATGGCCACCTCAGGTCTGATGAATTGCTCTGCAGAAGGGCTATCCAGCCACTGTTCTGCTCCTCCTATTTACTGATAACCAGAAATATCCTGGGAAATTACTTGGCTAAGTTTTGTGAAATAAACCTACCAAGTGACAAGGATTAACTTGAGAATGGTCTTGAGCTTGTGTCTGATTGAAATATGCCAACTAGATACTACTTTTTAGTTCTGATTTAGAATAGAGCTAGAGGTGCAAACCTGGCATATACAACATACAAAACCTTTCCATTAGTTAAAGTTCTAGCAGCTATGGAAGCTGTCAAGTGAACATGACCCAACCACCTCTGCCTTCCTTATTCAGGTCAAAACAGCAACGTCATTGGAATTATCAACTATCAACATTTCCAATCCCTCTAAATCAGCCTTCCGCAACATGGCACACTTCAAATGTTGTTGGACTGCAACTCCTTAGTATCCCTGACCATGATCAACTCTCGCCCAGAAACCTATGTCCCCACTGTGGAAGGATGTGTGGATCCAGAATTGGCCTCCACAGTCACTTACGGACTCACTGTTAAAACCATGTTTATGGAAGACAATCTTACTCGGCTACGAGTGATTGCCAAAGAAGAAGAGTATCTCTGACCACCAGCCGTGCTGGCACTGATGGGAGTTGTAGTCCAAAATACTTGCAGGGCAAAATGTTGAGGAATCCTGCTCTAAATGAATGACTGCTTGCCTGAGGTATGACTTAACTGAAGCATGCTGAGGCTACAGCAAAAACTGAGAACCCTGCACATCTGTGCCTCAATACTGTGGCACAGTGCATAATAGGTTGGGTGGGTGCACAGCAAGATAATTTCAGGTTACACTCAGGTACAGTAGTGAAGGAAGAATGTAGCATAAAGGAGACATATGTCCACTGTATGAGTTCCAATGGGAAGTCTTAGAGGTCGCTTGCGTTGTTCCAAAGTACAGTGGTACCTCGGGTTACATACGCTTCAGGTTACAGACTCCGCTAACCCAGAAATAGTACCTCGGGTTAAGAACTTTGCTTCCGGATGAGAACAGAAATCATGTGGTGGCGGCGCGGCGGCAGCAGGAGGCCCCATTAGCTAAAGTGGTACCTCAGGTTAAGAACAGTTTCAGGTTAAGAATGGACCTCCAGAATGAATTAAGTTCTTAACCCAAGGTACCACTGTACAGATTCAAATTGTTTCAGATGGAATAAACAGCACCAGGTTAACCAAAGGTCTCACTGGTTCAACATAAAGTTTGACTTGGACTGGCAAAGGGAATTTCAATTTGCAAAAAGCCTCATCTATATGCCTAATCACCTACAGCATACCAACTGCATATACATAACTATCCTGAAGCCCCACCTCTCTGTTACTCCTGCCCCTTACAAACAGCAAAGCAATAGCCATTAAGCACAGTTCAGCTTTCTGCTTAAGCCCTTCCCTATGGAACTAAACAACCCTGGCTGGCCAGAGAACCAGTACCTTCCTGCCGAAACTTGCTCTGTTTATTTTCTGTTCATACTTCTACTCCCTCCCCTGGAAAGCCAACTTACAATTAATCACTATCAACATATAATCAAGTTAGAAGACACAGATTCCTCAAACTGCCACAATGTAGAAAGCAGTCTCTATAAGAGGATGATCCTAAAGGCCTTAACTTAGCTCCCTCACATGTGTTTGAGCTCATAACCTCACAACCCACTCCAGAAGCCTTTGAATTTCCATTATTCTTTGTCTGTAGAGGTTGATAAGGTTCCTACATGAGAATGTTCATTTAAATGTTGTTTTTAATCCTGTGTTTTAAGCTTTGAGGTCAGTCTTTTCTCTAAGATTTCAGGTTCTACAGTCTTCTCAGAAACTTCCCCTCATGAACACCCTTTGACTCTTGTTTCCTCTGCATCTAGACCTAGCAAAGTTTAGAAAAACAAGTCAATACAAATACAGTATGGCTAAATATTTATATACTTTCACTCTGTAGTGGTGTGCCGCCATGGAGACTGCCCTATCAACTGCTCTGAGAACAGGATGCAGGGCACCATTTGCTGATCAACAAGTCCACTGTAACAAGAATGCTGCACGCAAAGCCCAACAAAAACTGAACAAAAGGTTCCCAATTGTAAAACCTGGTCTGCAACCGATTTTCCTTGGTCCCATTGGTGGGCAGAGACTAATCAAAGCTTCATTTCAGTACAGGTGCAATTCTTCATTCTGGAATACTGAACATATTTGATAATGTATACATAATATGCAATATGTTAGCTTTGTGCTTTATGACTGTATTCATTCTTGTAAGCCACTTAGAATTATTTTCAGTTATACAATCTATATCCGTACCATTTAACATAAATATTTCAAACAAAGGCTCCCAACTATGCATTTATATAATTTTGTAATGTAGCAGCTAATCCAAGAGTTCCAATTTCCAAAGCTTGACAAATATTCCATTATTCTACCCATCTGCTCTGCAATTTCAAAATCAATTTTACCAATCACCACCAAGCATTTAAGTTCCAATTGGTTACATTATGCATTTTTGAAAGATACTACTAACTTTGCTGGTGATAAATTATGCAAAGGCCACAAAATTATTGTGTGGACAAAGGAATAGTAACACAAAGCCAACATTCTAAACATTAGTAACATCCTCAGAAGTAAAAATGCACAATGGGGGGGGGATCTCTCTTGTAGCAACCAGTCACCCACAGGCAGCACAGAACCGAAGAAAACTCTTGTGCATGATCCTCCTTTAAAGAAAAGCATGCAATTATACCCAAGGTCATTTTACATGAGAAGAAACTGCAAAGGGCCTTGTCAACTAAAGATTTGTGTGTGTGTGTGTGTGTGTGTGTGTGTGTGCACAGTTCAAAACTGTTTTATGAAGTTTTGTCGAAGCCAGAAGGAGGTGCTGGTAACTGGCCAAGATCTTTGGGGTTGTTGTTTTTTAAAGTCTTGGATGCTTTCAATGAGCAACACGGGATAGTGAGGAATCTTAGATCTGTGTAGTCACTGAAACCCTAAAAAATGAGGTGCAGCCCTTCCTTCTATGCACTTATCTTGTCGTTATGAAGAAAAGTTATTGTATAAAACTGAACTACCATCAACATATGCATGTTTTAACTCTCGCAGCTCAACAATTACTTCAGATTCTGGAACGGCAGAAGCACTAAAAAAAGGATGAATCAGACTGGGGGGGGGGGGGAATTGCCACCCTGTGTTCAGAGCTAACACACTGTATGATGCCAGGTAATGAGGCATATCCCAAAATAAAAAGGAATGGCCCTGAGCATCCTGCTAACGTAACAGCTATTTAATAACCTTAATCACCGCCAGCATTTTTTTGGTGCATCAGCCTCCCTTCCCCCCATGCCTAGGAAGACAGATACGCACATTCCAGTCAAGCCTCTCAGCAGAGGTCGCACCACTCAACCCCTCCCCCTCCCCGAGGCCTCCCTAAGCTTGCAAGAATCTTTTGGACTTTTCCTCTACCATACTGTACAAAAAAGAAAAGAAAAGAAAGCTCCAGAGCAAAGACCCTTCCCTTTATATCCCATCAAAGTCTCTCTCTCTCCCTCCCTCTTCCACACACACACACACACACTGCAGTTTCCTTCCTTTTTGGGTGGGTTGGGGGGAAGGGGAAATAAAAGAGGGGGAGGCAAAGCACAAGTGGATGAAAGACCAAGAAGCAGAGAGAAAATGAGCCCTACATGGGGGGGGGGGAGCAGAGCGTCAGCCATGTTTTGCTTGTGTGTGTGTGTGTGTGAATGTGAGTCCAGTATTTACAAACCTGCAGCTGCAGCAGCTCTTGGAGTCTGTGAAGGAAGAGGGGAGGGAGGGAGGAGGGGAGGGAGGGAGAGGGAAAGGCAAGAGGAAAAAGAAAAAAAAAGGAGGGGGAGGAGGGAGAGAGGGCGAGAAGGAGAAGGGGAGAAAAGCAGAAAGAAAGGAGAGAAGGGAGGAGAGACAGGCAGCAACAGCAGACAAAGGAACCCAGCAAAGCCTGACAAGACACACACACACACAGAGCTGCTGTGGCAGGCCCTGGGGCAGCCTTCTTTGCCTCCCTCCTTGGCCATTTTCGTTACCTAGTGGGAAGTTTCTGGAGGGTGTGTGTGTATGTGTGTAAGAGAATCTGTGAGTGTGTGTGATTGAGAGTGTGTCTGTGAGTGCGTGAGATTGTGTGTGCCTGTGTGAGTGTGTTTGTCTGAGATTGTGTGATTGAGTGTGTGCCTGTGTGAGTGTGCAAGAGCCTGTGTGTGTGAGAGACGAGGCTTGCCACATTCTCATGGGCACCACTAACAACAGATCCATCACCCCCCCCCCCATTCACCAACACACACACCAACACACACACTTCCCCCTCACCTACCCCCGCCCCTCACTCCCTCGTGGCTCTCTGTTTCTGAGAATGGGATTTTATTTTATTTTTGCAGGATGACAAAAGGCCCCAGGCTCTCCCCCCCCCCCGCCACAAAACAGAGGGGAAGGAAGCAATGTGTATATAAGGAAGATTTTTTTGTGGGGGGGGGGGTTAAAGACCACGAGCGTCTCTCTCTCGCTCCTTCCACCCCACAGGAGGAGAAAAGGGTCCCCCACCGGGCTGCCCCCCCCCCCGTTTCTTCCTAGCAACAGCTTCCGGTGGGGAAAGAGAGGGAGAAGAGAAGAAGAGGGGGGGGGAGCCTGGCGCGAGCTAGCGGGGAGGGGGGAGGAGGAGGAGGAGGAGGAGGATCGCGCGCCCTCCTCGGATGAATAATAAATAACGCCAGCCCCGAGGGACGCGGGGCGGGAGGGGCCAGGCCAAGGGAGCGGCTCCCCCACAGCGACTCCCACCGGCGGTGGCCGGTACTGCCCGGCCGGGCCAAGGGCGGCGCGGCGGCGGCTCCTTTTCCCGCTCCCTTTCCCCTCCCCCCCCGCGCTCCCCTCACCGCCGTTACCTCACCTGCTGCCGCTGCCCGAGCCTCCTCGTCCGCCCTCTCCGCCGCCTCCGCCTGCACCCGGGCGGGCGCGCGGTGCCCGGCGGGGGTGCGGCGTCGGCGGGGGTGCCAGTGCTGCAGAGGCTCCGCCAACCCCCCGCTCGCCCGGCCAGGCCGCTCAGCTCCTCGGCGGCGGCGGTTGCTGCTGCGGCGGCTCCCCTTGTCTCGCTCGGCCCCCGCCGCCGCCGCCGCTCCTCAGCCCTCCTCCTCCTCCTCTCCCTTGCCACATTGGGAGCCTCCCCCTCAGCCTTGCGCGGCCGCCGCTGCCAGGAGAGAGGCCTCCGCGCCTTCCTGCCAAATAGTGAGCCACTCCGAAACGCGCGGCCCCGCCTCCCGCCGGCCTGCTGCGGCGGCCGCGCAGGCGCACTGCCACCGCTGAACTGCGACAGGAGAGCCGGGGCCTCGGCCGTCTGTCTGGCCCGGCGCGAGAGCGCGCTCGCCTCCCTCCCTCCGGGAAGGCGGAGTGCGCATGCGCCGGCTCACTTGCCCGTGGATTGAGCAGGGGAGCAGGGGCTTCGCTTTCTCTCTGCTGCTGCTGCTGCTGCTCCTCCTCTTCCAAAATCTTCCTGTGTTTTTTTAAAGCAACAATGCGCTCTCAGTTTCAAGAAGCTCTGCTCTTTTCTGCATGCAGCCCCCTGAAGCGTATCTTACCTGCAGAAACAAATTTACACGTTTTTGACATGTGAATGTTTATTATTATTATTATTATTATTATTATTATTATTATTATTATTATTTGTTTATTTGGTTTTACAATCACATATTCAACATACAACATAAAAACATGATTCCAAAGAATCTCCTGGACTTCCCTCCTCCCCTTTGTGGTTCCTATTGTTAATCATTTCCTCCTGCATCTTTTATGATGGTCCAAATCTTTTACATCTCCATTATGTCCAAAATTCAGCATTAAACTACAAGTGTTATTCCAGTCCTACTAATGGTTTTAGGCGTTTACAATGGTCTTTTAAGATAAATTATAAATTTTCCCTATTCCTTATTAAAATTTTGGTCTTCCTGATTTCTTATTCTTCCGGTCATTTTTGCTAATTTGGCATAATCCATCGATTTAATCTGCCATTCTTCTCTGGTAGGGACTTTATCTTCTTTCCATCTCTGGGCTAATAATATCCGCACAGCCTTGGTCGCTACATAAATTGTCTTTTCTGCTCACCTGAGATTTTCACACCTAGGATTCCTAAAATAAAAACTTCGGTGTTTTTAGAAAAAGTTATTTTAAACTTTTTTCAACTCATAAATCATTTCCCAAAATTCTTTTACTACTTAACATATCCACCACATACGATAAAAGGTGCCTTCTGACATGTGAAAGTTAACTTGCAAAGCTGGCACATGTATTTCTCTCTTCTTTTTCGGTTGTTTTACTTTTTTATAATTTTTATTAAATTTTCTGTTTTGCAATTTAGAATATTCATTTAAACAATTGTAAAATAACAAAAACTTCCCTTCTTCCCTTTCCATGGTTCATTTTGCATAACATAAATCCCTGCGTATTTTATATAAACTAAACCATTCAGTATTCCATTATTACATCCATCGAACACATATTTCTCCATGCGTGGCGAAGCATAGATAACCATGCATGGATTTCATTTGAAAATTCACACCTGGCCTTTCAACAGAACCATTTGGCAATGGGTCTCAGTAATGGGTTGTTGTTTTTACTTTGATTATATATATATTGTGGGTTTTTTATGCTGATCTTTTCTGTGAACTGCCCTGAGACCTCCGGGTATAGGGTGGTATATAAATTCAATAAAGAATAATAAATAATAAAACTATATCTGGCCAGAAGTGCTGCAACATGGTCCGTTCATGATAGCTGCAGCCATGCCATCTAAAATTATATAAGAATCTGAATAATTATGCAATAATAATAATTGAGGATGTATTGCAGCAATCAAGGCAGATCTCGTGTTGCAGAGCTATTTTCTGTACGTGTGCATGGGCAAAGGAGTTGGAGTGCTCAAACTTCTTTAAGAGTGACTTAAGTTGGGTGTTCCTTGAAGTTCCACTTGCACGTAATTCCCTTGAAACCAAAGCAGCTTGTGTTTTCAGTGTCCCTAAATACTTAGCTTTGGCGCATAGTACATCTTTTTCCAAGGACGCGGGTGGCGCTGTGGGTTAAACCACAGAGCCTAGGACTTGCCGATCAGAAGGTCAGTGGTTCGAATCCCCGCAACGGGGCGAGCTCCCATTGCTCGGTCCCTGCTCCTGCCAACCTAGCAGTTCGAAAGCATGTCAAAGTGCAAGTAGATAAATAGGTACCACTCCGTTGGGAAGGTAAACAGTGTTTCTGTGCGCTGCTCTGGTTCGCCAGAAGCGGCTTAGTCATGCTGGCCACATGACCTGGAAGCTGTACGCCGGCTCCCTCGGCCAGTAAAGTGAGATGAGCGCCACAATCCCAGAGTTGTCCGCAACTGGACCTAATGGTCAGGGGTCCCTTTACATCTTTCTCCAGAGTGACTCTAGCAGCCAGTTCTCTGTGGCTGACTCATCTCCAGTCAACCCAAAGGGTGAGAAGACTTCTCAGTGGCAAAAAAAGATCCCTGTTCGATGTGCTGATAGGGCAGCTCGAAAACACTGAAGACAGGAATCCTGCTGCAGAAAAAGTAACAGGTCTTCTACCTTGATGACTCCACCTCTGGACGGGGCCCAAGCAAGCTTTCCTTCTGTCCTGCTTCCCAGTTGTCCCTCCCCTCCCTTCAGATGTCAAGGAGATAAAGACCTACAGAACAAAGAGCAAGTGTGGTGTAGTGGTTAAGAGCAGTGGACTCGTAATCTGGTGAACCAGGTTTGATTCCCCGCTCCTCCACATGCAGCTGCTGGGTGACCTTGGGCTACTCACACTTCTCTGAAGTCTCTCAGCCTCACTCACCTCACAGAGTGTTTGTTGTGGGGGAGGAAGGGAAAGGAGATTGTTAGCCGCTTTGAGACTCCTTAGTGTAGTGATAAAGCAGGATATCAAATCCAAACTCAAACTTTTAGAAGACATCTGAAGGCAGCCCTGTACAGTGGTACCTCGGGTTACAGATGCTTCGGGTTACAGACTTCGCTAACCCAGAAATAGTACTTCGGGTTAAGAACTTTGCTTCAGGATGAGAACAGAAATTGCACAGTGGCGGCATGGCGGCAACAGGAGGTCCCATTAGCTAAAGTGGTACCTCAGGTTAAGAACAGTTTCAGGTTAAGAATGGATCTCAATTTGTTGTGGAGGTCTGTAACCTGAAGCGTCTGTAACCCGAGGTACCACTGTACTGGGAAGTTTTTAACGTCTGATGTTTTACTATGTTTTTATATGTGCTGTAAGCTACCCAGAGTGGCTGGGGAAACCCAGCCAGATGGGCGGAATATAAATAATAAAATGATGATGATGATGATGAACAGAGTATCCTCGAAACCATAGGGAGAACAGCTTCCCTGCCATGCTGCTCCTTTTTGATGGAGCCAGTCTGGTCTTCCCCTGCCATGATGTTCTTCCTGGGAGGCAGAGGGGGCCGCATCCTGTTGGACCACAGGGTGGGAGAGGCTGTGGACTGCTGCCTATGCAGTGCATCTACAGTAAATATGGCATTGTCGGCAGGCAAAGATGCTCCTTTTTGTCCAGGCTTTTGAGGAGGGGTGAGGGGCACTGAGCATTTTAATTTCTGTCACTGCTTTTATTAATAACAGTTCTGTATTTCGTTTTAAGCTGTTCTTATGCTGTTATCTAATATTTGGGACTACACTGGTACCTCAGGTTACATACGCTTCAGGTCACAGACTCCGCTAACCCAGAAATAGTGCTTCAGGTTAAGAAATTTGCTTCAGGATGAGAACAGAAATCCTGCTCCAGTGGCTCGGCAGCAGCAGGAGGCCCCATTAGCTAAAGTGGTGCTTCAGATTAAGAATAGTTTCAGGTTAAGAACGGACCTCCAGAACGAATTAAGTTCTTAACCCGAGGTACCACTGTACAGATTTAAATTGTTTCAGATGGAATAAACAGCACCAGGTTAACCAAAGGTCTCATTGGTTCAACAAAGTTTGACTTGGACTGGCAAAGGGAATTTCAATTTGCAAAAAGCCTCATCTATATGCCTAATCGCCTACAGCAGGGGTCTGCAACCCGTGGCTCCGGAGCCGCATGTGGCTCTTTTACACCTTTGCCGCGGCTCTGGGGCGGATACTAGCGAGGGGAGGAGGCGCATTGTGTGCCCCGACACTCCCCACTGTGGCGGGCGCTGTACTGGCTGTGACGTCGCATGGGGGCGGTGCGTGCATTAGTCACGCACCGTCCCGACGTCACCTTCCTGCCCGCCCGCCCGCTACATTGTAAGGGGCATGTACGCTGGTCACTGCATTGAAAGGGGGCATGTACGCTGGTCACTGTTTTGAAGGGGAGTGAAGAACACAAACACAAAAAAAGATAACTTGTTAATTTAACATTTATTTCTATGAGGAGGAGTAATTCTGAGGGGTCAAACAAAGAAATAATAAAAAAGTGACAAAAAAAGTTATTTTTATAATGACGAGTTTTGCGGCTCCCAGTTTTTTTTTCTTTGGAAACGGGTCCAAGTGGCTCTTTTTGTCTTAAAGGTTGCAGACCCCTGGCCTACAGCATATCAACTGTATTTTTTTAAAAAAATGGAATACAAAAAGGAGGTGAGAGGAAGTCAGGAAAATAAGTAAATGAATGGTAAGAAACTGAAAAAAGGGATTTTTATATTTTTTCTTTTTTTCTTTTCTTTTTTATGCTAAATTTTTGGTTTTTGTATTTTTCCTGTGTTCTTTTTTTGTTTATTGTTCTGTAACTTTTTTCTTGTCAAAATCTAATAATAAAATAAAATAAAATAAAAAAAAGAACGGACCTCCAGAATGAATTACCTACGTAACCAGAGGTACCACTGTATATGTGCTGGGCCCGGAGTAACCCATGCATCGTGGTCCAGGACCAGTCCAGAATCTGAAGGTTCTGCTGGGAGTCAGTCTGACAGGGCCAAGACAGGATACGAGGCAGGAAACCAGGCAAGGACAGGTGCAGGATCTAGTATATAGCAATGTTGCTCCTGCAACCTGGGGCGGGGTCCGACAGCCTTTTATCTTTGTCGGGGTAGCGATTGGTCTTGATCCCCTGGCGACTCACCTCCCTGTTTCGCCTGAAGGCGAGCATTCCTCCTGCGAGTACTCAGGTCTCGTCTTCTCTCAGACCTGAGTCTCTGCAGCTCGGGAGATGTCGGTGGGTTACTAGACTCAGGGGCCGCCTCAGCCTCCCCTGACCCAACTGGTAGTGGAACAGCTGTAAGTGATGTCCCAGCTGAAGGCAATAATGCAATCCCCACATCTGGAACCAGGGCAGTTTCAGGCCCCTGACTTGGCCCAGCTGGTGTTTGTTGCAGGGGAACCTGTACAGACTGGGACTCTTCAGAGTCAGGCCCCAGACTGGGTTCAGATGATGCCTGAGGCAGAGGTCCTGGGGCTTTCAAAATCCTATATCATGTGTGAATATAAAAGATAGCATCTATGAGATGCAGCAAAGATACATCAAGAGGTTAGTGGAACGTGTTGGAAGTGTGTGTGAGAAAGTTATAGATTATCCTTGTATTTGCTGGATGTGCGAGAAAAATAAAAGCTTTTGGGATGTTATTGAGCATATACAAGAAATAACTGGAAATCACATGCAGATGAACTAACAATTCTTCTGGGATAACTGAAAAAGATGCAAGACCAGAACACGGAAATCTAGTCAGGGTTTTGCAGACGACTGCCAAAATATTAACAGCAGCTACATGGCATGCTCTGCTAATTCAAACCGAATGAGGATGGCTTAAGAAAATTTGGTATCTTGCCACAATTACAAAATTAACAGGAACAGTACGCTTAAGAAAAGGTAAAAAAAAGGAGCATTTTGAGAATTAATTATTAAGCATACTATTAAGCATATAGCCCAAGAACAGGCTTGGAATTATTGCTGTCATAATTAGTTTTGTTAATTTATAGAAATTTATAAATGTTTAGAAAATATACAGTATCTTTGTACTATACTTCATTAAAGACAGAATTTTAAATAGGGTGATTTAGAAATAAATTGTAAATTAGTGAATATTGGATTGTAATATTTCATTTTGATTGTGTTTACAATATTTTGATAATCAATTCATTATTATTTTATAAAATATGCTTCTGTAATGATGACATAATAATGACTTGATGCCATCAGTAAACTCCTTCTGAATGATAACTTTCTTGGTCAGGCTGTTGCATTGTGTGTGGATGTGAACTAATAGTAATGATAATAATAATAATTTTATTATGACATGGTTTATCTCTATAGGTTATGGCATAAGTATGGGATTGACATAATGTTACACAAGGCCCTCTGTGATGAACTCCAGTAACCATGAAACCAGCCTGATTCTAGCCTCCAGCTGAAAAGCATTCAGGAATATCCTGAATTCACATACATCTTACTTAAAGGTTAACACATGCAAAAATAGTCATCAAGGATATTCAACTCCTCAATGAGATCCATCCCCACAATGATATGGTGATTTGAAGGCAGATCACAGACCTGAAATGGCCAGGTACAGATAAGACTTACTATCAAAAGTCTCTCACCCCTTTATATTTTGTGGATACCATCCCTTTGCCATGTCCTCCTGCTGTCAGGGGAAGGTTTTCAAATGTGGTCAAGGGCCTAGTGGCTGCTGATTTTACTGCTGGATTGTTTTAATGTATTTTTAATCTTTTGTTGGAAGCCACCCAGAGTGGCTGGGGAAAGCCAGCCAGATGGGCGCGGTATAAATGAAAAATTATTATTATTATTATTATTATTATTATTAGGCATGTAATTGGTCCAAAATCCCACAAAACCCTTTGATGCAATCAAAGAACAATGGGAGCAGGACATAAGCTATGGAATTAGCCTCACCCAATTGACTAGAATGTGGTCTAAACCTCCCTTGAAATCCATCTCAGCCAAAAGAAGGGAACTCACTCTGAAACACACCTACAGCTGGTACTTAACACCACTGAAACTGCTGCTGATATGCCCAGGAAGCTCACCAAAATGTTGGAGAGGTTGCACTTCCACAGGCACATACCTCCACATGTGGTGGGAATGTCCCAAAATCCAACCCTTCTGGTGTTGTAAATAAAATCTGCCCTTTTCCCTTTATGGGATATCCAAGAGCCTGTATTGAGTCCTTATGTGGGTTCCCTATTGGTAGGAGAAAATAACAGAGGCCAACCAGAGAATATTGAGAAGCAAAGCAGCTATTAAGCCTGGTCTTTATTAAAGCTGTTGCAACAGGGTGCTCCCCTCACATGCAGGAAAGGAGGAGGACCCCGAACCCAGGTGTGCCTGCTCTTATAAAGACATTTTAAATTCCCTGCCCTGGAGCTCAAAACCACCCTTCCATACATCATACATACATCACAGAAGGGGTATAACCCAAGACCACCCCCCACAAACATCATACGTACATCACAGAAAAGGTGGTCTACAACCGAAATTTGAATGTTGTTGTTTTTTCTGTGTGCCAGGTTATCTGATAATGCCTTATCTGATTGCCTTTCCTTGTAGTCTGTCACCCCCACCTTTAAGATGATATTTACTAAATTCCTGTAACAAGGAAGGTTTTTTCACCTCCTCCCTCCCTGCAGAGAAACATTTGGTCAACTTGAGAGTCAAAATGGTTTCAGGACTGTCTTCCTGTGCTGCTTCAGACATGTGGGTTATATATTTATGTACGTGCTTGCTTGGTACATTTATGAACATTTATTATATAGTGGTACCTCGGGTTAAGGGACGCAGGTGGCGCTGTGGGTTAAAGCCTCAGCGCCTAGGACTTGCCGATCGAAAGGTCGGCGGTTCGAATCCCTGCGGCGGGGTGCGCTCCCGCTGCTCGGTCCCAGCGCCTGCCAACCTAGCAGTTCGAAAGCACCTCCGGGTGCAAGTAGATAAATAGGGACCGCTTTCTAGCGGGAAGGTAAACGGCGTTTCCGTGTGCGGCTCTGGCTCGCCAGAGCAGCGATGTCACGCTGGCCACGTGACCCGGAAGTGTCTCCGGACAGCGCTGGCCCCTGGCCTCTTGAGTGAGATGGGCGCACAACCCCAGAGTCTGTCAAGACTGGCCCGTACGGGCAGGGGTACCTTTACCTTTACCTTACCTCGGGTTAAATATTTAATTTGTTCCGGAGGTCCGTTCTTAACCTGAAACTGTTCTTAACCTGAAGCACTGCTTTAGCTAATGGGGCCTTCTGCTTCCGCCGCCATGCGATTTCTATTCTCATCCTGAAGCTCTTAACCCGAGGTACCATTTCTGGGTTAGCGGAGTCTGTAACCTGAAGCGTCTGTAACCAGAAGCGTATGTAACCCGAGGTACCACTATATATTGAAAACCTTAAAATTCTTATTACACTGGATAGCAGTCCTACAAGAGATATGCAAAATAACTAAACAGGTATTAGAAGTCACCCCAGAACTGGCCTTCTTGAACATCTTCCAAGATCATAATGACCACTCACATTATACAGGGCTTATAACCCACCTACTTTCAGCAGCCAGAAGCCTCATAGCCAGACACTGGAGAGACCTAGCAGGAGTGAAAATGGGCCAGTGGTACCAAATTGTATAAAGGTAAAGGTACCCCTGCCCGTACGGGCCAGTCTTGACAGACTCTGGGGTTGTGCGCCCATCTCACTCAAGAGGCCAGGGGCCAGCGCTGTCCGGAGACACTTCCAGGTCACGTGGCCAGCGTGACAAAGCTGCATCTGGCGAGCCAGAGCTGCACACGGAAACGCCGTTTACCTTCCCGCTGGTAAGCGGTCCCTATTTATCTACTTGCACCCGGAGGTGCTTTCGAACTGCTAGGTTGGCAGGCGCTGGGACCGAGCAGCGGGAGCGCACCCCGCCGCAGGGATTCGAACCGACCTTTCGATCAGCAAGTCCTAGGCGCTGAGGCTTTAACCCACAGCGCCACCTGCGTCCCACCAAATTGTATAGGAAACCCCATTGCAGTCAACCATGGACGACCAACCACACCCTGCGACCCCAACCTCTCTCGCTACTGAGGAAATGTAACAAGGGAATAGAAAGAGAACCAATCTAGTTGATGCTGACACAAAACCCCACAAGTACACTGTAAAACAATATACCGTAATCTTAGTAGCAAGAAATTGGAAAAATACAGCAATTACCTAACACGGCGGATTGGCAGATCCTAATGGTAGAATACCTGCAGCTAGCAAAGACGACAGGCAGGATAAGAGGCCAAACAAAACAAATAGTCTATAAGGATTGGAGAATTTTTAAAGAATACTTTAAAAATTGCGGTATAAAAGGAAACTTCTTGGCAGAATTAGACTGAACCTTGCATTGTATAAATATAAGTTTGTAGGGAAGTTAATAGAAACTATATAAGAAATATGTAACTGTGCGGTATGAGATAATCAACAGATAAAGTACAGCGAGACTAATTGGAAGTCATTTTTAATTTCTTGTTTTACACATTTTACAATCGTTCACATCATTGGGAGTACAAAAGATGTTAGTTATAAGAATTGTGTTGTTTCATATATTGCTACTGTCTGTCAATTTATAGTTTGAGTGTATTTTTTTGTTGGTTTGTTTGCTTTTCTGGCATAAATTTATCTATTATATTTATATATATATATATATATATATATATATATATATATATATATATATCACCACCCCCTCTTCTTCCCCAACCTTATACTGTACACAACACTAATATCTCATAACAAATGTAACTGATCTGTAGAAAAGACTGTGCAACTTGAAAAAAGAGACGAGGCATGTACTTTTGTAAACCAAGAAAATCTTTAATAAAAAGTTATTTTAAAAATAAAAAGTCTCCCTTTTGTTAAGCAAACAAGATGTCCATCTTTACCCGTTTTTCACTAAGGTAGGCGAGGAAAGGATTCGTCAGGAAACAGTGCCAGATTATCGAACAGGCAAATAGGCACTGGCCCATGGCTCCCCGCGAGAACAGGTCAAAATAATATTTATTTGATCTGGAAAGAAAATTACAAAAATGTATTAGGAGATAATTTGCAATGTGCGCCCCCCCCACTCCAAGATTTCGACTGCCTGGGGGCCTCCACAGGGTTTAATCCGGCATTGGCAGGAAATTCCAGAAGGAACTATGGAAACTGAAGAATCACTCATTTACAGGCCCCTCTCCACTGACATACCTTGGCAGAAAAGTTTTTTTTTTTTTTTAAACTATTAGATTCAGAGGTTAGTTAGCTCGAATCATTTCAACAGGAGAGAACTTATAGAGCTTCACTTTAATGACAGGTATATTTTCCATCCCTCTCTCTCCTTCTAGTGTGGGTTTATGGCAAAATCGTTATGCCCATGTAGGCCTCTTAGAATAGTTAGGGAATGTTTTACTCTTTAATTAAGGTGTGTATTGGCTACCTGATTAGTCTGTGACATTGTTGTCTAAAGCAACATTTTATGTGGAAATTGTTTTCCATTTGGTTGTGTACCTTTTCATGCGTTTTATTTATTGTTTATGATTTTTGTTATGTTGGTAATTATGTAAATCTTGTCATGTTGTATGCCGCCTTGAGCATTGTTTTAATTATGGAAAGGCGGCATACAAAAAAAATTAAAATAATGATGATATATATTCTGTCACTCCTGTTTTATATAATAAACCAAGCTTTCTTTATTTCTTTGTGTGAGAACTTCTTGCGGGTTAAAGAGTTAAGAGAGTTAAAATCATAGAATTTAAGAGTTGGAAGGGACCCTGAAGATCATCTAGGTAACCCCTTGTGATGCAGGAATTTGCAGCTGCCCCATAAGGGAATCGAACCTGCAACCTTGGTATTCTCAGCACCAAGCTCCAGCCAACTGATCTAACTCTTTTAACTGAGTTCGGGTCAGGGTTAAGGTAAACTGAGTTAGAGTTAACTCAGGGACTGAGTTAGAAGTTAACACACATCTAAGGTAAAGGTAAAGGGACACCTGACCTTTAGGTCCAGTCGTGGACGACTCTGGGGTTGCGGCGCTCATCTCACTTTATTGGTCAAGGGAGCCGGTGTACAGCTTCCGGGTCATGTGGCCAGCGTGACTAAGCCGCTTCTGGCGAACCAGAGCAGCGGCTGGAAACGCCATTTACCTTCCCGCCTATTTATCTACTTGCACTTTGACATGCTTTCGAACTGCTAGGTTGGCAGGAGCAGGGACCGAGCAATGGGAGCTCACCCCGTCACGGGGATTCGAACCGCTGACCTTCTGATCGGCAAGTCCTAGGCTCTGTGGTTTAACCCACAGCGCCACCCACACCCTTAACACACATCTAGGATTGCCATATTTCAAAAAGTGAAAATCCAGACAGAAGAGTTGAGCATTTTTTTGGCCAAAGTCATTGAACTTTTTTTTGCAGAATCACAAAGAAATTGGATGGTTTTGAGCTATTTCTGAAGGAAATTGGCAAAAATGGCACTCCCGGACATTCTGCTGAATTCCGCCCACATACTGCTTGAGGTTGCAGTATTCCGAATATATCCGGAAAATTCCGGACGTATGGCAACCCTACACACATCCCTAGCAAGAGCACATCATAACTCCAGCAAAAGATCCTAAACCTCTCAGCTGGCCGCACACAGGTGAGTCCAGGTACACACCCATAACAGCATCTCATGAAATCTGGCATGATGTAGCACATCACGGTACCTCTGGAACATTTGTGTTAGGAAGGAATCGGCTGGCATGATTGGAAGAACCCGCATGGGAAGTTGTGCAGGAGGCAGATAGAATGGAAGAAGGAGTTTGCCATAGTGATATAATAATGAGTTGACCAAATCTGCCACAGTTAAATAGTCAAGCTCTTTTCACAATGGTAGGGCAGGTGGAAATCATACCAGAAAGCTCACCATAAAACCTATGGAAAGCTAGTCAGCACCAGGATTAGCTTCCTTCCTTGAATAATTGCCTAAGGTGATCAAAGAGAACTTTCAGGACTCATCCTGTGAAGTTATGTTTTGTAAATTCTAATGATCAAGTCTTAACAGCAATTACCATATGAATACACAACTTTGCCTATGAATGCCTCTTGATTAGTTTTTAGTATGCACCTCTTGTTCAAAGAATCAAGGTAGTGAAAGAATAATAAAGCTTTTTCTTTCTTTCAGTGTATGGTTATACTTGCTATGTTAATCCCTGTCTTTATTGACTCTGAGGACAATCATAGTAATTCAGTTTAAAATAACAGCTCTCTCTTTAAAAACTTGCCGATCGAAAGGTCGGCGGTTCGAATCCCTGCGGCGGGGTGCGCTCCCGCTGCCGATCGAAAGGTCGGCGGTTCGAATCCCTGCGGCGGGGTGCGCTCCCGCTGCTCGGTCCCAGCGCCTGCCAACCTAGCAGTTCGAAAGCACCTCCGGGTGCAAGTAGATAAATAGGGACCGCTCACCGGCGGGAAGGTAAACGGCGTTTCCGTGTGCGGCTCTGGCTTGCCAGAGCAGCGATGTCACGCTGGCCACGTGACCCGGAAGTGTCTCCGGACAGCGCTGGCCCCTGGCCTCTTAAGTGAGATGGGCGCACAACCCCAGAGTCTGTCAAGACTGGCCCGTACGGGCAGGGGTACCTTTACCTTTACTTTTAGCAGCATTGAAATGATGGTTAACAAGCATGTTCCTTAATCTGCACTATGAATGCCTCACTGGACTCAGGCCTATGGACACAAAGCTTCTAGAAATCTAAGGTACCTACAGGCACAGTGACATACCTGTTTCCCTCAGTGACATCAAATCATCAAATTGTAGAGCTGGAAGGGATCCCAAGGGTCATCTATCATAACCCCTGCAATGCAGGAATCTCAGGTAAAGCATCCATGAGAAATGATCATACAACATCTCCTTAAAAACCTGCAAGGAAGGAGAGTCCACCATCTTCCAGTGGAGTCCGTTCTACTGTCAGACAGCTCTTACTGCCAGAAATTTCTTCCTGGTGTTTAGTTGGAATCTCCTTTCTTGTGACTCAAGAGACATTAGATATTGGGGAGGCCAGGCATAGGCAAACTCGGCCCTCCAGATGTTTTGGGACTACAACTCCCATCATCCCTGACCACTGGTCCTGTTAGCTAGGGATGATGGGAGTTGTAGTCCCTAAACATCTGGAGGGCCAGGTTTGCCTATGCCTGGGTAGGCTCAGCCCCCTTTCACCCCCAACTCCCTTCTTCACTCATTTTCTTCCTTCAAAGCCCCCAGACAAACTCCCTTGCCTAGACTTCTTCCATTGCTCCCATATTCTCCCTTAAGGCTCACCTTGACTGAGCCTCTTTGAAATTGGTTTAGATCATGGCTGTCACTCAGGAAAAGTTGGCTACATGCCGAACTTGCAGACAGGGGGATGTTTCTTTGCATCCCTGTGGTTCCTCAGCACATGGAGGATCCACTCTTCTCACTGCTAAGATGTGTCCCATCCTGTTCCCAGCACTGACTGGCCTTCGCCTCCACAGGCCCCTCACAATCTTTGTTTACTGCAAAACTGGGGTTCCCCAGCTGTGCTTGGTTGGGGTCTTTCCGCTCACACCCAATCCATTTTTCTATGCAGAGCTTGGTTTAAGGACATACTAAGAGCTTGGCATTGTGGTCTAAACCACAGTTTACATCAGAAGGTCGGCAGTTTGAATCCCTGCAACGGGGTGAGCTCCTGTTGCTTGGTCCCTGCTCCTGCCCACCTAGCAGTTCGAAAGCATGTCAAAGTGCAAGTAGATAAATAGGTACCAGTCCAGCAGGAAGGTAAACGGCGTTTCCATACGCTGCTCTGGTTCACCAGAAGCGGCTTAGTCATGCTGGCCACATGACCCGGAAGCTGTATGCTGGCTCCCTCGGCCAGTAAAACGAGATGAGGGCCGCAACCCCAGAGTCGGCCACGACTGAACCTAATGGTCAGGGGTCCCTTTACCTTTACCTAAGAGCTTGCCAAATAGGGCAGCATTTTTGTAGGCCCTTCCTCCCCACAACCTCCATGCCCCACAGCAACTAGGATTCACTAGCTGGGCTCTCTTGGGGCCTTCCATCTAACCAGCCCCTTGCTTCCTGCTTCCCTCCTTTTTTAGCCGCCCAGAGTGGCTGGGGAAACCCAGCCAGATGGGCAGGGTATAAATAACAAATTGTTGTTGTTGTTGTTGTTTTGCTTTCATGCCCCCATGTAAGAAACACCAACCCATCATGGACACCGTGCTTGGATCTGGAGGGTTTGTCGAGGCAGCACCTGCTTAAACTGGGGTACCAATGGGTGAGCCACTGAATCAGTGCCGGATTTACGTATAAGCTAAGCAAGCTATACCTTAGGGTCTCACTCTCTTGGGGGCCCTCAAAAAAAATTAAAGGAAAAAACCCACTGGGTGTACATTTCCAAAATACAGTCATACCTCAGGATGAATACGCTTCAGGTTAAGCATTTTCGGGTTGCACTCTGCGGCGACCCGGAAGTAACGGAACACGTTACTTCTGGGTTTCGCCACTTGCGCATGCGCAGACGCTCAAAATGACGTCATGTTCATGTGCGGAAGCGGTGAAATGCGACCCGCGCAGACGCATCTTATCTTCGTTTCAGGATGTGAATGGGGCTCCAGAACGGATCCTGTTCGCATCCAGAGGTACCACCGTATAAGATAAAAATAAATAAAATAAAACCTACATACAGCAACAGTGTTTTGTGTTGTGTAGGCTCCTATGATGTAAGCCTGTTATATAAAGGGCCCCATTACCTTCAGTAGCTTAGGGCCTCATCAAACCTAAATCCGGCCCTGCACTGAATGAATCTTCCCCAACACTGAATGGACTCAGCTTTGCAGCCCCAACAGCAAAGTGGATCCTGGATTTTGCAGGGAGGACCAAAGATGGAGACATGTGGATCTGGGTGTGGGGCTGAACACCCACTGGGGTGCAATGGGGAAAGGAAGAGGGTTGCTCTGGCTTGCTTCTGGCTCAGGACCCCCTGCAATTCCCTGGCTGGGCATCCTATTCTATTTGCCTCGCTTTAAGGTCTAAACCACAGAGCCTAGGACTTGCCGATCAGAAGGTTGGCGGTTCGAATCCCCGCGACGGGTTGAGCTCCCTTTGCTCGGTCCCTGCTCCTGCCCACCTAGCAGTTCAAAAGCACGTCAAAGTGCAAGTACTTAAATAGGTACCACTGCGGTGGGAAGGTAAATGGTGTTTCCAATCGCTGCTCTGGCTCGCCAGAAGTGGCTTAGTCATGCTGGCCACATGACCCGGAAGCTGTACGCCGGCTCCCTCGGCCAGTACAGAGATGAGCGCTGCAACCCCAGAGTCATCTGTGACTGGACCTAACAGTCAGGGGTACCTTTACCTTTACCTTTTAACATACACATAGGTGGAATCTATAAGAAACGCTGTGAAAATGCTTTTTTTAAAAAAAGTTTTGGAAAGCACATTCAATTTCGCATAGCTCACACATTTAGAACATTTTAATTGCAGCTGAGTCCACAGATATCTAAAGGGGTAGCTATACTAATCTGTTGCAGCAAAAACCTTAATGAGTGATGCAGTAATTTAAAGCCAAACACAACTTATAAATGCATAAATTTTATGTCAAGCCAACCACAACAGATAGATGCATGGGTGCTCTCGATGGGTTGGTTGGTTTGTAGGTAAACATACAGTGACGCCAAAACATCCCCTAGAGGCACAATTAGTTTCTATAGTAAGGTTTCTTGTTCCTATTAAGCCATAGCTGTCAACGTTTCCCTTTTTTTAAAGGGAAATTCCCTTATTCCAAATAGGATTCCTCACAAGAAAAGGGAAAAGTTGACAGCTATGTATTAAGCCCAAGATGGAGGGATTCAATTGCAAATATGGCACAAAGTCAGCCACTTCCCTCAAATCTCTTGCAAGCATTTATTTTTGTTGTCCTTTGGTATAGTGGTACCTCGGGTTAAATACTTAATTCATTCTGGAGGTCTGTTCTTAACCTGAAACTGTTCTTAACCTGAAGCATCACTTTACCTAATGGGGCCTCCCACTGCTGCGTGATTTCTGTTCTCATCCTGAAGCAAAGTTCTTAACCCGAGGTACTATTTCTGGGTTAGCTGAGTCTGTAACCTGAAGCTTATGTAACCTGAGGTACCACTGCAGAAGCTTTTTTGTTGAAGAACAGGCACTTTCATTTGTTACAAAACATACTGAAAATTGAAATACACCTTCCTCAGTTTCTATATTGCTGGTGCTGCCTGCTGTGCTGGAGTTACTTGAATATATAGGGAAACGGAGGGTCCCCCCCATTTTTTATATTTGATTTTCAATTTATATAGTTGGCATCACAGTCTGTTGTAGCAGCTGTTTGCTCAGTTTTGATGAGTCAAGCAGAACTGTTAAAAATCACAACTGAAACAGGTCCCTCAAAATTCCATATCCAATTTTGTATTTTAGCATGAAGGTATTTATTGGAAGGAATCAATAATAATAATAATAATAATAATAATAATAATAATAATAATTGTATCCTGCCCTCCCCTGCCGAAGCTGGGCTCAGAGCAGCTAACATCATATAAATAATACAATATACATAAAAACAAGCAATCAAACGATTAAAATGAATCCTAAAATTAATTCAAATAAATTGAAATTAAGATTAAACTGGACAAATAGCAACCCTCAGATTAAAATTGAAAACAGTTAATACTCGCCAGGACCAACTATTTCCACTGATATTATAAGGACCTGTGAGCAGGCTGGGAAACTTCCTTCGTGTTTGTTCTTATACAAAGAGAAAATGAGTCAGGCTGGTAGAAAAGTTGGTAGAAAACATGATTAAATAGAGAACAGAATTATAAGCATATAGGAGAGCAAGCTTTGCTAAGGAAGACTTGGAATGATCCGGCAAGGGAAAGTCCTGCTTCATGACATTCTTTGGATTAAAGAAGTCATCATCCATTAAATAAATAACTGGTTAAAGAACAGGAAGCTGAAGGTAATGGTAAGTAGGCAGATCTTGCAACGCAGGCAAGTAAATAGTAGGATCTCTCAGAAATTCTAACAACCAATTCTTCTTCTTCTTCTTCTTCTTCAATCACTCGTAGCCGAGTAAGACTGTCTTCCATAAACACGGTTTTAACAATGAGTCTGTAAGTGACTGTGGAGGCCAATTCTGGATCCACACGCCCTTCCATAGTGGGGACACTGGTTTCTGGGCGGAAGTTGATCACCCAAGCATGCCTTTCTCTTTGCATGTTTCTCCCTTGTGTCCTGAGTCTTCAAAGCCCATGACACCTTTGGTAAAGGCTGCTCTCCAGTTGGAGCGCTCGCAGGCCAGTGTTTCCCAATTGTTGGTGTTTATACTACATTTTAAAAAAATTGCTTTGAGACAGTCTTTAAGCCTCTTTTGTTGACCACCAGCATTACACTTTCCATTTTTAAGTTTGGAATAGAGTAGTTGCTTTGGAAGACGATAATCAGGCATCTGCCCAACATGACCAGTCCAACGAAATTGATGTTGAAGAATCATTCTTCGACACTGGTGATCTTTGCTTTCAGCTTGTTGAAATCCCCTGCACACTATAAAGAGTTCCAAAAGGATGTGTAATACACCACATGTTCACACACAAAAATCATTCACAGTATGCTAATGAAGCCTAAGGTGGGGGATTAATCAAGAAACAGATGTTGCATCATATTGATTAGTTCAATGAAAACATCAACTCGCGAGAGAGAAATGTGTAATCCTGTAGAGCAGGACATGTTGTGCTGCCAAATTCAACACCTGTCTATGGTCTTCACCCCAAACTAGGAGGACCCCACCCAAAACACATCCATAGGCACCTATGAGTCAGTGCAGGGTCAACCAGAGGGACTGAGGCTCGACCAATAGCCTAATTTACCCAAACGGCTGACTCTTACATGCCTCAAAGCGCCTACTCTTATTCTGCAGCTCTTCCTTCGTCTAATCCAGCCTCACATTTCCAAGTTCATTTGGTTGATTGCTAGCACCTGCTGGTTAATAGCCTAGAAGATATTACTATTCATCTCAGAGACTGCAGGGGTACCAACTGGAATAAAATATTTGAGAGCGGTGGTGGGGAACGGGACAGGTAAGCTCTGCTCTACTTAATCAATCGCAATGCACACCATTTGAATGGCAATACCCATCAACTTTGAGGCACCCAACCCTCTTTGGAGTAGCCAAAGGGACCTCGACCCCTGGGACTTGGCTCCTATGTCAGACAGGCAGTGTGGTGTAGTGTTGGGTTGGACCAACTGTGTGACATGGGGGCCAGTCAGTCTCCCTGAGCTTAACCAACCTCACACAGTTTTTGTGTGGATAAAATGGGGAGATGGGGACTGCTCTGGGCCTGGGGGTAACCCGTGAAATGCTGTCCAGGTCCAGTCCAGGATCCAAAGGTTCTGCTGGGAGACAGTCTGACAGGGCCAATGCAGGACACGAGGCAGGAAACCAGGCAAAGACAGGTACAGGATCTCAGGCAGGATCTAGCATACAGCAATGTTGCTTCCACAACCCAGGGCGGCGTCTGACAGCCTTTTATCTTTGTCAGGGTAGTGGCTGGTCCTGATCCCCCGGTGACTCACCTCCCTGTTTTACCCGAAGGCAAGCACTCCTTCTCTCAGACCTTAGTCTCTGCAGCTCAGGAGACGCCGGTAGGTTACCAGACCCAGGGGCCGCCTCAGCCTCCCCTGAAAAATGGGTAGTGGAGCAGCTGTAGGTGATGGCCCAGCTGAAGGCAACAAGGTAATCCCCGCATCTGGAGCCAGGGCAGGCTCAGGCCCCTGACTCAGCCCAGCTGGTGCTTGTTGCAGGGGAACCTGTGCAGACTGGGGCTCTTCAGAATCAGGCCCCAGACTTGGTTCAGATGATGCCTGAGGTAAAGGATCCGGTGCAGACTGAGTCTCCTCTGGTTCCGAGCCCGAGCCCGAGTCCCAGGCCATCACAGGGACCATGCATGCTACTTTGAGGAAATATGGGATATAAAGGCAATAAGCTGTTACTAATTATCAACTTCAACTCCTTCACTGTACGCTGCACAAAATGACTTGCACATCACACCAACAGGGCGTTGTGAGTTGTCGGACCCTGCCCTGCTTTCCTTTGATGGCTCTCAAGCGATAAAGGAGGCACTATGGCAGATGAAGAGTCCAGAGATTCATCCTGAAGGCAGGTGAGTAACAAGCAAAAAGGTTCCTTTTTAACCAGGCCTTTGGTTGACCTGACTGATATCCTATACCCTTTTAAAACATGGCTTTTTTTGGGAGGGTGTTATTGTTTTTATCTTGATTTTATATATTGTGATCTTTTTTGTGAACCCCTCGGAGACCTCCTGGTATAGGGCGGTATATAAATTCTAATTCTAATAATAATAAAATATACTCGTAGTCGAGTGTGGATTTCACGCCCTTTAATCAGCTCATAGTAGTGAGGAATGAAAGTTTCCCCAAAATATCTGCTGTATATACATACTTTACACAATGGGCCCCACGTGATTGGCTAATTCCTGGATTCTCCTGTAGTCCCAATCAGGTTGCGGATTCACTTCCACCTGGAGCTGGATTGGGTGGCTCCTGCGGACCAATCAGACTGCTGCATTTGGATCCTGTTCAACTCAGTACATAACAAATAATAATAATAATAATAATAATAATAATAATAATAATATAAATAATAATGAGTTGCAGTCCTCCAGATGTGGCTGAACTCCATGTTTGCCATCCCTGCTTCAAAAGTAAGCATTACTGAATGAAGTGGTGCTGATTTCTGAGTACCCATGCACTCTTGTCCTTCACAAAAATACTAAATACAGAATATATTCCATCTTTTCCAGAATGGCTGACTTGATAAAGAACAAGCTAAGCGCTCCTTAATATCTCATGCCACAGTGTGGTCAACACCACCCCCTGGTATTACACTTCTCAGATTTAAAAGCAACCCTAAAGGCCATTACTTAAAATTAAATAATCACTCATTTTTGTAATACCCTTCTGGGCCTCTGATCTCTCTGCTTGTTCTACCTCACTTTCCCTTATTAAACCATCCTTTTTCTGTTGCTATCTCCAGGATGATGCACTTCCTTTCTACTCTCTGTGAACAAAATAATTGCAGTCTTTTGGAGTATCACAGAATCTTGCACTAAATCTGGGATGCAAGTACGCAATTACAGAGAAATGTAGCACATCTTTATAGAGTTCTGCTTTTTGCCAGGTGGTCAATGCATTTTTTTATTTTATTCTTAAGGTTCAGCTGCTGTCTGTTGTTTTTGTCACATTTATTTACCCCTTGAAGAAACATTGTTAGCTTCACAAAAATAATGAACAGTGGTACCTTGGTTCTTAAATGCCTTGGTACTCAAACAACTTGGAACCTAAACACTGCAAACCCGGAAGTAAGTGTTCTGGTTTGTGAACTTTTTTTGGAAACTGAATGTGCTCTGTTTTGAGTGTTACGCTTCTGATTTGAGTGCCGCGCTTCCATTTTGAGTGCCACACTTCCGTTTTGAGTGTTGTGCTGAGGTCTGTCTGTTTTTGCTATTTATTTTGCTTTTTTGTTTTTGCGGCTCTTTTTGTTTTGGTTTTGTTATGTGCTGAGTTTAATAGGATCCAAACTGCAGCAGTCTGATTGGTCCTGGAACAATAGGATCCAAAATGCAGCAGTCTGATTGGTCCTAGAACAATAGGATTCAGAATGCAGCGGTCTGATTGATCCTAGAACAATGCAGCAGTATGATTGGTCAGCAGGAGCCACCCAATCCAGCTCCAGATAGAAGTGAATCCACAACCTGATTGGCCTACAGGAGAATTCCGGAATTAGCCAATCATGTGCAGCCCATTGTGTAAATAATGTATATAAAGCAGATACTTTGAGGGGACTTTCATTCCCTCCTCACCACTATGAGCTGAATGAAGAGCATGAAATCCACTCTCGACTCTGAGTATATTTCAGTTTTTGTGACTGTGTGGAACTCAGTTTAGCTGCTGATGGATTGATTGTGTGACTGCAGTACATTGTTTATTGCTTCCATTTTATGGATCACTGGTCTCGTTAGATCGTAAAATTCATGTTAAACTGCTGTTTTAGGGATTGTTTTTAAAAATCTGGAATGGATTAATCCATTTTGCATTACTTTCTATGGGAAAGCACGCCTTGGTTTTGGAACGCTCTGGTTTCCAAACGGACCCCGGAACGGATTAAGTTTGAGAACCAAGGTACCACTGTAGTTGGAGAGATAGCAGCCTGTCCAGGAATCAAATTGCTAAACTTTGTAGCTGAACAGGGATTAACCTGAGTTTCTTATGCACACATTCATATTTGCTGCAGATGCCTCCTGCATCCACAAATTGCTCTGGGAATTTAGTTGTGTTCCTATGATGAGAATACACCAACTCCATAAAAGTCCAGACTACCTGAAAGATTGCTTTCTCCCATGATATGAGCCTTGAACTGAGATCATCCAGAGATACCCTTTTCTCTGTCCTGCCAACACTTGACATGGAAATAGAGGCGTTCTTAGTGCCCAGATTTGTGAATTCGCTGAAGAGAGAAGCCAAACTAGCCACTTCATTGATGGCCTTCTGCCAACAGATAAAACTCTGTTTATTTAAATAGTTGTTTGATCTACTGGGCCAATTTTTGTTTGTTTGCTGCTCTGTGGTTTAATATGCATTCATCCTTTTAATTAGGTTTTTATCTACTCTTACTTGACTTTTATTGTCACATTGCTTTCGTGTTTGTGGATGTTTTAACCAGTCTTAATCTTTTTTACTGTGCCATGCTATAAATATAAACTCTGTTAACAGGAGCGAATAACAGCAAAGGCATTGTGGCAGTGCTTCTGTAATCATTGACAAAATAGCTGTGCAAAGGAGGCCCGGCCTGGGATGCTCTTGGCAGATACTCAAATATAGGAGATAATAAACCAATTAGATGCCCACTATTGTTTGTTTTCGGTAGTTTGCCATTACATGGCACTGTAACAAACTGATTAAGGTCATTCCCGGAGCAAGTTGCAAAAGAGTTAGGATGTTTGCAGAAGCGATACAATGGAGGCGATCCTCTGTACCTTACTTAAAGGGATGCTGAGGATTCTTTTCTGAGTGAACGTACATAAGATCAGTCTGCAACAAAGGCTTTGAAAAATCTGCAGTGGCTCATTTATTTGCATTTACTATTTTTTCAGGGCCAGTGCTATCATTAGGCCAGCTAGAGTGCTCAACTCAGAGGAATGCAGTATGCTACAGATTAGTTTTTGTTATATTTTATAAATTTCTGATAATGTTTTACTTTCATAGTTCGAAGAATTTTATCATTTTAAAGCCATTCATAAATTGGAATTGTGTTTTTTTTTTAATGTATATACGAAATAGACCGTAGAGTTGATTGGAGGTTTTGCTATACACACATAAAAGGTGAAAATCCACTTAATTTTAAATCTTACAGGTACCGGCACATCTAAATCTTATTTAGAAAATGGCTTCATTTTTTTCCTACAATTTTTATTAAATTTTCTGTTTACAATTTAAAATACTCATTTAAACATCCTTACAACATCAGTGACTTCCCTTCTTCCCTTTCCATGGTTCATTTTGCATAACATAAATCCCTGCATATTTTATATAAACCATTCAGTATTCCATTATTACATCCTTCGAAACTTATTTACACTGTTGAATTTATCTTAATGCTACCCGTGTTTTCAAATATACACAATTTTCCTACATATATTCAATAAACATTTTCGAATCTTCTCTAAAGATATGTTCTTCTTGTTCTCTTATTCTGAAAGTTAGGTCTGCAAGCTGCGCATATTCCATCAGTCTAAGAAGTTGCCATTCTTCTTTAGTTGGAACTTTGCTCATTTTCCATTTTGGGGCTAACAAAACACTAGCTGCAATAGTGGCATACATAAATAACCTTTTTTGACAACTGGGAATTTCCATCTGAATTATCCCCAACAAAAATGACTCTGTTTTGTGTGTGTGTGTGTTTTTTTTTTGGAAAAGTACTTTTAAACATTTATTTTGATTCATTTAAAAAATGGATTCATTTTTCCAGTGAGCTATGGCTGGTAAAAAATTAACACCTGGAGCCCAGTTCCACAAACGAAAGGCAGGAAACAAAGCAAAGAGGGACTTTTCCTGAAATACCTTTGCACACAGAAAGCAACTGAACAACAAGAATATGACGAGGCTCTTATCTTGTCGAAAGTAGCAGTGAGGGAACTGAATGTGGTGCTCCTACTACAAATGATATAAACTTTGAGGCAGAAGTCTCACAAATTGGAGATATCTCTAGAAAACACACAGAGGAAAAAGATGTCATGAAAAAGTAAGAGTGCTGCAAAAGATTGTGCCTGACTTGAATTACAGTGAAGGTGCTAACTATTGGAGTGATAATTTACAGTTTATAATATAACATGGACCACAGCAGGTTGTATCACATGTGTTGTAAACAAAATCTGCCCTTTTTCCCTTATGGGGTATCCAAGAGCCCATATAGAGTCCTTATGTGGGTTCCCTATTGGTAGGAGAAAATAACAGAGGCCAACCAGAGAATATTGAGAAGCAAAGCAGCTAGTAAGCCTGATCTTTATTTATCTGTTGCAACAGGGTGCTCCCCTCACACGCAAGAAAGGAGGAGGACCCAGAACAAAGATGTGGCTGCCCTTATATAGACATTTTAAATTCCCTGCCCTGGAGCTCAAGACCACCCCTCCATACATCACACATACATCACAGAAGGGGTATAACCCAAGACCAGCCCCCCACAAACATCATACCTACACCACAGAAAAGATGGTCTACAACAGAAATTTGAATATTGTTGTTTTTCCTGTCTGTCAGGTTATCTGATAATGCCTTATCTGATTGCCTTTCCTGGTAGTCTGTCACCCTTTGAGATGGTGATTTCCCAATCCTGAGACAATAGGAACGTTCCCTCACCCCCTCTCTCCTTGCAGAGAAAACATTTGGTCAGTTTGGGAGTCAAAATGGTTTCAGGGAGTCAAGAAGGTCTTTCTGTGCTGCTCCAGATATTGGTACATTTATGAACATTATATATATATATATATATATATATATATATAACCTTAAAATTCTATAACACATGCTTTCCCCAAAGACCAAAAAAGAAAAAAAAGAAAAAGATTTTCCCCTATATAGTACAATAGGATACTGGCAATTGGTGAAGAAGTAAGCAATCAATGGTTGATATATTCAGCCTCAAAATAAGTTTTCTTTAAAAATAAGAAAGTTGCAAGAAACATGTTCAGAAGACTAGGATAATATTGGAGCAATTTTGTCTTTAGGTGAGATGAATACTACCCATTTAGAAAACCAACTGGGGGAAAAGCGGAATTGTGCTTATCTAAAGGAAAAACAGATGAGATGTCTGAGCCTGAGGTTATCATAAGAGAACATTTCTTTGGATTTGTTCCACAAAAGGAGAATGCAGGTGCCTTTATGAAACTCTTTTTCCTCAGCTTGAGCAGATGGAATTAGCATTTGAGAACCTGTATGCTCAAGGTTATAATAAAGGGACTAAACATGGCAGGCAAAAAAAAACCGGCGAAGAAAACAGTCTCACGGACAACCACATGCGCCAGCCTCCCCTTGAACGTGGGGAATCGTGGTCTGCCAGGAGGTATGACAAATTTAGAAAATGATTCCTGTTTTTCTAAGGATCACAAATATTTTGAAAGAATTTTAAAGAGTCAAAGCAGTGTTTGCACTGCTGCATTCTTACTGTGACGGAAGTCACTCTTTAAATAAGTGGAAGTGAAATAGGGTGAACTCGTGCTGACACCACTCTTGACTGATTAGTTCTGTTGCCAAATCTGCCTGCTGTTCAGCACAGTATAAAGATTCCACAGAGACCTGCACAATTCTGTAACTGAAGACATAATGTCTTGGGCACCTCTGAGCTTGATATTCCAAGCAAAACCCCAGTTTTATCCTATACCAAGTGAAGAAGGAGAGCGGACAGGGGGCTGGTGAAGGAATTATATATATATAATTTTTATTTAAATTTTCTGTTTTACAATTTAAAATACTCATTTTACATCCTTAAGATACCAATGGCTTCCCTTCTTCTCTTTCCATGGTTCATTTTACATATCATAAACCCCTGTATATTTTACAAAAAGTACCATTCATTATTCCATTCTTGCATTCATCAAAACTTGTTGACACTGTTGAATTTATCTTAATGCTGCCAGCGTTTTCAGCTGTACACAATTATTTCCCATATATTCAATAAATGTTTTCCAATCTTCTTTAACTGTATGTTCTTCTTGTTCTCTTATTCTATATGTCAAGTCTGCAAGCTGTGCATATTCTGTCAGTTTAAGTTGCCATTCTTCTTTGGTTGGGACCTCGCTCGTTTTCCATTTTTTGGCTAACAAAACACTAGCTGCAATAGTGGCATACATAAATAACCTTTTTTCTAAACCTGGGAAATCAGTCTAAATTATCCCCAACAGAAAGCACTCTGGTTTTTTGGGGAAAGTACTTTTAAACATTTTTTTCAATTCATTATGAATCATTTCCCAATACAGTTGTACCTTGAAGTCAAACGGAATACGTCCCGGAAGTCCATTCGACTTCCAAAACGTCTATAAGCTCTTGCAGCCAATCAGAAGCCCCGTCCGACTTCCAAAAATAGTCTGCAAACCAGAACCGTCACTTCTGGGTTTGTGGTGTTTGGGAGCCAAAACATTCAAGAACTAAGCTGTTCGAAAACCAAGGTACGGCTGTACTCTTTTACCCTTTAGAAGTCCAAGGGAGCTGGTGAAGGAATTAGGCATGGAATAGCGGCAGGTGTATTACTTTGGAACCGTAAAAATTGTATACAGTGGTACCTCTGGTTGCAAATGGAATCCGTTCTGGAGCCCCATTCGCAACCTGAAAGGAACACAACCTGCATCTGTGCACGCTTGGCTCGTGATTCGCCGCTTCTGCACATGCGTGTGATCTCATTTTGCACATTTGCGCATGCGCGAGTGGCGACCCTTTCCGGTACTTCTGGGTTGTCGCGGGACACAACCTGAAAAAATGTATCATGAAGCAAATGTAACAAGACTGTATGACTGTATGACTGTACAGGATTTGTCGGTTGCAATATGGCAGCTTTATGCAAAGGGAAAAACAGCAGTCTTCTGGCATAAGTCAGAGGTGGATTTTGGGAAGTGCGACCAGTCCTGCCACACTGGGCACGGAGCTTTGGGGCTACTGCAGTGCGTCACAACTATGGCGTAGTGAATTGAGCAGAACGAAGGGTATGAGGCAGGGGGCACTACTGAAATTTGAACGCCCAAAATCCGCCCCTGCGTAAGTTGGAAGTAGGAAACCGGTGGCCCTCCAGATCGTGTTGGACTACAACTCTTAACAGACCTAGTCAACGTGAATAGCGATAGAGGAACATGAGAGCTGCAAATGCAATCCAAGAACATCTGAAGGGTGAGAGGTTCCCCATTCCTTCCATAAGCTTTTTTGTGGACTAGCACCTGTTCTTAACAATGGAGCACTGTGAAGAAAATGACAGAGCTGCATTGTGAAGAGAATGCAAATGCCCCGACATCGCTAAGTATGAAGGAATCAGAGTTTATCGCCATGGACTGTTGTATTTTACTTGTATGGGAATACATATATAACCAGACTTCTTTTCAATAAATTGTTTGTATGGATTTTTTGCATACTATAAGGCCCGGGGGCCAGATCCGGCCCAACCGCCTTCTCAATCCAGCCTGTGGACGGTCCGGGAATCAGCGTGTTTTTACATGAGTAGAATGTGTCCTTTTATTTAAAATGCATCTCTGGGTTATTTGTGGGGCCTGCCTGGTGTTTTTACATGAGTAGAATGTGTGCTAGGGACCTTAACATTCTACATGAGTAGAATGTGTGCTAGGGAATGTGTGCTAGGTCCTTAACTTTTAAGGGAAGCGGGTGGCGCTGTGGGTTAAACCACAGAGCCTAGGGCTTGCCGATCAGAAGGTTGGCTGTTCGAATCGCCACATCATGGTGAGCTCCCATTGCTCAGTCCCAGCTGCTGTCAACCCAGCAGTTCAAAAGCACGTCGAAGTACAAGTAGATAAACAGGTACTGCAACAGCGGGAAGGTAAACGGCGTTTCCGTGCGCTGCTCTGGTTCGCCAGAAGCGGCTTAGTCATGCAAGCCACATGACCCGGAAGCTGTCTGCGGACAAATACCAGCTCCCTCAGCCAGTAAAGTGAGATGAGCGCCGCAACCCCAGAGTCGTCCACAACTGGACCTAATGGTCAGTGGTCCCTTTACCTTTAGTATATGTGCGTTTATTTAAAACACATCTCTGGGTTATTTGTGAGGCATAGGAATTCATCCATTATTATTATTTTTAAAATATAGTCCAGACCCCCACAATGTCTGAGGGAAAGGGGACCGGCCCCCTGCTGAAAAAGTTTGCTGACCCGTGCTATAAGGGTTTCATATTTTTACCTGTTTGTTCATTTACGGATATTAGGGTTTACCTGGAAACCTAGCAAACAATTTGAAGCTCAAACATCAAGGTAGCAACTCATTTGTGGATGTGAGAGATGTTACATACCTCAGCAGAGGAGCTTCTTGACTTCCTGGGGCCCACTGGGAGGAACATGTAGCAAACTCCCTCAATAAAAATAGGAGTGAAGTATTGTCTGGGTGATTTAAACTTAAACCTCTGATGCTCCCTGTCAGAAACAACTTTGAATTCAGAGATTCTGTGTATGTGGTAGCATTTCTTATAATTCCTCTACAAGGACTCTTATTGTTGTGGGTTTCCTGGGACCACTTATTCCTTGAAATGGGAATAAATTTAAAAGGAGGCACGATGAAAACAAAACTGGAATTTAATTAGCAAGCATCCAATGTAGGATAAAGCTTACTGGTTTTATAGTGTAATTAGTTTCAGTCAAAACTTCTTTTGCAGATGTGATTGAGAACTTAATATTTTTTTTTCTATAAGACAATACCTAGTAAGTCCAATACCTTCTAGAATGGCTCTGTTTCACCTCCAGCCTCTTTCTAGGATTGTTCAGGAAAGTAAAAAAATAAAAGGGTTAATTCTGAATAAGTTAGCAGAGATAACTCATTCCCTATAATGCAGTTTCAGTCATCTTGTGACTGTCTTATCAGTGTTGCTGGGCGGAAATGGCAACACTAACTCTGTGTAGATAAGGAGCACAGGTTACAACATTCGGTGTAGGAGAATTTTGTGAGACTGCGTGGAGCAAGAAGAGAAAGAACTGGAATTGTGGACAAGACTGAAGACTTTGTGAAGAGTTGCAGGATCTTGAAAGCTACGGAACTAAGGACTTAGCTGTGGACTTTAACCCAGAAAGGACTTTGAAGAACCCTCTCTGGGCTCAGAGAGAGAAGACTACTTGTAACATCTGTGTGTATGCATAGTGGTGTATGTTGGTGTCTGTCTAGTAAAGACAACTCTGCTAAATGGCATGTTAACCATAAGCTTAACCACTTGATTTTCTGCAGGGCATACACACAACACCTAAAGAAGCGCAATTGGTGTCCTTTGACAACACTGTTTCTGATGGTGAGGCATGCCTGTTAATACCTTAACTTCTAATTTCCTGGCTTTGTGGAGCTTGAGCTAACACAAGAAGGCCTTAGCTCTGATCAAACTAGGTTTTTTTAATCATTGAATTGAGATTTTTCAAAGACAAGTGTCAGCAGAGTGTGGAACACGGGGCTTATACTGACTTATACTTGGTTAGCGTATTTGTCCCCTCTAGCCCACAATGTTGTCTGCTCTGACTAGTGGCAGCCCTCCAGGATCTCAGCCAGAGAGGAGTATTTCCCATATCCTGATCTTCTTATTGCAAAGGAGTGCATCTCGGGCCTTCTTCATGCTCAGCATGTTGTCTGCCACTGGCTCCAGGTCTTCGCTCTATTTATGATGTGGTGTAGGACGTGGGTGGCACTGTGGGTTAAACCACAGAGCCTAGGACTTGCCGATCAGAAGGTCGGTGGTTCGAAACCCCGTGACGGGGTGAGCTCCCGTTGCTTGGTCCCTGCTCCTGCCAACCTAGCAGTTCGAAAGCACGTCAAAGTGTGCTGCTCTGGTTCGCCAGAAGTGGTTTAGTCCTGCTGGCCACATGACCTGGAAGCTGTACGCCGGCTTCCTCGGCCAATAAAGTGAGATGAGCGCCGCAACCCCAGAGTCGGTCACGACTGGACCTAATGGTCCCTTTACCTTTTAGCAGCAGCTGAAACTAGAGGTTAGGAAGCAGACAACTCTGACTCATCTCTGGGTGGATCTACACACAGGGAAATTCACACACATGCTATAAATAAGAAATTAAATGATTATAACAACAACAAAACCACTATGGAAAATCGCAAATAATTTATGTTTTGCTCTACAGCGCCATCTGGTGCTTCCTGTTTATAATGCATTCAAAACACTGTTTTTTGACTAATGTAGCTGAGTCCCAACCACAAACTCACAGGATGGCCTTTAGCAAGTTATCGCCTTACTCTCTCACACCCATCTCCTTTCACTATACTACTGACTTAATTTAGAAGGCCTTAATAGCAATCCCAAAAGTTAACATATGTCAAGCTCCTGAAATAATAATAATAATAATAATAATAATAATAATAATAATAATAAATGTTTACTTATACTCCACCCTCCCCGGCCAGAGCGGGCTATGGGCGGCTAACACCAGTAAAATTACATTAAAAACATTATGGGGGGGGGAGAGAAAAGAAAAGAAAAAACCAATTTAAAATACAATTTAAAATGCAGCCTCATTTTAATAATAGCCCACAGATCAAAACCATAAGGGGAGGGAAACATAAGGGTCAGACTGAGTCCAAACCAAAGGCCAGGCAGAAGAGCTCTGTCTTGCAGGCCCTGTTGAAAGATGTCAAGTCCCGCAGGGCCCTAGTCTCTTGTGACAGAGCATTCCACCAAGTCGGGGCCAGTACTGAAAAGGCCCGGCCCTAGTTGAGACCAACCTTGCAACTTGGGACCTCAAAGGTGTTGTCATTTGTGGATCTTAAGAACCTCCACGGGGCATACCAGGAGAGGCGGTCCCGTAGGTACATGGGTCCTAGGCCGCATAGGGCTTTAAAGGTCACTTAGTATTTATATGCAGCTCTGTCCCTAAGTAGTAGTAGTAATTCTATACTTCATTTACTTCACCTGTTTAATAAAAACCTGGTAGCAATTATGTAGACTCCCCCCTCCCCCAATGCAATAGACTGAAGCAGGTCTTTTATTTTTGGAGTTTCAGTTTGCATCTCTCCCAAATAAACTTGGTTTGAATTAGTCTTGAGTTTGGTGTGTGTTGGGCAGGCGGGCTGGAGTTATGTAACCAAATACATTTTCCTTCCATGAAAGAGTTTTCTTGTTGAAAGGGTGAGAAGTTCTTCCATGATTCATAATACTGGCATTTTGTTCTGAAGCACTTTAAAGTCAACACCTCGGATGTCTGCAACTTGTATCACCACAGGAAAATTCTTGGTTCTTTCTTTCTTTTTTTCCTTTGTAGGTTTGGGAAAATTGGAATGAAAAAATAACAGTGAAAAATGAAGGAAGTTGTATGTGATGAGGAACAGCTGAGATTTTTATGGTCAACTTGCATAAACATTTGTAACCCAGAAACTGAAAGTGAGTTCAGCTCTCCTCGAATAAAGCAAAATAATAGTAAGTTATCACAGCTGTAATAGTTAAAAAGAAACCCAAAAACATTGGTATGCAGTTCACTCTCATAATACAACACAATTGCATTGAAACACATGTAGGAGGTTTCCAGAAAATGGGAGAAGACAGCATCTTCCCAAGTCAAATCCTTAAATTCAAGTTTTAGGTTACGGAATTCTATCCTGTGTAGATAATAGATAACATTAAATCTTTGCAAAGGGAGCCTGGGGGCTGAGGCAAAATATGCGGCTTCTCTGGCCTTCTATTCAGCCCTTGGGACCCTCCACAAGTGACAACCCTACTTGGCCTTTCCTGGTGCTTTCCAGGATTTCTGAAATGTATCTTCTGGTCCTATCTGCTACCAGCATATCAAACCCTTCAACTGCCCCAAATAAATTGGACATCCCGTTTTTGGCAAGTTTTGGGTTGTTTTCGAACTGCTAGGATGGCAGGAGCTGGGACAGAGCAACAGGAGCTCACTCTGTCGCCGGGATTCGAACTGCTGACCTTCCGATTGGCAAGCCCAAGAGGCTTGGTGGTTTAGACCAGTGTTTCCCAACCTTTGGTCTCCAGCTGTTTTTGGACTACAATTCCCATCATCCCTGACCACTGGACTTGCTAGCTAGGGATGTTGGAAGTTGTAGTCCAAAAACAGCTGGAGACCAAAGGTTGGGAAACACTGGTTTAGACCACAGCTCCACCCGCTTCCTGAATAAACAAGCACACAATCACTGATAGGTCCACCCACCATTGTGAGGCGCAAAGCAATGAAGATGATGCCTCCCCTGCTGTTGCCATTAGCTGTGGGTTTCTTGTGACGTCACAAAAGCCCTTGCAACTGAGTGGGTATGAAGGCAGGCCCAGGGGAAAGCCATTTTTTATTTCCAGCAGGACACACCTGGCAATGGATGTGACATTCAGTACTGCCCAGGTTTCTTTCACTTGGAGGAGGCAAACTGGTGAATGGAAGGAGGCAATCCTCTGGCAGTGGGATGCTAGAGAGCAATAATAAGGCAAGTTTGCCTGCTTGAAAGCTGCTGGTATCTGTGAGCAGAAGCTGGTGGACGTCTCATGATGGACCTAAGAGAAGCTGGCAGATGTTGTTGAAAACATTATCTGGAAAGCTCATCTCAGACTGCAGCAAGCAGAAGAAGGGTAAAGGTAAAGGTAAAGGACCCCTGGGCGGTTAAGTCCAGTCAAAGGCGACTACGGGGTGCAGTGCTCATCTCGCTTTCAGGCCAAGGGAGCCGGCATTTGTCCACAGACAGCTTTCTGGGTCATGTGACCAGAATGACTAAATTGCTTCTGGTGCAATGGAACACCGTGATGGAAACCAGAGCGCACAGAAACGCCGTTTATCTTCCCACCGCAGCAGTACCTTTTTATCTACTTGCACTGGTGTGCTTTCAAACTGCTAGGTTGGCAGGAGCTGGCAGGGATTCGAACTGCTGACCTTCTGATTGGCAAGCCCAAGAGGCTCAGTGATTTAGAACACAGCGCCACCCGCAGCTCTGAGGTAGTCTCATATATATTACACTCTGGCATGAGATGACGGAGTTCAAAAACCAGACTTGAGTTCTCTCAGATTGTTGTCGAGGTATTGTGTCTGGGAATGTTCAGAAGTGATTCAGCTGCATCACATTTCTACAGTACGATATTCGGCTATTGAGAAATTAAACTACTCCCCCCCCCATTGCCATGGCAGCCTCCATCTCCCATATAATTCTCCCTTTTCTTAGTATATTTGTTACTAATGCATGTTTTGTTTCCAGTACATTAAAAAGGCTACGTTTGAAGATAAATCATCTACTTATACCGCTTTTCCTGCTGCCGTCAAGAACACCAAGAAAAAAGGAAGTAATTTTTTAAATAAAAGAAACCAGAGCAGAGACTTTTTAAAAGTCTGGAAGGAAACGAAATGGAGTTTTCTGTGTTGCTGGGAAAGGCTGCTTGACTTCTTAGCGTTCTTAGCAGTCAGTCAGTAATTGTCAGGTTTGCTGAACTAGACTGTGGTTTTGCCTCCTGAGTCATAAAACCACAGTTCTACTTTTGGACACCCCCAAGTAGCATAAAAGGGGAATTTCTTGGCAGCCAAGGAGTAGAAAGAAAAAGCAGAAATGGCTGGTGAAACAAGGAACAAAAGATTTCAAGTTCGTGGAATTTTTCTCTCTTATTCTCTAGTAAGTAGTTTGATGGTGCTATATGAAAATGTTATCTTGAATCTTTCACTCCGGGAACTCATTCATCATTTTAGATCTGTTGCCTTGTGATGGCTCCCTGAGTGACAAAAATTAGATCTTTTAGGATATGGGACAGATCCTCTGCACTGTGGCTCCCACACAGTGGAACACCCTTTCTGAGATCTCTATCAGGCAACATATCTCAGTCTCAGGAATGGCAAATCTATCACTTTCGGTTTCTCTAACTTTTTGCAAGTCTCTCCCCCCCCCCCCAAACATCAAGCTCAGTTTGCCACCTTCATGATTTAAGGGGGGGGGGGGAGAGTCCTCACGGAAATCAAGCAACATTTCAGTGCAGATTTCGCATATACCGTATTTTTCGCTCTATAACACGCACCAGACCATAACACGCACGTAGTTTTTAGAGGAGGAAAACCAGAAAAAAAAATTCTAAACGAAATAGTGGATATATGATTTTTGTGGTTCATGCTGTGGCCGCAGGCATGTGATCTGACAGTGAGTTTGGAGTAGCCCAATGCAAAAATCCTGAGGATCCATGTGGATCCATGCTTTGTAACCACAGAGGAGGGAAGGAAGGGGAACCATGGATCCTCTGCTCACGACTGCAGCAGATCCCCCCCGCCACCTGCAGGCATTTGCTCCATAACACGCACAGACATTTCCCCTTACTTTCTAGGAGGAAAAAAGTGAGTGTTATGGTGCAAAAAATACGGTATACATTGGGCAAGGCCCACTCAGTGCACGGCTCCTGAAAAGTAAGGTAAAGGGACCTCTGACCATTAGGTCCAGTCGTGGCCGACTCTGGGGTTGCGGTGCTCATCTCGCTTTATTGGCCAAGGGTGCGGGCGTTTGTCTGCAGACAGCTTCCAGGTCATATGGCCAGCATGACTAAGCCGCTTCTGGCGAACCAGAGCAGCACACGGAAACACCGTTTACCTTCCCGCCAGAGAACCTATTTATCTACTTGCACTTTGACGTGCTTTCGAGCTGCTAGGTGGGCAGGAGCAGAGACCGAGAAACGGGAGCTCACCTGGTCGCGGGAATTTGAACCACCGACCTTCTGATTGGCAAGTCCTAGGCTCCGTGGTTTAACCCACAGCACCACCCGCTTCCCTTAAAAGTTAAGGACCAACGTCCAGAAAAGTAAGGATGCTCAAACAGGGGCTGTTCCAAGGGTGTGAATAGATTAGATAATTTATTACGGTCAGATACCAGCTTATAAAACACACTTGGGGGTACCATCCCAGAAGGGAAACAAACATTTAAAACAAAGTACAACAATAAATTTAAAATTTATAAATGTGATAAGCGTATAGACACGTAAACTTTAAGATAAGCTACCACAGAGAGATGACCCAGAGTCACCCATGGAACCGAGTTTGGGGATTTTCTTAATGAACTAGTTTGGGTTGGGGGATGCTCTGCACCTACAGATCTGTACACAGAATCTGGCTCTGGCGACCATCCGGGTCGTCTTATGTTCCAAGGGTGTGATTCAAGTATATATGCTTTTGCATGCATGTGCCATCTCCGGAACACAGCCCTCATGCAAGACACAGTTGTACTATTTATGGTTTTTGTTTAGACATATATAGAAGTTGAGCATAAGCTGGGAGGGCTTAGAGCAGTGGTTTCCAATTAGCTGCGGAACCCCTGTTCCCTAACCATGCACTCCCTACTTTTGAAATTTTTGGCATCTCTATTGTAGTTTTCGTTATGTGGATGGTGCCACAAACCCCCCTGGGTGGGTTTTGTCCAAAGACCACCAATTGGGAACCAGTAGCTTAGAGCATTCACACTCCAACAGAGCTTGCTGCCCAGTTTGGTTTCTAGAGGAGCTCTTCAAGTTATTGATTTGGATCAGCACAGAGAGAAAGTCTTCAGAATGTCTTCACAGCTCTCAGTTCTGCTTGAGATCAGCCCCTGGTCTATTGCTATCTTACACACTCTGATTACATTATCTATCTATCTATCTATCTATCTATCTATCTATCTATCTATCATCTATCTATCTATCTATCTATCTATCTATCTATCTATCTATTTACATTCTTGAAATATCAGTGACTTCCCTTCTTCCCTTTTCATGGTTAATTTTACATATCACAAATCCCTGCATATTTTACAATAGCTATACCATTCAGTATTCCATTATTACATCCATCAAAACTTTTTGACACTGTTGAATTTATCTTAATGCTGCCAGTGTTTTCAGCTGTACAAAATTATTTCCCATATATTCAATAAACGTTTTCCAGTCTTCTCTAAACGTATGTTCTTCTTGTTCTCTTATTGTATATGTTGAGTCTGCAAGTTGTGCATATTCCATCAACTAAAGTTGCCATTCTTCCTTGGCTGGGCCTCGCTCGTTTTCCATTTTTGAACTAACAAAACACGGGTCACAGTAGTAGTATACATAAATGACTTGGGGGTTTTTTATACCTGGGAATTTCAGTCTGAATTATCCTCAATAGAAAGGACTCTGGTTTCATCCAGGGGTGGAGCGAAAGACCTGCCTTCCTGTAGCATTGCTGACTTAGTTTCTGTGGCAATTGCTCCCCTGTACACTTTAGTCATGTGAAGAGAAGCTTAATGGCTTTACCTAAGTTTGTTAATAAAGTGATTAGTTTGAGGAGCCTTGGGCGGAACCTGAATATGATATCCAGACCAACCCACCAATCCTATAACAATTTTTAAAAATTGTAGTTAATCATGTTTTATTCCCCCCGCCTCCTTATTAGTTCTGCAAGTCTGTTTCAAGTGTTTATTTTTCATGGAAAATTGATTTACATAGCAATTGACATACCCAGGTGAATGGGTAGTCCACATTTTCAGCAGGATTCACTTTGCTGTTGTTTTTTCGACAAACAGGAGACTGATATATGGCTCTCTGAGGAACGGGGAAACAGCTCATTAAAACAACTACACCATGAGTCTCCTTTTCCTTGCACAAACAAGATGAAGATTTAAGGCAGAAGGCAAACATGCCCTCCAATTCAACTCTTGGAAGCACAAAATATTTCCCCCTTGATCCTTTTATCATCTAATCAAATTCATTTGGGAAGGACCAATGCTTAGTGTCGAAGTACACATTTTGCATGCAAAGGTCCCCAGTTTAATCCTTGCTATGTCCAGGTTTCTTGCTATGTCCCTAGAGAACTGCTGCTAATCTACGTAGACCATGCTAAACCAAATGGGAGTATGGTGTGACTTGGACAGACTTGGGCTGCTCATAATGCCAGCCTATATTTTGTGTTCCTTTCATCTGGACATTTCCTTACCATGAAAAATAAAATAAGCTGATCTGTTATACATCTGCAGTCCATGTTGCCGTGAGAGCTCCTTAGCACTTTGGGGGGTTTTGCAGAATGTTTGATGACTTTTAAAAGGGTGGCCTCTATTGCCATAACCCTCTTTTTCTTTGCTCCTCAAATAAGTAAGTAAAGGTAAAGGGACCCCTGACCATTAGGTCCAGTCGTGACCGACTCCGGGATCATCTCGCTTTATTGGCTGAGGGAGCCAGCGTACAGCTTCCAGGTCATGTGGCCAGCATGACTAAGCCGCTTCTGGCGAACCAGAGCAGCGCACAGAAACGCTGTTTACCTTCCCGCCGGAGCGGTACCTATTTATCTACTTGCACTTTGATGTGCTCTCGAACTGCTAGGTTGGCAAGAGCAGGGACCGAGCAATGGGAGCTCACCCCGTTGCGGGGATTCGAACCGGCGACCTTCTGATCGGCAAGTCCTAGGCTCTGTGGTTTAACCCGCAGTGCCACCCGTGTCCCTCTCAAATAAGTTGATTTGTATTAATAAAAACAAATGTTGGGGGCTGCTTAGTGCCCTGAACGAAATGATTTATGTGTGCCAACCTTTCTGTAAACTAAGACATTTCCTCTTTCCCATCCTCCTCCTTCCCCCCATCTGCTTCCTCTGCCCACACATTCCCCCACTCCTCAGGCCAATCGCTGACAAACTGCTAGGTCTGTATGGCCTTTTCTTACCTAGCATGCTACCTAAAATTAATCTCCAGCTTTATTCCTTTTTTAAAAACCACTTAGGTTTTCCACATTCATTGTCTTCCTGTGTGTTTCCCCTGTGAGAAGGAGACAGATGTGGGAAACACCTGGATTTTGAATTTTCAAAAGAATACTCAAGCACTGAATGTTTCTTTTTCCCATCAGCCTTACATGGAACCTGAAACCTGCAAAGCATGAAAGAGAGGCTCATATGAGTATCAGCTACCTCTTTGCACTTTCTTTCTGAAGTGTGTAACTCAATGCAGGCTCTATCCATGGATCAAACAGCAGCGGATTCCCTCCCTTCCGTCTATAATTCCCACACTTGTTTTGTTTACCATCTCGTTTGATTAAGAGTCCCAAAGAAATCAAAAGCTTGCGTGCTTTTTTGTTATGTTTCGGCTTCCCTAATAAAGATATCGCCCTAATGTGAATTATAATATTTTATTTATATCATTTTTTCCCTCTGGGTACAGTAGGGTGAAATTGGTTCCATTTAATGGAATAAGATCACAAATAGGATGAACCATAATCAAGGTTGATTATTATTGTCCTGAGATCCTATGTAGAGTTGTTGGAGCATAAAAAAGGTAAAGAACCCCTGGAAGTTCAGTCAAATGCGACTATGGGGTTGTGGCGCTCATCTCGCTTTCAGCCTGTGGGAGCCAGTGTTTGTCCACAGACAGCTTTCTGAGTCATGTGGCCAGCAGGACTAAACCGCTTCTGGTGCAACGAGACCAGAAAGGAAGCCAGAGTGCACAGAAATAGTGTTTACCTTGCCATCACAGTGGTACCCATTTATCTACTTGCACTGGCGTGCTTTCAAACTGCTAGGTTGGCAGGAGCTGGGACAGAGCAACAGGAGCTCACCCAGTCACAGGGATTCGAACTGCTGATCTTCTGACTGGCAAGCCCAAGAGGCTCACTGGTTTAGATTACAGCTCCAGCAGCATCCCGAATAAACAAGCACACAATCACTGATAGGTTCCCCCGCCATTGTGAGGCTCAAAGCAATGAAGATGATGCCTCCCCAGCTGCTGCCATTGGCTGTGGGTTTCTTGTGATGTCACAAAGACACTTGGCAACTGAGTGGATATAAAGGCAGGCCACGGGGAAAGCCCTTTTCTATTTCCAGCAGGACACACCTGGCAATGGATGTGTCATTCAGCACTGCCTAGGTTTCTTCCACTTGGAGGAGGCAAAGTGGTGAATGGAAGAAGGCAATCCTCTGGCAGTGGGATGCTAGGGAGCGATAATAAAGCAAGTTTGCTTGCTTGAAGGCTGCTGATACCTGTGGTTGGAAGCTAGCAGGTGTCTCATGATGGACCTAACAGTAGCTTCTGGCACAATGGGACACCGTGATAGAAACCAGAGTACACAGAAACGCTGTGTACCTATTTATCAACTTGCCTCAGTAGTACCTATTTATCAACTTGCACTGGTGTGCTTTCAAACAGCTAGGTTGGCAGAAGCTGGGACAGAGCAACAGGAGCTCGCTCCTTCGTGGGGATTCGAACCGCAGACCTTCTGATCAGCAAGCCCTAGAGGCTCAGTGGCTTAGACCGCAGTGCCACCTGTGCCCTTCTATAGGTGCATGAGATCTATTGAAAACGTGGAGAAATGTATGCTGTATGTTTTTCAACAATGGAGGTCAAAGAAGCTGTGCCCAACCAATCTACTGAATAAGGGAATTGGGACAGCTCCTAATCCATTGGTTGCCGTTTCAAGCACAGAAAAAGAACTGGAAGGCTGGAAAACCACTAGAGTACATGATGACTTCAGTTTTGTACTGAAACACGTGTGTTTAGAAACATGGGAAAGAAGGCTCAGTGCCTCCCGAGACAGAGGCCAAGACTTTTAAACCATTACAATTTTAGACCAAATAGCAGCCTTCCTAGAGTGTAGCTGCACCTGCAAGAAACCAAAAATGTATCAATAACTATCTATGTAGTTGGCAGACTTTGTTTTGAGATTTCCCAGGATTTGAACAGCATGATGCTAACTGAAGCTGAATAGATGCCTCTTCGATTGGGGAGGGGGGAGGGGGCTAAACGCTATAGCAACCATTTTTCATGCTAGTTGGAACTTTAGCATTCTTACAGATCCAAGGAAAGTGCTTTAAGATATATAGCTTTAAGGGCTCACCATAGAATACCGATGAGATGACATACTAAATTCTTGGAAACGTCTTCTTGTTGATGTTGGGGGATGGGAGAATAAGTCATCGATCTTGTATTCCTGAAGAATGATCTGCTTGGAGTCAAATGCCCCTTAGAACAACTCTATAATATTTAACATGCTTCCAAGGACAAAGGCAACATCCACTAAGAAAGCTAAGCTTTTCCTTTTTTCCACTATCAATTTTGATGTGATTGTGTGTGTGTGTGCGTGCGCGCAACAACCCTCAAAACCATCTAGAGTAGCTCTACCAAAGTTAGCAAGATATCTTCAAAGCAAATGGTTCTCAATAAATTCTAGATAACAAATGTCCTACTGTGCAAAGCCTCTTTAGGCCTGGCTATAAATTGTTTCAGTCTGGATGGTCTACTCTACCACCCAGAACATAACTTTAAAGCCATCTACCTATATAGTGACATAAGAACTTAAGTTGAGTCAAAGGCCCATGTACAAGGGTTGCTCATTAAAGATTTCCCCTGACACACTTCCGGTTATCGTAGGAGGATGAAATTGCACATGTATAATAATACATCTCTCCATAGGTAACGTGCTAATTTGTGGCTCTGAACTCCTAACAGTTTCTCTGCTACTGGTGCTAATGTGGAGTAACGTCTGATAATGGAACCAGTTGAATGCAGAGCAGTCATCAGGTTCCTGTACTTGAAAGGGTGCACACCACGGGAGATGTTCAATGAGATGGAAGGGACTTATGGGGAGGATGTCCCATCATATGTCATAGTCGAGCACTGGCATCACCAGTTCAAGTGTGGTTGGACTTCGGTGGAATGGCTCCAATTCCTGGGCCATTGCTGAAGACATCATACGGCAAGTGGAGGACGCCATTTTGGATGATCGCTGCATAACTGTTCACCAACTAACTGCAGATGTCAAGATCAGTGTGGGCTCTGTAGAAAAAATCATCCATCACCATTTGCACATGGGAAAGGAGTCCGCAAGCTGTCCAGCATGAACTTCGGTTGTGGAGTGGCAGGGAGTAATTTAATTTAATGCACACATTTCAAAGTTGAGAGTGTGCCTTGTGCACCACCATCTCTGGTTGTTCCTTTCTCTCCTCCTTTGGGGCACTCCCTCCCATTGCAAAAGGTAAAAAAGGTAAAGGACCCCTGGACGGTTAAGTCCAGTTAAAGGCGACTATGAGGTTGCGGTGCTCATTTTGCTTTCAGGGCGAGAGAGCCAGCGTTTGTCTGCAGACAGCTTTCCAGGTCATGTGGCCAGCAGGACTAAACAGCTTCTGGTGCAATGGAACACTGTGACAGAAACCAGAGCGCACAGAAATGCCATTTACCTTGCTGTTGCAGTGGTACCTATTTATCTACTTGCACTGGTGTGCTTTCAAACTGCTAGGTTGGCAGGAGCTGGGACAGAGCAGCAGGAGCTCACCTCGTTGTGGGGATTTGAACGGGCGACCTTTTGATTGGCAAGCCCAAGAGGCTCAGTGGTTTAGACCACAGCGCCACCCACTTCCTGAATAAACAAGGACATAATCACTGATAGGTCCACCTGCCATTGTGAGGCTCAAAGCAATGAAGATGATGCCTCCCCAGCTGTTGCCATTGGCTGTGGGTTTCTTGTGATGTCACAAAAGCACTTGGCAACTGAGGGGATATAAAGGCAGGCCAAGGGGAAAGCCCTTTTCTGTTTCCAGCAGGACACATCTGGCAATGGATGTGACATTCAGCACTGCCCAGGTTTCTTCCACTTGGAGGAGGCAAAGTGGTGAATGGAAGGAGGCAATCCTCTGGCAGTGAGATGCTAGGGAGCGATGAAAAAGCAGTTTTGCTTGCTTGAAGGCTGCTGGTATCTGTGGTTGGAAGCTGGTGGACGTCTCATGATGGACCTGAGAGAAGCTGGAAGATGTTGGTGGATGGAAGCCAGTGGCTATTGGGTTCAGAGGTTGGTGGAGGCTACAAGGCTAAAGCAGACTGATGTTTGTGGATGTTGGCTGATGAAGGTTCACCTTTGGAAGACAGTCAACAGAAGCCACTGAATATTTGGGGACTGAAGCCAGGGCATGAACGTGAATGGATGTCATGTTTTTGGATGTCGGCTGGTATATGTTTGTGTGAGTACATGGGAGGTTTTAAATGGGGTTGAGGCAGAATAGTGTTTGCTTGTTCACGAATGTGATGTGTGGAAGGTAGAGATTCATGAACAGATGGAACTCCGGGGAGGGGGAGATATTGGTTCCATGGAATCAGAGAATCAGGGAATCGAGTTTGGGAGGGACCATGAGGGTCTTCTAGCCCAACCCCTTACAATGAAGGAATCTTTTGCCAAATCTGGGGCTCAAACCCACTGGCGTGGGTTGGCAGGAGCTGGGACAGAGCAACGGGAGCCCACTCCATCGCAGGGATTCAAACTGCCGACCTTCCACTTGGCAAGCCCAAGGGGCTCAGTGGTTTAGACCACAGCGCCACCCATGTTCCTCCCCGTGCACATGTGTGCCCACACACATACACGGGCTATTTGTTTTCCCATGGTGTCTGGGTGAGAGCTGGATCTGAACTGGAATGGGTCCTCTTGAGTTTGCGTTACTATGCATGCAGCCCTGCCAAAACACAATCAAATTAAAGCTTACATTGGTAGACTGCCTAGCAAAAACTAGGGCTGTGTGAGATCCGCCCCCATCACTTTGGATCAGGTGTCTATTCACTATGAATCACTTTGGGGGAGGGAGCTCCCCATGGAAGACCTAGGCTCTGGGTTGAATAAGTCTGTTTCACCTCAGTATTTGGGAGTGGGATGAATGACATCACCATCAAATCGCAGGACATATCTGTAGATAAAGAGGAAACTTCTGATTATAGTTTTGAGATCTAAATTCTAATTCTAAAAATTATGTGAATCCATAAGGATCTGTGGCTTGGAGCCATATTTTTTGTACTATGGCAGTGATGGAAACGACAGTATCCATGGTTTTATGGTTCATTTAATGGAGACAGATGTGATGTGTGTTTTGATGTTCATGGGGGGGGATGCAAACCCACAAAAAATGAAATTTCAAGAGAATCCATTTTAGTGGCTCTAACTTGTGTGCATGAGAGTTGCATTCTCTCCTGATTCCTGCGACACTTTGCTTTCTCTCCCTACTCCCCCCCGGTCACTCAATTTTCCTCCTTCCTACAATTTTCACCCTTCTACGGCAGTGGCCACCCTGCTTTCTGTTCAGCTGCTGATATGAACACAGAACTGAAAAAGCAAGTGGCAAAGAGCACTGTTCTCCCCACTTTCTCTTTCAGCCTCCAATGCTTTCCAGGGTTCTGATTGGCAGCTTGGTGCTGATTGGCAGCTTGGCACACAGAGCTTAAAGAGAACGTTCCCTATACTTTTGAAGGATGGCTGGATATAACTATCCTTGCCACCTTACGGGAAAGGGGACAAGGAATGGTGGGGCAGTGGTGTCCTCAGAGGCTTTGCAGGCAGGAAGACAAGTCCTTAAGGCAGTGGTTTCCAACCAGTGTGCCATGGCACCCTGGGGTGCCCTGAATGATGGTCAGGGGTGCGTGGACAAGCCTGGCCTCTGTCCCTCTTTCCTCCCCCTCCCTCCTCCGATGTCCTCTCACGTCTCTGCCTCTCGAAGTTTGTTGCAACAGCCCTGGCTACAAGCTTCCCAGGCGTATGGTGCCTCTAGGGTACGGCAGGGGGTGCTTCCCAGGCCTCTGTAGGGCAGTGTGAGGAGGTACCTACTCTTTGGGGCAGGGGCACCAGCAGTGGCTGCACAGAGGACACCCGGGGAGAGGGGAGAAGAGAAGAGGAACACTTCACAAGGGAGGGTGTTTGAAAAAGGGTGAGGAGCTGCCAGCTCTGCAGGCAAGGGGTGACATAACTGGGCTCCTGAGCCCCACAGGGGTGCCGCAGAAAGAATGCAGTTGGTCAAGGGAGCCATGGACTCAGAAAGGTTGAAAACCACACAGTAGCTACATGCAAGGCACTGCGGACTCCAGTTGTAATGCTTGTTGTTGTTTAGTCGTGTCCGACTCTTCGTGACCCCATGGACGCCAGGCACTTCTGTCTTCCACTGCCTCTTGCAGTTTGGTCAAACTCATGCTGGTAGCTTCGAGAACACTGTCCAACCATCTTGTCCTCTGTCGTCCCCTTCTCCTTGTGCCCTCCATCTTTCCCAACATCAGGGTCTTTTCCAGGGAGTCTTCTCTTCTCATGAGGTGGCCAAAGTACTGGAGCCTCAGCTTCAGGATCTGTCCTTCCAGTGAGCACTCAGGGCTGATTTCCTTCAGAATGGATCGGTTTGATCTTCTTGCAGTCCACGGGACTCTCAAAAGTCTCCTCCAGCACCATAATTCTTTGCCTATTAAGACTGCTTAACTTCCCAGGGAAAGTTTTACTGGACTTATTTCTGTGTTGCCACACTTAAGTTGATGATTAATGTGATGTTCAAGGCACTAAATAAAGAAATATTATGAACACAAACTTTATTCACATAAAAACTCTCATTTTCTTTCTCTCACTGTATGGCACAAGGTGCTTTCTGATCCTCAAACTACCTGCAGGAAAGTGATTTTCAAATAATCACATCAATGGTACGGTATGTTTTTCAGACTCTTCCACTGACACAGTAGCGACCTATCTTTGATTCCAGCATGATTGTTCTACCAATCCTCCCAAATCAAGATGCATCAACACACACACACACACCCCTACCTCTTACTGCAAACTCACAGAACACTGTAGCTATGAAGCTCACGAAAAGTTAAGAGCTAATGTGCACAGATCCAACATGCCCAAATTTTTGACAAGGAGGAAAAAATGAATTTACATTTCACCCTTCCTCCACCACTGCTTTCCTCCTAAAGTCATATGTTCTCAGTAGTCCTCAGTACTGTCATTTCTGATAGTAACTTCTACCAGGAGCAGGATTGGAGCAAAATTCGTGGTTTCCTAGTGTATCCCATTCCAAAGTCTGAAAAAGGGAGAGGGAATCAAAGCGGCTTTCTGATCATAATCTCTCTCTCTGTTTCCTAGCTTTGCAAATCCATTAATCTTTCTTAACAAGAACAAATTTCCTAAGTTATGAATATAGCATTATATTCCTTCTGTCCATTTTAAAATGCCATGTCAGCACATACAAGCACCTGATATATATATATAAAATACTGAATCAAAAACTCAGAATATTTCCCAAAGTGGGTGGGGATTTAATTGAACCATCGTCCCGGGGCCGGATGGAAAGTTATCGAGATCAAACTTCAGTTTGTATGGTAACGGGATCTTCGTTACATAAGAGCTCAGTTGTTCAAGTGGTGCTGTGTAGCTGCTATGATCTAGAGCATGTGACCAGGCTTTATTCAGCAAACGGTTCACATTCCTTTGAACTGCTGCATTATAGAAAGGAGCTGCTGATTGCGCTGATAAACGCTTTGCTGTTCGTCTCTCAATCTTTCCTGGTCATTGAGAATCTCTTCCTGTGACAAAACAAGAAAACCGGGTTTTAGATGATTTTTTTCAGCCACGGGAATGAACTGCAAGATAGGACATCTTCCTTTAGACCTGCCCCGCAATGCTGTAATTTGAGCATGTGTTTTGCAATCTATCCATGTTTCTTGCAAAAAAATATAACAGGTTGTTGTTGTTTTTTAAAAGATAAGTCTCTGGGTTGTAGTTAACACTGTGTAACACTTGCTTATGCATTAAGACTTCCTGTTACTCTCCCCTCCCCATCATCCAAATCTGCTCTACAAGGTCTCTTGGCGCAGATTTTGAGAGGTGCATGGTTGGCATCAGGGAAGAGAAAGGAGAAGTTATGTTGGGCAACAGGAAGCCTGCTATACAAGCAGAACAGCGCAGTTGGATACAACCCTCTGTCTCAGGCCATGAACACATTAGCTGCTTAGAACACAGTGAGGTCATCCCACCGTTCTCCTGTGCTTCAATTTGCATTGGTACATTGCAGTACACACCAGAGGGGGGAGTGGGCCAATGTTCAGGGATGCTAGGACTTGTAGTCCCGTGACATCTGGGGAATCACAGATTCCCAATTCATGCTATGGAGGATTAAGTGGAGTTGAAAGAATCCAAAAAGAATTAAAATACTTGACAGCAAAATCCAACTCCAGAGTGGACCAAATGAGGCTCTGTTGGTTTCTCAATGGGCCTACTCATAGAGAGTTTATTCATTACTGAGTTGCTAGTTGTACCTTGGAAGTTGAACGAAATTGGTTGGAAGTCGGTTCGACTTCCAAAATGTTTGGAAATCAAAGCGCAGCTACTGGTTGGCTGCAGGAAGCTCCTGCAGCCAATCAGAAGCTGCGGAAGCCCCGTTGGACGTTTGGGTTCCAAAGAACGTTCGCAAACCGGAACACTCATTTCCAGCGTTGCGGCATTTGGTAGCCAAAATGTCTGAGTACCAAGGTACGACTGTATTTGAAGCTCAACAGATCACTCTCCTTCGCAGGCTGAGAGAAAAATGGCGAAAACAGGATATTTATTGGGAGTTGGACAGTATGATTTTTGCAGCTGCTGCTAAAGTTGCAAAACAATGGGGCACGGGATGGAGCAATGGAGAACTTCTGAAACAACAGTGGGATATTAGCTCCGCCCAAGGCATGTTGGAGAACAGCAACAACCGGGAAACAGTTGACATAATATTTTACAAGGACAGGAAGAAACATCGCGGACAGAATAATTGCCACGCACAGGGAGAACAAGGATATAGTTTGAATGCTTCACCTGTAGATGTATAAATCATTTAATGTGTCAATATGAATAGAAGTTGTTAGTATTGCGGCTGTTGTATAAGGGAGTGTAGTTGAAATTAAAAATATTTTTGAATGCAGAAATGAAGTAAATAATCAAACTCTCAAATCTAGCACGTGGAAGGCCAACTAAATTGTATAATTTGGCATCTGAAGGATTGGTATTAGTAATTGTATTATTATTTGGCATTGTTATAATGAGACTATTACTGGATTTTTGTAACTGAAAACTAATAAAAATTATTATAAAAAACCCAAACTCATAGAGACCTTAGATAGGCCAACTGGCTTATGCTTTACCTAAACTAACGTTTTCAGCTCAGGTTCAAGTGGGCTTTCAATGGAGCAGTTGTTTTAAGCTGCAATCTGATACCCACAAGAATATGCCCAGCTGAATTCAACAGAGCCTCTGAGTAGATGCATAGACAGAGCTGTGAGTCTGCCATCAGAGGCACCAACCGTGATTCAATTCAACATCACAAAGACATGTGATGTGCAGAGAGGCACCCTGAATCCAGCTGATCTTGCAGAGGTGCACCTTGTTTGCAGTGCTGGTGAACCGCAGCATGGGTTACATGAGATAATAATAATAATAATAATAATAATAATAATAATAATAATATAATTTATTATTTATACCCCACCCATCTGACTAGGTTTCCCTTGCCACTGTGGGCAGCTTCTAGCAAAATATTAAAATACAATAATTCATCAAATGTTAAAAGCTTCCCTAAACAGGTCTGCCTTCAGATGTCTTCTAAAAGTCAGATAGTTGTTTATTTCCTTGACATCTGGTGGAAGGATGTTCCACAGGGCGGGCGCCACTACCAAGAAGGTGCCTTGTTCCCTGTAACCTCACTTCTTGCAGTGAGGGAACCATCAGAAGGCCCTCAGTTCTGGACATCAGTGACTGGGCTGGACAATGGGGGTGGAGATGCTCTTTCAGGTCTACTGGACCAAGGCCGTTTAGGGCTTTAAAGGTCATCACCAACACTTTGAATTGTGCCCAGAAATATTAAAGTGTGGAGACAATCCTTCTTGGGAGGCGATGGTTAGAATGCATGGCTTCTTAAGTTCTTCCAACCTTGAGGCTATAGTTTCGTTTGAGGGTTCTACATGGAAATGTCAAAAAGGCAGACACGTGGAAAAATGGTCCTCTGCAAAGCATCAGTCTCAAGAGATTCTCTCTGAAAGCAAGTGCAGCACTGGCTGATGTAGGCGCCTTTGTTGGGAATTCCATTCCACCCTTGCTGCAAATATGTGGGATTGTAACATGTCACATGTCTGTTTACATTCCAGCGCAGATTGCTGGAGTCCTGTGAGCGGAACATCCGCTCTGCATTGCTTTTGTTTTTCTCTGTCTCCGAAAAGATCGACAAAGAGAGAGGCCATGTATTTCTTTGTCCTGATTTACCTTATTTTTTGCTCCATAAGGTGCACCTAGTTTTTAGAGGGGGATATCAAGAAAAAAATATTATTGGAATATTTCCCCCGCTCGCTGTCTTGGCTTCTTTGGCCGCGCGCAGCCTCTCCGGCAATTCCCCCACCTCCCGCAAAAGCCCACAGGACCGCGCACCCTTTAAGGAGCGGGCAGCTCCTGCGGGCTTTTCTACGAGGAGGGAGAAGGGACTGACGCTGCCAGTCAGTCCCTTCTCCCTCCTGGGGAAAAGCCCGCAAGAGCCTCACAGAGCTTGTGTGCGGCTCTTGGGGGCTTTTCCTGCCTGCCTCCCCCCTGCATTCGCTCCATAAGAAGCACACACATTTCCCCTTGCTTTTTAGGAGGGAAAAAGTGTGTCTTATGGAGCGAAAAATACGGTATGTGTAATAAATGCATAGTTTAGTATAGTATCCAAGCCTCGAGCCTGGTCTGTTGTGTGTTTACTCTGCTGAGTAATGTGTGCTCTTGCATGCACAGCAGCATGAGTCATGGATGAATGTCGGAGGAGGATGACTGATGGATCTCCGCAACAGCAAGACTGAGAAGGGAGACGCTCCAGCTGGGGCCAAGTCAGCTAGCTTTCCATCCCACAGTTCCGACAGCCTTTTCCCCACTGATTGGGCACATGCCCACACCATTTTGTGACCCCATCTCTTCTTCTGCTCTTTTGGCAGCCATTTTCTTCTATGTCATGTCCCCACAGCCGTCATTTTGGGACTGGTTCCCATGGTACTTTCTCAAAAACTCCAACTGTACTAGGAAAAGATAAAAAAGGACTGTAGAGAGGACTGTTGTTAGGCTATGGCTCAGTGTTGCAAAAAAAGTGCTGAAATTGATCTAATTTCGGTTATTTATGCCATAGTTACCACAGTCCTGGAGGGAGAATTATAGCACAGTTCCGTTGTTTTCACCATTTCTCAAGATGCCTGGAACATACCGTACTTGGATGTGCTCTCAACAAAGAAAAAGGAATGATTCCGACTTAGATTGGTAGCTGCGCACCCCAATCTGTATGACTTCAGGATAACTTATTTCCAATTAAGTGAACAAAGAGTTCTCTTTAACATTTCAAGATACATATGGATTTTAAGAAAGATTTAAAATGACATAAAAAGTAAAGCTGCTTTGGTAACAGGCCCATATCTTTCTGAAGAGCAGAATTATGTGCTTGGTTTAAAGTGAACAGCAAAAATGATCTGAAAAGCATATTTCAGAACCTTCAAGTGTCCCTATTTTCCAGGGATGTCCCTGATTTAGAGAAGCCATCCCAATTTCTGATTTGATCCCGGAATGTCCCACTTTTCCTTAGCATGTCCCTATTTTAATTGAAAAAGTGTTGCGAGGATATGGTGTCTGAAGGCAATCCAGTATAGGGAAGTTTTTGAAAATGTTCAATTTTTTATTATGTTTTTATAATTGTTGGAAGCTGCCCACAGTGGCTGGGGCAACCCAGTAAGATATGTGGGGTATAAATAGTAAAATTATCATTGTGGAATGGGACGTCCCTATTTTCACTGGAGAAATGTTGGAGGGTATGATATTTTACATGCACAAAGCCAAAAATAAATAAATCACTTGTTTCATTTACTGTTTTGTTTAAATAATATAAACAGTAGACAGCGCAAGAACTATGGTTTTGTTTTAAAAACTGAACCCTCAGCACAGGAATTCTCTAAAATCAGTGATGAATATAGGTCTGAATGGGAACAAACTATGTTTATGGCCCCACCAACATGGTATCCCTGAAACACTGACAGTAGAAAAGTCTGTGCACACACTCACACACCAAGGAACTGCAGGCTATAGCAAATTACACTCTCCGAAAGCAATTTAATGCTGTGAGTCAGAACAAGCAATATGTGAGTCATCTCTGCATTTCTGTTTGGGTCACTTCCTTGTGTAAAGGCAAAGGGAAACAAGGCCCATCCGTTAAACTGTGCTATTTCTACTTCTGCAGACAAAGAGAGCTTGCTGCTGATCTTTTAATCTTGGAATACTGTCTTTGTGAAAAACATACGGTAACTTTTGGTCCTTTCACCAGGCACATGGCAAGTGAGCTAACTCCATATAAGGGCAAACTTGCATCGGAAACTTGCAGTGTGGCCAAGACTGGAAATTTAGTACCATGAGAAAACACCGAGATAGCATAAGAACATAAGAAGAGACTGTTGGATCAGGCCAATGGCCCATCTAGTCCAGAATCCTGTTCTCACAGTGGCCAACCAAAAGCCCATGGGAAACAGGTGAACAGGAACTGAGCAACCCTGAGCTCAACCCTGAGCTCTGTTGGGGGATAAAGTTTCTCCTGACAACTCCCATCACCCTTGACAGTTCCCAAGATTACACTGGGGAACATCCCCCCCCCCCAATTTTTCCACTGTTCTTATATGTTCTTCAATACTGATTTCAAATCTGAGATCGATTTTCGTGTACATGCTATAGTTATCTTTCAATTTCCAATTTTTGCCGATATGTCATATTTACACTGGGGATAAGTGGACACTGACACGTTGATCTACCCTACCCACATGGTAATTATGGTTTTGCAAACTTAATTTTTCTTTATTTTTATAGTTTTGTAACCTAAATATTTGTATTTTTCAGATCGGACCATGGCTTCTTCAAGTTGACAAAAATGTGTAAACAAGCCTGATGCCTTTTGTTATACTATTTTTATCTAGTCAATACGAAGGGTAGCGGCAAGAAAAACCGACATTCTGTCGCCTATCCCAGTATTCCTTCAGCAATTAGACATATCCCGCACTCTGAGGAACTCCCCATTCCAGTTGCAAGTGTCAATGCAACAAAAAATTTGTTTCCCAGTGTTATTTGAGGGAAGCCATGCATGTTAAAGTGCTACAAGACTGCCTTAAATATAAGGTATGAAACAGATTAACTAACAAGTTTTATGGCTGGCAGAACTAACGATGGACCCCTCAGTGCTGGAAGTACAATTCTTGCAAAGCGTGTTCTCTCTCACGGAGAGCACGGGTTGCGGTTGGGGATGACAAGACACCTCACTGCTGCTGGGCAAAAGAGTTTGGCCATCCTTTAAGCAGGGGTGGGCTGTTACTGGGGAGATTTATATGTTGCCATTTATTGATTGACAGACCTATTTGTTAACTACATTGCACGCAGCGACAAACTTCCTCTTTTCGCTGCGTGCTTCAGATCACCTACTCTCCCTTCCCTAATTTTAGGCTGTTCACTTGACCTTGCTATGCCTGTCATGGGGTCATCTGCTTTGGGGCAGGGGCCCGGTAGGAATTTTGTCCATTTGGCTGATTAGTGTGTGCCACTTGGTTTTTTGCCTACTGCGTAGCAAATCATCACAACTTGTAAGGTTTGCGGTTAGGCATTGGTCTGGGAATTGGTTGGTGGAGGGGTATGGATTTGGCTGTGCCTGCCCCTCCAAAATGCTGCTGCTGCTGCAAGGGTTTTCCGTTAAAGGAACCCAGAGGCTCCCCATGCTTTTGTCCAAAAACCCCTGGCAAGGGGCTAGGGCCACGCAAGCCCCTGGGAGCATGCTGGGGAGAGGTGAGGCATGCTTCCCAGTCCCGTCTCTCTCCCCAGGTGGCTTATCCTTGCTGACTTCGCGGGGGGTGCGAATGTCAGAGCTGTCCCCGTGCTACCAATGCCTCAGCAACCACTCACATTGCTGTATTTGAATAAAGTTGTGGCCAAAATTATGCCAAAAACCTTAAACAAAAATTGTCAATTGTGTTTTTCTTTGGGGGGTGTCTTGGGGACCTCGACGCGCAACAGCAGTGTGCAGTTCTAAGTAAATGTTCCGCGAATAGCCTGGAAAGCAAGCCTTAGGGACAGGGCATTAGGAAATTGTAATATTTACCCTCAATTTGCAGAGCTCTTTTCTTTCTTTGTCATTCTCTTCGGCTCTGGCTTGGAGCCACGCTTCATTCTGAGCTTTGTGCTTCTCCAGCATCTCTTGGAGCTCCTGTTTTTTTTTTTTTTGCAAATAAAATAAAATCCACGCTCGTAAAGATTTTAAGTGTTTTTCAGTCACACATTTAAAGTTATAGGATGAGATCCAACAGAACAGTGAAAGGAGTTGGAAGAGCTGGCACAGCTCCACAAGCTATTTTCATTGCACAGCCAGGAGTGAAAGCAGAAGTAGCAGAACAGGACCAAAAAGTATAAGATAAATCAGGGTGGTCCGACTTTCAGTATGAAGTGGGCCGCAAGAGAACTTTGACACAGAACCCACACACTGAATTAAATTCCCATGTCATAATTTAAAGTTACAGGTAGGTAGCCGTGTTGGTCTGCCATAGCCGAAACAAAATAAAAAAATTCCTTCCAGTAGCACCTTAGAGACCAACCACCGTATTTTTCGCTCTATAAGACGCACCAGACCACAAGACGCACCTAGTTTTTGGAGGAGGAAAACGAGAAAAAAAATATTCTGAATCTCAGAAGCCAGAACAGCAAGAGGAATCGCTGTGCAGCGAAAGCAGCAATCCCTCTTGCTGTTCTGGCTTCTGGGATAGCTGCGCAGCCTGCATTCGCTCCATAAGATGCACACACATTTCCCCTTACTTTTTAGGAGGGAAAAAGTGAGTCTTATAGAGCAAAAAATAAGGTAAGTTTGTTATTGGTATGAGCTTTTGTGTGCATGCACACTTCTTCTAAGGTGCTACTGGAAGGAATAATTTAAAGTGTTTGCAATATATTCCATACTATTTAATATCATTTTAGATGCACAATTAATACATATAATTAAATACACAATAGATTTAATAGATTTAATTTTCAAAAAAACTTAATACACAAACAGATGTGTGCGCTTTCATTAACAATGCATGATATTGGAAGATAACAAGGGGACAACAAAGATGGATTCTCCGTGCTTCAGTGGTAGCCAAGAGACTCACATTGACCAACTGAAAGAATAATGATATGATCCCCTTTAATTAATGGATCGACAATATGATAACACTCACAACTTATGAACTGACTACTTACAGACGTAGATGTTGCTTGAATAAATATGACAGTATTTGGAATGAGTTTATACAAAATGTAGTAAGCTGTTAATATTTATATATGTATTGGGATAATAATATCAAATCTATAAAAGAGTAGGGTATTTTTTATATATTCATATATTGGTTTTTTCTCTCTCTACACATTTTTTGCCTTTTTATTTTTCTCTTCCTCTTTTTTCTTTGTATCACTTTGCAGTCAAACCTCGGTTCTCGATTGGCTCCGTTTTCAAACATTTCAGCTCCCGAATGCCGAAAACCCGGAAGTAAATGCTCCAGTTTTCGGAACCCGAACGTCCAACGCGGCTTCTACGTGAGTGCAAGAAGCTCTTGCAACCCATCGGAAGCTGCGCCTCGGTTGTCGAATGTTTGGGAAGCCAAGCAGTCTTCCAGAATGGATTACGTTTGACAACCGAGGTTTGACTGTATTTCTTTATACAGTGGTACCTCGTGTTAAGCACTTAATTCATTCCGGAGGTCCGTTCTTAACCTGAAACTGTTCTTAACCTGAAGTACCACTTTAGCTAATGGGGTCTCCCGCTGCTGCTGCACTGCCAGAGCACGATTTCTGTTCACAACCTGAAGCAAAGTTCTTAACCCGAGGTACTATTTCTGGGTTAGCGGAGTCTGTAACCTGAAGCGTATGTAACCTGAAGTATATGTAACCTGAGATACCACTGAAACTGATAACTTTCCAACAAAATATCAATACCATAAAAAGGCACAAAAATAAAAACTCATGCTTCATGTTTGATGCTTTCTCTTGAAGGCTGATCTTGTGGCCCACAGGTGACTCAAGGTTGGACTGTCCTGTGATAGATTAACACTGGGCCTTGCCAATGGGGTCTCTACCCATCGGATTCAACTCTTGTGCTATGTTAAGAAAAGGGCTGCCCCTGCTGGCAAGGGACTGTTGTTCCAATGGCCATAACAAGATTTCAGTGACAGAGATCAATGAGACATTCAGAATAGCTCCAGAGATCCGATTTAAAATGCTCACAGGTGGTGGAAAGATAGATTCTTATAACTCTTGTGTGATTTGCAGTGGATCAGCAAGGAGACCTTACTCCCAAATGTTTAACCATAGCAGCAAGAAAATCCCACCCCCAGCCAAACCCTAAATTATATGCCTGAAATGAAGGGAGTTTGGTATAACCGTGGGTGGGTTTCTGTGCAGGGGGGCTGTGAGCTCCATTCAGTTCCGATACTTAGATATATTTATGGGCTCAGAATTCTTTAATTTTCAATGGAAATCTTTTTGCACCAGCCTCCGATTGGTGCATCTTGGGGTTGTAGTTTAAAAAGTTCCCACAAACCGAAAGTCCACCCATCCCTGGCCTAGAATTCTTCCAACTATTTTAAATATTATTTTTCCTTAGGTAACCAAGCAAGCGGACAATATTTCAAAACGATCTAGCAACAGAAGCATCACTGCATCAAACCATTAAATCACAATTAAGGTAAAAGGTAAGGGATCCCTGGATGGTTAAGTCCAGTCAAAAGTGACTATGGGGTTGTGGCGTTCATCTCAATTTCAGGCTGAGGGAGCTGGCGTTTGTCCACAGACAGCTTTCCGAGTCGTGGCCAGCATGACTAAACCGTTTGTGGCGCAACGGGACACCATGATGAGTGCCAGAGTACCTGGAAACTCTGTTTTCCTTCCCACTACAGTGGTAACTATTTATCTACTTGCACTGGTGTGCTTTCGAACCTGCTAGGTCAGCAGGAGCTGGGACAGAGCAATGAGAGTGCACTCCGTTGCACAGATTCAAACTGCCGACCTTCCAATCGGCAAGCCCAAGAGACTCCGTGGTTTAGACCACAGCGCCACCCGCTCCCACAAATCACAATTAGCGGGACTCAACCCTCAAACATCTCTCCAGAGCAGGTCATGTGTTGATGGTTGCTAACCATGTTCTCCATGTCAAATGTACCCCATTAAGCAATAGCAGCCATTCTAAAAGTTTGCTATGGTCATCACTGGATTTCCTCTTGCTTCAACCTGTTTTGACCATTTACTCATCAGTGTACCAAACAATTGTCACATGTGAAAGCTACCTAAGAAGATGTAGGAATGTTAGGCCCAAAATTTCATGGAGGAGCAGAAACTTACCTTCTGTTGATTTTTAAAATGTTTGTTGAACTGCTCTTTTTCACGTTGAAAAGTCAGTGTTTCCTGGACCAGTTCAGCTTTTGCACTGAAAAGACGATCACAGGAGAAAATAAAAGGTTTAAATGTTTGGATTCAAGAAGCCACAATGATCATGAAGACTGGAGGAACAGGAAAGATCCTCCTTGAATACAGGGATCATTCTTCCTACCATAAAGATGTTGAGATAAAAACAGTGGTAGTCTCTACATCTTCCTTTGAAGATGAGTCTTGATGGTTGATTGCGCTTGAAGAAACCCTAGACAAGTGAATCCTGGTCCCCCCCCCCATTTTAATTAAAAACAAGGGAAAAAAGAGAGAATCTCTGTGACTGATTCAGGCCTGTGCCAGGACAACACAGAACTAGGGATGAAATATCTTAATGCTTTAAATATTTTTGAGAACCTTTCCATTTTACAAGTTTCCTACTCAGGGTTAAGAATTACCTATGCTTCTGTTTGGTTAAACTGGCAAGCAGTAGTTCATGGAAAAGCACCCTAATAATAATACTAATAATAATAACAATAATAATAATATATTATTTATATGCCACCCATCTGGTTTCCAACAAAATATTAAAATACCGTAATGCATCAAACATTAAAAGCTTCCCTAAACAGGGCTGCCTTCAGATGTCTTCTAAAAGTCTGGTAGTTGTTGTTCTCTTTGACATCTGGTGGGAGGGTGTTTCACAGGGCGGGTGATACAGAAGATAGGATGAAAGGGCAGGGATCTAAAAATATGAACTGGACACGTCAAGGTCAAGGCAGGTGAGCAACCAGGCAGTTGACTGGTAATTACTCAAATGTGTGCTTTTATGTTAAACTCAAAGGTAGAAATCCATAGATCACTTTTAAGTAAATCATAGTTAAATGCTACGCTAATATAGGTCCAGAATATTTAATTTCAGGGCACGGGGGAGTAGAAAGCTGAGTTTCATTCATCTGTGAATTATTTTAGTGAGGTTGGCACCACCTGTTTGCTAAAAAGAAATATTGTGTTTCTCTCAGACAACTCCTCCCATCCCCCATTTAGAGACAGAAGCTTTTGGTCTGGGCAATTAGTTTGAGAAAAGTGTGTCATGGAGTAAAGTCTCTCTTTCAGAGAGAGACAAATGCTTGCAATGTTCTTTTTTTTCTGGCTTGGGTGGGAAGTATGATGTAGTTTTGACAAGATTCAGGGACAGAAATAAAGGAAGGGGAACGAAGAAGACCTAGAATCTTGGTATAAGTCCTTAACTAAGAGAGGACTAATTTTTAATGTGGGGACGCGCGTGGCGCTGTGGGTTAAACCACAGAGCCTAGGACTTGCTGATCAGAAGGTTGGCGGTTTGAATCCTCGCCATGGGGTGAGCTCCTGTTGCTCGGTCCCTGCTCCTGCCAACCTAGCCATTTGAAAGCACGTCAAGTGCAAGTAGATAAATAGATACCGTTCCAGCAGGAAGGTAAACGGCGTTTCTGTGTGCTCCTCTGGTTTGCCAGAAGTGGCTTAGTCATGCTGGCCACATGATCCGGAAGCTGTACACCGCCTCCCTTGGCCAGTAAAGCGAGATGAGTGCCGCAACCCCAGAGTCAGTCACGACTGGACCTAATGGTCAGGGGTCCCTTTACCGTTACTTTAATTTTTAATGAGGAGTAAAGTTATTCAGGGGTGTAACCAGAATGTAGCCTATGAGTTGAAATGAGATGGGTTTTATATTAGGGAAGCTTATAAAGAAGTGGAACTTAGTTTGGCTGGGGGCTGACTTTTTCTCTCCTGGTTTTTTTCACACAACTTTTCAGCTTGCCTTGGTTTTCCTCCGTGGATATTTTTATCCATCCTCCAACTGCGCCTTCCCGGGTGGCATGCCGGCTTGGTGTTTCGGAGAGCTGGAAAGTGGCTCTGCGCTTTTTGCATTTCCTTTGGCAAGCCTGTCTGTTTGCTAAGAGGAGACTTTGGGCTGGAAACCAGGGAGCTATTTCCACCAGCACCCCTGCTGTGTATCAAATCCCATTTGTATGTCATTGTACACTTCAGCAAAGCCTGATGTGTTTCCAAGTCAACCACGATTTGTCCACATGAGGAGGCACAAAGGGGGCATGGATGTCTTCATGTGGCTTACATTTCCTCTCTCTCCCCCCCCCCCCATTTATTTTATTTTTTATTTTAACAAACAAACAAATGCACAACCCAACGCCCATTTAAATTTTCAAATTAGATCCAATCTGGAGGTTTTTCAGGGGACAGATCAAAACGCACTATTTTTCAAGAAACTACAGGAACAGATGTGGATTGCGGCTAAAGTCTGAGTATACAGCTTCACAAACCAGGGATGGGAGCATGCTAGATGCAGAGGAAAGCGGAATGTGTACTCCTTCCAGGCTAGGGCTCATAAGCTGTGTACATAAAGGTAAAGGGACCCCTGACCATTAGGTCCAGTCGTGGCCGACTCTGGGGTTGTGGCGCTCATCTTGCTTTATTGGCCGAGGGAGCCGGCGTACAGCTTCCGGGTCATGTGGCCAGTATGACTAAGCCGCTTCTGGCAAACCAGAGCAGCACACGGAAACGCCATTTACCTTCCCGCCAAAGTGGTACCTATATATCTACTTGCACTTTGACGTGCTTTTGAACTGCTAGGTTGGCAGGAGCTGGGACCGAGCAACGGGAGCTTACCCCGTCGGGGGGATTCAAACCGCTGACCTTCTGATCGGAAAGTCCTAGGTTCTGTAGTTTAACCCACAGTGCCACCCGCTTCAAGCTGTGTACATACTAGAGTGCAAATTTTATTATGTGCGCTTTTGTCCAAACCTGAGGTGAACTCAGTTTTGGACAAAACTTGTGTTACAAGTATTCTAAGGTCCCAAATATAAAATGATGTACAAGGCAAACATATACATAAGTATATAAACCACGTGTCTGAAATAGTACAGGAGAGCAATCCTGAACCCATTTTGACTCTCCCAAACCATTTTGACTCTCCCAAATTGACCTCAAATATTTCTCTGCAAGGAGGAAGGAAATGGGAAAGTCTCTCCATTGTCTTTTGCTTACCTGTCTTAAGGGTGTATTTGTGTATGAATAGGGTGACCTTGTGACCTGGATTCAGGAACCAAACATATTTACCATCACAAAAGAGTGGGCAGGCTGCCCAGATAAAGCAATCAGTGTCCATTAACAGATATCCTGGCAAACAGGATTTCTGCTGTAGACCACCTCCTGTGATGTATTTCTGCTGTAGACTGCCCCCTTCTGTGATGTATGTATGATGTTTTGGGAGGTGGTCTTGAGCAATTTCAAAAGTCTATATAAGGCAATTTCAAAGGGCTTGTGGACCATTGCTTGGGGTTCCTCCTCCCTCCTGTGTGGTGAGTGAGGCCCCTGCTCCAACAGTTTAATAAAGAACAGGCTTACTACCTGCTTTGCTTCTCAATATTCTGTGGTTGGCCTCTGTTACTTTCTCCTACCGATAGGGAACCCACCTAAGGACTCTATATGGGCTCTTGGATACCCCATAAGGGAAAAGGAGCAGTGTCCCCCCCCCCTTATAACACCTGAGTTCTCAGCTGAAATCTTGTCAGTGTTTCCTCTCCACACTAGTGGGATGTATTGATGGGATATATTCACACTCTGTGTTGTTCCCTCTCCTCAATTAGTACTTCCCCACTCTCCCCAAGATCTGAAAACCTGAGATCCACTGTGGGCATGTCCTCAGGTTTTTTGCTGACCTATGCCAAGGCCAATCACTTTGTAAAATATTTAAGATACAAGCTTTCTGATATACCAAACTTGCACCAAACATTGGGTTAAAAACTGGGGCAGGGGAATACATGTGTGTCGCGCCTGGTCCCACCAACGAGGAGCTCACCAATGTATACAGGGTGTAGTGTGGTGATAGATGGCACCCTACAAAATGACACCCCCACAAGGTTGGGTAACATGTGATTTTATATTGGATTCTCCCTCTCCCCCACCTTATCACATTGGGGAAATCCAAATTAAATTTGCAGTGAGGTTTTCCCATGCCTTAAAGTAATGAGAACCATCATCCAGCATTTTCACAGCAATAAACTTTCTATAACTTATTGTCAAACATATGCTGATTTCAATCATCTAAAGACATTGACCGTTGTCTTTCACTAGAGACCAAACCTGAGTCTCCAGTTGTTTTTGGACTACAACTCCTATCGGCCCAAGCTAGCAGGACCAGTGGCCAGCGATGATGGGAACTGTAGTTCCAAAACAGCTGAAGACCCAAGTCTGGGAAACTGTGCATTAGATGCAACAACATTTCCATTAAGTGTAAAGAGAAAGAAGGCACATTCTACCACATGTGGTGGACATGCAAGATGACAAAAGCATATTGGGAAATGATTTATAATGCGTTAAAAAAATGTTTAAAAACCAGAAGCTATTTTACTAGGAATTCTAGGTCCAGAAATACAGAAAAGGAGCTGAAAAGACTGTTTATGTATGCTACGACAGCTGCATGGATGTTATTTGCCCAAAGATGGCAGGAAGACAAAGTACCCACAAGAGAAGAATGGCTGGTAAAGATGATGGACTATGCCGAAATGGCGAAAATAACTGGGAAGATCAGAAATCAAGAAGATGATCAATTTAATAAAGAATGGGGAAAATTTATATGTTACTTAAAAGAACACTATAAACAATTAAAAACAATGGTAGGATTATATATTATAAAAAAAACACTTGCAATGTAAGGAGAACTATGGTGAGATTGGAGTATTAAGTAAATATGGAGAACCATAGATGATGCAGTTGGAAAAGAATAACAAGGGAAACCACTGAGGGGTGGAGGGAAGTCTGGAGATTTGTGATGATAATTGTTAAAGACAAAAACGAATAAAAAAATAAGAAAAAGAATGAAGGATCCAGAAGAAGAAGAAGAAGAAGAAGAAGAAGAACATTTCCATTCATGCCAAACAATACCTACGTGCTGAGCTTCTGAAACTCGGAGTCCAGCAAAGTAAAGGCCTTTGTAATCATGTCCATTGCTTGGTTACGCACTGAATGTAAATCCTGCAGCTGAGGTGTCTGAGTGGAAAGCCATTAAGTATTAGTTAATATGAGCTACTATAAATAAGGATTAACACACACACACCCTGCCGCCTCTTTTCTAAAAATTAACTTTTCTACTATGAGAGACAGCAGGCTTTCAGTGTTAAGAGTCACATTTCTCCCCCTCATAGCGCAGTCCCCTTTTCGGCACACTTATTTCCTCCTTGGTGGCAGTGAAAAGGGAGAGATGAATATTGTTGTTACAATATTGATCCAGAATTAAAGTGGTCCATAATCTTGTTCTCTCATTCATCCTACTGCCGAACCCCCTCTGCAACAACTTATTAGGAGATCTTCCTCTGATTTTGTATTTGATTATCCTATCTTATGTTCCAGCACCTAAAGGGATTAGGGCAAATCCTCGGCATTTATTTAATTAATAAAGCTATTATTAATAAGTCATAGCACAATGTAACCAAACCTATTCTTTTAAATACAATGCCCTCCTGCTTAACAAGTCATTTCTCAACGTTCACTACTAATTAATTCATTTGTCAAGGAGTATGTTATGTAGACAAATATTTAATTGGTGGTTTAATTGCTAAGCAAATTAAGTACAGAGTAATTAATCTGCTAAGCAATGGTGATAATGGGGCAAGCCGGGAAATGTATATAAGCAAATGATTCAAGGATCGTTTAAATGGGTCCCTCCAGCAAATAGTTTATTTGAAATAGCATCTGAGCAATGCTTTTCAAATCACATCTGCGGGAGACAATATATGAAGATCGTAGAGAGGCAAAGACTTTCTCTTGCAGTCCTGGAAGAAGTACAAAAAGGAGACCTGAAGAGTTTCTAAGGGCTCCCTTACACAACAAGAATGGCAAACACAGCTGCAATAGAAAAAGGGTCCATTTATTTATATTTGTTAAATTTTAAGCCTGCTGTTTGGTCCTCTGGGGCAGGGATTTGGGCAAAACTGCTCCAGTTGCACCTGTGCATGGGAATCAGTACTTACACAACAGCAGCCTGCAGAATTTAGCAGCAGCAAAGCATCTCAAGGAATATCTCAGCACCCCAATATGTGTGCAAGAAATCAACTATGCCCTTGGATCCATTTGTTTAAAATTTGCAAACACCACCCTTAATCAAAACTGACTGCAGGACAGTTTACAATAATATAACATTTTGGACTCAGCTAGTCAAAAAACAGCACTCTGAATGTGTTATAAACCTGCAACGCCAGATGGTGCTGCAGAGTAAAGATTTTTTTTTTTGTCATTTTACATAGCATTTCCCCCCCTTTTGTCGTAATGATTTAAATTCTGACTTATTTATAGTATTTTCTTCCTGTGTGTAGATCCACCCTGAGTTAGATATGGGCTTTCACTTGTATCATGCACCCCATGTTAATGTGGAGAGCTCACAGGAGCAAAAGATAATTCAATTTTTCAATTTTGAAAATCGAATTAAGTCTACAAGTCGATTTCTTGGCTACAGCACTAACTTAGCTTTTGAAAAATGCATTGTTTCCCCCTCGCACACTACCCCGTGTAACATCTTGCCTGGTGAAGAACTTGAAAGCTTGCTGTGTTTTTGTAACATCTTGATTAGTACTGGGGTTCTAGAGGGTTTTTCCTCCCTTAATAAAACTGCCACCTTTGCTTCTTTTTCAAGGGGCAGTTTCCACACTTCCAAATTTAGCATTTAATCCAAAGGGCGGGAAGCTGGGCTGCGGGTGTGTTGTGGGAAAGAAAGCTATGTCTCTCCTTGCTGTTGCTGCCCAATGCCAGGAATCAGCCACATCGCCAACAAATTACCATGTTGGGGCTCTGTGGGTCAGAGACAGCCTGGGCTATTTTGGTCCGGAGGCACAAATCCAAATCAGGTGGTGGTAAAAATATAATCATTTTTCATGGTACCCCAAAATCTGCTTCTTGAGGCAGGATATCTCTTGGTGCCCAATAGCACAGGTTTCCAAGGGGGTCAGGAAGTGATGCAGTAACCACGATCCTGTGAAATATTACCTGTCTCAGTAGGGGAAATAGCAGACCCACCAGGGACAGTCCCAGATTTACAGAAGCCATCCCGGTTTCTGATTTGAACCTGGAATGTCTTACTTTTCCTTAAAGGTAAAGGTAAAGGAACCCCTGACCATTAGGTCCAGTCATGGCGCTCATCTTGCTTTATTGGCCGAGGGAGCCGGCGTACAGCTTCCGGGTCAGCATGACTAAGCCGCTTCTGGAAAACCAGAGCAGCACACGGAAACGCCGTTTACCTTCCCACCGGAGTGGTACCTATTTATCTACTTGCACTTTGACGTGCTTTTGAACTGCTAGGTTGGCAGGAGCAGGGACCGAGCAACGGGAGTTCACCCCGTCACGGAGATTCGAACCGCCGACCTTCTGATCGGCAAGCACTAGGCTCTGTGGTTTAACCCACAGCGCCACCCGTGGACATCTCTATTTTCATCAGATAAACGTTGGCAGGTATGGAGTTATCTGACCCCTGAGCCATCTGAAGACAGCCCAGCATAAAGAAGTGCTTGGTTTTCTTAAAAAAAAGTTCAATGTTTTATTATGTTTTTATATATGTTGGAAGCCGCACAGAGTGGCTGGGGCAGCCCAGTCAGATGTGTGGGGTATAAATAGTAAAATTATCATTGTGGAATTGGACGTCCCTGTTTTAATTGGAGAAGTGTTGGAGGGTATGAAATAGTATTCTTTCCTTACTACTCCCTAGGAAAAACATTGCTTCTTTCTTCCTTCCTTCCTTCCTTCCTTCCTTCCTTCCTTCCTTCCTTCCTTTCTGATGGAAAAAAAAAAACTTCCAAAAACCAACCAAGCAGAGATCCTAGACACATATGTCAAATCCATCTGGCAGGAAGTCATTCTTTTTAAATTAACGTAAGGCTTACGGCACTAAAGGAAGAATGCTCAAGACATTCAGCACACTTTACCTTTGTCTTATTTTTCACCGATGCCCCTGTGAGGATGACCTATGGCACCAGAACCTGGTTCATCTCAGTGGACTGGGGCCTCGCATAAGTCATGGCATACCTAGCGATATATATATATTCCCCTTTTGCATTTTCTCCTGCTCTGACCTAATTGTCTCCACAGAATACCCCATGACATGACAGAGATACCTTGGCTTTAAATGCAGGGGAACAGCCAGGCAACAACAGTGGCAAACCATCGGATGAGTCCTTAATACAGGTCCATACCCTCCAGGTGTCCCTATTTTCCAGGGACAGTCCCGGTTTCTGTTTTGATCCCGGAATATTCCGCTTTTTCTCAGGACGTCCCCATTTTCATTGGAGAAATATTGGAGGGTATGGAGTTAAGCAACCCTGGAGCCCAGGAGATAAGTAACTATATAACCTTTAGAAGACATCTGAAGGCAGCCCTGTGTAGAGAAGTTTTTTAAAAAATGTTTAATGTTTTATGATGTTTTTATATGTGTTGGAGACCACCCAGAGTGGCTGGGGCAACACAGTCAGATGGGCAGGTAATACGGTAATAATAATAATAATAATACACCCCTATTTTCACTGAAGAAATGTTGGGGGGTATACCGGTCTTGAAGAATTCTTATCTAGCCCTGTGGGCAAAGCGGTCCCCCTGGCTAGGAGTGATTTTCTCCCAATTATAAATTTTATATGGCAAGGCTCAAGGGTTGTGTATCATAAAGGTATTCAGAAAAGCTGAAGCCATGCTGCACAACTGCCTGGGGTGGCGACAGTAGCAGGGAAGATGAGTCAGAAACATACGATATGCCCCCTTACCATTTTCTGAGGAGAGTAAGGAAACACTCTCACTATGGGTCACCTTTCATTTGGATCTCACTAACAGCCCTCCCTCATATAATACAACTATGAGAGGGAAAAGCGCATTCAGGCAGTTGTATGTTTGTTTTTTTAAAAAAATGTTTATTGGCCTTTTTTAGCTCCGCTGTGTCACTTTCGCTCTGCCCTCGCAAAGACAGCTTTCATTTCATTTTAGGCCATGAAGCTTTGCAGAAGGGTTTTGATGCCTCAGGTTCGGAGCGAAGAGCGAGAGCAAGAGACCTTGGAGGCTAAGGCACCCCACTCCTGATTCTGATTAAGAGGCTCCCCCCCCCCCCCCCGACATTTTTATCCTTCTGCTGACAAGTAGTGGCTCAGTTGGAGCCAGAAAAAAAGGTCTAACTTGGCAATCCCAGCCAATTTCTACAAATTTGTATGAATGTCCGCCATAGTTCCGACCCTCGCCATTTTCCTTCTCCTAGCATGGAATATCTTAAATTGTTTTCCTTAAGAGTTATCAATGTGTCAGGACTATAATCAAATGCATCTACAATTGCAATTACAGTGGTACCTCTGGTTACGTACTTAATTGGTTCCGGAGGTCCGTTCTTAACCAGAAACTGTTCTTTATCTGAAGCACCACTTTAGCTAATGGGGCCTCCTGCTGCTGCCGTGCCACCGGAACATGATTTCTGTTCTCATCCTGAAGCAAAGTTCTTAACTGAGGTACTATTTCTGGGTTAGCGGAGTCTGTAACCTGAAGCGTATGTAACCCGAGGTACCACTGTAGATGCCCGTGTTGCCACACTTAAATTAGTCCTAAAACTGCACTGTTCTTTATATGCTTTTGATAACAACAATATTAATTTTATTATTTATACCCTGCCCATTTGGCTGGGCTGCCCCAGCCACTCTGGGCGGCTATAAAAACATAGTACAGTAGTATCTCGGTTTGCGAACTTAATCCATTCCATAAGTCTGTTCTTATACCAAAATCGTTCTTAAACAAAGGCGCGCTTTCCCTAATGAGGCCTCCTGCCGCCAGTGCCCTTCCACTGTTCAGATTCTATTCTAAGACTGAGGTAAAGTTTGCAAAGCGGGACACTACTTCCGGTTTTGTGGAGTTTGTAAATCGAATCGTTCGTAAACAGGGCTGTTTTTAAACCGAGGTACCACTGTAAAAGATCAAACATTAAAAGCTTCCCTAAACAGGGCTGTCTTCAGATGTCTTATAAAAGTCAGTTAGTTGTTTAGCTCCTTGACATATGATGGGAGGGCATTCCACAGGGCGGGTGCCACCACTGAGAAGGCCCTCTGGCTGGTTCCCTGTAGCTTCACTTCTCGCAGGGAGGGAACTGCCAGAAGGCCCTCGGAGCTGGACCTCAGTGTCCGGGCTGAATGATGTGGGTGGAGACACTCCTTTTATTCTTCAGTTTCAATAAATGAACTTTTCCTTTTCCAAAACTTGGTTTGTGTGCTTGTTCTTGGGTCAGACCTCACTCAAGGCACACTTAGAGCAGCGCCTTTTGCAGGGCCGTCTTTAGCAGATGCGGCGCTGGGGTGCAAATATCCATTCAGCGCCCCAAAATTAGCATGGATAGTGGGGTGTGTGTGAAGCTGCGCACTGCCAGCCATGGGGGTGGGTGGGTGTGCAACTCTCCCCTATGCTGCTGCAGGAGAGTGATCCCCGCAGAGGCTTGGGAAGGAAGCTGCGCACCCGCATGTGTTGTGGTTGGGGGAACAGGCCATCCTGCCATGACTAGGCAAATTTGGTGAGGAACCCTAGCCTTTAAGGGGTTAATTGGGTTGCTGGGGAGTTTTGATTGTTGCCAATTTGGAGGAGGGGTCAGAGGCTTTAAATATAGGGGCCAGACGATGGGACATCCTCTTGGCCGTTTTGCACCGGATCACCCGCCCTCCCTTTAATAGGGTGGTTTTCTTGATCGCTTGACCTTGCTGTGCCTGTCATGGGGTTGTCTGCTTTTGGAGCGGGGGCCTGGTAGGAATTTTGCCATTTGGCTGATTGGCTGGTGCCATTTGGTTTTTGCCTACTGCATAGCAAATCGTCACAACTTGTAAGGTTGGCAGTTAGGCATTGGTTAAATAGGTGCTTGGAGGGGTAAGTGCCTATCCCTCCAAATGATGCGGAAAGGGAATTCCGTTAAAGGAATCCAGGGGCTTGCCGTTCTTTTCGTCCTTGTCCGTGGAGCTGGACTTGGGCCGTGCAAGCCCCTCAGGAACATGAGGGTGAGAAGTGAAGGTCTGATTCCCAGCTTCATTTCTCACCCAATACTTGTTTCCCACGCTGGCTTCCGTTGGTGTCCAGAAGGGCCAGCTCTGTCCTTGAGGGCAAGGACAGATAGTCATAACCAATGCCTAAGCAACCACTCACATTTTTTTGTATTTGAATAAAGTTGTGGCCAAAATTATGCCAGAAACCTTAAACAAAAAATTGATGTGTGAAGTGTGAATTATTTTGGGGGGTGGCACTGTGGGACTCAACACACAAAAGATCTCGTTCTTCGCTGGGAGGTGGGTGAGTTGGCAGATACGCACAAGGATCCTATCAGATACTTGAAGCACACCTAAGGTGTAATGTCACAGTGTTAAACATATCCTGCGAATCCACAGGCACTCAGCTGCAAGGCAAAGAAGCCTCTCACATGTTCCTATGTCCAGCACTGACAAATTGCAAATATTTCTTGATCAGGCAAAATGGAAATAAGGCACTTACCAGAACAGGAGGCGGCGGAGAAACAGATCCAGTTAGCAAAGGAGATTCTGTCAATTCGTATTTCACTTTGGGGATTTTGGTGGGAGTAAACCTGCACATTCAAACACGAGGGTTTTTTTAAAGATTGATTTTAGGATTATACTAATTTCACATGATCATAATGAGACAGGGAGAGGCAGAGAGGGTATTTCACCTGCTTTGCACATAAAATATGCATGTAATTTGAGATAAGGTTTTGGAAAGCTAATTGCTTAAGGGATTTAAAGCTGTTCCTGAACGTGTCTCTCATCTATATTGTTATGAATCTGTGGATACAAGACACCCTAAATTCCAGATTAAGCTAGTGTTAGAATTTAATTAAGGTTGGAGTGTTAAAAACTGGTTGTTAGACCTGTTTATGAAGATATGTATTAGACACATACTATATAAATAAGATGCTATGAAAAAAATTAAGATTTTCAGAGGTGAATATTCTTTTGAGCTATATACCTATTTTATGGAAAGTGATAACGGGACAGCAAAACTGGATTTTACATGCCCTTATGGTGGCTAAGAGATGGATACTGATGAACTGGAAGACCAGAGATATGATTCCCCTTAATGAATGACTTGACAATGTGACAATAGTAGCAACATGTGAACAGACCGCTTATAAACGCAGACTTTCTTTGGATAAATATAAACATAATTGGAATGACTTTATACAGAATATAGGTTACTGATAAAGAAATTTTTACTAGGATAATAAAATTATATACATCTGTATACTAATGTATAGAGATGTAATTGAGCATTTTTCTTTTCTTTTCTTCTCATTTTCATTCACTTCTCTCTTTTTCTTTTCTTTTCATTTTTTTTAAATAATTTTTATTAATTTTCACAACCAACAAAAGACAAGAAAGAAAACAACAGCGCACACAAAAAAGAAAAGAAATAGACATATACAAAACACAAAAAGTGTGACTTCCCCATACCTCCCTTACACTGCATCCTTGTTTTGCAATTTTTCAGCAACCCTTTAGTCCTTTTTTCTATTTGTATCTCTCTCAAATTTCTTAACATTATTACTTACAGCTGTAATTCTCTGTTTCTTACCCCCTGACATCTTAACAGTCCACAATCTTACAACAGTTTTTAAGATATAATTTAAATTTTTTACAGTCCTCCTCCACTGTCTCTTTCCTCTGGTCACGGATTCTGCCGGTCATTTCTGCCAGTCCCATAAATTCAGTCACCTTCATCTGCCATTCTTCCAGAGTGGGTAGTTCTTGCGTCTTCCAATACTTTGCCAGAAGAATTCTTGCCGCTGTAGTTGCATACATAAAAAATGTCCTATCCTTTTTTGGTACCAGTTGGCCAACCATACCCAGGAGAAAGGCCTCCGGCTTCTTTGAAAAGGTCCACTTAAGGACTTTCTTAAGTTCATTATAGATCATTTCCCAGTAGGCCTTAATCCTTGGGCAGGTCCACCAAAGGTGGTAGAAGGTTCCTTCAGATTCATTACATTTCCAGCATTTGTTATTGGGCAAGTGATAGATCTTTGCAAGCTTGACTGGTGTCATGTACCACCTATAGATCATTTTCATTATATTCTCTTTTAAGGCACTACATGCCGTAAATTTTATACCAGTGGTCCATAACTGCTCCCAGTCAGCAAACATAATGTCATAACCGATATCCTGTGCCCATTTAATCATAGCTGATTTAACCGTTTCTCTTTTTCTTTTCTTTTCAGCACTAAAAAAGAATAAGAAAAAAGAGACACTTCCAAATCCTAGGAAATTAAAATGTGTTAAGAACTAAGCCAGGTTTAGTTACCGTGTGTCCTCTTTTTCCAGGACATGTCCTCTTCTTCAGGGATAAAAATTCTGCTGGGTGGGTTTTTTTAAAAAAATTGCCAAAACGTTTCTGGCTGTACTTTCTGGATGAGACATAGACAGAACTTGTGGTTGAAGACTTGCTTTGCTCCTCTGCTCTCCTGCCCCCTTTGGCAATATACCGTATTTTTCGCCCTATAGGACACACTTTTCCCCCTCCAAAAATGAAGGGGAAATGTGTGTGCGTCCTATGGGGCGAATGCAGGCTTTCGCTGCAGCCTGGAGAGTGAGAGGGGTCGATGCGCACCGACCCCTCTCGCTCTCCAGGCTTCGCGCAGCTCTCCGCAAGACTTGCAAGCCTGCGGGAGTTCCCGCCGGGCTCCCTAGGCTTGCGGGGAGCTGCCTGCATCCCAAAGCCTGGGGCGCGCTGAGCGGATAGCAGCCTGTTCTGGGGGCTGGGTTCGGGGGAAGCTCGGGCTTCTCCCGCCCCAGCCCTGCACCTGGGGGGAGAAATATATTTTTTCCCTTTATCCCCCCCCAAAAAACTAGGTGCGCCCTATGGGGCGAAAAATACGGTATTTCAACTTCTATAGCCTGCATATAGCAGGGGTATTTAAAATGAGAGTCGTCCTAACATCCCCTTTTTGGCGCTTCAAAATATGCCAACCTTACTCAGGCTGTGCTACTGCATGAAGTGGTAGCCTGCAGGGTAATGAGCCATTAGAACACAAAGCATGAAAGGAATTCAGTGTGTGAGCTTGCGAATAGGTGGGGTACAGATCAGGTCAGTGTTAGGAGTTAAGCAACTGAGAAGGAAGTAGTGGTCTAGATCAGGGGTCAGCAAACTTTTTCAGCAGGGGGCCGGTCCACTGTCCCTCAGACCTTGTGGGGGGCCAGACTATATTTTGAAGGGGGGGAAATCAACAAATTCCTATGCCCCACAAATAACCCAGAGATGCATTTTAAATAAAATGACACATTCTACTCATGTAAAAACATGCTGATTCCTGGACCATCCGCGGGCCGGATTTAGAAGGTGATTGGGCCAGATCCAGTCCCCGGGTCTTAGTTTGCCTATCCATGGTCTAGTAGAGAGAGAGACTCAGATGGCTATGGCTGGGGGCTGTATGAATCCAATGCTGAGCTTATGGGGGGGAGGGCAGAACCTCTTGGAGTGTGACTGCTGTGGATACCGCCATCCAAGGCTCAGGCTGTATAGATTTGTAAATAAACCATATATCATAAAGACACCACATTCTCCGCTGTGCCTCATCTTTCCCAAAAGGAAACACAGACCCTGGGTAAGTCCCTCCAACTCCCTGGGATCCCACGTTGGAGATTGGGGTGTGTGAGACAATATATACTAGGAATAGCTGAAATGACGAACATTTTGAAAGTGGCAGGACCTGAATTGAGGTTTTTGTCGGTCTTCTCCTTGAATCCTTAATCACTCCCTCTTCTCTCCCCTTCCACAGCAAGCCTCTTTGAAAAAAGTCAGAGACCCATCCCTTCCTTCGACGTCTTCAAGCAATTTATTTCATCAACATCCCATTATGTAAAAAGGAAGTCAGCTAGATATTTATAGGCACAGGGGGGTGTTGTATGTGAGCAACCAGATATCTCACGTCATTTGGAAACTGTGCAGATAACCTGACCAAACTGTGCAGATAACCTGACCAAATGTTCGTATGGAACCATTGAGAAACAAGAAAACATTTTCTTCGCCCATGGTAACAATTCTATTGTTGCACGTGCAAAAAGCAACATCTGAGCGCTGGATTCTGGCATGCCAATTTCAAGCTCATTTTCTTGAATTTATGTGCCATAGGTTTTAATAGAATCTATGAAGAATAAAACTGCATTAAGGCAGTGATGTGTTTATAGCTTATGGTTTGCCTTTCTGTATCATCAAGTTTCCATAGTCCATATTTCTTTTTAACATTACTGTATGATGATTTGCTTCTTTTTTTACCATGTTTTTCTCATGGTTGGATTTTCCTTTATTCCGCTTTTTGTTAGCTCGTTTTAGATTTATGCAGTGCGCTGTCCCATACAGTGGTACCTCTGGTTACATACTTAATTTGTTCCAGAGGTATGTTCTTAACCTGAAGCACCACTTTAGCTAATGGGGCCTCCTGCTGCCGCTGCGCCGCCGCCGCACGATTTCTGTTCTCATCCTGAAGCAAAGTTCTTAACCTGAGGCATTATTTCTGGGTTAGCGGAGTCTGTAACCTGAAGCATATGTAACCTGAAGTGTATGTACCACTGTAATGCTTTTTAAAACTGAAAAATGGCATATATGGTGACTAGTAAGTATACACACAAAGTATCAAATGTGGTGACAGTAATAATAATACAACAAAACAACAACACCACAAACTGGCTTATAAGTATAAAACCAAATTTACTAACATACTAAGGTGCCATGTGCAAGACAAAACCTGGAGATACTGAAAACATGGAGTGGATAAATGTACAACTCTATCTTAACAAGTTACACATGCAGTAAACGTTATACAGACTGAGCCTTGTTGGCTGGGGCCATTAGTGGTTGGAGTCCTAACCTCTGGTGTATAAGCATGCGGCCTAACAAGTCATCTCTATACATGTCTGCTCCCACTGAGTCCCACTGAGTTCAATGGGGCTCAATCACAGGGAAGTGGATATAGGTTGCAGCCTAAAAGCTGAGGGAACAATCCCAAACTCATTGTGTTGATATATATGGGAGAGAAGAATGGCAGATTAAGTTGATGGATTATGACGAAAGGGCAAAAATGACCGGAAGGATCAGAAATCAGGAAGACCAAGATGTTAATAAGGAATGGGGGAAATTTATAATTTATCTTAAAAACCATTGTAAACAGTTAAAATCGTTAGTAGGTTTGGAATAATTGGTGAATTTTGGACACGGTGGAGATGTAAAAGATTTGGATTATCAAAAAAGATGCAGGAGGAAATGACTAACAATAGGACCTACAAAGGGGAGGAGGGAAATCCAGGAGATTCCTTGGAATCTTGTTTTTATGTTGTATGTTGGATATGTGATTATAAAACTTTAATTTGAAAAACTATATATATATATATATATGCAGGTTTTGGTGTCCTCGGGTGTCTTCCCGTGTAAAAGTTGGGGTGTCTAGGCGACGTTTCGACGAGGTCTCACTCGTCATCTTCAGGCTGTTCATGTTGTGAGGGTGTTTCTCTATCTCGATGGCTTCCATGATTATTCTCTTGTGGTGATGTTCCGTGTTAAAGAGCAATTTGGAATCTGCAAAATTAATTTCGTGTCCTGTTTCTTTCATGTGTTGGAAAAGAGAGGAAGTTTTTTCTTCTTTTTTGACGGCATTCTTGTGTTCTGCGATACGTGCATTTATTCGTCTGTTTGTTTGTCCAATGTACGTGGCTGGGCAGACTTTGCAGGGTATTTCATAGATCCCTTGGTTTTCCAACTGGATTTTATCCTTGGGGTTTCTGAGGATATTGGCTATTTTTTGGTTGGTGCAAAAGGCTGTTTTGATATTGTGTTTATGGAGGATTTTGCTAATTTTATCTGTAGTGCCCTTGATATAAGGAAGGAGGGCCATGCTATTGTTTTCTTCTGTGTCTTGGTTTTTGGGGGGTGTTTCCTTTTGGATTAGCTTCGTAATCCTGTTTTGCTGGTATCCATTGGCAATTAACACATTTGAGAGATTCTGTAACTCAGTTGTCAAGTGGTCTTTGTCAGCCAAGCGTTTGGTTCTGGAGATGAGAGTCTTGGCTACGGAGTTTATTTGTGCAGGGTGGTGGTGTGATTGTGCATGTAAGTAGCGGTTGGTGTGTGTTTTTTTCTGGTAGATAGTGTGTCCTAGGGAGCCATCAGGTTTTTTGTAGATTAGGACGTCAAGGAAGGGAAGTTGGTTGTTGGCTTCTATTTCCATAGTGAATTGTATTTTGTCAGAACACAAACCCAAACTTTGGCTCAGATATGTTGACGACACCTTTGTAATTTGGCCACACGGGAAGGAAAAACTGGATAGCTTCCTCACACATCTCAACAACTTACACCCCAAAATACAATTCACTATGGAAATAGAAGCCAACAACCAACTTCCCTTCCTTGACGTCCTAATCTACAAAAAACCTGATGGCTCCCTAGGACACACTATCTACCAGAAAAAAACACACACCAACCGCTACTTACATGCACAATCACACCACCACCCTGCACAAATAAACTCCGTAGCCAAGACTCTCATCTCCAGAACCAAACGCTTGGCTGACAAAGACCACTTGACAACTGAGTTACAGAATCTCTCAAATGTGTTAATTGCCAATGGATACCAGCAAAACAGGATTACGAAGCTAATCCAAAAGGAAACACCCCCCAAAAACCAAGACACAGAAGAAAACAATAGCATGGCCCTCCTTCCTTATATCAAGGGCACTACAGATAAAATTAGCAAAATCCTCCATAAACACAATATCAAAACAGCCTTTTGCACCAACCAAAAAATAGCCAATATCCTCAGAAACCCCAAGGATAAAATCCAGTTGGAAAACCAAGGGATCTATGAAATACCCTGCAAAGTCTGCCCAGCCACGTACATTGGACAAACAAACAGACGAATAAATGCACGTATCGCAGAACACAAGAATGCCGTCAAAAAAGAAGAAAAAACTTCCTCTCTTTTCCAACACATGAAAGAAACAGGACACGAAATTAATTTTGCAGATTCCAAATTGCTCTTTAACACGGAACATCACCACAAGAGAATAATCATGGAAGCCATCGAGATAGAGAAACACCCTCACAACATGAACAAGCGTGACGACACATCCCGCTTGCCAGACATCTGGAAATTAGCCCTCCCCACAAAAACTGACACCAGATCCAGAGGCACACAGAACGCCAACACCAATCAACCACACCAGACCCAAACCCAGACCCTCTCCACAGATGAATTACTGACACCATCCAGTAGCCAATCCATGGTGGCACCTCCGGATGCTGCACCCCCCTGCAATCCCTACACAGATCTGGCTGACACAAGCCACAAAACCACAGCTCGCCCCTATACACGAAGCCAAGCCAAAGCACAACTAAGTGCAATACAGCCATCTTCTCAGGAAAACTCTTCACAAAGTTCAAGAGGTCAAGACACAAAGACTTTAGCAACTAATCCACACCTAATGACCCACCTAAGTGGTACTCAGGATATCACTCAAGAAATCACTCAAGGTATCTCTCAAGTAATTAAGGAACAAAAGAAGAAAAGGCACACTAGCCTGGGAACTTCCTCTCTGCCCAGAACATTGGAGGCTAGACACCACACCCCCTCTACAGTATTTATAGGAACTCAAACATTGAGATCCCGCTCTGTTCCAGTAACAAGAAGCCGAAAGCACCAGCCTGAAGATGACGAGTGAGACCTCGTTGAAACGTCGCCTAGACACCCCAACTTTTACACGGGAAGACACCCGAGGACACCAAAACCTGCATATATATATATATATATATACACATATTTATACACACACACACTCACACACACACAGTGGTACCTCGCAAGACGAATGCCTCGTAAGACGAAAAACTCGCAAAACGAAAGAGTTTTTCGTTTTTTGAGTTGCTTCACAAGACAGATTTCCCTATGGGCTTGCTTCGCAAGACGAAAACGTCTTGCAAGTTTGTTTCCTTTGTCTTGCAAGTTTGTTTCCTTTTTCTTAAAACCGTGCATTCACTTCAAGGAGCAACTCATAGCATGCGGTGTGGTAGCCTTTTTTGAGGTTTTTGAAGACTTTGGTGATTTTTGAAGCTTTTCCAAAGCCCGTGCTTCGCAAGACGAAAAAATCGCAAGATGAAAAAACTCGCGGAACGAATTAATTTCGTCTTGCGAGGCACCACTGTATATATATATATATATATATATATATATATATATATATATATATACACACACACACACTGTGTGTATGTATGTATATATATATGTATATGTGTGTGTGTGTGTATATACACACAGAGAGAGAGAGAGAGAGAGAGAGATACGGGAGAGGTTTTCCTTACTATTTCCTTACATACAAACTACCATTATTACAAGAATAATTGGTGTTTCCAGCCCCTTTCCCTCTGAGAATGTATAAGAGGAAAAGAAGAATGACAGACACTATACCTGCTGCTTACTCCCTGGATTCCCAGTTCTGAAAGAATCTCCTTCATAACTGAAAAGAGACAGAAACATCCATTGGCTCGGCACTAGGTTTCAGTTAAAAAGAAATCAACAGCTTACCATTTGATCGTTAAGAAAAAACCGTGAGGTCTGTTTTGTCCAAGGCAACGCAATTACAATTATGCATATACAGGGCTTGCTTGGTAGCTTCTGCAGGTGATAAATGAGCCTAGCAAAAATGCTATGGCTTTCTTCCTCCAAGACTGAGGGTATGTTCACATCAGCAGCGTAACACTTTATATCTTTCAATATTTATTTTTAACAATATTATAGCCACCTTGGGTGCCTCAGGAGAAAGGCTGTACATAATGCAATACATAAATAAGTCTAAAAGTATAGTCGTTTTTTATCTATTTGTTTGCTGACAAAATTTAGTCTGAGAGAGTGGCGTCTAAGCACTAATAACAGATACGTTGCCGAACATCCAGCTGTCAAAAACAACAGCTGTGTGTTTTAAATTCTACCCCCCTCTTTGTAACAACTGAACAGAACGTAATACGTTTCATGATATCGGAAATTTCACATTTAACTCTCCATCCCACGTGGCTGCCAAAGATGCGGAGTGTGGGAGGAGAAATGCAGAATGTTGTGATGTTCTGCTAAACGTAACAGAGATGGAGCCAGCCCAGGTATTAGGCAGAGTGAGGCAGGTCCACTCTGCCTCAGGTGGTGCCCCAGTCAGCTCCTTGCTTGCCCTACTGGCAGCATTCGTGCTGATTTGGGGCAAGATCATGCTGAAATCATGTGAGATTTTGCAGAGGGGTGGGGTGGGGTGGGGTGGTGTGGGGTGGGGTGGGGTGAGCAGCCTAGATGGTGGTTGCCATGCGGCACTTCGCATTTTACCCAAAGTGGCGGAATGGGAAGTGCAAAGGTAAAAGGTAAAGGCCTCCTGGGCAGTTAAGTCCAGTCAAAGGCGACTATGGGGTTGCTGCACTCATCTCACTTTCAGGGCGAGGGAGCCGGCGTTTGTCCGCAGACAGCTTTCCGGGTCATGCGGCCAGCAGGACTAATCTGCTTCTGGCACAATGGGACACTGTGACGGAAACCAGAGAGCACAGAAACGCCGTTTACCTTCCTGCCACAGTGGTACCTATTTATCTACTTGTACTGGTGTGCTTTCGAACTGCTAGGGTGGCAGGAGCTGGGACAGAGCAACGGGAGCTCACCCCGTCGTGCGGATTCGAACTGCTGACCTTCTGATGGGCAAGCCCAAGAGGCTCAGTGGTTTAGACCACAGCGCCACCCGTGTCCCAAATAAACAAGCACACAATCACTGACAGGTCCACCCACCATTGTGAGGTTCAAAGCAATAAAAATGATGCCTCCCCAGCTGTTGCAATTGGCTGTGAGTTTCTTGTGATGTCACAAAAGCACTTGGCAACTGAGTGGATATAAAGGCAGGCCAAGGGGAAAGCCCTTTTCTGTTTCCAACAGGACACAGCTGGAAATGGATGTGGCATTCAGCACTGCCCAGGTTTCTTCCACTTGGAGGAGGCAAACTGGAACAGTGTGATAGAAACCAGAGAGCACAGAAACGACATTTACTTTCCTGCCACTGCGGTCCTATTTATCTACCTGCACTGGCGTGCTTTTGAATTGCTAGGGTGGCAGGAACTGGGACAGAGTGATAAGAGCTCACGCCGTTGCAGGGATTTGAACCGCTGACCTTCTGATCAGCAAGCCCAAGAGGCTCAGTGGTTTAGACCACAGCGCCACCCGCATCTCTGCACAGAGAACTACATATGCCCCTACAGCTTTGGCTGAAACAGCACATTTAGTATAAAGTCTACTTTAGTAGCTCTGTGCAGATATGCAGTAATCCAGGCACTAATTTCTTACTCTGTTTTATAGGGTGGAATAGTGACATTAATTCTTCAGGAACATATGAGTGTTCAATGGCTTTCAATAAAGCCACAAATTATCATTGCTTCTGCACAATGGCAAGGGTCAAGTCAATGTATAGTAATTCCATTATATCCGCAATGCTAACATTATGGTGTTCACTGTTTTAATTTACAGAGAGAGATCTAGGAGGATTTGTTTCTTGTTTTTAAATAATGTTCCAATGCTCAAAGCAAAATAAAATTGGTAGCTTATGTGGACCTCTCAAGCCTTTGATCCATAAAATGTAGTTAACTACTTGGAAGAACCTCTGAAATGGATTTCAAATATCAATCATTTCTACAGCAGTTTTAATGTTCAAAGTGCTTTTCAATCATTATAGGTCAGCAATAATCTTATCAATCCCCTTTCTGTGATAATTCTGTGATCATTTATCAGTCAAGGAGAAATGGCAAGTTGTCCAATAAACTATAATTTGTTCTCTTTCTTCTCCTGTGTTTAAAACCCTTTTATATTTCTGGATTATCAATTGATTTAAAGCATTTATATATTGTCTTTCTTTAATGAGCTCAATGTGGCTAATGAATAAATTAAAACAATGATACCCAAGCCCATTCTTCTAACAGAGAAACATGATTGTAGTCTCTCACAAATTAGAACCTAAAATAACATTAAAATGGGCAAAGGAACTAAAGTCTATTGATTTCAGTGGATCTACTCTGAGTATGACTTAGTTGGCTATTGCCCGATAATGTTACAATGAAAAGAGACAGTTTGACAAGAACAGTAATTGATTTACATGGTTTTAACATTATATTTCATATTGCTCTAACCTGCCCTAGTGGGTAATAAACTTAATAACAACAATACACAATGAAGCACTCAAACCACAGCTAGAAAACACAAACAACCATTAAATAACGTTTAATCACAGCAATTAAAACCACTTCAAGAAGGGAGCAAATTGACACAAAACCATGAAAGCAGGCAATAGCATTTAAATGGCACCAAAAGGAAATAATAATCAGCCCAGCAAAACCATAGTACAGTGGTACCTCGGGTCAAGAACTTAATTCGTTCCGGAGGCCCGTTCTTAACCTGAAACTGATCTTAACCTGAGGTACCACTTTAGCTAATGGGGCCTCCCGCTGCTGCCACGAGATTTCGGTTCTCATCCTGAAGCAAAGTTCTTAACCCGAGGTACTATTTCTGGGTTAGCGGAGTCTGTAACCTGAAGCGTATGTAACCTGAGGTACCACTGTAGAAGAGTAGAAGAGGGTGCCCCAGAAGGTCTCCCTCAAACATTTGCTCAGTTATTGCCATAGTTCAGTCTTTTTTGGCACAAATTTGGAGGAAGGTGGATTCCATATCTAAAAGGCAATCCAGATTGTAATGTAACCCTAATTACACAAGAACTTGAGAAGCTGCCTTTTACGGAGTCAGTCCATTTAGCTCTGCACTGTCTTAAGGAATGGGTTTCCCAAACCCCAAACTGACTGTGCAGGCAGTTTGAAACAGGCACCAAAATCCCTATTTTCCCTTAGCTAAAATCCATTAACTTGAGCTCTGAGTCAATGTATAAACAAAAACCCGGCTGAATAAACAAGTGCTCAGAGCCCTCTCCTTTATCCGTTCATGATGGGAAGGATGGCCTTGACTGTTCCAGTAGAACAGGGATGACACGTCTAGGTCTTATCTTACGTCCTGGACACACTCTGACACACAGACCTAGTCTTGGAACAGTGCCAGAGTGTGTTCTTGGAGTTGGTGACCTCTTGCTCCAAGATAAGAGTAGGAACAAGAATAGCCTTTCATGGTCAGAAGTACAGGAAGGAATACCCTTTTATGGTTAAGAATACCAGAGCAGGAACATATGTGATGTCAACCTGCGTGTATAGGCTGACGTGGTTGGATTCCTGGGGAAGGGGGAGAGGGTGCCTGGAGGATATATATACTACATGAAATTTCTCATTTCTTTGGACTTGCTGTGGACACACCACACAGGTGCCTTTCTGCTGTTCCGAAGAGCAGAAATAAATAACTCTTTCTCTGAACCAACCCTTGGTGTCATTTGACTTCCTTCCTCCTGTCCGGGAGCAATGCAGAGCCCACCAATCGGTAAAGTCTAATATGGCTACAGTCTACTCTGGCTATAGATCATCGATTCATACAATTGTTGAGCTGGAAGGGACCTCAAAGGTCATCGAGTCCAACGCCCTGCAATGGAGGAATGTGGCGGGTTTCCATGGCTTCGCACAGCAGCCTCTCCTAACGCAACCAGGAGATGTCAGGGACTGAATCTAGTTCCTCCTGCATGCAAAGCAGTGCTTTACCACTGAGCTACAGCCTTCCACAGCAGCTGCAATCAAATCACATTATTCCACCAAATATGGTTAGCTAAGATTTATAGCGTATAGAAATTTACCTTTGGTGAAATCAGTTTTATGAGGCTTAACTCATTCTGTGATACTGATTCATGAGACAAACTAATAGAGCATATTCAGCAATGAAATCAGGTGAGCGAGGAAGTTATGCACTTTGAGTCTGATACAATTTTTTAAATAAAAAGCTGGACAGCAACACTTTACGTGAATATCCAGCACGCAAAACTAACGTTAGAGAAGTGTGTTCAATGATTAGTTGGTTCTGTGAAGAAGAAATGATTTTGGAAACCTAGAACTTTCTAGTTGCCTCTTCACAATGGTGAGAGTGGTGCGGAACGGAGTGATGGGAACGGGTTCAAATTTAATGGTGCGTCATCAAAAACTTAACGAAACTTACTAGGCTGTCTGTCAGAAGGATTTATCAGTTTCATTCCCATGAGATCATTTAATTCTTTTTCATTTGTGCCGCCAAGGATATAGAGCTGTGAATACAGAAAAGTAAGAATGCGCAGTAACGTATTAGCTGAATATGAATTCAAACAATGGTAACACAAATCACATTTATGGAAGCTTTTGGTCTGGAGCACACACACAAACAAACACAAACACAATTTCTTAATTTCACAATTGTCTCTTTGGAAATTGCCATCGTGGAGGGTTTATCCCACAAAGACCAGGGATCTCCACTGGTCTCAGATAATAAACTGTAAGCAAACTCCCACTCTGAAATCTGCACTTTGAAATTAGAGCGGACAGTGTTCAAATTTTGCTGTCATTTGCCCTATACTTGCATAGTGTGCTTCATCCAAGAGCAGAAGAGGCTTGACATATTGCAAACTACCGTAACAGTCTTTCCCCCAAACCGGGCCCGTTAGGTATGACTAACAAGCACTTGAAAACACGTGGAGCTTATAAATTTTGCTATCCTTGCTTGGGCCCTGTAAGTTATTTTCTCTCCCCTCCCCCAAATCCCGACATTGTCTAATGGGGAAGTGCTGTGCCTGCTTATTGCTTTCTGAAGAACAAAAACAGCAGCAGCAACTCTTGAACCTTTCAGAAATATGATAGGATAAGACAGTTTTCCTCAAGTTAATACCCTTCATAAATTTGGGGTTACAAGCAATGACCATCATCCTTGCCCATTAGCCATCTTGGTTGGGGCTTCTGCACTTTTAGTCTAAAATACCCAGGGGAAGGAATCAGGTTAGAGAAGGCTGGTGTAAAATAATAATAATAATAATAATAATAATAATAATAATAATTATTATTATTATTATTTATACCCCCCTATGCCCGGAGGTCTTAGGGCGGTTCACAGAAAAGATCAACTTGAAAACCACAATATATAAAATAAAAATAAAAACAATAACCCAATAACACCTCCCCCCCCAAAGTGCCACATTTTATTTTAAATTTATCTAACATAATTGTTACAAAATATAAGCAAAATATTGCAAATACATACATACATATTTCAAATAAGCACATATATATGAAAAAAGGAACAAAAGAGGAAAAGAAGAAGAAAAGAAAAAAGAAGAAGAGAAAAGAAGAAGAAACATTGGAAGAATTTCTTCCAAAGAGCCACATTTTAAAAGGGCTGAGTATCTGTTGGGTTCTTGGCCCCTCAAGCCCAAACAACGTATTATGCACAAATCCATGTCACAGCAGTCCGATTATCCTTTCAAACAGGAAATGCCTTTTCTAAGTTGCAAACTTGCGCTCGACACTTGGCAGAAGGAAAGTCGGGGCTCTTGGAATGAGAAAACAATGGCTTAATGTGGAAATGGGCAGCAGTTCACCCCAGCAGTTCAAAAACTCTTCCCCATTTCCTGGGACATCATAACAGTGGGCAGCAAAGATAGAAACTACCAGGTAAATCTCCTGAAAACTAATCTAAAGCGAGAAATGCAAGCAGATTGGAGGATTTCACGAGAGAGAAGCAATTTTAATAGCTTCTCCTGAAGATAACTTCCTTGTCGAGCAAGATCCCCATATCTTTCACAGCCACTTCTGTACCTCTGGGAATGTTGACCTGTTCCATCAACAACCCTGTTTGTATTTCTACAAATACCTTATTCTGTTTTATCCACTTAGATGCCTTAAGAACTGATTTGGCAGATTCATGGAACGTACATCTATCAATGGCCTTTTGCAATGCCAGTTAAGAATACAGTCCCACACACACTCACTTGAAGTAATTCTTCCACTTCTAAAAAGACTGCCAGGCTAGGATTTATACTAGGCCTAATCACTCTGAAAGTTTGAACAGGAAGAGAGGACTATAAATGGCGACTAGGCTTGATGGCCATGGTCCACCTCCATGGTTGGAGGCAGAAGTACTTCTGAATATCCATTGCTTGAAACTATGGGAAGAGAAAGTTATCTTGTGCTCAAGTTCTGCTCCCTGGTTTCCCACGGGCACCTGGTTGGCCACTGTGAGAACAGAATGCCGGACGAGATGAACCAGGGGCCTCATCCTGCAGGCTCTTCTTATGTTCTTACTGAAGCTATCTTCCAGTTGCAGCCTGGCCAAACACAGAACACCCTGTTTGCTTGTGTGTCTCTGGGTTGCCAGATTCTGAGGTTCCTCAAGGCCAGCATCAGTGATCTCAAGGAGTGGCCCAGGAGGGTCTACAGGCAGGGGTGCAAATTTATGTTGTTCATTGAAGGATCACTATATCGGTCTTTTCAGAAGTTTAGCACGGCTTCCCACACACAGCTGCTGCCATGAGGTAAACCTGTAGTTGTGGGAGGGCCCCATCAGCAGGCCCCATCAACTGTCTCATTGCTGAGGACCACCAGACCAGTCAGCTCCCCTAAGATTGATGAGGCCTTATATCATCTCCCTCAGTATTGCCTTACCCTTTCCTGCCTTCCTCTCACTGCCCTTCAACTGTCAACTGTCTCCTTCCCCGATTCACACCTCTCCAAGGTTCTTTTTTTCCAATGATCTCCCATTGGCCAAGGCCAGTCTTCCAATCCAGTTGGCTCAAAAGCAGAACACTGGAATTTATTTATTTTTGCACAGAGTGCATTATAGCATGGGAACCAGATTCCTAAAACCAGGGATCTTGTGCAGATTGTGTCCTGTTCTTCTATCTGAATCACTGGTGCTGGTTTTTTCTCTCTCCTTAACACTTGTTGTACAAGAGCAACTATTTATTCATTTTCCTCACTGCGCAGCCTGGCATTTGGTTGGGTGACTTTGACAGAGAGCTGAGCTGCTCTTTCCACAATTATCTTCCGATTCTTGGATGAAACATTGTGAGCAATCTCTGCACAACAGGACTTGTTGCACAGCAGCTGCACCTCCAGCTCTTTGACGTTGTGTCAAAGGAACTTTCTGAATGCTGAATACAACATGTGCTTTGTCTTCTTACTGCTACCGTACCCAACGTTGGGCATCAATATTTGGCCCTTGAACCTTCTGAGAGCTCTGTGGTCAATAGAGCTGGGACTTCCACCTTTGCCCTCTCCTCTGTTCCACTGTATATCTTTCTCTCTCAGTCACTGGTGCCTTTTTAATGGATCTGGCTTTAACTGCAGTGCTCAGGCCAGGATCCAGGCATCCCTCACGCTCCCAATATTCAGTTCTCAATATCAGGAAATCCCTCTGCCATCCCAGTAACCAACAGACCTTGCCTTTGACTCTCCCAAAGCAGATAGGATGACAGGAAACGGCGAACAGTGAAAGCACCTAGCTAAATACTCCAAAATGATCAGAACACATATAAAAATATAGCTAACATCCAATAATTGGGTGACATTATTGGAATTCCTAGTATCATTTTGTTTTAAACAAAATGGGGGTGGAAGTCAGATCAGGACTGCAATACAGGGGAAGGTTAGGGCGAATTAGGAACTCTGTCCCATTAATTTCTTTTCTATTCTCTCTTCCACGTTACACCCATTTTCACCCTCCTAACCTGCCACCCAGAGGGACGCGGGTGGCGCTGTGGTCTAAACCACTGAGTTTCTTGGGCTTGCCGATCAGAAGGTAGGCGGTTTGAATCCCCGCGACGGGGTGAGCTCCCGTTGCTCAGTCCTTGCTCCTGCCAACCTAGCCGTTCAAAAGCACGCCAAAAATGCAAGTAGATAAATAGGTACTACTCTGGTGGGAAGGTAAATGGTGTTTCCATGCACTGCTCTGGTTATGCCAGAAGTGGCTCAGTCAAGCTGGCCACATGACCTGGAAAAACTGTCTGTGAACAAACACCAGCTCCCATAGCCTGTAAAGCAAGGTGAGTGCCGCAACCCCAGAGTCATTCGCGACTGGACTTAACTGTCAGGGGTCCTTTTTTAACCTGCCACCCAGGGCACATGCAGTGCCAGATTTACGTATAAGCTAAACAAGCTATAGCTTAGGGCCCCACTCTCTTGGGGGCCCCCCAAAAAATTAAAGAATAAAACACCTGGATGTACATTTCCAAAATATAAGGTAAAAAACATATAAAATAAAACCTACATATAGCAACAGTGTTTTGTACTCTCCTATGATGTAAGTAATGGGCCCCACTTGCTGGCCCAAACCCTAAAATATCACTGGTTTGCTCATTTCTATATATAGGGTGCCTATATTCTGCATGTGCAAATGGCCTTAGCTACCTATTAGGTCCATAAATTACCATATAACATATATTCAACACGAAAAACAGTGACAATTTGTTGTTGACAAAGGACAGCAGGACATATAAAGGGCCCCATTGCCTTCAGTAGCTTAGGGCCTCATCAAACCTAAATCTGGCCCTGGGCACAAGTCAACTTCCCTCATCCCCCCCCCCCAATGGTCCTGATTTTGATCGCTCCCATCCCCCACAGCTGATTCTCTGAAAAGAGAAAAGATTACAGGAGTATTGAATTCGATGGGGCTTACTCCCAGGTAGGTGGGATTTGGGTTGCAGCCTTAATCACTAGACCCATATGATACACCCAGTCTCACTTTCTGAGAGTGATCTAGTAGTCCCCGTTACCTGTTTCCATTTCAAAGCTCAGCATATTATTTAGGTGCTCTCTTGTATTCTGCATTCTTTTGAAACATGGAAAAGCTCTATGAATCCGTCCACTGAGAGAGGCTGAAATGCAGTAAAATTCGAAGAATAGCAGGCTCCTGGCTTCAAAATGATTTTCACTTACATGGCTATGAAGAATAAACGCCACATGGTTCCGTCTGCAAGCGGGGGGGATTCCTACGTAGAGCGGCATCTTCCATTTCATCCGCGCTGAATGGCACAAAAGAAAATAATAATAATGAAAGCAAACTCGCTGACAATAATCTAAACAATGATTCTTTCCCGTGGATTATGCCGAAGGTGCTCTCAGTGCTATAAATATAGTACTGAGAAACCTCTGAATGCCTGAGCTATGTATAATTGTTGTAAGAAAAGCTACAAGGGATCTGTAACAAAAATGAGTTAATCCTCCATTTGTGCTTGGGTAGTGGGAAAAAAAGAAAGAAAGCTCATTGGAGAGAGATTATTGCCTCTTTTTTTTTTTTACAGAGTGCAGTTACTGAATTTAAAATTACTAAAGCCAGTCACAACTTCAATCTAAATAGGCAAGATTCAGGAATAGAAGGGGAAAGCCAACTGTACTGCAATAAACCTGGCACCTATATAAACTATCTTGCATTTGTCAGTTCTCTCAAAATGCTTTAGGAGTGCTGTGAACAAGGAGCACATAGTACATTATTTTGACCCCTTGATCTAAGTCATTGATCATTTAGAACAGTACACACAGTACACTTAATTTTTTTTTAATTAATCTAGATTTTCAAGATAGCCTACAAAAGAGAACCATAAAACAAATATAAAACAGATCAAAAACATCAGAAACAAAAGCAATTATCATAGCAACAGTAAACAAACAAACAAACAAACAAACAAACAAACAAACAAAAAGCCTCACCAACAATAGATATAAAACCAGTTAAAATCCTGAGCAATCTTTTATTTTGTTGAAAATGTCTAAAACTTGGCTTGCCCGGAGAGACATGATACACACTGAAAGCACATGAAGTCACCCCAAGAATGCTGGAAACTGTAGCTTATCCTTCACAGAGCTGTAACTCCCAGCGCCCTTAACAAATTACAGTTCCCAAGTTTATCTGGTGAATGTCGTGTGCTTTAAATATATGGTATGTACAGTGCCCAGATATGAGAAATAGAGACTGCTTAATCACTTATGACTTTACGGCTGGATCACAAGGTATTCTGTTTTTGTTTTTTTTAAAAAAAACCTTTATTGGGAGGTGGGACCTCCTAATTGTGATGGATTCTTAGGAGAGAAACCCAGACCAGCATTCCCTTCCAAGACTTTATATTGTCTTTCACATTTATTTAGCTAGTTGCGTGTCGAGGCCCCCCAGGAAACCCCCGAATAAAGACACAGTTCACACAACATTTTTGTTTTGGTTTTTGGCATAATTTTGGCCACAGCTTTATTGAATTACAGTATGTGAGTGGTTACTTAGGCATTGGTTCGTGACGATCTGTTCCCACATAGAAGTAGGAACAGAACTGACAACTGCAAGCCTGCGGAAGTCAGTAAGGGTAAACATTTTTGGGGAGAGAATAGAGCTGGGCGCCAGGCTCTCACATCTCCCCAAATGCTCCCAGGGGCTCTTGCGTGGCCCTAGCTCCTTGACAGGGGTTCGGACAAGAGCATGGCGAGCCCCTGGATTCCTTTACCAGAATACCGTTGCTGCAGCAGCATTGGAGGGGCAGCCACAGCCAACCACATCTCCTCCACCAATCAAAATTAACCAATGCCTAACCGTAACCTTACAAGTTGTGACAATTTGCTACGCAGTAGGCAAAAAACTGGGTGGCGCTGTGGGTTAAACCACAGAGCCTAGGACTTGCCGATCAGAAGGTTGCTCGGTCCCTGCTCCTGCCAACCTAGCAGTTTGAAAGCACGTCAAAGTGCAAGTTGATAAATAGGTACTGCTCCAGTGGGAAGGTAAACGACGTTTCCATGTGCTGCTCTAGTTCACCAGAAGCGGCTTAGTCATGCTGGCCACATGACCTGGAAGCTGTACGCCGGCTCCCTCAGCCAATAAAGCGAGATGAGCGCCGCAATCCCAGAGTCGGTCACGACTGAACCTAATGGTCAGGGGTCCCTTTACCTTTTAGGCAAAAAACCAAATGGCACCGGCCAATCAGCCAAATGGTAAAAATTCTTACCAGGCCCCTACCCCAAAGCAGATGGCCTCATGACAGGTATAGCAAGGTCAGCACCAACAAACCCTAAATATAGGGAAGGTGGGCAGGTGATCCGATGTGCGCAGTGAAAAGAGGCAGCTCAACGCTGCACACAGGGAATAAATAGCACCTCCATCAATCAAACCATTTTGCAACATTAAATTCTCCCCAGCAACAATTGGAGGTGCCCAATCAAATTCGTGGTCATCCATACTAACCCGCCCAGCAACTGGGAATGTCATGGTTTCCCCCACTGCAACACATGCTCTCCATGAAGGAGAACCCACTTTATTTCATTTCTATCTTTCCTCCAAGGTGCTCAAAGTAGGAAGCATGGTTTCCACCAGCTTTGGAAGCCATCTAGCCAAGTCCATCCACCAGGAAGGAGTATGTGAGACCTAGAATCACAGAACTGTAGAGTTGGAAGAGACCCTGAGGATCATCTAGTCCAACAATGTCCAACTGGTCGACCACGATCGAGAGGTAGATCGCCATGGAGCTCCTGGCTGATTGCGGTAGTTAAAGCAGTGATCGCCCAGTTGTTCTTGAGCGATTATGACATGCCCCGCCCCCAGCAGCACTACGTCCCATTGCTGCCGCTGGCGCTGTTGTGAAGGGTTTTATTCCCTGTATCTGCGACAGAGTGGGGGGAGGTCAGCAGACTGTTGGGCGAGCAGCTCAATCATTCCTAAAAAAAGCTCGACAAGTATGGGCAATGACAATGGGTAGATCACTGCCAGTTTTATTATACTGTAAGGGATGCGGGTGGCACTGTGGGTTAAACCATAGAGCCTAGAACTTGCCGATCAGAAGGTTGGCAGTTCAAATCCCCGTTACGGGGTGAGCTCCCGTTGTTCGGTCCCTGCTCCTGCCAACCTAGCAGTTCGAAAGCATGTCAAAGTGCAAGTAAATATATAGGTAAACTGTGTTTCTGGTTCACCAGAAGCAGCTTAGTCATGCTGGTCACATGACCCGGAAGCTGTATGCCGGCTACCTCGGCCAATTAAGCAAGATGAGCGCTGCAACCCCAGAGTCGGCCACGACTGGACCTAATGGTCAGGGGTACCTTACTGGGAATAGATTGCAGTCTCTAGAGAGTTGGAACAAAAAAAAAAATTCCTTCCAGTAGCACCTTAAAGACCAACTAAGTCAGTTCTTGGTATGAGCTTTAGTGTGCATGCACACTGTATCTGAAGAAGTGTGCATGCACATGAAAGCTCATACCAAAAACTGACTTAGTTGGTCTTTAAGGTGCTACTGGAAGGAATTTTTTTTTTTTTGACTATGGCAGACCAACACGGCTACCTATCTGTATCTAGAGAGTTGGGTGTGCCTGATTTAGACCAACCCCCTGCTATCCAGTACTATGCAGCTGCCCCATACTGGAATCAAACCTGCAACCTTGGCAAACAACTGAGCTGTCCAGGCTGGCCAGCCAGTAATTTGCTCCCCTTCTGTTTACCCTTGTGTCTTGTTCATGCAAATACAAATACAAGTGTAATAAGAATTTTAAGGTCTTAGATATATATTAAATGTTCATAAATGTACCAAAAACACATACATAAATATATATATAAACCACATGTCTGAAGCAGCACAGGAAAACAGTCCTGAAACCATTTTGACTCTCAAGCTGACCAAATGTTTCTCTGCAAGGAGGAAGGAGGTGAAAAAACCTTCCTTGTTACAGGAATTTAGTAATCACCATTTCAAAGGGTGACAGACTACCAAGAAAAGACTACCAGGAAAGGCAATCAGATAAGGCATTATCAGATAACCTGGCAGACAGGAAAAACAACAACATTCAAATTTCTGTTGTAGACCACCTTTTCTGTGATGTAGGTATGATGTTTGTGGGGGGTGGTTTTGGGTTACACCCCTTCTGTGATGTATGTGTGATGTATGGAGGGGTAGTCTTGAGTTCCAGGGCAGGGAATTTAAAATGTCTATATGAGGGCAGGCACACCTGAGTTTGGGGTCCTCCTCCTTTCCTGCATGTGAGGGGAGCACCTTGTTGCAACAGATCAATAAAGATCAGTCTTACTGGCTGCTTTGCTTCTCAGTATTCTCTGGTTGGCCTCTGTTATTTTCTCCTACCAATAGGGAACCCACATAAGGACTCTATACGGGCTCTTGGATACCCCATAAGGGGAAAAGGGCAGATTTTGTTTACAACATAATGAAGGTTTGGGAATATGTTCTAGTGTTGACACAAGGAGTTCCTAAGTGAAGAAGTCTTTTTTTCCTTTTAAACTAGAGAGGTTCTTGTGGTTTAGACTCCTCGGAGCCTTTTTGCTGGAGTATGTGGTTTTGACGGCAAAAAATCTTTTCATTCCGATGTGTGAAACGGATGTTCAGAGTTCAAACGTGGATGAAACAATTATCTTCAAAAAGATATGTTTGAGAATTTGCATTCTTTGTTCTCCAGTCATTTTTGAAGTGGCAGGTTAATGACACAACCTGTAAAGCATATGCATCATAGTTCTTAGATCAGCCCCTGAAGAAGGGAAGAATTGTTTCCGAAACGCATCTGGTACCAATAAATGAATTTGGCACTTTTTGAGAGAAACGACTGTTTTCTCTCTTGTTCTTGTGTCGATCTTTGTTTTCCCAAGTTATTCTGGTGCCAAAGGCAGTAACTCCCATAAACGCTCTCTGGCAGTAAAAATAATAATGCAACAATAGTGGATTAAATAACTTCTAGACATAGCTGTCACAGGTGGCTGCCTCATTCTGCATAATACTAAGACTGGCTCTGATTATATGAACCAGGTCTTACTCACTCACTCACTCATTCTCGCACACACAATTTTCCGCAGTAACATGTAAGCACTTGCTAAGCACTTTCTGTCCAGAAAGGCTTCTGTCACAACAAATACCGAATTTTTCACTCTATAGGACGCACTTTTTCCCCTCCAAAAATTAAGGGGAAATGTTTGCGTCTCCTATGGAGAGAATGCAGGCTCCTTGGCTTCAGCGAAAGAAACGTGAAGCCTCCAAAGCACAGAGGGCGTGCTTTCTGGCTTTTGGACAGCCCCACGAAGCCTCCACAGGTTATGGGGATGAAGGCTCCCCGTGCCCTGTGGAGGCTTCGTGCAAAGCTAGACCAGCTATCCCACCAGCAGCTATCCCAGAAGCCAGAACAGCAAGAGGCTATCCCAGAAGTCAGATACTTCATGCTGTTCTGGCTTCTGGGATTCAGAATTTTTTTGTTTTGGGGACTTCCGGGTTGGCGCCATCGCCGAATGGCGGACTCCCTCCGAGCTCCGGAGGGAGCCTGCTCGGCAGGGGCTGGGTCCTACCGCGTTGGCAACGCGGGGACCCTCAAAAACCATGGGCGCTGAAACCCATGGGCATGGTGACTCGGCTGGCACCTTTTGCGCCCTCCTGACCCGCGAAGGAGCCTTTTTAAAGGCTGCGGAGCGGGTGACAGGGGGGGTGCTTTGAGTCCTCCGCTTCCCCTGCCGAGCGAAGCCGCATGCCATTCGACGGAGAGCGCTGACTTCTTCCATTGAAAATTTGGACTTAAAAGAATAACCCGTGAGTAATTGGAACTTGGATTAAAAAGGGGGGGAAATTTTAAAAAAATTCGGAGCGAGCGGGGGAGATGCAAAAAGGAAGTCAGCCTCCCCCCTGTTGTAGAGGAGTTAAAGCAAAGGATTTGACAACTAAGATCGAGCGCAACCTTATTTTGTTAAAGTTATTAATTTCGCGAAGGAAAATTATAAGACTGGGCTGGAGGAGAAAAGTGGAACGTGAATTAAAACGCAAGCCCCCCCCCGGAACCCCGGGAGCCATCCGTGAGAGCGCCGGGAGAGGAGAAATAGAGGTTTTGACAGCTGTCAAAGGAGCTGTCAAAGCGGAAGAACAAAAAGAGAACTTTGTTACGAGGACTTTGCCGGTTACATTTGTTACAAATTGGATATAAATTGTTTAAAACAAGGAATAACAAGTTACTTTGACTGTTGGGTGTGATTTGGAAGGAAACTGAGTTACTATAATCCCTCTAGAGGAGCTGTGGGACACTACAAGTATTGCTGGTATGGAATTTGAATAGGACTTTTTATCTCCTGGGAAACTGCAGAAATGGAACATTATTTTGTCTACAGAGGTCTACACACTAAAGGAGACAATAGATTTATCTATTGAAGAATGGAAGGGACTTGACGTAATGTTTTGTTCCTGAATAACAAAGCCTCTGCAGAGGAATTAGAAGCTTTTGGAATTAGAACATTTGTGCAGGAGAGCAGGGGAAAAAAAGGAGGAGAGAGATCAACAAGAACAACAAGAATAACAAGAACTGGACAAAGGTGGAAGTGGGAACATTTGGGACATCCAGATTTGAAAGGTCTAAAGAAATAAAATTGGAGTTCTTACTCTTAAACACAAAGAATCTGGATGGAAAAAATGGACCTTTCTGAGACAGACTCCTTCCAAGATTGGACATTCGAAACTAAAGATGACCAAAAGACGGCAAAGACTATTAAAAAGATGGCAAAGCGGTCTGGTGAAGGACTATGGTTTAGATGTGGGAGCTCCAGGACGACAGTAGATATTGATGGACATTGGGAACGCAACCGGGAAAGGGGGGAGGGAAATTTGGAATCCAAAGGGTGTTAAATTATATCTTATTCTTTTTTTTATTTTCTTTATTCTAATCTGTATTGCATATTAAAGAGGGGAACTCGTGGAAGGGAACAGGTCGATTTTAGGCGATGGGAAAATATTTTTAAATTGGGTCAATGATAATAAGTTTAAAACTTGGGGTAAGAATTTGCTGAATTTATTTGAAAGAATTGGAATACAAGAGGGGGAGGGGAGGGGAAGTCATGGAAAGATGCCAATGAAAATAAGATTTTAAATTTGGATGTTTTTTCTTTTTCTGTTATATTTGAAAATCTTTAATAAATATTATTATTAAAAAAAACAGAATTTTTTGTTTTGTTTTGTTTCCTCCACCCCGAACTAGGTGCGTCCTATCGTCTGGTGCATCCTATAGAGCGAAAAATACGGTATGTTCCCCCTTGTTCCCTGCGACATGATAAATTAAGAACAATAATCAGAAACTACCCTGAAGTTATAAATGCACAGCAAATTTTGCTGGAGGAACTATTTTTGGTTGCTACATTCCCCCCCCCCCCCCGAAGTGGGGACAAAGAAGCGCAGATTCAAAGAAAAAAACATTATAAGGGATAACCAACAGACAAATGGATCGGCTGAAATGGAAAGAACTCGATGTGTTTTGAAGTGTAGAGATAAAGACAGTATTCAAATAGCATAGGAAAAATGCACCTCAAAAATCAGTAACTTTCAAACAGGCATCGGTGGACAACGTTATCTAATCCACCCATTCTTCCACTGCTCCCCCATCTCACCTAAACTTAATTTCATAATATCATTCCTTGGTATTTGACTCCCATCTTCAGACTTGGAAGTTCCTCCAAACAAATAAATGTCCTGAAAGGAAGAACAAAAGAAACTGTAGCAAAAGTAATAAATAACTCAGCTTTATCTTTGCATTGTCCTTCTCTACGGCAACATCCACACAAAAATATAGTTACTGGTGTTGGGGTTTTTTCCATGTCTCATTAAAGGCCTTCTTTCGATGAATAGTCAGAAAGTCCATTTTTTTGTAACAGTAAACTGTTCCTGCCAAATGTCTTGCAGAGGCTTGACATTAATACCTATGCTGAACTTTATTGGTAATGTTATTTATCCACTTTTTAAAAAAGTTTTTATTTATACTTTTTAAGTTTATACATTTCATTAGTTTCACAATCAATTTAACATTTCGAAGTTTGACTTCCTTCCCCCTCTTTCTGCAGTTTCTTAATATATATTTTTTATAAAATATCTTCTGCATATCCAAATTCATTTAATTTGCTCATTTAATTATCTACTTTAAATATATACTTTTATGAAACTGCAGGTTATTACGATAATTCTGCCAATGCTTTTATTGGTTTGCAATTTATCTGTAAATATTCCATAAACCATTTCCATTCTTTTATGAAAAGTTTGTTATCTTGATTTCTTAGTCTTCTGGCAAATTTCGCCATTTCTGCATATTCCATAATTTTTGGATCTATTCCTCCTTTGCTGGGACTTCTGATTCTTTCCACTTTTGGGCAAGTAGCATTCTCGCTGCTGTAGTAGCATACATAAATAAATTTCTATACAATTTAGGTAGTTCTGTCCCTATAATTCCCAAACACATATATTTGCCCACTTTTGCTGGGGGCAGAGAAGCAGCTATCTGCTAATCTGAGTTACCATTAGAAAACGCAGATGGCTATGAACAACTTCCATCCTACAAAGTAGACTCAGGGGATCCCTTGATCCCTTCTCATTGTTGATGTCTGGACGTCTGCTGTAATCCTTTGTCTCACCCTACACACCTCAATGAAACATCTGAGGACACATACGGAGCAATACTGCTGGTTGCCTTGGAAATGGCCGGCTTCTGCTAATTAACAATCTGCTAAAACACTCTGGGATTGATTGGACTGCGGCCAACTCGCCTCGCCTTGCATTTCAGAGGACTCCCAATGAGAGGTGTGGCCTGGCAAACCAATAGGGAGGCTTTTCTGCATAGACATGGCGATATTCCGCATAACTTAGCACCGCTGAAATTCGAAGCGCAATGAGGAAGGATGGGGATGGAAGAAAACAACAACAACAGAAATTGTGCTGCGGCGGCAGCACGAGGCCCCATTAGCTAAAGTGGTACCTCAGGTTAAGAACTGTTTCAGGTTGAGAACAGACCTCTGGAACAAATTAAGTTCGTACCAGCGGTACCACTGTAAATATAAATACAGGGCTCATCCACACTTCCGCATGTGCTGTGCCTAGAAAGCACAGTCCTGGCAGTTTCCTGCTTGACCCACGCTTTCTAAGCATGGGTCCAAGGAGTTTTCCCCCTTGCCCCATTCCTTTCCAAGGGAAAACCTGCTCTTTCATGGTAGGTAAAGGTAAAGGTAAAGGTACCCCTGCCCGTACGGGCCAGTCTTGACAGACTCTGGGGTTGTGCGCCCATCTCACTCAAGAGGCCAGGGGCCAGCGCTGTCCGGAGACACTTCCGGGTCACGTGGCCAGCGTGACAAAGCTGCATCTGGCGAGCCAGAGCCGCACACGGAAACGCCGTTTACCTTCCCGCTGGTAAGTGGTCCCTATTTATCTACTTGCACCCGGAGGTGCTTTTGAACTGCTAGGTTGGCAGGCGCTGGGACCGAGCAGCGGGAGCGCACCCCGCCGCAGGGATTCGAACCGCCGACCTTTCGATCGGCAAGTCCTAGGCGCTGAGGCTTTAACCCACAGCGCCACCTGCGTCCCTCTTTCATGGTATATCAGAACAAATGGCAATCTAGGGTAAACCCAAATTCCTGTTAGTTCTGATTGAGCACCAAAGAGCAGTTCTCATCCTGAGGTAAAGTTCTTAACCTGAGGTACTACTTCCGGGTTAGTGGAGTCTGTAACCCAAAGTGTTTGTAACCCGAGGGGTTTGTAACCTGAGGTATCACTGTGTGTATATATATATATATATATATATATATATATATATACAGATAAATAATTGCAGTCACCTGTGTATGACAACTATGTACATTTTACAATTTTTTATGTGCTGTAAGCCACCCAGTGTGGCTGGGGAAACCCAGCCAGATGGGCGTGGTATAAATAAGAAAATTATTATTCAGAGGGGAGTGAATGGGGCTGGGCACCATACCGTCACCCCTCCCCACATGCTCCCAGGGGCATGCACGGCCCTAGCCCCTTGCCGGGGATACGGACTAAAACATGGCAAACCCCTTACTGGTTTTCGCTGGAATCTGGAAGTCAGTTCTGTCCCTGGGCATTTTAATAAAGTTGTGGCCCAAATTATGCCAAAAACCTTAAATCTTAAAAATTTTGTGTGAATTGTGATTTATTTAAGGGGTGGCTTTGGACCTCAACATGCAGCATCATTTGAAACAGAAGATTGAAACTGACAGGCTTTTACCTTATCATGGTGAGCTGTAAATGTGTGCTGCGTCCTTCCGATTGGCTTTTCTCCCTTGACATCACACTTCTGCCACGTTAACAATACTTAGGAAGAGGAGAGAAGAAAACGAGCAAATAGAACCTGCATTGCATCCTGGGGTTGTTGTTTTTTTGCATCAGGGAATGCAGTTCATGGCCTTCGATATTTCCACCCATTTATTCTTATAAAAACAGAGCTAACCTCCCATCGTCCCAGACTGGAACTTATTGAGAAGCCAAATAACTAAATAATTTAGGGAATTCTAAGCATTCCTAACAGCACCATTTTTTTGTATAATTTTTATTAAATTTTCTGTTTTACATTTTAGAATATTCATTTAAACAACCTTAAAATATCAATGACTTCCCTTCTACTCTTTCCATGGTTCATTTTGCATAACATAAATCCCTGCATATTTTATATAAACTAAACCATTCAGTATTCTATTATTACATCCATCAAAACTTATTTACACTGTTGAATCTATATTAAGCTGCCCTCGTTTTCAAATATACCGTATTTTTTGCTCTATAAGACTCACTTTTCCCCTCCTAAAAAGTAAGGGGAAATGTGTGTGTGTCTTATGGAGCGAATGCAGGCTGCACAGCTATCCCAGAAGCCAGAACAGCAAGAGGGATCACTGCTTTCGCTGCGCAGTGATCCCTCTTGCTGTTCTGGCTTCTGAGATTCAGAATATTTTTTTTCTTGTTTTCCTCCTCCAAAAACTAGGTGTGTCTTATGGTCTGGTGCATCTTATAGAGCGAAAAATACGATACACAATTTCCCCCCATATATTCAATAAACATTTTCCAGTCTTCTTTAAACGTATGTTCTTGTTCTATATTTTCCATTTTTTGGACTAATAAAACACGAGCCACAGTAGTGGCATACATAAATAACCTTTTTTGACACCTGGGAATTTCCATCTGAATTACCCCCTTCAATAAGGACTCTGGCTTTTTGGGGAAAGTACTTTTAAACATCTTTTTCAATTCATTATGAATTATTTCCCAATACTCTTTTACCCTTTTACAGGTCCACCACATATGATAGAATGTACCCTCAGTCTCATTGCACTCTTAAGTTGCATTATCTAATTTTACGCCCACAACTTTTGGAGTAATTAATCAGAGACTGCAGGCTTGTGAAGCAACCGTCAGCCTAGTAACGGCTGACATTATTAAGGGAGAAGATTTCAGAGCTATTTTTAGGCAAACTGAGAAAGTACTAGTTTTTGGAATCTTTCCCGGCAACATGGTACCATCTTTGAAAGCAAGGCATTGTAAAAACCAGTGTCCTGACAACATCAGTCGGTGAGGGTCAGGGTGGTATAAAACTGCAATGAAGAATTTCTCAGCATTTGACATCATGAAGAACTGAGCTCTGTGGAAGCCGAGGACCCAACATGGCTTTTTTCTTTTTTGGGGAGATGGCCAGTGAGCCAACAGGAAATGGTGTACAGTTATACATAAGGGAACTCTTTAAGAACTCTTGAGTTCTTAAGGGATCGAAACCAAGTTAATAATACTTAGTTCCCATTATAATCAATAGGACAGGCTAGCCGTAACTAACTTTTTACAGAAGTGTAATTAATTTGGCCTGGATTCATTACATTTTTAATACAGTTTAATTGTATTAATTGTATAATACAATTTTGACAATTAAGTGTCAAATGCCCCAATGCTTATCAGTTATCCAAGTGCCTCTGCAGAAAAGTGGAAACTGGGAGCAGGCAAACTTCTTACAGAATGAATGTTTTTACTTATATCTCCATAAATTGTGTTTTTTTCCTGGTTTATAGTGTGTTCAAAGCTGATTTTCATGAGTAAAGATCCATCTGAAATCTGGCTCTAATTTTCTCAGAAGTTTGTACTGAGGTACAAACAAAAGTAGTACAGTGTTGTTGCATTGCCTTTCATCTATTTGTAAACCCCCCAACTGCCCCCCCAAAACACCCCAGTTATTCATACAGTGAGGGGAATGATCTGTAATAATGAAAGACACCTGTGTCCAGTGCAAACAGATCAGTGCAATATTCATCTTCGTCGGAACAACCTCCAAACATATAGATGATTTCTCCGATCGTTGCAAAAGCATGGCCTGATCTGAAAAGTTAAAACATCATTTGTATTTAACAGTGTGCCTCGCAGCTCACTCAGACAGAATTAGAAATGCCATGGAAATCAAAAGTATATAAGGTTGCCTCCCCGACTGTTCTCTTTGGGGGGCGGGGTGTATTCTTCAAGATGCCATTGCTGCTGTTATAAGAATTTAAGGTCATATATAAAAAAATTAAATGATCATAACTGCATATATAAACCACATGTCTGAAACCCCACAGATTAGGTCCTGAACAAATTGTCCTCAAATATTTCTCTGCAAGGTCAAAGTGGGAAACTTCTCCATTGTCTCTTTCCTCACAAATCCTGTCTTCAGGGCACATTCAAGTTATGAAGAGGGTGTGAGCCTGTGACTTGTGACCTAGATTCAGGAATTAAGTAGTTATAACAACAAAAGACCAAAACCCAGATAAGGCAATCAGGTAACTTGCCAGACAGGAGGTAAACAATGCACTCAGGTTTCTGTTGTAGACCGCCTTTTCTGTGATGTAAGTATGATGTATCTGGGGGATAGCCTTGGGCTACCTCCCTTCTGTGATGTATGTATGATGTTTCTGGGGGTGGTCTTGGGCTCCAGGGTGGGCAATTTAAAATGTCTATATAAGGGCAGGCACACCTTTGTTCTGGGTCCTCCTCCTCTCCCCTGTGTGTAGAGGAAAGCAGAAAGAGATGGAGACAGAGACAGAGAGAACGCAGTGGCCAGCTACATTATGGTTACCAGATTTTTTTAAAATGAATCCCTTTTTTTAAGCTGAGTAGCAATAGGGAGTCAGTAGTGGGGATGGTGAGGCAAAAGATCCTGGGCCCAAGTACACATACATATTGTATAAAGGTGCAAAGCCCTTCTTTCACACCCTGTGAAAGGTAAATGCACAGCGTTTTTAAAAAATTGGGCAACGGCCGCCCACTAACAACTCCTGAGCTTCCCCTGATGAATTAGGTACAGATCTGTACCACCAGACGTCCCCAGTTCCCTTTCAGGAGTGGTAGCAACAGTGGCAGTCAGCAGTCCAGAGCCAGCCTGGTAGCACAGTTGACTCTGGCTGGCTGCGGGAGCTGCTTGCCGCTCACTGCCGTGGCGCTCGCCGGTTTGCCTCCCGGAAGTCCCCATATGATGTGTCTTGTGCAAAACACATCATATGGCGACTTCCGGCGAGGAAGAATGGCAGCGAGCAGCTCCTGAAGCCAGCCAGAGCCAACTGTGCTACCAGGCTGGCTCTGGGCTGCTGAGGCTGCCGCCGCCACGTTTCCCAGGAACAGATTTGCAAATCTGGGGACATTCCAGGGACAGATTTGCGGAACCAGGGATGTCTGGTAACCCTAAGTTAGATGCCTCTGGGAAGCCGAGCAGCAGAATATGAGTGCAACTGTGCTCTCCTGCCGTTCTTCCTGAAGCATGCCGCTCAGTCACTTAGCCACTCCTCTAGACCTGCACTCTAGGAAGCCCTGAGAGTTGCGTCTATACAGCAGCAAGTGTGCTTTTCATGAAATAACTGCTATCAAAACGCACCACTGTCATCTCCTCTGGCGGCAGGTCTGCAGAGGGCAAGTGCTCTCTCTCTTACCATTTTGCTGATCCCGTCTGCTCTCTACCATCCAGACCCTCTGAATTAACTCTAAGGGGTTTCAAGTGCACAGCAACTATATCAAGTACCTGCTAAGGAGTTGAGCGAGAATACCAGGAATGTCAGTAGGCCCTAGTTTCCTTACTAAACTGGCCATGAGTCACACTGGCTTACCCTCAGCCATGTCTCCTCTTCTGTTTCTTACTGGTCATCTTCCCCCTTCACTAAATCAGAATGATTTCTAAATCTGCATCTATGCATCAGAACCGACGCAGGATTTTGTGCAAATCGGTGCCTTCTTCTGTCCTCTTTTCCGGTGATGAATTCCCTGTGTTTTGGCAACACACCCTGTTCCTGAACTTCCCCCTTCCCAGTCTACTCACTATATGCTCAATCCTTCCTCCCAAATACAGTGGCACCTTGGTTCTTAAGCTTAATCCATTCCGGAAGTCCGTTCCAAAACCAAGGCGTTCCAAAACCAAGGCGCACTTTCCCATAGAAAGTAACGCAAAATGGATTGATCCATTCCAGACTTTTAAAAACAACCCCTAAAACAGCAATTTAACATCAATTTTACTATCTGATGAGACCAGTGATCCATAAAATGAAAGCAATAAACAATGTACTGCAGTCACACAATCAATCCATCAGTAGCTGAACTAGGTTCCACACAATCACAAAAACAAAACAAAAAGAGCCGCAAAAACAAAAATGCAAAATAAGTAGCAAAAACAGACATCAGTGTAACACTCAAAATGGAAGTGTGGCAATCAAATCGGAACTGTAACACTCAAAACAGAGCACGTTCAGCTTCCAAAAAAAGTTCAGAAACCAGTACACTTACTTCTGGGTTTGCAGTGTTTGGGTTCCAAGTTGTCTGAGTACCAAGGCATTTGAGAACCAAGGTACCACTGTATATGCTCCTTCCTTTCCTCCCAAATACCTGCTGCCTCTTGCTCCTCTCCCTCGCTGCAACTTTCTAGCCTCATTCCCTGTTTGTGTGTCGTGGCTGAACCTTCTCTCTCCTGTCCCAGCAGCACCACCTCTGAAGCTCAGCCAACATGGCCTCAGCCCAGTATACCTGAAGGAGCGTCTCCACCCCCATCGTTCTGCCCGGACACTGAGGTCCAGTGCTGAGGACCTTCTGGCGGTTCCCTCCCTGCGAGAAGCCAAGTTACAGGGAACCAGGCAGAGGGCCTTCTCGGTAGTGGCACCTGCCCTGTGGAACGCCCTCCCACCAGATGTCAAAGAGAAAAACAACTATCTGACGTTTAGAAGACATCTGAGGGCAGCCCTGTTTAGGGAAGCTTTTAATGTTTAATAGATTATTGTACAGTCATACCTCGGGATACAGACACTTCAGGTTGCCTTTTTTTGGGTTATGGATGCGCCAAAACCCAGAAATACCAGAACGGGTTACTTCCGGGTTTCGGCGGCCGCACATGTGCAGAAGCGCTAAATCAGGGTTTGCGCATGTGCAGAAGCGCCACTGTGGGTTGCGAACGTGCCTCCCACACGGATCATGTCCGAGTGTCCACTGTATTTTAATATTCTGTTGGAAGCCACCCAGAGTGGCTGGGGAAACCCAGCCAGATGGGCGGGGGTATAAATAAAAAATTATTATTATTATTATTATTATTATTATTATTATTATTATTACAACAACACAGTCAATGCTCAGGGATTAGTTGTCCAATAAAATCTGAAATGCCCCAGGTTAGTCAGCTCTGTTATAGCTCTGAGCCTCACTAATTCCCAATAAAAGCAGCGCCAACAACCCATGACTTTGCCCACCTGCTATGCCAATTCCCACCCCTGAATAGTGCTATGAAAAGCAATGGGAACAATGAAACTTATTATATGATACACCTGTCAAATAGCTGTGTGAGGTGCCAGTAACATCTTGCTTCCTGGTTGCTCTGCCACACGTAAGGAGACATTCATGTTCTGCAGAAAGCCTATTTTGTATGCAATCCTATACAGTCATACCTCGGGTTGAAGTAGCTTCAAGGTTAAGTATTTTTGGGTTGCGCTCCTCGGCGACCCGGAAGTAAAGGAGCACGTTATGTCCGGGTTTTGCTGCTCGCGCATGCGCAGATGCTCAAAATGACGTCACGCGCATGCGTGGAAGTGGCGAAACATGACCTGCGCACATGCGCAGTAGCATGCTATGTTTCCTTCAGGATGTGAACGGGGCTCCGGAATGGATCCCATTCGTATCCAGAGGTACTACTGCATAGGCAAACCTGGAAGTAACCCTCATGGAACTTAGTGGGACTTACATAGGAGTAGACCTGTACAAGATTGCATTTCTGCCACATTTTCAAATATCAAAGACCAGAATGTACATACAAGTTCCCTTACTGTAAATAAATAATAATTGCATTTTGAAGGAGCACCAAGTCTCCTAAGGCAAGTGAGCTGAAGTGTAATAAGGCTATTGTTATTAGCCTGAATTTATATACTGCCCTACGCCTGGGGGGGGGGTGGTCTCATGGGGGTTCACAGAATAAAATTGAGATATAAAACCACAAAATACCTAACAAAAACAAAAACAGTTAGGATGGGATTGGTATGTGGGGTGAGTTGAAGTAGGAACAGGGAAGTGGTAAAAATATGTGTGTGTGTGTGGGGAGGGGAGGAATCTTGTTTAAGCAAAAGGAACCACTTCCTCCCGTGATCAAATTATTGCTTTCCTTGTAGTAAATACAAATATACTGAATAATTTGTTCCATCACAATAACTGTTTCGTTGCCCAACTCATAAGGAATGTGATTATACAACTGGAACAATACCCATTATTTTTATGCTGGGAACTACATTTGTTGATTCCTTAAACTTATTATGTTTATTACAGTAGTTTAGTAACAGAAAAAAAAAACACACACAAAATCAATCTTGGCAAAGGCAAGGCATAATAATGTGTTTGCGCAAGCTTATGCCAAGGCAGAATTTCATCCAAAGCTACCGTACTTAATTGTCATTTATTTATAAACACGGCCCAAAGATTTCTGCTATGAAGCATTCTGGTAGCAATCGTATCAATATCTAGCATGAGTTTTAGTGTCTGAAATCTGACACATCTGCATTTGTATCGATAGCTCAACTCCATGAATTGTGACAGTGATGAGACTTTGTCACTTGCTGATAGACAAAGTAACACTACGATAGTTAGCTTGAACTCTTGTGTGGGCTACCTACGCCCAAATTTAACTGGAATTTCGTTCAAAGGTTTTACAGCTCAATGCTGTACACCAGGGCCAGAGAATCTCAGGCCTGGTGGGGAGGGTAAATGTGGCCCTCCAAGTCACTCTACCTGGCCCCCAAACTCTATACCACATCCCCAGTGCTTTGCATCCTCCTTGCGTGTTTTGGCTGGCTGGAATGCGTCCCTCAGACTCTGATAATGCCTTTTGCTTGTCTGGCTGCAGGACAAAGATGATGATGATGATAATTTATTTATACCCCACCCATCTGGTTGGGTTTCCCCAGTCACTCTGGGTGGCTTCCAGCAAAATATTAAAATAGATAGATAGATTCTTTATTGTCATTACACAAGTGCAACATTGCACAAGTGCAACGAAATTGGATGCCATCCCTTAAAAACAACAAAAGCAAAACAACAACAACAACCAAACAAACCACATTCCAGCCACACCCACACCCACACCCATCAAACTCCCAGGTCACACTATCGAGTTACTGCATTTAAGAAGGCCACAGCTCTTGGATAGAAACTATTTTTCAGTCTATTTGTCCTTGACTTGATGTTTCTGTATCTCCTGCCAGAAGGCAGTAGTACAAACAGACTGTGTCCCGGGTGAGATGCATCCTGCAGGATATTGTTTGCTTTCCTAAGACAACGGGAACCGTACAGTTCTTCCAAAGATGGGAGGGGATGACCAATAATCCTTTGGGCTGTGGTTATGACCTTCTGGAGCACCTTCCTCTTCCTAGCTGTACAGCTGGAGAACCAGGCACAAATACAGTATGTGAGAATGCTCTCTATGGAGCCTCGGTAGAAGGACACCAGCAGTCTCTCACTCTGATTGTTCTTCTTTAAAAGTCTGAGGAAATAAATTCTCTGCTGGGCCTTCTTCACCAGAGCAGTGGTATTTGCGCTCCAAGTCATGCCCTGATCGATAGTCACTCCCAAAAACCTGAATTCCGCCACCCTCTCCACCCGTTCCCCGTTGATATACAAGGGCTGAATGTCCGCCTTTTTTTCCCTGTAATCCACCACCAATTCCTTGGTCTTAGTCGTATTAAGAGCCAGATTGTTCTCTCCACACCAAGCACAAAGCCGCTCCACCTCGTCCCGATAGGCGGACTCATCCCCTCCTGAAATGAGCCCCACCACCGTAGTGTCATCAGCAAACTTGATGATTTTGTTGCTGGAATAAATGGCTGTACAATCATACGTATAGAGAGTATAGAGCAGGGGACTCAACACACAACCCTGTGGTGAGCCGGTGTTAAGGCTAAGGGCTGTGGACATATGTGACCCTACTCTAACCCTCTGAGAACGTTCTGACAAAAAGTCCAAAACCCAGAGACAGGTGGAGTTGGAGAGTCCAATCGCCTCTAGCTTGGACACCAGTCTATGGGGGAGGATAGTGTTAAAAGCAGAGCTAAAATCCACAAACAGCAGCCTCACATAACTCCCCGGCTGCTCCAGATGGAACAGAGCAGCATGGAGAGTGGTAGTGATAGCGTCTTCCGTGGATCTATTTGCCCTGTATGCAAACTGGTAGTTGTCAAAAGTTGATGGAAGACAGGAAATAATGTGACGGCGCACCAGTTTCTCAAAACACTTCATGATGATTGGAGTCAGTGCAACTGGTCTGTAGTCGTTCAGACTACTGATTGTGGATTTTTTAGGCAGAGGAACAATAGTTGACGACTTCAGGCAGGGTGGGACAATAGACTGGTGTAAGGACTTGTTGAAGATCTTAGTAAAGACCCTCGCCAGCTGATCCGCACAGCCCTTCAACACCTTTCCCGTGATGCCATCAGGTCCAGCAGCCTTCCTCGGATTCACCATCCTCAATACCTGTCTCACCTCATGCTCCTCTACAGTGAATGAGGGGCCCCTATGGGCTGGTGGCTGTAATACCGGCGTCTCAGGTGGCTCCTTCTCGAAGCGAGCAAAGAAGAAGTTAAGCTCCTCCGCCAGCAAAGGGTCACCGTCGACAGCACCAAGGTTAGGTTTGTAGTTGGTAATATGCTGAATCCCCTGCCACATCTGTCTTGTGTTGTTACTCCTTAAATTATCCTCAATCCTCTGCCTATAGACCAGTTTTGCCCGTCGAATACCCCTCTTCAAGTTTGCTCTTGCCACACTGTAAAGCTGCACCTCGCCCGACCTAAAAGCCCTGTTCCTTTCCCGCAACAGGCACTGGACCTCTCTATTCATCCAGGGTTTCTGATTGGGGTAAAACCGGATGGATTTATTTGCTGTGACAGTGTCTGTGAAGTGATTGATATAGCACAGAACTGCCGCCGTGTGCTCCTCCAGGTCTGAACGATCGAAAATGTCCCAATTGGTTCTCTCAAAACAGTCCTGCAGCTGATGGATAGCACCTTCAGGCCAGATTTTAACAGAATTATTTAAAATACAATAATTCATCAAATATTAAAAGTTTCCCTAAACAAGGTTGCATTCAGATGTCTTCTAAAAGTCAGATAGTTGTTTATTTCTTTGACATCTAGTGGGAGGGCATTCCATAGGGCAGGCACTACTACTGAGAAGGCCCTGTAACTCCGCTTCTCACAGGGAGGGAACCAACAGAAGGCCCTTGGAGCTGGACCTCAGTGTCCGGGCTGAACTATGGAGGTGGAGACGCTCCTTCAGCTATACTGGGCCAAGGCCATTTAGGGCACCAACACTTTGAATTGTGCCCAGAAATGTACTGGGAGCTAATGTAGGCCTTTCAGGACTCGTGTTATATGGTCTCGGCAGCCACTCCCAGTCACCAGTGTAGCTGCTGCATTCTGGATTAGCTGTAGTTTCCGGGTAACCCTCAAAGGTAGCCCCACGTAGAGCGCATGGCAGTAGTCCAAGCGGGAGATAACCAGAGCATGCACCACTCTGGCGAGACAGTCCGCGGGCAGGTAGGGTCTCAGCCTGCATACCAAATGGAGCTGGTAAACAGCTGCCCTGGACACAGAATTGTCCTGCGCCTTCATGGACAGCTGTGAGTCCAAAATGACTCCCATGCTGTGCACCTGGTCCTTCAGAGGCACAGTTACCCCATTCAGGACCAGGGAGTCCTCCATACCCTCCCGCCCCCTGTCCCCCCAAAACAGTACTTCTGTGGTTCTTTGTGCATGTAGAAGCTCACCTACTGCACAAAGTTGATATGTACATTATTTGCTCCTCCTACTTTTCCTTCTGGTCCCACCCACCACAGGAATTTGGCCCCCTCAATGTTGCCCAGGGTGGAAGAAGCCAGGGTCTGAAAAGGGTTCCCCAACCCTGCTAGTCTTATCTACACAGAAGTGAGCCCTGTGAAGTTCAATGGGGCTTGCTTCCTTTTGCCTGCCTGGCATGCGTATCAGAATTCGTCGAGGCTGAGGAAAAATCACCACTAATTTGTCATGCTTGTGTTTTGCGCTAGTGCATTGTGTTGCCTAATGATTTTAGGTTGGTGGCAATTTGTCACGTTCAGGTTCCTGGGTATTCTCCAGAGCGTTATTAATGAACAAAGCATTCCTCACTGCGCTCTGAGTGAGCAAAGAATTATTTTTCATAAGCTGGTCTTAGCTATTCCAGTTATGGTGGTACTAGTGGAAGAGAAAATGGATCCAGCGAAGGAAAAAAACCATATTGGGAACAAGACTCCTTTAATATAGTTAAGCAAACATCTGAGGTGAGCAGCAATTATTCTCGGCCGAGCACTTGAGGATCAAAATGTGCCATTTCATTTCATTTTTATTTATTTATTGAATTTATATACCGCCCTACACCCGGGGGTCTCACAGTTTATTATTTACTTATTATTACATTTTTAACCCAAGTTTCCTCCAAGGACCTCAAAGTGGTATATTTGGTTTCTTTCCCTTCCCATTTTATCCTCAGAAGGACCCTGTATAGATGCATAGATGGCCAGGAATCAAAGGAAATTATACACTATTAGCCTTCCCCAAAGTCAAACCCTCACAATTGTATCAAACTCCCTGTAGAACTAGTTGAAGACCCTTCAAGTGCCCCCGTTTTCCTTTTAAGCTATTTCTCCTTTCCTTCAAAGGAAGACTCGGCAATATTTAGCCAGGCAATAAAAGTCACATCCATTCATGACATGGCACAGAGTGTTGACTAGGTCATAAAGGCAGCATTCAGATACCATTACCGGTATGGTTGAATATTTCACTCCCAATTAAACAAAAATTATGCGCTGTTCCAGCTCAAGCTTCAATGGGTCACAGAGATAATTATATTCTCTTGTTTCCTTGTTTATTTGGAATGGCAAAGGAGGGTATTTTCTCAGAATCCATTTGGTGCCACCATTAACAGAGTTCTCCCCTTTGTCAGGAAAAGAATATATAGGGATCAACTTTTTATGATAGGAAGAATGACCACTGTATTCAAGAATGTTTGGTCAGCATCTTTTCAGGTCCTAGGGCCTTTTGCCTATGCATAGAAGAAACTCATGGCTTCCCAAAACAACCTTTGGTTTAGACAATAAGTGGGTCTTATCCTTCTGTACACCACCCCAGAACCCAGAAAACAAGTCCCCACAGACTTGCTTACTCATTTTTATGGCCTCTATCCTCATGCTAAGTAAGATCCAAGGGCAGAATTAATTTATTTATAATATTTTTTTTTATTTTGACAAAGCAAAAATATTAAATAAGTAAGAATAAAAATATGCACCCCACCAACGAGATCATTCCATTGTAACGATCCAAACCTTCCATAATTTCAGCATCTCTTGAGATAGTTTGACCCCCTTCTGTTTTAACAGTACAAATTCTACAAACACCATCCATATCTTCTTAAATAATTTCTTCTGTGTATTCCCCAGCTAACCTTAATGACACATGTTAATTTATCGTTAATAGCTATATCCCACACCTCTTTATACCGGGGTGTACGAAGGGGTGGGGGTGGGGGGCAGTCCACCCTGGGTGCTACCCTGGGGGGGTGACAAGATGGCCTGCTGCCTTCCCCCAGCTGTAGGGCAGCCGAGGGTGCGCACAGCGTCTGTACGGTCTGCCACACATGCTCCGTCCGCATGTGCGCCGCGCATGCACAGTCTGTATGGGCGCTGCGCATGTGCCACCGGGCAGTTCGCCCCGCTCTTCGGCACCCTGCACCAGGTGTCGGAGAGGCTTCCTCTGCCATTGCCTTATACCATTCTTCCATTTTATATTCTGCTTGCCCCTTCCAATTCCTTGCTATAATAATGCGTGCAGCTGCCAATAAGTTTGTGGGCAAGTCCTTCGTAGCCTGTGAACCTTCCACCCCATTGTAAATTGATAAAAATGCTACTGTACCTCTGGACTTCAATCCAGTGATTTCTGTTATCTCCTTAAACACCCTTTGCCCCCCAAATTGTACAGATTTACACCCCCACCACATGTCCCTTCCAACATAGCACGGAATATTCCCTTTGTACTATTAAAGCAAGACCTTCCTTTACTCTTCTTCTGTATATATGAATGGCAAGGTCACACGAACAGTGGAGGGTCTGACAAATGGTCCTTACACTTCAAATATTATTCCACCTTCATCAGCAGGTTCTCTGGCGGAGAACATGACTAAATTATCTTTTACTTGTGCTTTTCTTATTCCGGTTCAACTCTAGTGTTAACAAGCAACTAACCTAAAAATTAAAAATATTTTAAAAATCAGCAACTAACCTGGCACCAGGGGCTGAACCAGAGGTTTTGACTGGGGTCCAGCTTTGGGACACTGAAAGATAATATAAACTGTCACAATAGCAAAGGTACTTCAGGACGTTATGACAAAAAATGCAACAAAAGTGGCAGAATGGCATTCCATATAACAGTGGGTGGGAGGCAAAAATAGTGGCCCTCAGGTATTCTGGACTCCAGTTTGCATCATTCCTGGCCATTGGCCTTGCTGACTGGGGCTAATGGAAATTGGAACCCAAACACACTGGCTACCTCTGCAGTTTAATATTATTTTTTTCCTATCAAAACAGGGAACCATATGAGTGAAGGTGAGTCTATGTACCACATTTTTCGCTCTATTGGACGCACTTTTTCCCCTCCAAAAATTAAGGGGAAATGTGTGTGCGTCTTATCGGGCAAATGCAGGCTCCCTGGCTTCAGCGATAGCAACGCGAAGCCTCCGAAGCCTGCGCTCCGGAGGCTTTGCGTTGCTTTCGCTGAAGCCAGGAGAGTCTGGTCTTTGAGGTTGGCGGTGGGGGAAAGCAGCGCTCCCCCCCCCCCGCGCCACAAGCTCAATCGAAAAGCCCGCAGGAGCTGCATGCTCTTTAAAAGGTGTGTGGCTCTTAGAAAAGCCCTACCTCTTAGAAAAGCCCACAGGAGCCGTGCAGCCTTTAAAGAGCGTGCTGCTCTTGGGGGCTTTTCCCCAAGGAGGGAGAAGGGACTGACTGGCCGAGTCAGTCCCTTCTCCCTCCTGTGAGCTTTTGCGGGAGATGGGGTAATTCCCCCACCTCCCGCAATAGCAGGGAGAAGGTCTGGGAGAAGTGTAAAGGCTGTGTGCAGCCTGTCCGCTGCTCCCAGAGCTGGAGGGGTGGGGAATCATATTTCTTTTCCCTGATTTCCCCCTCTGAAAACTAGGTGCGCCCTATGGTCAGGTGCGCCCTATAGAGCGAAAAATACGGTACTTTTTAATCCACAGTTACCGACATAAAAAGGTGTGTGCCCTCAAAAAGAGTGCCTTCTCTAGGTGCCGAAATCCCAAGGGAGCAGAAAAGACTATCTATGCGACCACGGCTGCGCGGACGTTATTGGCCCAGAGATGGAAAGAAGATAAAGTTCCTTCCAGAGAAAAATGGCAGATCAAGTTGATGGACTATGCTGAAAAGGCTAAAATAACCGGGAGAATCAAAAATCGGGCAGACCAAAATGTTAATAAGGAATGGGGAAAATTTATAACTTATCTTAAAGGCCATTGTAAACAGTTAAAATCGCTAGTAGGTTTGGAATATCACTTGTAGTTTAAGGGTGAATTTTGGACACAATGGTAAAAGATTTGGATCATCATAAAAGATGGAGGAAATGATGTAGCAAATAACAACAAAGAGAAATCAAGGAGAACTATATATTATACTGACAATACACCTCTTCACCCTGAGCTTTGACAATAGAGATATTTAAATTTTTAGGACCCTCCCTGATTTTCTGATGTAAATTATCTTAATTGATCTTTAGAAATATATCTTTATATTATTTTAACCTGACCTAGGGCTTTATGCCGAAGAGCAAGAAAGAACCCTGGAAACAAGTTCTATTTGCACTTACGGCTATAGTCTGCACTATTGCATGATTGTGGATTGACTGACCACATACGAAACCAAATTTCTTAAAGGAGATTTAATTCTACTCACCCGTGTTGAACATATGCAGGTCATCAATAGCTTTTCCGCATAGTGTACCGCCATATACATAGATGTTTTCTCCAACTGCAGCTGAACTGTGATTGAGAGTCTGAGGTGCGATGCCAGTGGCTGCAACTTTCTGCCACATTAAGGAACCTTAAGATAAGGAAATAACAGTAAATTAGTCTCTTATCGTAGAGTGGGCTGGGGGAGGAAGGAATTCACTCTCTCATTCTGCTTGTTCTACAAAATACTGAAACCTGGCTAAAAGAGGCTAGCTGTGTGGGCAATTTCAAAAGTTGGCGAAAACCTTGCCTTTTCAGGAAGGCTTTCGGTTTTTAAATGGCTATTTTATCTGAATTGTTTCTTTCTTTAAAAAAACCTGTCTCTTTGTATTTTTAAAAAATAGTTTTTACTGCTTCTGTATTGTGCTAAATCACTGATAATTTACTATCTGTTTTGCCATGAAATTATGACATCTATTCCACTACTCCTCTCATGCATATTTCAGCAAAATAGCTCACAAATTGGGTATTAGCTTTCAGTACCGTACAATATATACAGTGGTACCTTGGATTAAGTACTTAATTCGTTCCAGAGGTCCGTTCTTAATCTGAAACTGTACTTAACCTGAAGCACCACTTTAGCTAATGGGGCCTCCCGCCACTGGAACACGATTTCTCTTCTCATCCTGAAGCAAAGTTATTAACCCAAGGTACTATTTCTGGGTTAGCGAAGTCTGTAACCTGAAGCGTATGTAACCTGAAGCGTATGTAACCTGCGGTACCACTGTACTCAGATGTGCAATCAGATGCAAAAAGGTGTGTGTTGTAGTATGTGGTGGTCTTGTAGTCAGGTTAAAGCTTACTGGGAAATGATATATAATGAAATAAAAATGATGTTTAAAATAACCTTTGTAAAAAAAAATGCCAGAAGCTTTTCTTTTGGGAATTATAGGGCCAGAACTACCTAAAATGCATAGAAATTATTCGTGTATGCTACTACAGTGGCAAGAATGTTACTCACTCCAAAATGGAAAGAAGCAGAAGTGCCAGCAAAGGAAGAATGGATACAAAAATTTATGGAATATGCAGAATTGGCAAAACTTACGAGAAGAATAAGAAATCAAGCTAACAATTTATTTTTTTTACAAAATAATGGAAATGGTTTATGAATATTTACAGATAAATTATAAACAGTACATTGGCAGGATTATTGTAATAACCTGCAGTTTTATAATAGTATCTACTTAAATAAGGGACACGGGTGGCGCTGTGGGTAAAACCTCAGCGCCTAGGACTTGCCGATCGCATGGTTGGCGGTTCGAATCCCCGTGGCGGGGTGCGCTCCAGTCGTTCAGTCCCAGCGCCTGCCAACCTAGCAGTTCGAAAGCACCCCTGGGTGCAAGTAGATAAATAGGGACCGCTTACTAGCGGGAAGGTAAACGGTGTTTCCGTGTGCTGCGCTGGCTCGCCAGATGCAGCTTGTCACGCTGGCCACGTGACCCGGAAGTGTCTTCGGACAGCGCTGGCCCCCGGCCTCTTAAGTGAGATGGGCGCACAACCCTAGAGTCGGACACGACTGGCCCGTATGGGCAGGGGTACCTTTACCTTACCTTTTTACTTAAATAAGATGAATAAATGAGTAAATTAATTTCATTTGGATATATTAAAAAAATAAATTGAAGGACCTGCAGAAAGAGGGGGGAAGGAAGTCAAGTTCTGAAAAGTCAAAATGATTGCAAAATTAGTGAAATGTATAAAATTAGTGAAATGTATAAAATTAGTGGAATGTATAAATTTGAAAAGTATAAATAAATAAATTTTTATTCTTATTGATATTATTATAATTATTTTAAAAAAGATAAGGAAGACACCCAAAAAGATGTGTTTGCTCAGGATTTTACTACATTTACAAAACTGGTCCTTTTCAGATAGAATGCCAATGCACGATTCATCACTACATGAATGAGACAGGATGCCACCTGTCATGGGTAGGCAGGTATCTTTGCCCTGGTTCTGTGGAGTAGTGGAGAGTAGCATAGCCTGAAATAGGTAAAAAAGGTAAAGGACCCCTGGACGGTTAAGTCCAGTCAAAGGCGACTCTGGGGTTGCGGCGCTCATCTCGCTTTCAGGCCGAGGGAGCCAGCGTCTGTCTGCAGAGAGCTTCCTGGGTCATGTGGCCAGCATGACTAGACTGCTTCTGCCACAACAGAACACCATGACACAAACCAGAGTGCATGGAAATGGCATTATACCTTCCTGCTGGAGCAGTACCTATTTATCTACTTGCACTGGTGTGCTTTCGAACTGCTAGGTTGACAGGAGCTAGGACAGAGCAACAGGAGCTCACTCCGTCGAACTGCCAACCTTCTGATTGTGGTTTAGACCACAGTGCTACTCATGTCCTTATAGCCTGAAATATCTGCAGAACATGGACCAGAAATCAAGAGCAATGGTGGCTGATAATGAGACTACCAGAATCTGCCACGGAGCACCACCGGAGAGACGAAGGGGACCTGGCACCCTTATCAGGCACTGGAGGAGGGATGGCATCTCCGAGCATAGCACCATGAAGATACTTGACTATGGTGGGGCCATAACACTCTGGGTACTTCCCCCCACTCAGCTGCTATTTTCTCTCACAGTGCTGAGTTAATGAACCCCACAGCATGCTCTGCTACTTTGAAACACTCTATAGCAGGGCATTCCAAGTTATTGTACTAAGCAGGCCACAAGAGTACTTTGACATGGAATGTGCGGGCCTTGTTGTGTAAAAGAAAAGAAAAGAAAAGAATAATAATAATAATAATAATAATAATAATAATAATAATACTACAGTGGATACTCAGGTTGCGAACATGATCCGTGCGGGATGCACGTTCGCAACCTGCAGCGTTCGCAACCCGCGTCTGCTTACACACGGGTTGCGATTCGGTGCTTCTGCGCATGCGCAAAGCGTAATTTAGCGCTTCTGTGCACAACTGCCGAAACCCGGAAGTAACCTGTTCTGGTACTTCCGGGTTTCGGCGGTCTGCAACCCAAAAAACGCAACCAGAAGTGGCTGTAACCCAACGTATGACTATAATAATAATATATTTATACCCCGCCCATCTGGCTGGGTTTCCCCAGCCACTCTGGACAGCTCCCAACAGAATATTAAAAACATGATAAAACACCAAACATTAAAGACTTCCCTAAAGAGGGCTGCCTTCAGATGTCTTCTAAAAGTCAGGTATTTGTTTATTACCTTGACATCTGATGGGAGGGGTTCCACAGGGCAGGTGCCACTACCAAGAAGGCCCTCTGCCTGGTTCCCTGTAACCTTACTTCTCCCAGCGAGGGAACCGCCAGAAGGCCCTCAGAGCTGGACCTCAGTGTCCAGGCAGAACGATGGGGGTGGAGACGCTCCTTCAGGTCTACTGGGCTGAGGCCGTTTAGGGCTTTAAAGGTCAGCACCAACACTTTGAATTGTGCTTGGAAACGTAATGGGAGTCTTTCTGGACCGGTGTTATATGGTCTCGGCGGCCACTCCCAGTCACCATTCTAGCTATCACATTTTTTAGTTGTAGTTTCCAGGTCACCTTCAAACATAGCCCCATGCAGAGCACATTGTAGGAGTGGGGAGTGAGGCCAGAATTTGTCATGCCCCCCAGTTCTCATGCTGCCTTCCCAAAGCCAGCTAAGCAAGATACCAGGCTTTGGGAAAGAGGCACGAAGCTCTGGCAGGGTCCCAGAGACCTTCTACCTCCTTTCCAAACTGAAATAGGTTTTGGGGAGGACTCTAGGACCCTGCTAGAGCCCTCATGCCTCCTTCCCAAAGCTCAGTACCTCACTTACCAAGATTTGGGAAGGCAAAGTGGGGGCTGCAAGGGGGCCCTCAAATGTTGTTGAGGGCCACCCAAAAAGGCATGTTGCACCACCCTGCTTTGTTGTAAAGGTGCCAGTTTTGTTCGCCCATGCAGAGATGCTCAGTGGAAGTGAAGTTGGTAAGACTCTCCAGTGAAAACCTGCATGAGCTGCTGCTGACCAGGAGTGCCAAAACTGCACCCCGAACCATCCATTCATGTAACCTTGTGCAGCAGATCTGGGAAAACGTACATTTTTGCTTTCCAGAAAGCAGTCAGCATTTGTTTTCATTGCAATTTCTTTAAAAATTCCAGCCAAAATTGGGGTTGGGTTGTTGCTCCAGGCTAAACTCCCCAGGCTAAAACACCCAGCGTCTTACAGTATTTCCCCTTCTGGAACTAATCAGTCTAAAGTGGGATTTAAAATATGGTACATTATGAACTGGCATTCAGTAATGAGGGAGCCTTTGATTTGGAACATTCTCAGCAGGGAACCCAACCCAAGAGCCAAATCACCTTCACTGAGCAAAGGGGAGATATATCTTAAAAGGAGCTTGAAATGAGCTACATTCCTTTCCGTTCTCTAGGTGCCCTGGGAAAGGCAGCTTCAGAGCTCCATGGCAATAGACCTAATTGAATGGCATTCATCTTTCATTTCTTCAACCACTATGAGATATATTTGTGCAAAATGAGCTCCGGTTTGCCATGAATAGAAATAATAAATAAACTTACTGGAGGGAAATAATAAGTTAGGAACAAGGAGCCGGGACACCCAGTCGAGTTTTTGTTTCTATCTTTCAAAGCTTGCAATTTTAAAATGATTAGCTTTTTCAGCAAAGCTGGTTTGTTCCTCCCCAATCCCACCATCATGACCAAGTTACATCAGAAAGACAAGTTTGAGGGAAAGGGTGGGATCATCAAAATTTGTAGTTCCATGCTGCCACGGTCGCCCCCAAACAATAATAAATTAATAAATGCTTTTTATTCTACAAGAGCAAAAGGCTCTTTGACTTGCCATTAACTAAATGAACTATAAATCCCTGGCAATCTAATTCCATGTTTTTACTCACCAAGATCAAAGGTGTAGACTCCTGGAAGGCAACGCTCAGCATTCGCGCTTGAACAACCTCCAAATAAATATATCTTGCCTTTTACTACACTGTAAAGGAAAGTTGAGAAATTTTTACAGTCGGCCATAAACCACCTCCCCCATGGCTAGAATTTTGTATGGAAAATATACACTTATGGTCACAGTGGACGTTACCAAGTTCTTTTATCCTTTGGCAGCACAGTTGTATCCACAATCTACATTCTGGGCAGATTTTACTTTTGACCGGCTCATAACCTGTAGCTGTACAACTCCTTATTTCACTTTTGTTTTTGTTTTTTATAATATTTTTTATTAAGTTTATAAAGTGCAGAAAAAAGAATAGAGAACAGTTTATAAGAATAAAATAGAAAGGTTACAAATTTTCATGTTCTTTTTTCCAAATCTACTGGACTTCCCCGCATCCTCCCAACCCTGCATTCTCTGTAATACAGAACATCAGCAATTTGTTAACTTGTTTCAATACTTGTTGTATCCTTCATTTTATCATGTTACCCAATTTCAAATGTGTTATAACCCAAATCATGTACATTTTCATTTAAACACAATAAAGTTGTTTCATTATTCTATCTCTGACTTCTTGTACCTTAATTTCCATTTCTTTAGTTTAACATTGCTGAATCTAGAATTTCCTAAAAGGTGCATTTTTTAACATTCATACAGCTTATAATGTTTTTTCAAATAGTCCTTAATTTTTTTCCAGTCCTCCTCAATTGTTTCTTCTCCCAAGTCTCGGATTCTGCCAGTCATTTCGGCCAGTTCCATATAATCCATCAACTGCGTGTGCCATTCCTCCAGTGTGGGTAGATCTTGTGTCTTCCAATGCTTTGCAACAACTCCTTATTTCACTTTTGGCAATGGGCTGACTCTGTGTATACATTAGTAAACAGATTGCTCTGTGGGAAACAGTTACAGGAAACCAAAAGTTGAGCAATTCCAGCGAGGAAAGATGTAAGTGGCAGAATATAGCACTACCTAACTAATGAAGTGGCTGGGCTGTTGGTGGACAAACTGGCATGCTCTGTGAATACTACCTTGGATGAAGAAAAAAGTACTGGTGGTATGGAGAGGGGGTGTTCCACGTGTCTCTAAGACCCTTAAACATGCTTGTGAAGTAGAATAAGCTTTTGGGAGGTCAGTCGGTCATGTACTGCCCAGAGAATGCACCTAAACAGCTCAGGGTCCAAGAACTCACACCCGCGAGAATTTAGGTTGAAATAGCAGAGGATCCATTTATTACAACAGGATAGGGAAAGGATTTCAATTGTACATTAAACCATATGGCGCTGCACAAAACCATTTGGGCATTTTCTCAAGGGAATGTTGTTGAGGGCTCCATGCCAGAGGCGCATAGACACAAAGCCCAAAGCAGGAAGGGCAAGACACACATACATGCTTCTTCTCTGGCGATCAGTCATAGCCGAGTAAGATTGTCTTCCATGAACATGGTTTTAACAGTGAGTCCATAAGTGACTGTGGAGGCCAATTCTGGATCCACATGTCCTTCCACAGTGGGGACATAGGTTTCTGGGTGGGAGTTGATCACGGTGAGGATTAGCCAAATGTGCTTTTCTCTTAGCACGTTTCTCCCTTTTGTCCTGAGTTTTTGCTTCTTCAAATTCCATGATGTCTTTGGTACAGGCTATTATCCAATTGGAGGGCTTGCAGGCCAGTGATTCCCAGTTGCCAGTGCTTATATTACTTTTACATTTGCCTTGAGAACATCTTTAAACCTCTTTTGTTGTCCACGGGTATTATGCTTACCATTCTTAAGTTGGGAATAGAGTAGCTCCTTTGGAAGACGATAGTCAGGCATCCCAACATGACCAGTTCAATGAAGTTGATGTTGAAGAATCATTGCTACGACACTGGTGATCTTTACTTCTTCCAGTACACTGACATTAGTTCACCTGTCTTCCCAAGTGATGTGTACATTTTTTCGGAGACACCATTGATGGAATCTTTCGAGGAGCTGGAGATGGTGTTTATAAGTGGTCCATGTTTCACAAGCGTACAGTAAAGTTGGTAGTACAATAGCTTTGTAAACAAGCAAAACACACACTACAAAACTCTCTCACACACTCACACACACTCATAAACACACACGCAGATGTGTGATCCAAAAGGAGCTCCCTCTAAGCCCTTTTGTGCGTATTGGACATAGTGATATATATATTCAAATAAACTATCTGGTTAGAAATACAAATCCAGACATTTCTTTAAAGAAAAATCCACTGTATTTCCAAGCTAGCTGACATATTTGTGGGGGGAGGAGGAGTGAAATGCCCCAAGTAGCTTTGACAGCTGTTGGCTCACAAATGTTTGTAGACCTTTTGCACATTTTTGCTAGTGTCATGCTCAAGTTGGCAGAGATATGCATTTTATTTGTGAACATTAAAAAACCCCTCAAAAGAGTAGCTTAAAAAAAACAAGGGAAAATAATTGCACACTATTCCAAAAGTGAAATGCAGTGCGTTTTTTTCCTTCTAAAAAATATTTAGGGGTACTCTCATTTTCCTACTCGTATTGGAAGACTACCCCTCAATGAGGCCAAACTTAGATTCACAAAATGTTTAGGGGTATGCATACCCCCGTGTACCCCCAGAAAAAAGCACTGGTGAAATGTTTTCCAGGCCACCCACTCTCAGCTCTAAGCTGTGAGTCCACAGCACTGTGACCTGTTCCTGTGAGAAAGGAGGTCTCTGGCAGAGCTACCCAGCTCGCCTAGCCCAGTCGGGGTTGAGGTGCATGAGTCCAGTTGGTGCACTGGCTCAAGGGCGACATCTGTGTGCTGGGCAGAATAAGTAGATAGCAGGACACGCCTCCTCCTCTCTGGAGAGTCAGCAGAGACCATCAGGAGATCACCAGGAGATTCTTGGGTATGGGAGGGGTGAAATCTCCTCACCCACCCCACTATAAAAGACTTTTTAAAAATATAAATTGTGTTGGTATCTGTCCGTAGTAGACATTTGAGGGAGGAAAATAGTTTCATTGTTATTTAGAGAAAGTTGTCCCAGTGCTGGCTTTAGGAGGATTCCAATTTAGATGGTGTAGCAGTTGCCTTTCACGAGAGGGAGTCATAGAATCATAGAATTGTAGAGTTGGAAGGGATCACAAAGGGTATTTAGGCCAACCCCCTGCATTGCAGGAATCTTTTGCCTCACATTGTCTGACATTGAGATTGTTGTAAACGAGAATCTGCCCTTTTCCCTTATGAGGTATTCAAGAGCCCATATAGAGTCCTACGTAGGTTCCCTATTGGTAGGAGAAAATAACAGAGGCCAACCAGAGAATATTGAGAAGCAAAGCAGCTAGTAAGCCTGATCTTTATTGATCTGTTGCAACAGGGTCCTCGCTCACCACACGCAGGAGGGAGGAGGAACCCAGAACAATGGTGAGCAAGGCCTTTTATAGACATTTTAAATTCCCTGCCCTGGAGCTCAAGACCACCCCTCCATACATCATACATACATCACAGAAGGGGTGTAACCTAAGACTACCCCCCCCCCCCGATACATCATACCTACTGTTATGTACTGAGTTGAATAGGATCCAAACTGCAGCAGTCTGATTGGTCCTAGAACAATAGGATCCAAATTGCAGCAGTCTGATTGGTCCTAGAACAATAGGATTCAGAATGCAGCAGTCTGATTGGTCCTAGAACAATGCAGCAATATGATTGGTTGGCAGGAACCACCCAATCATGCTCCAGATATAAGTGAATCCACAACCTGATTGGCTTACAGTAGAATTCCAGAATTAGCCAATCATGTGCAGCCCATTGTGTAAATAATGTATATAAAGCAGATACTTTGAGGGGACATTGATTCATTCCTCCTCACCACTATGAGCTGAATAAAGAGCATGAAATCACTTTGCGACTCTGAGTATATTTCACTGGCGACGAAGGTGGGATCCCGCTGAGCTGACTGCCACACACAGCACCGCAGCACCGCCACCTGCCACACCGCTGCCTCGCACCGTGTATCCAGGCTTCAGCTCCGGGACACAAGGAACTCAGAATGGCAACCGACAGCAGCTTCTCGCCGTTCAACCCAGCAACGGGAGACTGGGAAGCGTACGCCTCCCGTTTTACCTTCCTCCTAGAAGCCAAAGGGGTCACCGATGAAGAAGACGCCAAGAAGAGGGCGATATTCTTCAGCGTCTGCGGAGAGGAGACATTTGAAATCGCCCGGGCTCTCCTTGTGCCTGAAGATGTCGCTATTGTTCCATACAAAATAATAATGGAACAGCTTAAGGGGCACTTTTCGCCACAGCCCTCAGTGGTGGCTCGTCGAAATGCCTTCTACGCAAAGCGGCAAGCCCCTGGGGAAACCATAACTGGGTTTGTGACCTCTCTCCGCCAAGCCGCCCGGTTCTGCAACTTCTCAGAGCTGGAGAACATGCTTCGGGACCGCCTCGTTGGTGGCCTGAAGGATGAGAAGCTGCAACGACGCCTCTACACTAAGAAGGACCTAACGTTCCAGGTCGCTCTGGAGGAGGCCCTGGCAACGGAAGCTGCCAAGAGGTCGACACAAGAGGCACGGCCGAGCCTGCCATCCCAACCAAGGGTTCACCACGAAGACCTCACCGACGACTCAGGATCTGACAGGGAGGAAGTGCACCGAGTACAGCAGCACACTCAAGCAGCCCACATACCACAGCTGCCTCGACGAGAAGGAGGGAACTGCGCAAGCTGCGGGGAAAGTCACGAGAGGAGGACCTGCCGTTTCCGCAACGTAGAGTGCAGGCAGTGCAGAAAATTGGGACACATCGCCCGGGTGTGTCGGGCTCGGCCCACCCGACGCCAGGCATCAGATGACCAATCCAAGAGCCCCAGGTCCCGGGGCCCAACGCACCAAGGCAACTCGACGGAGCTCACGGACGTCCAGGTATACCAGTTGCCCTACCCCAACATAGAGAAAATTTATGTAGAGGTACGGATAGAGGGGGCCCCATGCCGCATGGAGCTTGACACGGGTTCAAATCTATCCATAATCTCGGCAAGGACCTTAAGGAAACTGTGTCCTACTGGGGGTCCCAAACTCAGGCCGGCCCCATTCACCCTCCGGGACTTCCAGAAACGTAAGGTCCCCACAATGGGGGTGGGGACCTTCAGGGTGCAATACCGAGGGCGGACGCGGCAACTGGACTTGCTTGTGGTCAAGGGCCCCTACATTAGCTTACTGGGATTGGCATGGTTTGGACCACTGGGGCTAGCCATCACCGGGGTGAACCACACTACCTTACAAGTGGACGTGGATGCCATATGCAAGGAATTTCCAGAGGTTTTCGATGGGAAATTGGGACAGTATACGGCCCCCCCATTGCTCTACAGCTTGACCCCGCAGTACGACCGGTCAGGCTAAAGGCCCGCCGGGTCCCGTTCGCCCTGAAACCCCGTATAGACGAGGAATTGGACCGGCTTGTGGAGCAAGGAGTGCTGGAGCCGGTGCCTAAAAGGTGGTCTAAAGCAGAAATCGGAGTGGTTTGTTTACCTTCTGTCTGCCAGGTTACCTGTTTAATGGTCACTTGATTGGATTGCCTGGGGAGCCTGGCCAGTCTTTTGTAATGATAAATACTTCAGTGGTACCTCTAGATACAAACGGGATCCGTTCTGGATCCCCGTTCGCATCTAGAAGCAAATGTAACTAGCGACGGCACATCTGTGCGCGCACGCGCCGCTTTTCGCCACTTCTGCGCATGACGCCATTTTTGAGCGTCTGCGCATGCGCAAGCGGCGAAACCTGGAAGTAATGCTCTCCGTTACTTCCGGGTTGCCGTGGAGCGCAACTCGAACGCGCTCAACCCGAAGCGCATTCAACCCAAGGTATGACTGTAGTTCCTGAGCCAGGTCACAGCTCACGCCCTATTCATATCTTAAATGTGCCCTTAAGATAGGATTTGTGAAGGAAAAGGCAATGGGGAGGCATTTCCATTTTCCTTTGACCTTGCAGAGAAAACATTTGCTCAGTTTGGGAATCAAAATGGTTTCAGGTTGGTCTTCCTGTACTGACCTATGTACGTGCTTGGTTGGTACACTTATGAACATTTAACATATATCTAAGACCTCAAAATTCCTATCACAAGATCCTTGCCCTAGTGCTGGGACATGACTGGAAGCAGCTGCTTCCTTGGCCGCTGCCACCGTCCTGGGTCCTAAAAGCAGCAAAGCTGAGCTGCACGGGTGCCATTTTTCTCCACTCTCAAGTGGGCCAAGCTCCAGGACTGAGGTGCTACAATCTTCACTACTGAAACCCATGCAGTTCTTCTCTTAAACTTTCCTCCCCCAACTTTCCTCCAGCATTTTGAAACCTGTTACAGGCAATATGGTTTCCATATGGGCCATGCCTGTGCAAAAAACAGCAAAAGAAACAGCATAAATAAGAATCCAAATGATTAACATATGGGAACAGTTAAATGTAAGGGGAGCTCAATGAGCAGATATTGGCTGCCTAAAATAGCTCCTGAGCCCCTTCTTCTGGGTTTGGAAGATTGTCCGGCTTTGTTTTACTTTCCTGGGCCAATAGTGAATGCAAAAACATGCAGCCTGATCTTATTCTTGCTTACTAGGCCTGTTGTCCATTTTAATGGAAATTAAGGTGCTTTCAGATGTGAGTGATTTAGCAGCATCAAATAATTGCTCTTCAAGCTGCAAACAGAATAGCAGCTCTGCTGCTAGACCTCTGGAAGACAAGGGGCCAGGGCAAGGATTCCCCCTTTTCCCAGACTGAAATTTGGGGAGGGCAATTTTCATGGGTATCACATCCTCCCTTGTTACAATCATGTTTGTGGCTGAAGTTGCCCACTCACTTGTTTGGGAGAGTTTGAGAAGGAGAAAAAAATTAAAGCAATGCTATTTGTAAGGGGAAGGGTTAAAGCGTTGAAGATGATTCCTAGAGTGGAAGACCACAGAGAAGGGCATGGCTAGAGCAGGCTGGCCTGACTTTTCATACCTTCCATGAGTTCTGTAAGCCTGAAACACCTTGAAGGCTCTGTCCCTGGTTGCAACATAACAGACTCCATTAGGAAACTGCTGGATCTGATTGAACACAGCAAAACAACCAAACTCCCACTGATGATCATGTCCCTGGACATCCTCAAAGCCTTTGATTGTCTGGAATGGAAATACCTAATAGCAGTATTAACCAACATGAAATTTGTCCCTATCATCCTACAGTGTGGTTTATCTGGACCTTCACATTCCTTGCTGTGATGGGGTGCAACACAGCCTTGAAAAACACACTTTTTAATTTTCTTAACCTGCAATTTTGTCCAAATCAGAGAACGACGACTCAGGAATTTTTAAAAAGGCATTTATGAAAATTTGCTTTGGGATAGGTTTGCTGCTGTGCAATTAAAAAAAAAAAGGCAGGCAGGCAGGCACAGGCAATCAAATACCTGCAAATGCCCTCGAGGTGTTTCAGGCTTCCTGAACTCATGGAAGGTAGTAAAAGACCCCTGACCATTAGGTCCAGTTGTGACCGACTCTGGAGTTGCGGTGCTCATCTTACTTTATTGGCCAAGGGAGCCGGCGTACAGCTTCCGGGTCATGTGGCCAGCATGACCAAGCCACTTCTGGCAAACTAGAGCAGCGCACAGAAACGCCGTTTACCTTCCCGCCAGAGTGGTACCTATTTATCTACTTGCACTTTGATGTGCTTTCGAACTGCTAGGTTGGCAGGAAGCGGCAAAAGGTAGGTAGGAAGATAGGAAGGTACTAACTGAGGAGAGCAGCAAACAATAAACTGTGTGAATACATTCCACCAAGCACTGCCCACCAGTGTGGATGGAAAACATCTGCATAGTTTCTGGAGGCCCCTGCATTGAAACTGCTTGTGTGAGAGCACAAACCCGAACATGGAAACAGTGAGCCACATCTGTATTAATGCCACAGTGAGGACATAGCTGGAGTGCATTTAGTAATACCCCAAAGGCATCCACTAGGGAAGCACAGCAAAGGGACTGAGAGGATTAAAGCAATCACTGCCAAGCTTATCTGAAACAGGATACAGGTGAAAGAAATAGCACCTCTAGGGCGACTAGAAAATGGAAATCAAGTGAGGAATAAAGCAAACAGCAAAAATCGGACCAGAGAAGACTGGCATCACGCCTGTAAATGTGCTCTCTAAATACATTTCTCACTACCAAAAACGTATCTATAGTCTTTCTTTTGTTATAAAGTTAAAACAAAAACATGAGCACCATGTTAATGTTACCAATTTTATTGGACTGGTTGACTGTGTGCAAGCTGGATATGATATGATATTACGTGAAGTGCACGGCTAACACTAATTGAGCATTTTCATCTTCATAACTGCTAAACACAAAGCTCTGGATTTTGGTCATTGGTTTTCTCTCAGATTTGTCAATTCTCAGACGCGCTCAAATTAATAATAATATATGATTGGTGGTAGTTGGGTTTTCTTATGGCTGTGCAGAGTGATTAATCACTGTAACTATTTGCATCTCAGTCAGATGTAGGTTTACATGGATGGCAGGCTCTTAATTCCAATATATTTTCTTCCACATACGCGCGCTTAGGTCAGAGAATAGGCTCACCTTCTTGTCATTGCAGTGATTGACATAAAAGTACTAGAAATAACCAGCGTTTATTTTGCTGAATTGTTTGCTTACCAAAGTGAATGACCTTCTCTTGGACAAGGAATGTGCCCATCTTGTGGTATCCTTTCCCATGTCAAATCAGTGGAAGTAACTGAAAATGAATGAACTTGAGATGATTGGTACGTTTACACACATACACAAACATACATCCATACAGTATTTTGGTTTCAAAACATACTGGCTAAAGCTACAAATGTTAACCAGAAGGTTGGTGGTTCGAGTTCGCCCAGGGATGACTGTGGTCAGGATTCCAAATCCGACCTCTACAATTCTATGATTCTACAAGCACCTATTTTAATGTGCAGTCAATTTTAGTTATTCCTGCCATTATTTCGGGGGTATTGTCATGGTGGTGGCAGAGATGACAACAAGAGGAGACCATTCCCATTTTGCCTCAGGTGGTGAAATGGGACAGGTTACCCCAGGTAGGGGGACGCCGGTGGCACTGTGGGTTAAACCACAGAACCTAGGACTTGCCGATCAGAAAGTCAGCGGTTCAAATCCCTGCGATGGGGTGAGCTCCCGTTGCTCGGTCCCTGCTCCTGCCAACCTAGCAGTTCGAAAGCATGTCAAAGTGCAAGTAGATAAATAGGTAAATGGCATTTCCGTGCGCTGCTCTGGTTTGCCAGAAGCGGCTTAGTCATGCTGGCCGCATGACCCGGAAGCTGTACACCGGCTCCCTTGGCCAATAAAGCGAGATGAGCGCTGCAACCCCAGAGTCGGTCACGACTGGACCTAATGGTCAGGGGTCCCTTTACCTTTACCCCAGGTAGCAGCACTGCATCTGATGGCAGTGCTTTGAATTGCTTAAAGCTAAACTTGGATCTTATCCGTTAGAACTACTCCCTGCAGCAAGTTTTCTAAAGTTAACATCAAAACATCAGCAATTGCTCTCAAGTTTATACGTCTCTTTTAAAATCTTTATTCCCATAATTCTATCATATTGTCTAATACCTCTAAGCAAGACTTCCAAGACCAGGATGAAAAGTAACAGGAGAATGGGCATCCTTGCCATGTCCTCTTCTGTATATCACAGGATCAAGTCATATCTCCACTAACCACTATCTGTGTTGTCTGTGATGTATAAATTGATTTCACCCGTTTAATAACATTATTTCCAAGTTCGTTTCTTGCAAAACTTCAAAAAATAAATAAAAAATCCCAGTTCAGGTTGTCATAGGCCTTTTCCTCATCCAAAAAAATCGGAACAGCTTGCTTTTCAGTATGATGATTCAAATATTCAAGATGTCTAATGCAGGCATAGGCAAACTGCGGCCCTCCAGACGTTTTGGAACTACAATTCCCATCATCCCTAGCTAACAGGACCAGTGGTCAGGGATGATGGGGACTGTAGTCTCAAAACATCTGGAGGGCCGAAGTTTGCCTATGCCTTGTCTAATGCATTTCTTACATTGTCTCTTAACTGTCTTTTAAGCAAAAAGCCACATTGAATTGCTTAAAGCTAAACTTGGAGATGAGATGTAAGGCCAGCAGAATGACTATTTCTATAGGAAATACTACGAATATGTAGAGTACATACCGTATTTTTCGCCCCATAGGACGCACTTTCCCCCCTCCAAAAATGAAGGGGAAATGTGTGTGCGTCCTATGGGGCGAATGCAGGCTTTCGCTGAAGCCTGGAGAGCGAGAGGGGTCGGTGCACACCGACCCCTCTCGCTCTCCAGGCTTCGCGCAGCTGTCCGCAAGGTGCAGGAGCCCTGTGCTGGGCTCCCGCGGCTTGCGGAGAGTTGCCTGTTCTGGCGGCTGGGGTCAGGGGAAGCTCGGGCTTCCCCCGCCCCAGCCCCGCACCTGGGGAAAAAATATTTTTTCCCCATTCCCCCCCCCCCCGAAAAACTAGGTGCGCCTTATGGGACGGTGCGTCCTATAGGGCGAAAAATACGGTATGTGGCTCAATAAATAAAAAGGTATGTTTAAGAAAATCACAAAACCTGCGAGTGCGTGATCACACTTGCACCCAACAGTTCTGCCTATGCCTGATTGACCAAAAAAACTGGACCACAGTAGGTGCATTCATACCAGGGGAAAAGATAACTTCGTTGTTGTACAGCTGTTCAAACTAGCCTGGGAGGAGAGAAAAAACCTTCTAACCTTAATCCATTCTAGTCTCATTGTTTGCAATACACTTCCACAATTTTATAGTGATAAGCCTTTTTTTTGCATTACAAATGACTGGTCTATTATAGTGAAATATGTGCCACTCCAAAGGGAGGAATAAACCCACGGAAAAAGCTGCCTGCTAGAAAAGATTAATAGTATCTCACTTGTCAACATGTAGAAGTCATTGAAATATGTTGGCTGATCATCCTAGGAGAGAAAGAGAAAGAGAGATTGAAGCTGATATCTTTATTTACAGGGCATCAATATTGTCATCTAGATAAGGAGTGCTTTTAAAATTACATTCAGGTTTAAGCTATCTCAAGTGACTACCAGTAGAAATAATAGCTAAACAGTTACCCAGAGAGAATCTGCAGGCATGTCTCCACAATGCACATTAGTAGACAATGACTGGAATGCAGTGATTCTTCAGTAAGTACTTGTGTACAGTGGGAAATTGCGAAGATTTAAAGCAAACAGCAAGAGTACAAGAGGCATGCCATTTATTATACTCCCAACAACAGCAAAATGTCAAACGGTAATGAAATTAACAAAGGACAGCAAACATCAACTTGCGGTACTTACAGACGTATCATTAAAGGAACAGCCTCCAAATATAAATGCTATATTTCCTGCGATTGCCAATGCATGTCCGTGTCTACAGAGCAACATGAAACAATGGTAAATGAATTTGGATGCAGCAATAACAGCGAATCTTTCCCCCCTTGCTCAGAGGAGAGGCCAGCCTTACTGTGGGAGCCTATTTATACAGCTCCTTACTCAGAGTATAATATGGGTATTAATATGAGAGAGCAAGCTAGCAGTTTCTCATGACCTGAAGCCGCAGCCTGGGACAAACGAAGCTTATCCACAAAATCTGTCAGAGAACAACAACCCCTTCACTTAAAAAAGAAAAGGGTGGGAAAAGAAAAAGAAACCAGAGGGATTATCTGTAGTTTTCCACTTTGATGTCATTATTGCAACAGGGATGATGACTGCTTCTGTGCTGCAATCCCTACACACACACACATTTGGTTTTTCAAATTTTGAAATTTACGAACAATTGTCAAACAAGCAAAATAAAAACAGAATTCTGTAGATTCCCCTGGACTTCCCGCCACCCCTTTGTGGATTCCTCCTCAACTTCTCTATGACAGCTGCTGCCTTTCATGATGTGCTTTTTAAAACAATGTTCAGCAAATATTTGATGTGATAAAAAAACAACAGAAGGAAATGGTAAAACTGACTGAGAAAATCTAGACATCACTGTTTACTATCTCAAAAGTTTTGCTATGGACCATTAATAGCCCCCTTAGTTTCACTATGCACATATTCATAATAAATACTCAGAACTTCAGTATATATCTCATCTGGAACTATTTAATGTTAAGTGGTATCACAAGCCAATTCAACACAATAAATGCAAGTAATAACTGATGTTCTTTAGACAAAATAAAATAAAATAAATGCAACAATCTGCAACAGTTATGTTTCATTATGATACCAGTTTTACCATTATCCCATACCTAGGACTTGGAGCGTCCCCAATCACTTCTTTTGTAATCCAGTGTCCACTTGCTAATGCCATCTTGGAACTACTGAAAAAAACTGTATTCAGAAAAAGAGGTATGAATTGTCTAGGAGGTTAAAAAAAAAGTTTACAGGTAGATATTTATTATGTCTGGGATCCAACAGTACAAGTAGAAATCTACTCCAGAGATGTCCATCCACCCCAATTTTTAGGGGTGCCTCCAGCCTGCCACTCTTTTGTGGGATTCATGTACAAACTGGAATTTTAAGTTTTCGTACTTAAAGTGGATTAAAGAACTCTGTCAATCTAGCGCAACAAATCCACTTAAACACACACACATAATCAGACTTTTTGTAGTTTGGAAAGTGACTGGGAAATGCATTGAAAACTATGGGATGGACAAATGACTAACAGGAAGAGTTTAAACTAAGGTTACCAGAATTTTTTCAATGAATCCAGGGACACTTTAATTAATCAATTAATTACATACTACACATTCGGTCGGGACGTTGATGCTGCAGCGATGGCGGTGGCTGTGGGGCAGCCGCCGCCTTGACCTCAACCGCCACGTTTCCCCTTCCTCCTAGGCTTCTATTTCCTTTCTCCATGAGCCTGGGCAGCCCCTGAGTTGTTGGTTCTTTGGTGGGGGGCGGGGGGGGGAAGCGGTGCACGGTGGATCAGGCATGGAAGGCGGAGAAGGGCCGAGAGCAGCAGCGAGGCTCGAGCAGCGCAATGCCTCCCTTCTCATCGGAGCAGCCCCAATCCCATCCCTACTTGTGTGCAAGCAGGAGGGGGCGGGGATCCCTCAGCTGGGAAGGGAGGCTTCCTGTTGCCTGAGAGATCCCTGCCCCCTCCTGCTTGCACACAAGTAGGAGTTGGGAGGTTGCTCTGATAGGCAGCATGAAGCCTCCCTTCACAGCTTAGTTGCTGGGGTTAGGGAAGGTGGAGGCAGCCCGGAAGCTGCATCTTCGAGTCCCTGCACCACCATCATATGGGGACTTCCAAACAGCTCCTGAAGCCAGCAAGACCCAACTACTCCAGGCTGCTGAGACTGCCGCTGCTGTGTTTCCTGGGGACATTAGATGAAATCCGGGGACGGAATTTGAGGACTTATTCGCAAATCCGGGGACTGTCCCCAAGAAACGGGGACGTCTGGTAACCCTAGTTTAAACACTCTAAAAGCAATTCGGGAAGGACGCAGGAAGGATGCTTAGTCCTATAACTGTCCTGCAAGCAAATCAGAATAAAGACTCAGTAAAGACTGTCTGTATACAGTGTACTATACATGTTAACTTTGTGCAAGCAGATCAGGATGAATACACAGGTTGCATGGAGAAGCTTCTAGAGAAAGCAAACGGCTGCAATAAGAAAGGGAATCTGGGTAACACTCAGTTGCATTTGCAGAAGTCCCTCTGGATTGCAATCTGTAAAGAGCCTAATAGTTCTGCTAATTGGCTGTTGCTTGGGAGGGGGAAAAAGTCATTACAAAGCATGAATAAGAACTGACTTCCTTTCTTCTCCCCATGTTCCACTCACCTGTGGTTCCTTAATCTTTCATCAGGAGCACCGGAAATAGGTATCTGCAAGCTCTATGTATGCCGCCAGATATTAATTTCTAGTCTGCTTTATTCACCAGCTTTTTCTAGCTCTCTGCCTTGCTTAACATCAGTTGCTATGACACTGTGGTACACAGAAAGAAACACACACCTCACAGTTGCCTTTCTGACTCCACATTATTTCCGGGTTACCTGGAGCCATGGCAACTTAAACAGAGCCTTGCCATACTGTAAATTCCGGCCACACAATGTAAAAAACTCACATCGTTTTATCTCCAGGACAGGAACCACCTGTTACCTCTCTGCATGGCAGGCTGCCATAAAAGCCACACTACTTTGCTAAAGGTGCTGGAAATGATACCTCTGTGAGGTAGGAACTCCAATTCCCAGGATTCTTTGAGGGAAGTCATGTGGTTTCAATGTGCATGGAACAAGCTTTAAATACATACAGTGGTACCTCAGGTTAAGAACAAGTTAATTCGTTCTGGAGGTCCCTTCTTAACCTGAAACTGTTCTTAACCTGAGGTACCACTTTAGCTAATGGGGCCTCTTGCTGCTGCCGTGCCACTGGAGCACGATTTCTATTCTCATCCTGAAGCAAAGTTCTTAACCCGGGGTACTATTTCTGGGTTAGCGGAGTCTGTAACCTGAAGCGTATGTAACCTGAAGCGTCTGTAACCCGAGGTACCACTGTAGTGCAGATCTGGGGAATCAGAACAGGAAATGGGTCTAGGAGTCCAGTTTTACACCCTTCTGGACAAAGGCCGCAAAGGAAAATTCAGAATTGATGGGATCAAGGGGGGTGATGAAAGAGATGGCCGAGTGGGAGTTGTGGGGTCAGGAAGATGGGATGTTCTTTTGTGGAGACAGGTTGTCATATTCACTTTCCAGCTAGTCTGATTAGATCTAACTACGAATAATGTACTTCTTTCTTACTGAACCAATGCATTTCCTGGCGGGCCAGGATGTGGTTTTCTTTTTGTGGAGGCAGGTGGTGTTAACATCACTCTTCAGCTAGTCCGATTTGCTCTAGATTGGAACAATGGGCTGCTCTCCTGACTATTGCAATTATTTTTTCCATCACATTGATTGAATTGTGAAAAGTCAAGCCCTCTGCATATGAGTTGGGACATAATGTCCATCAAAGTGACCATTATTATTATTATTTTAGTAGTAGTAGTAATAATAATAATAATAATAATACTTTATTATTTATACCCCGCCCATCTGGCTGAGTTTCCCAGCCACTCTGGGCGGCTCCCAATCAAATGTTAAAAACAGTACAGCATTAAATATTAAAAACTTCCCTAAAGAGGGCTGCCTTCAGATGTCTTTTAAAGATAGGATAGCTGCTTATTTCCTTCACATTTAAAGGGAGGGTGTTCCACAGGGTGGTCGCTACTACCGAGAAGGCCCTCTGTCTGGTTCCCTGTAACCTCACTTCTCACAATGAGGGAACCGCCAGAAGGCCCTGGGCGCTGGATCTCAGTCAGCCACCTGACTGAGCCACCTGGCTGAACGATGGGGGTGGAGACTCTCTTTCAGGTATACAGGACCGAGGCCATTTAGGGCTTTAAAGGTCAGCACCAACACTTTGAATTGTGCTCGGAAACATACTGGGAGGCAATGCAGATCTCTCAGGACTGGTGTTATGTGGTCTTGGCGGCCACTCCCAGTCACCAGTCTAGCTGCCGCATTCTGGATTAATTGCAGTTTCCGGGTCACCTTCAAAAGTAGCCCCACATAGAGCGCGTTGCAGTAATCCAAGTGGGAGATAACCAGAGCATGCACCATTCTGGCGAGATAGTCCGCGGGCAGGTAGGGTCTTAGCCTGCGTACCAGGTGGAGCTGGTAGACTGCTGCCCTGGACACAGAGTTAACCTGCGCCTCCATGGACACTCCCAGGCTGCGCACCTGGTCATTCAGGGGCACAGTTACCCCATTCAGGACCAGGGAATCCCCCACACCCACCCGCCCCGTTCCCCCAAAACAGTACTTCTGTCTTGTCAGGATTCAACCTCAATCTGTTAGCTGCCATCCATCCTCCAACCGCCTCCAGGTACTCACACAGGACCTTCACCACCTTCACTGGTTTTGATTTAGAAGAAGAAGAAGAAGAAGAGTTTGTATTTGATATCCCGCTTTATCACTCCCCTTCAGGAGTCTCAAAGCGGCTAACATTCTCCTTTCCCTTCCTCCCCCACAACAAACACTCTGTGAGGTGAGTGGGGCTGAGAGACTTCAGAGAAGTGTGACTGGCCCAAGGTCACCCAGCAGCTGCAGGTGGAGGAGCGGGGAATCGAACCCGGTTCACCAGATTACGAGTCCACTGCTCTTAACCACTACACCACACTGGCTCATTTAAAGGAGAGGTAGAGCTTAGTTGTTGTTTAATTCTCTAAGCTTTATTTGTTTTTGCACATTTTGGCCAGTAGGAATAACATAGCATTGATTAAAATCACATTTTGCTTAAGGTAAGTCAAGTGAGTTATGCCGTTGACGGCAAAGCATAATTTTCCAAGTACTGCTCTTCCAAGTAGAAATGGACTCTGTGCATGTGTGTCTTCTTAATGTAAGGCGGCAGTCAGCACTGCTCCACCAGCTGTCACTGCAGCTTTGGTGGCAATGGACAGCCCAACAGCACCGACTGACTGAAGCAACAGCTTTCCCAGCTGCTACTCCTTCACCATTGGCGATGGCCGCTGCTGACATCATTTTTGCAGCCAGAGCCAGCTGCAATTCCAGCTCCAGTGAAACCTGCTGCTCCCAGTGCTGCTGGGACAGCAATTGTGGCCACTGCCAAGCCAGCTACACCTCCCAAAACTGTAGTTACTAGATCAACCATGCTGGCTTCCTAAAGACCCACTCCTCTTCTTGCGTATCTTGAAGTGACCCATTTAACTACTTATTCCATCAGGCCTCTTGCACCCTCTTTACAAAGAGCCATTTAAAAAAAACAAAAACCCCCCATTTTTTATTGAAACAAAAAAAATTCCTTCCAGTAGCACCTTAAAGACCAACTAAGTCAGTTCTTGGTATGAGCTTTCGTGTGCATGCACACTTCTTCAGATGCACACGAAAGCTCATACCAAGAACTGACTTAGTTGGTCTTTAAGGTGCTACTGGAAGGAATTTTTTTTTGTTTTGACTATGGCAGACCAACACGGCTACCTATCTGTAACCATTTTTTATTGGTTTGTAAACAAATATTAATACCACAGAATAATTAGCCAGCAGTACTAATTGTCTTTGTTTTATCCATTGTCTCTAGACATATACTTGCATATTCAATATTCACACATAATACTTAATGCAAACCCTTCACTGAAATATTGAGCGGTTGGTATAACAAGGTCTTGAGTTGGGTCATTAACATAGTTAAAGAAAGGGGTCCATGTTTCTTGGACTGTGTCTCTAATTGTTATGCCCTTATTTGCCCTCATGTGTCTGGTGAAACACTCAGATATTGCTGTATCCCAGATCTTATTTCCCCATATGTGGAGGGGTATTTCAGTCTGGTTCTCCTGTTGCTGAGCTACTGCTAATCGTGCTGCGGTCAGTAGGAAGCCTCTGTGGTGCAGGGTGGAGCCCAAGTCTATATCCAAAGATAGTAGGGCTAAGAATTGGAGAAAGGGGTTGACCTGTAATTGCGGATATAATGGAGAAGGCTCTACTCCAAAAGTTTAACATGGGGGCATTCCCACCAAACATGACTAAATGAACTAAGCCTTCCATAGCCCTTCCAACATAAAGGGGAAAGGGAGAGATTAATTTTTGCCAGTGCCCAGTGTGATCGGAGGATGACTTTGAATAATGCCTCCTATAAGGCAGCAGAGATCGTTTTGAGGAGGGTGGAAGAGGTCCAGATGCCCTCCCATTTGTGATATTCAATTAGGTGGCCTAAATCTGATTCCCATATAATTAAAAGGCCTCTGGCACCCCCTGCTTCATGATCTAAAAGACTGCTATATATTAGGGATGCAGCACCTTTCAGTTTTATGTGATGACACGAAGCATAGAGGTACCGTATTTTTCGCTCTATAAGACACACTTTTCCCCTCCTAAAAAATAAGGGAAAATGTGTGTGTGTCTTATGGAGTAAATGCAGGCTGCACGGCTAAGCCAGAAGCCAGAACAGCAAGAGGCTATCCCAGAAGCCAGATTCCTCTTGCTGTTCTGGCTTCTGGGATTCAGAATATTTTTTTCTTGTTTTCCTCCCCCCAAAACTAGGTGTGTCTTATCGTCTGGTGCATCCTACAAAGCAAAAAATACGGTACCTTTGGTGAGCTTGCAGAGGAAATCCCCAAAAATCCAGTTGTCCAGTGTAGTTTACTGCCCAGAAAGGAAGAGTAAGAACAAACAATGCGTCTAGAATAGCCATATTGCAGAGGCAGACATCAGTTATAGAATCAGACCTCTTATATAAAACAAATGTAATCACTACAAACATATTTCCCACCAACCCCAGGACACAGATCAGGGAGTAAGCAATGGGAAGAAAGGCTTTCGTAAAGTTTCTGACTTCATCCTTGTCACATGGCATTGCAATCTCAGCATACAAATCGGAATAATCTGCGATGGTTGATTCTACCTGAAAGGACAATGGATTCTCTTAAACTCACATTTCGGCAAGCTCTGGTTTAGGTAAGGAAAACGTTTGGTAAAAACATTTGGTCTTCATCTGTTTGGTTCTTAAATGTACATTCTGAGGCAGGGGGAAATCCATGCTCCATAGGAAAGGCCTGGAATATAGCAGGGGAGAGGATGTTCTGTAGTGGGAATGGAGAATCACAAAAATTAGGGCAGGGACAGAATTTCTTTGTTCTGGAGAGAGCAAGGTACATAGAATGGCACACAGGTCTGTCTCAAACTATGACTCAAAAAAACTTCCTGTACGAGGCTCAACACACTCCCTCACTCCATCTATTCTATCAGAGAACATGGGCTGGCAAGCTTGTCGTTCGGAATGTTGTCAATTCCCTTATAACACTGATTAACTTCTGATTTGGCTTCAATCTGCATAATTGCAAACATAATTCCCCACTGTGGAAGGACATGTGGATCCAGAAATGGCCTCCACAGTCACTTACAAACTCACTGTTAAGACTGTGTTCATGGAAGACAATCTTACTCAGCTACGAGTGACCACCAAAGAAGGATTTCTAGTTTCACTGTTGGGAGGCAGTATGCCTCTGAATATCAGTTACTGGGAATCACAAGGGGGGAGGATGCAGTTTCATTTAGCCTATTTCCCATAGGTATCTCATTGGCCACTGTGGGAACAGGATCCTGGACCCAACAGGCTTGTGGCCTGATACAGTACGGCTCTTTGTTGTTAAATGCAGATTATATATTTAAGGGAGTGTGGCAATTGCCCATTCATTTAGAAAATGTTTGAACAGGTGGGAAAGATAGGGTTAAACATATAGACCAATGGGAAAGCTGGAGGCGAAGCCTACCTGTGTATAAAAGGGCTTAGCCTGAGGTTTGAGTTAGTTGTTGTTGGTGGTGGGTAGTTGGTTGGTTTTAGTGGGTTGGCTGGTTGGGAAAGGCAACTGGAGAAGCAGTTGGTAATAGAGAGACAGTTAGGGCAGTGGGTTCTTGAGTGAGGGGAGGTAGAAGAGATAGAGAGGAAAATAAGACTAAGAAAGTAAAGAGTAACAATGTTTGGAATGCCATAAAAGTTTGTGAGTGAAATAAAATACACTCTTCTCTATTAATTGAGAACCTGACTGAGGCTGAAGTGATTTTACTGGGGAGAACCTGGTTGGTGGCAGTGGATTAGTGGTATATGGGTCAATAGTCCGTGAGACGACCAGGGGCTCCGTACGAAAGCCACAGGGAGGAATAAACAACTACCTCTCACATTATCCTTAATCATTAGCCATTACTGGGAGGGGAGGGTATGCTGTTGGATTTGTAGATTCTGAACTCTTGGCATCGGTTAGCAGCTGCACTGGCCTCCCATCAGCTCTGCTCTCAGGATGCTCTCCTTTACCCTCAGGTTGGTCATCTGCAAAAGACAATCTGTGCTCTGTTGGTCGGAAAGATCCCAAAATTTCTGCATCAGATATGGATAGCACTTGCCTTGGCCTCAAGTCAGCTAAGCTCCCAGTATGTACACCTTCAGCATCATCATAAAAGGTAAAGGTACCCCTGCCTGTACGGTCCAGTCTTGACAGACTCTAGGGTTGTGCGCTCATCTCACTCTAGAGGCCGGGAGCCAGTGCTGTCTGAAGACACGGGTCACGTGGCCAGCGTGACGAAGCTGCTCTGGCGAACCGGCACCAGAGCACCACACAGAAACGCCGTTTACCTTCCTGCCAGTGGCGGTCCCTATTTATCTACTTACACCCGGGGGTGCTTTTGAACTGCTAGGTTGGCAGGCTCTGGGACCGAGTGACGGGAGCGCACCCTGCCGCGGGGATTCAAACCGCCGACCTTTTGATCGGCAAGTCCTAGGCGCTGAGGCTTTTACCCACAGCGCCACCCGTGTCCCCTCAGCATCATCATAGTCATCTGCAAAAGCCACTCTGCGCTCTGCTTGTTTGAATGATCCCAACGTTTCCGCATCTGATACTGGTATCTCCTGCCCTGGCCTCATATTAGTTCTGTCCTCAAGATGCTCTCCTTTATCTTCAGGTTGGTCATCTGCGAAAGCCACACCGTGCTCGGCCGGTTTTGTAGATTCTGGAGTTTCTGCATCTGATCTGGTTAGCACCTGCACTGGCCTCAAGTGAGTTACACTACCAAAGTGCACATGTTCGTCATCATAATGGTCATCTGCAAAAGCCACTTTGCGCTCTCCTGACATTTAGCATCTGATATGGGCAGCACCTATATCAGCTTCGGCTTGATACGGATCGGAAAGGGGGGGGGTACCTTCTTTGCCCCTCTCCCTTGAACAACCGAGGCGATGACCTCTAGGGTATCCCCGTTCACCCACCCTCAGTTCCCCTCACCGTCGCACAAGCACCACACCTTCCCCAGAGCCCCTTTCTACCACGAGCGAAATAAGCTCGGATATATGAATGTATTCTCTTATCTTTTCCTATGGCTATTTGCGCTCCATACTCAGAACGAGTAGACCGGGCGCTCCTGTATCTCCGCTTATTCCTATGGCTGCGTCTTGGCCAATCACAGCCATGCATTCGTCCTGCAGGAGCTAGCTCAGGCAGCTTTGCACGCCTCATTGAACCTACTGACAAGCTGTTGACGGCCCCCCACTGTGAGAACAATGGATCCGAAACTGGAGAACTCGTAAAACTGTCAAAATGTATCCATTCCTGTTACAATGTATCCATTTTGTTTCCGCTTTTGATTACCAATACCAAATAGACCGAATCACATAGGAAACCTTTGGAAATTCACATAAAATCAACCACAACTCCGATTTCTTTGCTCTTGGTGTCATTCAACTCAGCCCCTTCTGGACTCCATGATGTGATCCCTACTTCCATAATCCCCGGAGCGGCCAGGCACGTACACAGGAACTTCTTAATCCTGTCAGACCGCTTCGCATAACCCTTTCCCCGGGCAATACCAGGTGGCAGACGATGCATATCTATGGCCCTTTGTCCTGCCACCACCGGTACTTGATAAATGATTGTCTATGTGTATTTCTCGCTCTACATATTTCCCCCTCCCTTGTCTCAAATGTAAATGAGTGTAACCCCACCTTTTCTCTGAGACACTCATGACGTGTGTAATATATTCATGATGCAATCCGTGAAACCCAACCCTCCCATAATGAATTCATGACGTTTCGTGCACTGTATTCTGGGACTTGGAGGGAACTTTTAAAAGTTTATGTCGCCCCACTCTCGGGGTTCAATCTCGTCTTGAACCTGTTGGCCAATAAACTTGGATCTTCGGCAGTTTGCTCCTGTCTCCGGCTGAGCTTCTTTCTTCCGCAAGAATCCACGGACTCTGTCCGATTGGCTGGGTGGCAGGGTAAATACGCACCCAGATTTCCATAACAGGCTTCAACTCTTTTGTGGTATCAGGTTTCTCTTCTTCTTCACCATCATATTCATTGACGAAAGCCACTACATCTTCTCTTTTATGGGGAATGCGTTCTGTTTTGTAGATTCAAAAGTTTCTGAATCTGACATGGTTAGTTCCTTTTTTGGCCTCAAATCAATTTCACTTACAAATTTCTCTTCATCATCAGCCTCATGTGTTTTGAAAAGCCAACACGTCTTCTTTTTTGTAGGAAATGTATTCTGGATGTTTTATCAATCCACTTTCACTTTTAAATGATGTTACTGGTGTGCTTAGCTCTTGCATTGGAATCAAATCTGTTTTTCTTTCAACCTGTTCTTGTGAGTCACTATCCAATGTCCCAGCGGAATATTTTGGTTCTGCTTTTGTCAAAGGCCCTGTTGCATCTGACTTCATTATGCTTTTTAACGATTTCACACTGAATGATTTAATACTGAATCTTTTTGAATGACAAGATTGAGTCTCATCACCAGCATAAATTGTTTTTGTGTGTGAGGAAGTTAGACTCTGAAAGAAAAGAAATACAGTAAAATTATTATAGGGACTTTTAATTTTTTTAAAATTAATTTTCTTTTTTTCTAATGAGAAATTGTTATAGGGACTTGATAGGATGAAGAATCTGATGCAAACAATATATGATCATAAGAATTGTCTCTGACTTCATATACCCTGTCCCAAGAATCATCACTATTCTTAGAAATTAAGAAAGCTTCCTCAAATTATATTGAAATCTAAACATTTGACTATTAAATAACAAAATCCACAGAATCTTAATGAAGAGAGGGCAGAGAGCAGGACCTGCATGTGTTATGCATTGCACCCTCAGTCAAGTTACTAGGTTTTCAAAATGTGACCATTCAGATCCAGAATTCTCATTTTCAATCACGGGACAGACTCAATGGGTCCATCTCTCCACGAGAACCTTGTTGCTCTAGCTCTTGACCTTTGTTGACCTTGGAAGATGACAGTCACATGAAAACCTTTTGCGTGTTAACTACACAATGCCATTCTGTTTATCTTCTCCCGCTTTCTGAGTCAGCAGAGGCTTAGGTTTCAGAATGTCTCTGAACTCCAGATTTGACATTCCCAGGAAGGCAGTTGATCCTTTTCATTTTCATTTATAAATTTATTTATTTGGTTTTTCAGATTAAAGTTTTACAACCAATATATCCAACATACAACATAAAAACCAAGATGCCAAAGAATCTCCTGGACTTCCCTCCTCCCCTTTGTAGGTCCTATTGTTAATAACTTCCTCCTGCATCTTTTATGATAATCCAAATCGTTTACATCTCCATTATGTCCAAAATTCACCATTATACTACAAGTGTTACTCCAATCCTACTAACAAGTTTCGTTTATACAGTGATACCTCGGGTTAAGTACTTAATTCGTTCTGGAGGTCCGTTCTTAACCTGAAACTGTTCTTAACCTGAAGCACCACTTTAGCTAATGGGGCCTCCTGCTGTTGCCGCACTGCTGGAGCCCGATTTCTGTTCTCATCCTGAAGCAAAGTTCTTAACCTAAAGCACTATTTCTGGGTTAGCGGAGTATGTAACCTGAAGCGTATATAACTCAAGGTATCACTGTAATTTATCTTAAAAAACACTGTAATCCCCCCCCCCCCCATTCCTTATTAAAATCTTCCCAATTTCTGATTCTTCCAGTCATTTTAGCCATTTTGGCATAATCCCTCAACTTCCATCTGCTATTCTTCTCTGGTCGGGACTTTATCTTCTTTCCATCTTTGGGTTCCTTTTCAAATGCAATGCCTAACTTAACATCGGTGCTCCTATTTTCACAAATACCGCTAATGAAGATAGGAATATTACAACCAGCAATTTTAACAAATTGTTAAACTCCAGCACTGGGTTCTTGGGCCTATTGAAAGAAAAAGGGTACAAGAAATGGAAGGCCTTTCTTGGCTTAAAAAAACAAACAAAACCCGGATAAAAATGGACTTTAAAAATAGATAAAAATGATCCGAAGCAAAGGCCCTGGTAATTTAAGGCCTTCCATCCCCCGCCACGAGCATCCCCTTCGAAGGAAGGAAACCATAGCAACGGCCCTAACGCCCGCTCCGAGTCACGTGATCCCGGACGCTCGAACTGCGCCAGAAAGTGCGTGAAGAAAACGCAGCGCAGATGCCCCGCCCACTCACCACATGCCCCGCCTCCGTGTGTGACGCAATTTCCGGTGGGAGGTGCTGGAGGAGTGAGGGAGGGAGGCCGGGTCACGTGGGGAGGGTTCTGTGAGGGGAGAAGCGAGGCGGAGCGAAGACGGAAAGCGGCGGCAGCAGCGGCGGCTCGAGGCTATTTCCCGGCGCGCCTTCCGTCCCTCCCGGCTTCCGTCCCTCCCTGCCTGGCCCCTCGCGACGGTGGCAGCAGATGAGGGAGCCGGCGGGAGGCCTCCCGGAGCCCCTGCCTCGCCGCCGCCTCCTCCTCCGGGGCGGCAAGATGGGAGCGGAATGAGCCCCGAGCCGGAGCCGCCGCCGCCTCCTCCTCCGGCCCGGGAAGCGGAGGTGGTGGCCTTGACTGTGGCGGCCGTGGTGGACGGAGAAGCGGCGGCCGCGGCCGCGGCCGGAGCCGGCGGAGGGAAGCAGTGGGGCAGCCGCATCATGCTGGTGAGGAGGATCGGCCTCAAGCCGGGCGGAGGCGCCGCCGCGGTGAGTAGCCCGGGGAACAGGGCCCCTCTCCCCCCCCCTTCGCGCCTCTGCGCCCTCCCCCGAAGCATCCTCGGGGGTCCCGGCCCCGGGAAGCGGACGCGCTGCGGGCCCGTTAGGCGCCGGGAGAGGCTCGAGGCATCTTCCTTCGCAGTCCGCGGGGTGGAGGTCGGGTCCGCAATTGTGTTTTTTTTTTTTTTGCTCCCCGATCTGTTGGGCCTCGGTGGGCTCTGTGGTAAAGGTCGGGCCAGAAAAACACGGGGGAGTTGTTGTTATTATTAGGGAAGCATGGGGGAGTTGTTATTCTTATTATTGGGGAAACACGGGGGAGTTATTATTATTAGGAGTTTTTATTATTCGGGAAACACGGGGGAGTTATTATTAATAGGAGTCATTATTATTATTATCATTATTATTAGGGAAACATGGGGGAGTTGTTATTTTTATTATTGGGGAAACATGGGGGAGTGATTGGGGAAACACGGGGGAGTTATTATTAGGAGTTATTATTATTCAGGAAACATGGGGGAGTTGTTTTGATTGATTGATTGATTGATTGATTGATTGAATTTCTATACCGCCCAATACCCAGAGGTCTCAGGGCGGTTCACAGAAAATATCACAATATATAAACTCAAAATAAAATCAATAACCCAATAACACCATCTCCTCGCCAAAAGAGCCACATTTCTTGTAATTCAAAAGCCATTATATGTTGGGGGTGGGCTCAGCCCACTTTCATCCCCACTCCCTTCTTCACTCATTTTCTTCCTTCAAACCCCCTGCTTTGACTTCTCCCTGTCACTCCCATGTTCTTTCTTAAGGCTCACTTTGACTGAACTTCTTTGAAAATGGTTTATTATTTTTATTTATTGAATTTATATGCTGCCCTATACTCGGAGGTCTCAGGGCAGTTTACAGAAAAGATCACAAAATATAAAATAAAAATAAAAAAACCCCAATAACCCAACCCCCCCCCTCAAGAGTCAAATTTTAAAAGGGTATAGGTTTCCCCAGCTTGGATGCAAGAGAAGAAGTACACACAAAAAACCCCAAAAACCTTTCAGGTTTATACATTTCACTAATTTTACAATTATTTGAATATTTCAAAAATTTGACTTCCTTCCCCCTCTTTCTGCAGTTCCTTAAATTTATTTTTAATATCTTCTGCATATCCAAATTAACTTAATTCATCTACTTTAAATATATACTCTGATGAAACTGTTATTTCAATAGTCCTGCCAGTCTTCATATCTGTTTACAATTTATCTGTAAATATTGAACAAATCATTTCCATTCTTTTGCCAAAAAAATAACAATTGTCATCTTGTAATTGTCATCCAGTAAGTTTCTCCATTTTTGCATATTGCACCAGTTTTTGTACCCATTATTCCTTTACTATGACTTCTGCTTCTTTCCACTTTGGTGGCAAGTAACATTCTTGCCGGGGACGCGGGTGGCGCTGTGGGTAAAACCTCAGCGCCTAGGACTTGCCGATCGCATGGTCGGTGGTTCGAATCCCCGCGGTGGGGTGTGCTCCCGTCGTTCGGTCCCAGCGCCTGCCAACCTAGCAGTTCGAAAGCACCTCCAGGTGCAAGTAGATAAATAGGGACCGCTTACCAGCGGGAAGGTAAACGGCGTTCCGTGTGTTGCGCTGGCTCGCCAGATGCAGCTTGTCACGCTGGCCACGTGACCCGGAAGTGTCTGCGGACAGCGCTGGCTCCCGGCCTATAGAGTGAGATGAGCGCACAACCCTAGAGTCTGGCAAGACTGGCCCGTATGGGCAGGGGTAACTTTACCTTTAACATTCTTGCCACTGGTAGTCGCATACTGTATATGAATAAGTTTCTATACAGTTTAGGTAGTTCTGTCCCTATAATTTCCAAAATAAAAGCTTCTGGTCCCGTTCCCCCCCCCATTATTTTAAACATCTTTTTCATTTAGTTATATATCATTTCCCCTTGAAAACTCATACCACAAGACTCCTTAATGCTCCTTTTTGCACTCTAAAATATTGTTGATCTCTGCATGGTGTTTTTCTTTCTTTCCATGTGTGCTTGGCTTGGGCTCTCCAGGCCTCACCCTTGATACAGGCTAAGTGAGTTCTTGTGTTTACACTATAGGGGTTGGGTACCTGCTGAAGTCTTTCAGGCAGGCATGAGAAAAGGCCTTTTTTCAGTTTTTGCAACTCTTATATGATTCATTGTACTATTTGCTGCTTTAAAAATGCTATGCATTGGAGCCAGCTGGATTACTCCCTTTAAGTCTCAGCCCATGGACAATCCACTGCTACAGCTTGCAAATTATGCTAGAGTCTCACACTCTTTCACAGTTTGTCCAATCTGTAATTTTTTTATTTGAGCAATAGCACTTTTAAAAAAAAATTGAGAATGCAAAATGTGCCTAACATATTTTGTGTTCTCAGATTTATGCTAGATGCTGTTCGTATCTTCCGAAGATAACACATAGGAGTGGGCATGCAAAAATTCATTTGAAATGTAGGAGTTGAGCTGTCTCCCTGCACGCATCGCTAGTAAACATTGAATGAAGTGCCTACTGGAGCTAATTCAAGTATCACTTGTGTAGTGTAGAGTGCACAAAAATAGTGTGCACGTAACCTCTTATATGCAGTGTGACATGATGCTTGTGTTTGGATATACTGCAAGACTTGGCACAAAGATTTGGCATGTCTTCATTCTAGTGCTGTGCATATCTCATAGCAGGCTCTGGTGATTATGATGATGTATTCAGTTTATTAGTTGCTTTTTGCAATTTATTAGTAATTTGTTACATAAGCCTCTAGATGTCTTTTTTAAAAAAACGTAAGTTCAGAAAGAGCAATATGTTGCAATAAAAGCCATTCAGTAACCCACAGAACTATTGATTCAGCTGCTCAAACTTAGTATCTAAGCAGTTTATCTTTACTGGTAAAGCCATTACAGTGCTACCTCTGGTTCCACACGTTGCGGGTTACAAGCTCCACTAACCCGGAAGTAGCCGTTTCTGGTTGAGAACTTTGCCCTGGGATGTGAGTGGAAATTGCGTGCCAGAGGCACGCTTTTGCCAATAACGCCTCATCTTACGAGTGGTTTTCAATTACGAATGGACCTCCGGAATGGATTCTGTTTGTAACCAGAGGTACCACTGTATTGAATTAGCATTAGTTAGTCTTTCTTCTTTATGGGAAAACTTGTAGCAATTGGCGTCCTTTTAGCATGCATGCAAGTGACTTTGATCAGATCTATGCATGCAGACTTAGCAGTGTATAATAGGAATACATTTTGCACCAAACTCATTAAATGGGCTACATACAAACACAAGATACTCAAAAGTTGAAGAAGAGGAAGTTGCACTTGCTGTACAGGCTGTTGATTAACCCAGGACCAGACTTGCCTCAGTGACAGCAAGCTAACCCAGTCATGGTGATCATCTGTGTGATGGGGCTGCCTCTAGCTGTAAACACACCATATTCCACCACATCCTGTATGGCAGTACATAAATATTTCCCATCACTCACCATGATCAAGTAAGGTTTGTGACAGCAGCCAAATCAGTATAACTAGTTTAATATTTCAGTTAGAGTGGGTGTACTTTGGACATGGTTTATTGGAGTGAAATAAGTCTTACAGGGTACCTCACAGCCCTTTAAAGCTGTACCAGGTTCCCTGTTTGAGTCTTGCAACCTGTTCATGTAGAATGAATTGTTCCTTGGTTGGAATGGTTACTTTCAAAGTAGTTTAGGTACACAGGGTTCCCAAGTATATAAATTAAACCAGCTTGTCATTTTTCTAGTAAAACAGTTGTGCAAACCTTGTTTTATGTACAGTGGTACCTCAGGTTAAGTGCTTAATTCGTTCCGGAGGTCCGTACTTAACCTGAAACTGTTCTTAACCTGAAGCACCACTTTAGCTAATGGGGCCTCCTGCTGTTGCCGCACTGCTGGAGCCCGATTTCTGTTCTCATCCTGAAGCAAAGTTCTTAACCTGAAGCACTATTTCTGGGTTAGCGGAGTCTGTAACCTGAAGCATATGTAACCTGAAGCGTATGTAACCACTGTATTTTAGACAGTGGCAGTCAAATTTCCTGACCTCAAATTCAGGGTGAAAACCTCTAGGCAATATTTTTAAACATCCTAGGGGAAGGCTTCCCTCTTGTTCTTCAATAGGAGTTTTAGGGCAGGACTTTGTAGACCAGTGGCCCTCTTGAGCACTGGCTAGCATAATTAAGGGACAGGCATTGTTTCATTCACCCAAATTCTGATGATAAAGTGTTATCCATAAGCACAAATGAGCTACAAGCTTGGGACATCAAAGGATTCAGCTCCAGAGTGTTTACTAACACTGAAAAGAATGTCCAGAGTGGTTTTTCTTAAATATTTCGATGTTGTTTTTAATGTAATAAAAAAGACAATCAGTAGAGAGTGTGGAATTGAAAATGTAATGCATGAGGAAATAAACTAGTAGGTGAGGAACATGCAACTTCTATGTTTCAGGCAAACTGGGGGGGGGGTAGTTTTTCTTGGTTACACTAATAAGTATTCTAGAGCAGTCTGTCCCCACTGGTATAAAAAGTGTCTGACATTAGATCACAACCTTCTCTTTGCATCTTATATCCATCGGAGGCACAAAGTGCAAAATCTCATCCTGTCATTTCCCCAATGAATGTCCATGTGAAATCTAACTATAGAGTTCTTATTTCTTAGCTAACAGTATCTAATGAGTATTTTTAAGTGATATAGGGAGTGTGACAGGTTAATTGAAAAGAAACCAGCAAGACAAACATCAGCCAGCTGAAATTGGACCCCTTTTCTTCTCTTCCATCCACTTTCTATATACAGTGGTGCCCCGCAAGACGAACGCCTCGCAAGACGAAAAACCCGCTAGACGAAAGGGTTTTCCGTTTTGGAGGCGCTTCGCAAAACGAATTTCCCTGTGGGCTTGCTTCGCAAGAAGAAAGCCCATAGGGAAATCTCCGGGGACCTCTTTTAAACGCTAGTGGTGGGGAGCAAAGCCTTCCCCCCCCCCTCCGGCCTTCAGAAGAGGTCCAGGAAGGCCGGCGGGGGCCGAAAGGCTTTGCTCCCCACCGCCAGCATTTTAAAAGCAGTCCGGGATAGCAGGGAAGCGCTTCCCGCTACCCCGGATGGCTTTTGAAGGCAGGCGGCGGGGGGGAGCAAAGACGTTTGCCCCCCGCCCACCTTCAGAAGAGGTCCTGGACCTCTTCTGAAGGCCGGCGGGGGGCAGGTCTTTGCTCCCCCCTGCCTTCCTTCCCGGGAGAGCGGAGAAACGCAGCGCGTCTCTCCACTGTCCCGGAGGGCTTTTGAAGGCAGGCGGGGGGGGGGGGAGCAAAGACTTTTGAAGGCAGGCGGGGGGCAAAAGTCTTTGCTCCCCCCTGCCTGCCTTCCCGGGAGAGCGGAGAAACGCAGCGCTGCGTTTCTCCGCTCTCCCGGGAAGGCAGGTAGGGGGGGACAAAGACTTTTGCCCCCCGCCGGCCTTCAGAAGAGGTCCTGGACCTCTTCTGAAGGCCGGCGGGGGGCAAAAGTCTTTGTCCCCCCTGCCTGCCTTCCTGGGGGCTTTTAAATCGCCCCGGGATAGCGGAGAATTCCTCCACTGTCCCGGGGCGATTTTAAAATGCTGGCGGGCGGCAGCGCTGCCGCCCGCCAGCATTTTAAGATCGCCCCGGACAGCGGAGAAGTCTCCGCTGTCCCGGGAAGGCAGGCGGGGGGGAAGCAAAGACTTTCGCCCCCCGCCGGCCTTCAGAAGAGGTTGGAGGTCGGGGGACAGACTGTCCCCGGACCTAGTCTGAAGGCGGTTTCCATAGGAACGCATTGATTGATTTTCAATGCATTCCTATGGGCAACCGTGCTTCGCAAGACGAAAAGACTTGCGGAACGAATTAATTTCGTCTTGCGAGGCACCACTGTAGAATTCATAGAATCTTAGAGTTGGAAGGTGCTCAAGGTTCAGCTAGTCCCAACTCCTGCAGTGCAGGAATCTCAGGTATAGAATCCAAGACAGAGGACCATCCAACATCTGCTTTAAAACCTCCAAGGACGGAGAGTCCACCACCTCTTGTGGGAGACCGTTCCACTGCTGAACAGCTCTTACTGTCAAATTTTTTTCTAGATGTTTAATCAGAATTTCCTTTCTTGTAACTTGAAGCCATTGGTTCAAGTCCTACCCTCTAGAGCAGGAGAAAACAAGCATGTTCCCTCTTACATGTGGCAGCCCTTAAGATATTTGAAGATGGCTATCATATCTCCTCTCATTCTCTTCTTTTCCAGGTTAAACGTTCCCAGATCCTTCAACCATTCCTCATAAGGCTTGATTTTAGAGAGGAAAGGGATTTGTCATCTTTTGGCAGAAACTTCTTTTGACTGACTATTTAGAGATAGCATATCATGTTCTAGTCTTGGGTGCATTTCTTTTTCACCATTCAGTATTAGGAGGGGGGATTTGAGCAAAATGTATGGGGGAAAGGGGAGTGAAAGGGGCAAGGAAGTGTTAGTAGAAAGGAATTTGTTTCCTTTATACAGTGGTACATATGCTCTGTACATATACAGGTTACATATGCTCTGCTGACCTAGAAATAGTACCCCGGGTTAAGAACTTTGCTTCAGGATGAGAACAGAAATCGCACGGCGGCAGTGGGAGGCCCCATTAGCTAAAGTGGTGCTTCAGGTTAAGAACAGTTTCAGGTTAAGAACAGACCTCCAGAACGAATTAAGTTCTTAACCCGAGGTACCACTGTAATTGGCAGAAATTTCTTTTTCTGTCACCACTCTGGTGTTTCAGTACCAGCTTAAATAAACTGAAAGCTTAGTTAATTGAATTGATTGAACAATTGAACATAAAAATGTCTGCCATTGGCACACATACAAAAAAAGTCTCTTAATGGCATACATTTTAATGAGTTATATAAGCTGAACCATTTAATTTTGTAAAAAGAAACCATATAGGTGGTTAGTAAGTCCACAGCATAGCTTTTTGTAATTTTTGCTGACTCCAGCATTCTGTGCACTCACAGGAGATTATTAAAACAATTCCATTTAATATTGTTGAGTAGCAGGAATCGTCACGAATGAAAGGAAACGTTGTGGAAACTGTTGAAGTTCATAAGCAAATCTATATTCCTGTTTTGTAGGTGATTAGGGGGGGAAACTTTAGTTGGTGCTATTTCGAAGAGTAGAGATGTACATAATAAATGTATAAGTATCCATTAATTTATTTTCTGTTATTTGTTACATATATAGTCCACCTTTTCTCCAAAGATTTCAAAGAGGCTCTCTCTCTCTCCCCCACCCCCCGCCCAGCCTCTCCATTTTATTACTGCAGTACACTGTGAGGTTGGGTAGGTCAAGGGACTCTCGGGTCACCCGGTGATGTTCATAGCAGATGGGGATTTAAACCTGAGTCTCCAAGCTCCTTGTTTACCACTTTTACCTGCTTCAGCACTCTAGCTCCCAGTTAAATTAATAACTCACTTGATTAAACTGCATACTCTGGGATGAAGGGAACAGTTCAGTGGAACTCCAGTAACTGTGTCAAATATTACAGCCTGCATATTTTAAAATAATCTCCCAGTTTACACAGACAAGGTATCATTATGTGTGGGAGCAAACCCTCTGCAAAACGGAAACCCTTTCTTTTCACGTTCTTCCTCTTTCCCTGAGGATTTGTCATTCTGGCCGTTTTCAGACAGCACACAGCTTTTATTTCAGTTGGATTTTAATACCCTAGTTTAGTAAGTAAGCTTTTATATCTTTTAAGGATTTGTGTAACCCATGTTTAAAAATTGTTAACCTGCCTTGAACTCTCAGGATAGGCTTAATTAGAAATAATTTCAAGAGAAACATAGAATTGATGTACTACTGCTTCATTAATTGGCATGTACCCCACAGCAGTATTCTAGTTTAATGCGAGCTCTTAACTCCAATTGATTTGGCAAAACCCCCACTGGCCGTATGTTTAAATTAAAATAGAATGCCTTGTACCATTTAAAATGTTGTCAGAAGCAAGTTTCTAAGAGTTGTGCTGTATTAATATCACATTTTCCCCCCTTTAACAGCAAGGTATTGGTCGACCAAGTGTGTACCATGCAGTTATTGTCATCTTCCTGGAATTCTTTGCTTGGGGACTGCTTACGACTCCCATGCTCACAGTAAGTTTCCTAACCTGGGTGTTTTTGCTCAGAGGTGTGTAGTATTAATAAGTACTTTCAGAATTATATGTGTTTGCCTGTAATAATAATGGTCTACATTAAACAATGGTTTTTATTTCTAATTTCTGGTACTATACTTGGAGGTTAGAGTCCTGCTGTTACTTGGCTCGTCTTCTTCCATAGCTGCCTGCTTCAGCTGCCATTACACCAGCAGGCCCTCTCCATTAAGTTGGCACAGGCTAAAGGTGGCTAATGTGTGGCCCTGCAGATGTTGGTGAACTAGAACTTCCACCATCCCTGGCTGTTGACTATGCTGGCTGGGGCTACTGGGAGTTTAGGTTCAGCAACATCTGTGTTGGGGTAACTGGACACCATAAGGGTTTCATTTCCTTCATGAGTGTAAATCACCCCATGGATGAGCTAATCACAGGTGCAAGGTTAACCAAGCCAGTTTCTTTGGTAACAGCCCAGTGCCATGACAATATCTGTCATTAATGTGTCATTCTGTGAGTCTGCAGTTGGTAGTGTCTGTTAGTTAATTACTAACAATTACATGTTCAGTGTTACGTTTTGAATTGCTGAACTTATTTAGAGCAATGGAGATACTTCATATTTGTACAGTAATACCTCTGCGAACGTCCGCCTCGTCTAGCATCCATTCTGGCAAAAATCCGTGGCAAATCCAGAAATACTGGAACGGGTTACTTGCGGGTTTGGTGCTCCCGCATGCGCGGAAGCGCTAAATCACACTATGCGCAGAAGCACAAACTGCTCTGTGCGCAGATGTGGCACTTTGCCCTGCGTCTTTTTTGACTAGCGGCCAGGGCTGCAAAACGAGGTACGACTGTATGTATATATATCAGTATCTGCAAAAGCCTAGAAGCTGTTTGCCTACCCATGACTTAGTCATTATGTAAGAGCTGTTATCTGAATCTGCTTAGTTTCTCTTTCCTGTCTTTTGCCTTTTATTGATTAATTTGTAAGCCATCATTTTAAATTATGAACCACCTTGAGTGCAGAAACATGTTGCATAAATATAGCAAATCAGTAGTAAATTGATATGATTGGCAAGAATGTAGGGAACGTTTTGAGTTTCCTCCCCACTCAAGTAGCAGAATAAAATTCATCACTGAGCTTGAACTACAATATATATGGCTTGAACAGTGTTGCTCAGTGCTCTTTTTGACCCACCCTTTTCAGGCTTCCACTTTTCAGGGGATTAAATTAGCTATTCACAGTGAAAATCAATAAAGCATTGACTTTAAAATAGAGCCCAATGCACATTTTGCTAAATTTGCTGATGGCAATCAGGTCGAATGCTAAAAGATTGGCAGGCTCCCTTGCCATGCCAAATCCCTAGTACAGTGCTGCACCTTTCTACTTCACTGGGCACAACCATTTTAATCTCAAACACCAATTGTACCTCTCTCTTGGTGGAAAGGGGACGCAGGTGGCGCTGTGGGTTAAAGCCTCAGCGCCTAGGACTTGCCGATCGAAAGGTCAGCGGTTCGAATCCCTGCGGCGGGGTGCGCTCCCGCTGCTCGGTCCCAGCGCCTGCCAACCTAGCAGTTCGAAAGCACCTCCGGGTGCAAGTAGATAAATAGGGACCGCTTACCAGCGGGAAGGTAAACGGCGTTTCCGTGTGCGGCTCTGGCTCGCCAGAGCAGCGATGTCACGCTGGCCATGTGACCCGGAAGTGTCTCCGGACAGCGCTGGCCCCTGGCCTCTTGAGTGAGATGGGCGCACAACCCCAGAGTCTGTCAAGACTGGCCCGTACGGGCAGGGGTACCTTTACCTTTACCTTTACCTTGGTGGAAAAAATGAATTGCATTCCTTGTGTTTTAAATATGAATCTAGCAAGCATATTTCAGAAGTGTACACTATATTCTGTTTTTGTTTAATTGATCTAGAGCAGGGGTAGGGGACCTTTTTGGCTTCACGGACCAGATCCTTTATCAGGATCTGTCTCACCAGATTTGTCAGGTGGGCAGGGCCTCTGAAGTCAGATCATACAAAAGCGGGGAGACTTGCAAAGGCCTCTGAGCTTAAATTCCTGGCCCTTGATGGAAGAGTAGTTAAAAATCCCCCCTCCCCTTTTTGCAGTGTATTGCAGGTACACCATGCATGAAGAAAGCAACTATGCCAAGTGCTTTTAGGGCAGCCTCTTTGCTTCTGATAGGAACACAGGGACTGTCTAAAAATTGCAAAGTGCCATATGAAGCAACGTCCCACTACTTACGGGGAGGGGAGGCTGTTTGAAATGGTGCTTTGTTCTTCTCCTGTAAGCAGGTGGGAGTCCCCCATTGCAGCCCTGAGACCTCTGGGTACAGGGCGGTATATAAATGCTAATTATAATAATAATAGCCCTGACTCCCTTCCTCCCACTGATCAGATTGGCCTGCAGGCCAGGGGTTCCCTACCCTTCCCTAGAGCTCATGCATATATATATATAGACACACACACACACACACACACACACAAATCCTGATTTTCATACTTCTTGAATTCTTGCTAAATTGGAAGACATCTTTGCTGTTCCAGTCTACCTTGCAAGTCTTGAACTTAGCATCTCCATATGGGCATATATGTGCAATGTTGTTATGTCAGTTAAGTGCAACCTCTGGTACAATAGAAGGCGACTTGCAACCTCCTAAGCTTAAGAAACATTTGCTATAGTACAATCATATACATATAATGGCGAAATGAATAGAATTCCTACTCAAAATTAGACCTCATTGAGTTCAGTGGTACTTACTCTCAGGTATACATGTGGAACATTGCAACCTAAATGTGCTATTGAATAGAACTTTTTTTAAAAAAGGCAACAGTACATACATTTTGTCATTGCTTTAGCTTAGTATATTTTTGCTTTCTAGGCACTTTGACTCAGATGCTTGTTTGCTGTTAAACTGTAATATTTGAAGTACAGGTGTGATGTGTTCATAATTGAGGCTAAGAGAACCTCAAAGAACTTGCTGTACATCAAATTTCCTATTAGGATATTGGTTTCTTTTGAACTGTCAGCTAGGTGTTAGAATTTTATCAGATGGTATGCAGAACTATTGTCACAATAGAAGCATGCTGGGTGCATGTAAGTCTGCAGTTTGATGTTTTAGATCCTGCACTGTGACGTGTAGTGCTCAAAGTAGATAAACACATATACCATAATATGAATACTGCCGGGCCCCCTCCCCAATTGTTTTTAGTAGATTTAAATAGTTGGAAGTATAACACATAAACAGCTTCTAGGTTCTGTTGATTAACTTATTCTTAATTTTTTTAATGAGGGCCAGCTGCTTGTTAACATTGTGTTCATCGTGGTATCATTACAGTTCTGTTTCTAGAGAAGGGGAATGTGGGGCGAAAAAAATCCATATAGCTCCCTTGTGTGCTTATTGACTAGGGGAGTGACAGATCTGTTAAAAATACTAAAAGCCAGGTTCGGCAGCTGTTAAAACTACGCTGCTGTATTGCTTTGGATAAGATGGGGAAGACTGAAATATATTTGACTGTGATGAGTTCTGAAACAGAAGTCATGGCACTCTAGATGGGTCAGTAATGGCCAAGTATTTATGTTTTAAAGTAGTTTAATATATCTTCTTAATGGAAGGTTACTTTGAATAACAATTTCTTCTCTTTAGGTCTTACGTGAAACATTTCCTCAGCATACCTTTTTAATGAATGGCCTCATTCAAGGTGTGAAGGTAATTAAAAAAAGTCGGTTAATCAAAACCATTCTTGAACCGTTAATTTTTGTAAGCCTAATAATAGCACAATGTTTCTGATACATTGGTATTGCGGGACTTATCATTTGTATGAGACAAACAGCATTGATGCAGCTATGAGAATGAAATGCTCATTTTCAGAATTTAAAAAGTCACAAAACTGTTTAGCCGCTTGTTGAGTAGCGTCCAACAAAGTAGTTCCACCAGCACAAGCACTTCTGGCTACATAATAGAACTTCCCCTCCCTCTCCTTTCCTGCCAATATATGCTTTGGAGGGCTGGGGATCCCCCAGAACATGGGGTGCACAGGAAGAGGAAGTTCCGTTGTACAGCCAGAAGTTGTGCTAACAGAACTAACGCATTGGATTACCACCATGAGGCTGCAATTTAGTTGACATTAAGTCAAATTAATCCTAATTTGGGCTGCCTTCTGAGTAGACATTTATATAATTGCACTGATGTGGAAACAAATGGAGGTGTAAGAACACATTCAGTCTTGGACAACTGACTAATGTCAAATTTGTGATATGTTGGAACCAGATCAATTCAAACTGGTAATTACATGGGGTACATCATAATTGAACATTGAGACTTTGGTTGAGACTTTTCGGCATGTTATGAGATGGAATAATTAATATTACACTAAAGGGACAGAATTTGGGGGATGTCAGTGTAGCAGCAGTGCATATGAAATCTTGTGTATCGTGATAAGGTATATTATTGTTTCATTGTAAGTTCAGGGGATAATTTTCTCTATTGCTGTTTATGGTGCTAAGAAGATAATACAATGTGACCCTCCTCCATTGATTAAGGATGCTGCATATTTTGTTTTATTATTGTATCCCAGTGGGTACTTAAGGTGTCACAAATATCTGTAACTAAAGAACCGCAGTGAATAAACCTGTGCAAATTTCTAGTGCACCCTGCAACCTCATGCTGTTATGGATAAAATCATAACCTTCAGTCTTGAGACATTTGCTTCAGTGATGTAACATAAAAATCTCTGCAATGATGTCCTTTGGGAGCATTGAATGTATTAAAAACTGAATGACTTACCTGTATCTTTTCTGTATTTCAAATATTGTTCTAAATATATAAAAGGGATAATACCAGAGAAAGCAGTTTGCAGAAGGCGTGTGCACTTTCTTTTGGCAAATTGTCACATTTAGCATAGCAGACTCTTGGGCTGAGATATTGTTTAGGGGGTATTGTTGGGGTTTTTTGTTGCTGCTGCTGACATTATTGTTTTGTATATTTATTTTTAGATCTTACAGCGGTTTATATGGGAATAGTTGGAATTGTTCATTTTTGGTTGTGTACTTTTTGATGTGTTTTATTTATTCTTTATGACTACTTTTGCTATGTTTGCAATTAGGTAATGTTTGTAATCTTTTCATGCTGTAAGCTGCCTTGAGCACGGTTTTAACTATGGAAAGGCGAAATACAAATTAAATTATGATGAAGTTATGTAGAATGGCGGCTGCTGTGTGCAATTGTAAAAATTTCAGCATGGATGAAAGTTGCCTACTGGAAGTGCCAATTTGTAAATATTGTGGGTATATGTTAATTGTTGACAGCGTGATTACCTAGTTCAATAATCTTTGCCTATGGAAAAAGCATTTCTTGTGAGGGGTCTTTTGCATAGAGAAAATTCAAACTTTGGGAAATGGTTCAGAGTTCAGACACTGTATAGAAAGTGGTTAGAGAGCAGAAACAATTGGGAATTGGGAGTCTAAAACATCTGGAAGGTACCAGTTGGGGAAGGTTGACTTAGTGGAACCTTGAGACTGGTATGCTACTTAACTAAGACTTGTGTGGATTTCCTGCCAGACAATTAACAATAATCTGGTATTGCAGCAATGTGGAATGGATTTGGCAGACTTTATGCTTTAGAAGTCTGACAATTTCTCTCATGCTACTTTGTGCTCCAGAATGTAAGCAGATGAATAGCTGCTTTGTCTCCCGGGATAATTTATGTTGTTGTTCTGTGCTGAATGTATTTTTCATATTGACATTCATCAGATTTGCACTAAAGGGAAATGGTTCACTCTTTGTCTTCAAACAAAAAATGCAGCCCAGCAGCTGTAGCTGCCATTTTTTGATAGGATGGTTTGAGAAGAAATTTGGAAAATGTTAAGGGATAAAAGTAGATTTGGAGTTGACCCATTATTAGTGTTAAATTTAAGTGTTTTAATATAGTAGAACTAATATATTAAGCGATTTTACAGTAAATTCTTGACTGGAATGGGGCTATGAAAATCTAATCCCTGCACATACTTTTAAATTTGGAACTTGTGGTTGGCACCCATGAGTTTTTAATTGATTATTTGCAAATCAGAAGGGGGTCTCCCATCTCCAGTTACAATTTATCCTCATTTTTGGCAGCCTTTTTGTCCTTTGTATAATGTGAATTTTGCTTTATGCATGTAGCAATCTGTGGCCATTGTGACCTTTATGAAACTCTAAAATGCCATTTCTAGTTGGGAAGAAATTGCATTTCTCATTCAGCTGAGGATCAGTACATATGTTCACTAAACCAGCACTTGCTTAGCATCTTCACCTTTGCCTTTGAAACAGTCTTATCTTACTCTTCCAGAGTACTGTGAGATTGCACAAGTGTTTAGTGCAATATAGTTGGCATGCCTACCCTGCATGTGCTCCCCCCCCCCCAAAAAAGAAAACATTCTACCTATGTTCCTGATTGTTCTCTTTGGCTCTTTTAAATTATGCTATATAAGAAGACACAACCCAGCATGTATAGCTAATTTGCTTATTACCGTGTTCTTCTGAATAAATTGTAGATTAAAGATAAAAGGACCAAAAATGCACTAAAAGTACTTCTATTTCATTCTTAGGGGTTTTTATCCTTCCTGAGTGCTCCACTGATTGGTGCTTTGTCTGATGTCTGGGGAAGAAAGTCTTTCCTCCTTGTTACAGTTTTCTTCACTTGTGTCCCAATTCCGTTAATGAAGATAAGTCCATGGTAAGTGGTACAATGACAGTAGGTGTTTTTGGTGTATGAAGGAAACTAGAAGAGATAAATCACTTTTCTCTAGTCAATTATCTCAAGTTAGGGTTCAATGACTGCTGCAGGGTCCAAGTGTGTCAAGTCTGTTCTTTTAATTGGGTTCTTCAAAATGGAATGCTTAATTAAAGGTTGTAGAGTGATGATACTCACACAGTTTTACAACTGTCAAATAATCTTTGCATAGTTACATTACACCTTTCTGCTTTGCAGGTGGTATTTTGCTATGATTTCGGTTTCTGGGATTTTTGCTGTTACGTTCTCTGTGATATTTGCTTACGTAGCTGACATAACACAAGAGCATGAAAGGAGCACTGCATACGGACTGGTAAGACGATTTCTGAAAATATTTCTGATGCTTCGGCAGTCATATATATTGGTAGTCCCTCATTTTAAAGATACTGCACTCACCATGTTTAAATAAGGCACATCCGGTTATTTTTGGGGTTGAGAAGATAGGCTTATCTTGCAGCGGTGACAAAGTCAAGAAAAGATGATGTGTTGGAGGGGGGAGAACAGAGTCTTAGATTTCTTTATTCCTAGACACTCAGCCGAGAAACCGTATCCTGCACAGGTGGAAGGTTGAACAGTCATCTGTGTTAATTGTAGGTATCCTGTATCAAAAGACGTAGCTGGACCAGGTTACTTAATGGATTGTTTGAGCCCTGATTCTCTTGGTAAGGCATAGCAGGAGTTTAGTTTATTACTAATTGCTGAGTCTGTTGCTCAGCATGGCAGCTTAGGAAGGGAGGATGACATTAAGACAGCTTGTTAATCTGACATGCTAGGTAACATTTCTTTGAAAGTACCTTTCAGTATTCTGGTTTCTTCCTGGATGTAAAGGCAGTATGGGAGGTCATCTCTTCCTTAGGTTGTGCCTCCAATAAGGTTGTCAGTGTAGATTTTCATTAACAAAGGGAGGCTTCTTACAGTGGTGCCTCGCAAGATGAAATTAATCCGTTCCATGAGGCTCTTCGTATAGCGGTTTTTTCGTCTTGCGAAGCAAGCCCATTGACAGCTTAGCGGATTAGCGCTATTAGCGGTTTAGCGGCTTTTAGCGATCAGCTGTTAAGCGGCTTATCAGCGGATCAGCTGATAAGCGGCTTAGCGGCTTAGGGAAAAGGGGGGGGGGGAACCGCAGGAACTCGCAAGACATTTTCGTCTTGCGAAGCAAGCCCATAGGGAAATTCGTTTTGCGAAGCTCCTCCAAAACAGAAAACCCTTTCGTCTAGCGGGTTTTCCGTCTTGCGAGGCGTTCGTCTTGTGGGGCACCACTGTATTTTCCTGCCTACCTGGGATAGGCAGCAACTGACCCCTAATAAGCATCTAATCCCAGAATCATAGAATCACAGAACTGTGGACTTGGAAGGGATCCCGAATATCTCTTGCCCAACCCCCCTCAATGCAGGAATGGCTTTGAGTAATGATAAAGGCGCATCTGAACATTTAAAAAGATCTGAACCAATAGTGGAATATTAATGCCAGTTGACTTAAGTCAGAATTCCCTCTACTGAGAATCTCCAGTCTCAGCCCAGCAGGTGACTTGGTGTTTCCTTCCCTGATATGCTATACTTGCATGGACTACCAAGTGTTAAAACTGGACTATTCCTTCTAATTCAGTGATTGTGCTTGTATTCCTTTTTACACTCACTGAGTGAAAGCGTGATTTTTAGAATGTGTGTGTCTCTGAATAATAATAATAAAAGGAATAGTAGGTGAATTTCCATAGTTTCTCATAACAGCAACGCAGGTATTACCACTTCCCAGCTTTCCCCTTGCAGTATGTACTGAATAGTGATAGGTGAATTACTATGGGATGGCAGTTTCATAGTGGACAGTCTTCGTTGCATCCAGTGAAGCCATCCTGAAAGCGCAAGGACTTCCACCTGAGCAGCAAGATGTTCTCTCGTCATGTGCATCCTCTCTCTGGTGTGCTGGTTGAACCCCTAGAACAAATTGGGGTGGGGTTGTAAGGAGACAGAGAGGAAGTCCCCTTGTGATTGTGTTAGATACAACCCTGAATTGCCAAGATACTGTAATGCTCTTTGGATGCTGTCTTCTATGAAGTCATTTCCTCTGCTGCTTCATTAGTACAGAAGTACCATGGCAACCCCTGAAAAATAGAGTGCTTACATATCTTGCACCTTGCTAAAAACATTTTTGAAGTGTTAAGCTGAAGTGGTGATGAAGGAGGAAGGCATCTGTTAGACAATTTCTTTTTGTGACTTTTAGACCTGCTGCCTTGCAGTTTCTTATATTGATGGGTTTTGTGGTTTTATTATATTATTTTAATTATACACTGAGCCTAATTGGGATGTGTTTGAAACCCACCCTGGAACCATTTAGTGATGGTTTTAAATACACATAGAATATTCTAAACTTATTAATTTATTTACCATGTAAGCTTTGACTGACAGATTCACTGTTGTTGAACAGACATGTTTTGTGGCATAAAAATAGTTCTAGATTTCTTTTAAAATAAGGATGTGTACTGTTAAGGTACGTTCTCAGGGTCGTCGTCTGACGTTTCTCGGTTTACCAAGCCATTCTTTTGGCCTCGGGTGCCAGCTTCCTCCCAGTGATTAACTATCAGAGTCTTGTGTTTTAGCAGATAAAGTTGGGTCACACTGGCTAAACCAGGGTTTCCCAAGCTTGGGTCTCCAGCTGTTTTTGGACTACGATTCCCATCATCCATGACAGCTGGTCCTGCTAGCGAGGGATTATGGGAGTTGTAGACCAACAAAAGCTGGAGACCCAAGTTTGGGAAACCTTGGGCTAAATGTTTGCCTCTCCCCGCCCCCCCCCCACCTCCACTAGTGTTAAAAAGCTACTTTCTCAACAGTTCAAGGAAATAGGAATAGTTGTAGTTCAAATGCAATTTAATCTCATTGCCAACTTTCCTCTAGATTTAAAACGTGGCCACCAAGTGGCAGATACTGATGTGGAAGACCTGGAGTTAGGCATGGCTTACCAGTCATCTGCATGACAGTGTGTGCATATAGGAGATAGATACAAGGGAGGAGGGGGTTCATGAACATAGTGAAAGCACATTTGCTGCACTGTGCAAATGTGTGTACTTGCTTGTTTTGGGTCTGAACACTGCTGCACATGGATCAGACAGAGAGGGTGTGTGTGAGTGTGGGGAGGGGAAGGGGGAGAGGAAGGGAAATGGGTTAGATAATGGAAGGAAGGATGGGAGGAAAGTGGGGTGGGAAGAATAAAGTACAAGGATGAATCACGAGATAAAATTAATTCAATCCTAGCCTTGCTTATTTAAATCTTCCTTTTGAAACTAGTGCAATATTGTGTAGCCTCTTTAGTATAAAAATTAGATAAAATAGAAATGGTTTGATTAGGTTGCAAGCCTGTGCACGCTTATCTAGATGGGAATATATCTCATTGAACTCAGTGATGCTAATGTAACATATCGGTAGACTTGTAGGATTTCAAGGTCATATGCTTAAACTCCCACCATCTCTGAGCATTGGCTGTGCTGACTGAGGCTCATATGAGTTGTCTAAAACATTTGGGAGGGCTGATCTGTATAATGAATGTTTTTTTTGTGTGTGTGAAAACACGCAGAGATTTTAAACTAATTTATTATGTATATGATTATCCTGAACCTCAATATGCAATAAAATTGGGTTCTGGCTTATCTTCAGTCCAAGTGTTGACTAGGTGTGGTGAAGGGTTTCCAAACTGCATGCAGTGTATTGGGCCCAGAAAATGCTGTTTACATCCCTGCACAGCTGTGTTCAGATAAACCACTGTAGGAAATAACAGTTCATAGCAGCATCATATAGCTGGGCAAAAGGGATGGTGTTGAGGAGGAAGGATAAATTCTAGTCCTGACAAAATTTAAGTTAAAGACATAAAGGGAGTGAGGGAAAGAGACTAGGGAAAAAAATATATAGCTAAGTACAAGAGCAGAGACATTTAAAGGCAAGAAGTTCATAGTAAATGTGAAATGAAAGACTAATCCAATATAAAACAGAAAAGTGGAAGATGTGATTGAAACTGTGTGCAGAGCAAATGAGGCAGGTGGCAGAATTATGAATAGAAAATACCTTAAAACAGCTGAAAGGGTCATAAAGATGAGCATTGCAATAATCCAATTTAGGAATGATGAAGCCATAGTGAGAATTTCAAAAATATAAAAGAATGAAAAGTGCCAACTCTTGGGTAGAGGGTTGAATCTGAAAAAGATGGATCAGATTTGACACCTAAGTTATTACCATCATTATTATTAAGGGCATAAAACTCTACTGAGCACGGTATAAAGAATAAAATACAAGCATTTGTCAGTGGCTTAACAATCTTAAACACACTTGCGAATAAGAAATAGTGATACTACCAAGAGACAGGAGGGGGATAAATTGTTCTATAAATGCTCTGAGATGTTGCAGTCTAGTTGCTTAGGGCTGCTAGATTTATTACGTATTTTTAAAACTAGTCCCCTGCCTTTCTACTCAATCCCCAAGCTATTCAGAGAAAGCCAAAGAGCTGAGGTTAGAGTGGAAAACACTATTTGCAGCTACCCCCAAACAGTTTAAAATAAAAATGAGCATAGTTATAAAGCAGGTTGAAAATCGCACCCCCAATGTGTAAGTAGAATAATTGAAAAGTTTTAATGCCTTTAGGCTTCTGGGATACAATTTTCTGTCTTCCTCCAATTGCCAATAGGTCTTAAAGGCAAAGTGGAATCTAAGAGATATGTACCCCCCCCCCCAAAAAAATGTTGGTTTTGCAGCTCAGTTTAGCTGTGCTGCACTCATGTATCCCATGGAAAGAAATGTTTGGTATGGTCCTTGGCACCTGAGATGTAGACGTTGTGATGGTGCTTCTTAATGCTTCTGTAGAGCATCAAGCCTGGCAAAGCTTCATGCCTATCCTCAAGATCAGGGTTTCCCAAACTTGGATCTCCAGCTGTTTTTTAGGACTACAACTCCCATCATCCCTAGCTTGGAGGACCAGCCGTCAGGAATGATGGGAATTGTAGTCCAAAAAAAACAGATGGCAAGCCAAGTTTGAGAAACACTGCTCAAGAGTCTTCAGTGTAGCTATTGTTAACGTCATAATTTCAGCAGCTCACCTTAGTAGGTAGATATTTATGTCAAAATTCATGGTGACAGAAAAGGCCGTGGGGAGTACACAAAATGTAGTTCTCTAAGCACAAAGACTTCGGCTGCACAACGGAACATCCCTCCCTCTCCATCCCCTCTCCTTCCCCATAAATCTCTTCTGGGCGTTCCTCCAGCCCTCCGGAGAAGATTTGGGAGGCCATGCTGGAGCAGAGTGGGGAATGTTCCATTGAGCATACAGAAACCTTTGAGCTAACAAAACTGCTTCATTGAATACCACTCTTCTGGTACTCTGTTGCAGGAATCGGGATTTGGGAGATAGTCCATTTGAGATAGTTCAGGTTTCAGTTGGTGAGGAATGTTAAGTTGCTCATGAGTTCATAACAAAGCAGTAAAATCCAATGTCTTCTTTTTAGGTATCTGCAACGTTCGCAGCCAGTTTGGTAACTAGTCCTGCCATTGGAGCACACCTGTCTACTTTATATGGAGATAACTTGGTTGTATTAATTGCTACGGTGGTGGCTGTTGTAGATATATGTTTCATTCTACTCGCTGTACCAGAATCTCTACCTGAAAAAATGAGGCCACCTTCCCTTATATCATGGGAACAAGCAGACCCATTTGCAGTAAGTTACTGTTTTTTTGTTCCTTTACCTTTATTAGTCAGCAGTGTGATTTTGGTGCTAAATCTAATGCAGTCTCCAGAAACAGAAGCAGAGGAAGTGCTGATTATAGGAAGTAATAGTTCTGCTTAATTATGTTCTAGTTAGGTCTCATCAGGAGAAGATATAGGAGATCTTTTTTCTGTTGCACCAGGCGCCAAGACTAGCCCCAAGCGGTAGAAATTGCAGAGAAGGAAGTTGCAGCTAAACATTAGGAGACACTTCCTAATGGTAAGATCTGTTCAGACTGCCTCAGGAAGCAGTGGGATCTCCCTTGCTAGGATTATTTGAGGCTGGTGGAAGCTGTATCTCACATTGCATAACCAGCATCATTCCAGGGGTTGAACTTACATGGATCTCCAAAAGTCCCGTCCAACTACTATAAGATGCTTCATGGCCGCATGCATCTTCAGCAAAGTTTTTCATTCATTTACTAAATCAGAATCTCCTTATATATGCCTTGTCTAGGAACAACCCTGACTTGCCACACTTTCCTAATTATAATGGTAGACCAGTTAATCATGGTGGTACAATCTTAACTCTGATGGAACCTTGTACTTACTAGTACAGGTTTGATCTATTCCTAAATAATGCAACTGTAGGAATGTGGGAACTAGACAAGCCAATGCCCCTTCTGAAGAGAAGGTACTCACCAGGTAATATACCTGAGATCTCAGACCCTTGTGCCCTGAAGGTATAATGCACCCAACCTGAGTACCGCAAATTTTAAGAATCATTCTAACAGCTCCAGTGATACCTTACGGGAAGACTAGGGGCTGCCACCTTGCCAAACCTCCCTTCCTTTACCCTCCCTGCACAGCTTGCCCTATGAGCTTTTAAGGGGGGTGGGGTGGGAGACGCTTCAGAGTTTGGTTTGCCAAACCATTATCTGAAGCACCTCCTTCCCTTTGTTAAACCTTGCAGCTGTGTTCAGCAAAGGGAGGAGGCACTTCTGAGAATGGGTTGGCAAACTGCTCTCTTGAAGCACTTTCCCCTCTGTTAAACAGCTCATTTAGGCTGCCTACCTGCCCCCCCCTACAATTTTGCTTGGTTTCCCCACTGCTTTCTGCTCTGTCACCATGCTGGAGTTGGTGTGGCTACCTGTTGGCAGCCACCTGAACTGCAGCATGTCAACAGCATTGCATTTTTATGTATATAGCAAGGGTGGCCAACTCCCAAGAGACTGCCATCTACTCACAGAGTTAAAAACAGGCAGTGATCTACCGGTAGATCACGACCTACCCATTGGACATGCCTGGTATATAGGAGGAAGTGAATAGGAAACAACATTATCAGTGGTTGCTATAGCCGAACCTCACTGACTTAGGAGCCTTTGTTACTGAGCAGAATAGAATCAGGCTTTTGGAACAATCAAGCTATTCATTTATTTAGTCAACATTACTTTTATGAATTTGAACAGAGGTCCATCTAAATTCAGCATTAGGAAATTATCATGGAAACTCAAAAACAGGAGAAAGGTTTTTTTTTTAAGCAAACCACAGATGGAATATATTCTGACAAATGCACTCATTAGCGAAAAATATCACCTGCTCAGAATGTAATAATCCTTTTCAGATGGTTCATTTTGACTTGCTTTACTTTTTTGACAGTCTTTGAGAAGAGTTGGAAAAGATACTACAATTTTGCTGACTTGCATCACTGTCTTTCTTTCTTACCTGCCTGAGGCTGGCCAATATTCTAGCTTTTTCCTATATTTGAGACAAGTAAGTAATTTAAGGTATTTTTTGAATATTGTACAAGTAGTTCTTGATAGATAAATTAAGAATACATGCAGAGAACAAATGAAGCCTTGAAAGTACCAAAGATGTACATAGTACGTAGCGATTGCATTTATTAAAAATATGTAACACTTTTTTCCTGAAGAAAATAGCAAAGAAGTTCACACAGTAGTAAAATCGCTAAAAATACAATGAAAGCAAATTCGCAAAACTATAAATCAGTTGTGCCATACAGTTACAGCAGTTAATGAAATTAAACAGTGTAATCTAGAGTTTATTCAAAATGCCAGTCATTGGTAAAAATGCAAAGCTGTTTAAATAGCACAGTGCCAAAAATCCAGATTGTATGACTAATAATTGTATTATCGCAGTAGATCCCCACCCACCCCTTTTTAAAAGTAGGTCAAGATGTTCAAAGGTAATTTCTGATTCCATATTGGGAACTTCTACTCAAAAGAAAGTTTCAAGCTGGGCCTTGAGATAACAAGGGGTTTTTGGGATGTGATCATAGGCATTATTGACATATACCATATTATATGGGTTTTGTTCTGAAACTTACATGGGATGGATCCCAGCATTTTGTTTTTCTTATGAAAGGATCCCTTCCATGAGTATGACTCTCCTGTTGACAGAGCAAAGAGTTAGGATCCAAACCGTTTGGGTTTTTTCTTAACTATTTGAAAACACCCGGAACCTGCTCTGAATTGGCATGTTTCTGCATTTGTAAAACAAAACAAGCTTGGAATAATCTCCAATATTATTGTTAGGCAAAAATAAAGGCCCAAGGCTTTCTGTTCCTGGTAGGCGAAGCAAATGAACAGAACACTCGCATCTTCCTTGAACATCACTTAAGAGAAGATTTTAATTAATCCGTATATAAGTTGTTTGCATAAAAATAAATAAAGCCCCTCTCTGCTCCTCTTTTAGATAGAAGAAAAAGCTTAATATGCATGAATAATGATCCAAATGCAGAGAATTGCATATGTGACAACAATGCATTTAACTTCATGTTGATGTGTTTGCTCCAAACTAGCAGAGCCGTGGGGGCATATTTTATTAGTATAATAAAATTAAGGACCAGAAAATGATAAAAGGCACACCAAGAGGATAGGAGATACACATAGCATCTTAGGTTGCCTATGTAGACATAATGTTTGAATGCAGGTTAAAAAGTAGACCTAAGCAGCAACTGCTGATAGACATATCCAGTAGCTTGTTCAGGATACAGGGGATTAGCTCATGTAACTGGGTAGAAAATAAAAAGTACACCAATGAAAAAGTTAGATGGCCTTTTGTCAAATTAGAATTGGCCCATGGCAGTGTATTTTCCTGCATGTTTGCTGTAAGGCTGTGAACTTGTACACACCAGGGCATTCCTGACAATGCAAGGACACCCCAAGTGTAGTTCAGTGAGTACGAAGGAAAATGCATGACTTAAATATGGAGCCATAATACATAGGTTGGTGGTTCTTTTTATTTCCAGTAAGAGAGTTCAATTTATAGTCTTATATTAAATATGACCTTAATGTCATGACCTATATTTGACTAGATGTTGATACGATATTTTTACCTAGTCTTGACTGCCATCTTCCTTTCCCCACCCGAACTCTTATTTCCACCTCTGAAATCACTTTACCTTCCTACCTTCCAGTCCTCCAAATTTGTCCTTACTGTGTGAAAATTTACTGTACTGGTTTGCTTTAGTTTTGTAAGCTGCCTATAAATGTAATTGTTCTTCACTTACTGTTTCTTTGAACTTTGCACACATTGTTTTTGTGTTATCTGCAGGTGATAAAATTTGAATATGCCAGCATTGCAGCATTCATAGCTGTGATAGGAATTCTGTCTATCGTTGCGCAGGTAAGCATTTACAATCCTATGTCTTAGGTGACAGCTCATAATAAAAGGCAAATATTAACGATCAGGGTGATAAGTGATTTGCACATAATGTATTCTGTGGGAAGGCTGAGATAGAGGTGCGCAAATTGTGACTGAATTCTTGTGGCCTTCTTGCAGACCACAGGTGATTAAAAACAGTCTTGACATTCTTTGGGAGGAACAAAACTTCGTCCATGAAACATTTTCTAATTTTCTAATTTTCTGAGATTGTTAATTTGGGGTTTTCATCAGCTGTATGCCATAATCATCACAGTTATAACAAATAAAGGCTTGACATATCTTGCTTTGCATGTCATGAGTCTATCTAATATATTAGTTTGACCTTTTAAGTTGAATTACTGAAATAAATGAACTTTTCCACGATATTCTATTTTTTTGAGTTTCACCTGTACAGTTCTTGAACATTCAACCAAGCCTGTAACTTTTTAATATGTAATATACAATGAACCTAGATGAGACGTATGGTTTGCCGCCTAATGCTATATTCCTTGAAAAGAAAAGAAAAGAAGGATCTTTATGCATAATAGTGTCCCTGCCTGGTTTCTGTTAAGGTTATTACATTTCCAACACCTTTTCAACATCTAAGAACTTCTAGCTCCGATAGAATGGTGTGTTTGTTAAAGTTTGATGCAGACAGGGAGAACATTTTTTACTCCAGGTCTGAACAACATGATACACTTAGGGTCCGTATTAAAAAGTTTAAAAGTGCTAACAATCCTGGGATAATAAAATGTTATTTGGCCTGGTGCGGGAAAGGTATCTGACTGGTTTCCTGGAGAATATTTTTAAGCTGGAGTTCTGCTACTCAGAAGTCCTCTCCCTCTCCTTTTCATTTGAGTTGCAAAGCAGACCTTGTATTGTATAGTATAAATGCTTAACCAAATGTCTACCTTGGGTAGTAAGACTCATTTTGGGCCCAGAGCTGCGCACACAATTTGACATCTGTTTGATATGAGGCTACCTTAAGAGCCTGCCCTTCCCTAGATCCCCTGCATGGTTAGGGATTAGCAGTCCAGAACTGAAGAGAATGCGGACATAAAAACGGGATGGAGGATGAAATTGCAGTGGTTGGGAGTGCCAGAAAGGAAGGATGCACATGAATACTCATGAAATCATTTTTCCGATTAACTATTGGAGGAAGTGCTAGGGAAGGGGCGGGGAACATTTTGTTGCCAGTGGGTCCCGGATCTTCCCATTGGGCCAAATTTGATAGGAGCTCAGGGCCAGCCACCTGTCAATCCCTTGATATCACTATGATGTCAGGTGATGTGCTTTGAAGTCCCAACAGTTGCAGCAAGCAAGTGATTTTTAAAGGCAAAGGGTTTTTCCAGCCATTCCTCCATCATCTGCTCCTGTTTGAGTCTGTGGATCCTTTCAGACGACCTCTGTGGTCTGTTGCAAAGAACTCTGCAGGTTTTAACCCCTACCCATTGGCTAATGAGAGAATATAAAATCTTACTATCTATCCTTTACTGAGAGCAGGATATGCAGCCAGTACTGGATTTAACCCTGTTTTCCTGCCAATCGGCTTATGTCGCTAGTCATGTCAGTTGATGAGTGAATGGGTGGGCATGTTTTGGGGAAAATGGATCCACAGCCCAAATTGGATCCCTTGTCACAAGGGCACACCTGAGCTATGGTGACAGTTAAGAACGTGCATTTTTGAGTAGGAAATCCCCAGTTCAAATTTTGCCTCGGCTGTGGTTTCACTGGGTGGAATTAAAGCCCTTAATTCTTTTGAGTAGATATTCATATGACTGCGCTGTAAGTGATTAATTTGAAGCTTTGTGCTTCTAACAGTATCTTTTTTAAAAAAGGCATGTATTGGTAATTAAATTTTTTTTATTATAAATATACAGAGAACTATCCAATTTTAAAGCTTTTTCCTACATTATCATTTTTTTTGTAGACTGTTTTTCTCAGTATCCTAATGAGGTCTATAGGAAACAAAAATACTGTGCTCCTTGGCCTTGGCTTTCAGATGTTCCAGCTGGCTTGGTATGGATTTGGTTCCCAACCTTGGTAAGTGCAGTAATGGCAGAATAGCCATGTCTCTGCCTGCTTGCTTCAGTGCTCTTTCTAATTCTTTTACTCTTGGGTGTACTTTTATCTTTCAAATTGCTGCAAGTCACCTTGGGTGCCTGTTTCGGCTGGCAGTGGGATCAGTAATGGCAATGTAGAAATACTTTGATTAATAAAAAAATGGGTTTTTTCCCCAAGTGCTGATCTGAATTTTCTAGACCAGTATTCCTCAGCCTTTTCATATCTGAAAATCCTTAGTCCCCGTGTGCATTTGTCGACCTACTTCGTAAATCTTTTCGTAGGGCAGTATCCCATAAAGTAATTCCATTATCTCAATAACTTCTGGTTGTGCAGTGGAACTTCCCCTTCCTCTCCCATCCTCTCCCTAGATTCCTTCCACTCCCTCCCCAGATCTGCTTTGGAGGGTTGAAGGAAAACCCAGATGTAGTGGACATGCAGGGAGCTATACTAATGGATCTACTTCATTGGATACCACCCCCTATATTTGTATGGTGGTAGAGCTCTTATGGCCCTTTTTTGGTCTGGCTGCAATGAGTGGGTTCCCAAGCCACACACTGAAAAGCATTGTGTTAAGACTAATGGATAAATATTTCCGTTCCTTTAGCCATGATACTGATTTCCACCTAACTTGCAAGTTCACTTTGTTGTCACACTTCTTTGTGTTTAATACTGGTGTGATTCATGTCTGTTTTTTAACTTCAGGTAATATACAACTACTGTCCAATTTTGCCTTGCTATGCTATAATTTTACCTGACAGCTCTTACTTGTACATGACAAGTTATGTTACCATGGGCATTGGCATTCCTGTAGAGTATGTTATACTCACTGGCTGTAGCAATTACTTACTGTATTTTTTCGTGTAGAAGACTCAGCCATGTATAAGACGCCCCCTATTTTGGGGGACTCCAAATTAAGAAAACACCCCTCATCACTGCCTGTGTATGAGACGAACCCGAATTTCAAACCTAATTTTTTGGTAAAAAAACCCTCTAGTCTTATACACGGAAAAATACGGTACTTAGCCACAGTTATTGTGCGAAATGAGCACCGCCTTCTGAGTATTATGGACTCCGCTAACAGCCGCTAGTGGTGTGGGGAAACATGCTAACTGATGGTCCCGATCCCTTTCAGTGCTGCTAAAAATCACATCTAGTGGGATAATAAACTTCCCCTGGAATGTAGCAAAGCCACATGGCAACTGTACCATGTAGTCTGACTACAATTCTAACGCTTCCTACATGGTACCTCAATAGCTGGAGAGCTAGTTTCTGTTTCTGCATAGCTCCTTCATTACGAATGACGTAATGGCTTTGCTTTGTGTCTTGCTCTCAGGATGATGTGGGCAGCTGGAGCCGTAGCATCCATGTCAAGTATTACGTTCCCAGCAATCAGCGCTCTTGTGTCACGAAATGCAGACTCAGACCAGCAAGGTGAGTACAGTGATTTTGTTTTTCATAGAATTGTAGAGTTGGAAGGGACCGTGCGGGTCATCTAGTCCAGGGGTCAGCAACCTTTTTCAGCGGGGGCCAGTCCACTATCCCTCAGACCTTGTGGTGGGCCGAACTATGTATTTTGAAAAAAATAATGAACGAATTCCTATGCCCGACAGATAACCCAGAGATGCATTTTAAATAAAAGCACACATTCTGCTCATGTAAAAACACCAGGCAGGTCCCACAAATAATCCAGAGGTGCATTTTAAAGAAAAGGGCACATTCTACTCATGTAAAAACACGCTGATTCCTGGACCTTTCTGTGGGCCGGATTGAGAAGGTGATTGGGCCGCATCCGGCCCCCGGGCCTTAGGTTGTCCAACCCCCTGGAATGCAGAAATATGTAGTGGTCCCATAAGGGGATCAAACCAGCAACCTTGGCGTTATCAGCCCCACGCTCTTATGTTCTAGGAAACCAAGTTCTGTGAAGCATCTTCCATAGAGCTATTTTCTTTCCAACACCAGCATTCAAACATTTACCTGTGCTTCAGAAAACAATTTGCTTTTGGATGTTCACAGTACTCTAGGCAAAGTAAGTGGTGGTATTATTGTTCTTTTTTTATGCTGAAGACACATAATTTTACCCTGGTCTTTGACACCTGAGACACATGTTTACAGGACCGGCTTAATTCCTGTAACACTGTTTATAATTTTATAATCTGCTCTGAGGACCTGCCACTGAAGGACAGGTAATAGTAATAACAAGTATAATAGTACGCAGACTTTGGTACAATTTCCATGGAAGATTGATTGTGGTAGATTATTTTTCTCTTCCAAAAGTACTTTGACCGTAGCTGAGACTTGTTTCCAGAACTGCTCAGTATTAGTGATGACTAATTAAAATATACTCCTTGCAAATTTGGTCTCACAGGGCCAGCAGGAATGTGAGAATCTTGCAGTTGGTTATTCCAGCCTCTTTCCTGGCCCAGTTGCAGGCTCTGTGTGAGAGATTATCTGAACAGGACATACAGATTTGGTTACCGTTCCTGTGTAGGATATCTACAGTTTTTGCTGATTTGCCCAGAATGGGGCCAAATTTGTTGGCATTAACGTGAGAAAACATGACCCTTTAAAAGTAATTTGAGTGGGTAAGTGCAAGTCACAGCTGAGGAAATCCCAAAGTTCTTCCTTTTTTTTTCCAATTAAGAATCCTTTGAAGTATTTTTTAGCAGTTAGGAAGTTGATGTTAACACCCTCTAGTGGTGTTTTGAACATGTGTTAGGTTAGCATTTCTCAAACAGTGGATCAGGACCCACCAGAGCGCCTTAGGCCACTTTTTGGTGGGCCTCTGTGCCCCAGTTTGCCCAGTGCCTCCACACTTGCCTGCCCCATCTGCTCACTATGCCACACAGCCTTTTAATCAGACCAGTTCTGACTCATTTCATGCTAAGTAAAGGCGGTCAGGAGACAGAGAGAAGTTTAGGGAAGGGGGATGGAAGGAAGGTCTGTCTTGAGCAGCGATGGCTGGAGGAGGTGTTGAAGGAAATAAGATACAGATAAAAGATAAATCTTTATTATAATTATTCAGAAATAAACCGGGAATAGAAATGAAAGGGACAAGAAACAAAAGCAGTAATAGGTGGAAGAAGTGATCGTAAAAGGACCCAGAGAGGAGGGACGCAGGGAATGGTGAGGTCTTGGGCTGCAACTCAGGGGTGGGAAAGGTACAAGTCGAATGTTAAAGGAGACTGGGAGAAGGAAGTGAATATTTTTGAGCAGTACAGTGGTGCCTCTCAAGATGAAAATAATCTGTTCCGCGAGTCTCTTCGTCTTGCGGTTTTTTCGTCTTGCGAAGCAAGCCCATTAGCGGATTAGCGCTATTAGCAGCTTAGCGGGTTTAGCGGATCATCTGATAAGCAGCTTAGCGGATCAGCTGTTAAGCGGCTTAGTGGATCAGCTGTTAAGCGGCTTAGTGGATCAGCTGATAAGCGGCTTAGCGGCTTGGGAAAAAGGGGGGGGGAGGAGGAAAAAACCCCCGCAGAAACTCGCAAGACATCATCGTCTTGCGAAGCAAGCCCATAGGTAATTTGTTTTGCGAAGCACCTCCAAAACGGAAAACCCTTTCGTCTAGCGGGTTTTCCGTCTTGCAAGGCATTCGTCTTGCGGGGCACCACTGTATGTAGAGATGGGAAGGGAAAGCCTCTCCATCAGCAAATTCTGCCTAAAATGAGGCAGCTAAGTGACAAGACTGACCAAGCAAGTGTCTGTATTTAGCCTGAGGGAAACTTTAGTCCGAGGTATGGAGGACTTTGCCACAAGGAAAATGCTATGGCAAAGAATTCTATGTTTTCCAAAGATTAAATGTGGTCAAAAGAAAGTGATGCCAGCCAGCTGATTATGCCAAACTCCACTTCCGTCGACCACCATTTTGCGGTTCATTCCTCTCTTGCACTGCCATTTTGTGATTAGTGGGCTTCAGTAATTTTCAGTTACCTTAAGTGGGGCCCGGGGGCCAGAAAATCCGAGAACCCCTGGATCAGATCTTTCCTCTTCCTTCATTGAAACAAGTAGACTAATACAGTCATTTTGGAACAAGGAAAGTTGTAGTTTGTGCTGTTATTTTGAAGTTCAGTTTATCCTCCTTAAACTATTTTATTGAACGTGATCAGTTTGAAGTAAGGGTAGCCTGTTAACTGCACGATAGCCTGAAAGTACAGTAATTAAACGGCAAGCTTTCCAGTTTTTGCATCATTTTAGAACTGGAGTCAAGCTCATGGAAATTACCGTATTTTTCCTTCTATAACACGCAGATTTTTTCTTCTAAAAAGGAAGGGGAAATGTCTGTGCGTGTTATAGAGTGAATGTGTGGTCCCTGGAGCCAAATGGTGCGAGGGGAGGCAAAAAAAAAGCAGGCAAAAATCGCGCGTCTCCTAGAAGGGAAAGCTGAAAACAGGAAGTGGCTGCTTTCCTGCATTCTGCCTCAGGGTCTTACTGCCCACCCACCTCTGTTTCCTTGCTGTGTTTGCTCAAACGGAACAAAGAGCAGGGAAAGCCCCTCCCCTCCAGACATGCAGAGGGGAAAACATGCAGGAGGGAGAGAGAGAGAGAGAGCGTGCGAGCCGGCTGGCTTGGGTGGGTAGGTGAGGGAAAACTTTTGCCTTCCTTTCCTCCCTCCCAGTTATACCCCTCTCCTGCATTCTTAGCCAGCTGCTTCTCTGCACACCCCTCTCGTGCTCCTTGTCCGTTCTGTGTTTTTCCTTCCCTCCCCACTTAAAATGTGGTTAAAAAGCATGGATCCACATGGATCCTCAGGATCTTTGCATTGGGTCACCCCAAATTCCCCATCAGATCACATAGCATGTCCATGGCTACAGCCTGCCCCCCAAAAATCACACACCCACTGTTGCCTGGGGCTGCAATGGTGCAAAAACGTGGTTACAAACCATGGATGCACAGGGATTCTCAGGATTTTGGCATTGGGTCAGCCCAAATTCACCATCAGATCACATGTCTGTGGCCACAGCATGAAGCACAAAAATGATACATCCACTGTTTCATTCAGAATGTTTTTTCCCTTGTTTTCCTCCTCTAAAAACGATGTGCGTGTTATGGTCAGGTGCGTGTTATAGAGCGAAAAATACGGTATTTCTCCTGTTCTCTTGCTCTTTCACAGGTGTTGTCCAGGGGATAATAACTGGAATCAGAGGCCTTTGCAATGGCCTTGGTCCAGCTCTCTTTGGCTTCATATTCTTTCTGTTCCATGTGGAGCTCACCGAGTTGGCGCCTGTCCCAGATCCTGATAAAAAAGCAATGCAGGATCCAAGCGATGAGGTAAATTATTGTAAATCGTAACTTTTAATAGTGCTTGATCAAGGCACCCCACTTATTTATTACATTAAATTTCCTGGTAATCACCCATGCTGTTCATATTACTATTAGACTTGTTAGTCACTTGTTAAACAAAGTTGTCCAGCGACTTAGAACCTATTTTAAACAGTTTAAAATATGTTACAACCTTGATACATCCACACAGAAACAAATTCATAACAAGTAAGCAAAGCAACCCGCCCTCCCCATAGGTGAACCTCATGTTACAATTGCTTTTCTTGCTGTATTTAGGTACCGAGTAAAAGTCTACATAGCATTTCACATAATGAAATTGTCTGGCATCCAACTATATACAATATAGCCATTTCTAGGCTTCATGGCTGCTTAGAGGGTGAAACATGGAGTAAATCTACAACTGGAATATCACTAGATGGGTCTGCCAGTAGTTGGATATGAGTTCCTTGCAGTGTTGTACAGCCGTGGCAAGTTACACACCACAAATTTCTCCTCTTCCACCACTTAACAGAACAATTCTGTACCAACCTCTTCTGTGTAAAAACCTATTTTTTGAAATCTCTTTAAAATAATGCCAGTTGAGCATACAGTCCATTCTCGTTGTAAATGCTTGGTTTTTACAAGTGTAAATGAGAACCGCTGCTTAAAATACACAACACCTCCTTGAAGAACAAACTACCGGAACGAGTTAAATGATTATTCCCCATGAACTGTACACAGTGAAACCATTGCATGCGCAGAACAACATCTGTTCATGTGGTTCCACCCTGCAAAAAATTGCTCTGCCGTTGCTCTATTTTGTCCAGTCACTCCTGAAATTATTGTGAAGGTTGCCTTGCTTTTTGAAAAAAATGCCTGTTGCGACATTAGAACTTCCTTATATACATGGAATTAACAGCAAGGGTAGCTTAGTTTTTGTCAATAGTATCTCTCAGAGTGGTGAATGGCACTATTTAGTGAGAAGAAGCACCAATGAAAATCCTCACTATTGCATTTTTTACATGGCTGTTTTTGTATATATTTTCAATTTTTATATATGGATGTTTTATGATGGCCCATATTTGTAATGCCTAATAAAGTTTTGGCGAAGTAAGTATGTACATGGAATGCTTTCACAGTACAGTGGTACCTCTGGTTACGAACTTAATTCATTCCAGAGGTCCATTCTTAACCTGAAACTGTTCTTAACTAGAGGTGTGCTTTCACTAATGAGGTCTCTTGCTGCTGCAGTTGCGCCGCCGACACACAATTTCCGTTCTCATCCTGGGGCAAGGTTCTCAACTCAAGGTACCTCTTCCAGGTTAGCAGAGTTTGTAACATGAAGCGTTTGTAACCTGAGGCGTTTGTAACTCGAGGTACCACTGTACTCCAAAACTGCCGCTTCTGAGATTTCATTCAGTTCCATGAAAAAGAAAAGGTTCTTTAGATAATGCCCATATGCTTTAAGAACTAAGGCTGAAAGCTTTTGAGAAATAGATTATCGAGACTGAACGTTTATTTTGCCATTTGTGTTTGTCGACTGTGTTTAATGGGCATTTCATTGTACCCGCCCACCCAACCTCATCGCCACAGTTAAGCAAAGAGTAAACTACATAAATATAGATTGTGTGCTTGGGATGCTTTGTAACAGGGTTGTCAGAATTTCCACAAGGTTATGGCCGATTCAGCACCTCTGTTGATAGTCCTGTATTTTTGATAATTTGCGTTTTGTGCTGTATGCACTGCTGAAGCCTGCGACAAAGGCTCTCATTTTACAAGTGCCTGAGTTTCATATTCTTCATCAGGGCTGATACGGGTGTAATCCTTTTACACTGCAGCACTGGGCATGTCTACTCAAAAGTAAGTCCGATCAAGTTGGACAGCTGGGTAGGTTGGCATGCTTGAGTTTAATCCCGTGGTTCAGACAGCCACTCTCAACTGTGGACCAGCTTCTCCCTTGCAGGTTCTGGACAGGCAATCTTGCATGTTTCAGTTTCCTCTTTGAGCAGGCTCTTCTCAGCCTCCTGCAAGCCAAGGTGAGACACAAACGTGGGTTGTTTTCTGATTAACTTGGATGGTATTTGAAACCCCACTTCCAAGTGCTGCCTCCACTGTACATGACATCAGAAAAGAGATCTCAGCCCTCTTCTGAGTCAGGGAGGATGCGGGGCAGTGGAAGCCACAAATATTTGAGTAGATGCCGAGGCCAGCCGAAATCTCTGGTCTCCTAGCCTTAATTTTTTTTTTTTTGCCAATATACATTCCAATATTAAGTTACTCCTTAACTTAAAGAAAACAAAAGAGATCATTGTGGACTTTAGGAAATGTAAATTGAATATTCAACCACATATTATTGAGGGGAAGTGCGTGGAACAGGTCTCAGTGTTTCGATTTCTGGGAATGGAGTTGAGAGACGAACTGACCTGGAGAGAAAACAGCAAAGACCTGGTGAAGAGAGCACAGCAGAGGTTATATTTTCTGAGAATCCTCCGGAAAAACAATCTCTCAAAGGACCTGTTGATGGCATTTTACCATTGTACTGTGGAGAGTGTATTAACCTATGGTCTGTGTGTGTGGTTTGGGAGCTGCACGGCCAGGGAAAAAACAATGCTATCTAGGGTTGTAAAGACTGCAGAGAGAATAATTGGGTGCACTCTTCCCACCTTAGATCAAATCTATGCTGCCAGGTGCCATAAGAAAGCGTCAGAGATAGCACAGGATAGTACGCAATGATCTCTTTCAGCTTCTGCCTTCTGGAAGAAGGTATAGCGTTATAAAGGCCAGAACTAGCCGCCTGAGAAACAGTTTCTACGCAAATGCAATTCTGGTTCTAAACGCAGCATAAGGGGTCTCTATAGTATAGTGTATTTTAAAATGGAGTTTCAGAGTTTTTAGGGGTTTTTGAATGTTTTATGTAGTTTTGTAGTAGTTTTATGTGGTTTTTATGTAGTTTTACGTAGTTTTGTAGTAGTTTTATGTAGTTTTTCAATTTCATTGTTCTGCATGGGACAATGACAATAAAGATATCGTATATCATATATCAATATATTTATTTAGCACTCTCTTCCCCCCCCCAATAATTTTTTATTATTTTCTTTACACAGTAATTCTTACAATACATTATTCAACATATAAACCTTTTTGTTCTGCCAAGCTTGCGACTTCCCTCCTTCCCTTCAGCTCCCTTATCAAATCCAATCGCGTATTTTAACTTTTTACATCTTATCTACATTGTAGGAATTACTTCAATCCTGCTAATGTCTTTTAAGTTTTTACAGTTATCCTTTAAGTATACAATAAATTTACTCCAATTATCCTGGAATTTCTGATCGTCCTGATCCCGAATCCTGCTGGTCAGTTTGACTAACTCCATCCATTGCGTAATCCATCATTTTCGCCTCCAATTCCGCAATAGTAGGAATGGTCTTCCTAGCCATACCAAGGTGTACTACAAACAGGTGTCACCCAAGCTTTATTCCTTTCCCAACCCGAGCAATCCTTGTGTCCTTGAGGTTGGATTTCCTCTGCATTGTCTGCAGCTAATAGCCCTCCATTACTCTGGTTTTCTACTTCAGCTTCATTGGTAAATCAGTTCAGCAATCTGACTAAAAACTGGTATCTGTAGGCAAATAGGAATGCTTGGACCCAGCTTTGCACAGCCTGAGTTATTCCCCATAAGCCTGTTCATTGTGGTTCCTTTCTCTCTGCAGAGTTCGATTATTCCTGGCCCGCCATTCCTGTTTGGAGCATGTGCAGTCCTCCTCGCTTTTCTGGTTGCCTTATTCATCCCCGAGCACAGTAAAGCCAGCAGTACCAGAAAGCACACCAACAGCATCAGCAGCATACAGAGCACCAACCCCGACCGAGGCAGCGACGAGGACATTGAGCCATTGCTGCAGGACAGCAGCGTGTGAGAGCTAGATTTTCCTAACGTTCATGTAGTCTGCAAGCAAGCGAAACCCACGCACTGAGCTCTGAATCCAGAGCAGGACTGGAGTGAGCTTTTGACTTGTCAGAAGCTTTGCACATTTCACTCACCTAAGGTTTGCTATGTTGGTGTCCATGGATGTCCCGTCGGGACGGATTTAACCACTTTTCTTTTTTAAAAACAAAACAAAATAAGAATTCAACGCAGTTATTTTTCTGTATCTGATTTGGAAATGCTATCAAGCCCCGCACCGGACGGAATATGGAATACACACAGTATCTTGGAAAACCTTCAAACAAAGTGGAACTTACTGAGTACAAAGATTCACTGTGAGCAGACCACAGCCCCCACCAATTAGAGAAAAGTTACTTCTACTGACGGATATAGATAACAAAAATCCTTCGCCATTATGTTCCTACATTTCTAATTAATAGGCTTCCTGATAAATTGAATATTGTGTTAGAAGTGTTAAGAGAATTTCAGCCGTTGAATATAGATTCAGGTTTTGGTTTTTTTTGGAAGTCTTCAACCCTCATTCCCAAGGACTCTTAACCCGTATGTCAGGAGCTCCTTTGGAAACCTTAAAAGGGCACATGTACTTTCATTGATGGTTAGTAATGCTCACTGAACTAGGTAGCACTACCAATGTAGCCAGTTTTGACATAGAGGCTAATTAACTGGATGCTGAGGCAATTTACATTTACTTGTGTGTATTTATTGCATCATCTATCACTTTTTATCTGCCGTATGAAGCACTCCCTCTCCTGTTAATTTCACTCCTGCCTTAACTGCTACTTAGTGTGCATTTGTTACCAACTCTTATTTAGCCTTCATATCAAACTTCGGAAGTATTTCATGGGTTATAATTATGAAATGCCTCTCCCAAAGAGGCCCTAAAGATGGTTTAGTTTCTACAGAGTATCATGTTATAATTTTTAGAGACATTTTATTAAATTGCACAGATTTCTATGTATTTTGCGGCAGTGGAAATGGACCAGTACACACACAAAAACTAACCATGTACTCTTAAGAATGTTTTATATGTATTGAATATATGTAGATATTTGTAAGAAGTTTTACTTTTTCCAGATAAGGTACTGTGTAAATCTTGTATTTATAAATGTAATGATGGTGATGGATATACAGCTTTTATAAAGGATTGTGTAATGACTGAACAAAATAAATATATATATATATATTTTGAAACTTGTTCCGCCTTAAGCAAAGATAACAAACCTTTTGTACTATGCAGTTTGGTTTTTAAGTTAAAAAGCTTCCTAATGCATAATAAATTTGCAACCTATGCTATATACCTACTACAAGCGTGGTTTTATTTTTATTCCATTTATTTTCTTCCAATACTGAAGCTGAGTTTGAATTATTTGTAGCACATTCTTGGCTAATGCGTTACTGCATATCAGTCTGGGGAAACCCAGCCAGATGGGTGGGGTATAAGTAAATAACAACAACAACAACAACAACAACAACAACAACAACAGTAATTTATCATCTTAACTCTGAACTTCTTTTCTCCCTACACCCCTATGATGGCACTGATACATCTGTAAGGATGAGCCAGTCACAACTGCTTTGCTAGTAACAATTGTTCCCTTCTCTTCACACTTTTGTTCAGCATAACTAGTATCAGGTAAACGGGATCTCAGAGCTGTCAGTGAGCTTTCCTAAAATGAAAACAAGATTGTGTAGGGGTCTCAGCATAAGTGAGGTCTAAGAAGAAGTACCCCCGTGTGCCTGGAACGGCTCACTGTTTCCCTGGCCCTAATTGCAAAGTGAGGAAGTAGAGAAGACAAGTTACCGTGCTTCTGCATTTCACAAGCATTCTTCCTCTCGCTTTGGTTATCTTGTGGCTAAACTAGCTCAGAGTTCATTTGGTGATATGCATCCCAGAGCTGATGATTCTCCATGTCTACAGCTCAGAAATCTCAGTTGGCAATTCTCAATATGTATGAGGCCAGAAATGCCTGTGTCTATTATTTTCACTGTTGATGCCTTAGACCAGGGGTCGGCAATGTGCGGCCCATGGGCCAGATGCAGCCCACGAAGACCATTTTAGCAGCCCACGAGCTACCCACGAACCAAGCCACCAGCTTGGCGAGTCCCCCGCACGCTGCGCTAAACCAGCGCAGTGTGGGGACTCGCCGAGTAGCACCAGAAATTGCGCATATACAGGAAATTACGTCAGCTCATGTACAGACGCCGGAAATCGCTTCTGCACAGGTGCAATTTCTGGCGTCTGGGCATCCGCAAAAGCGATTTCCGGCGCTGCGGACATGGCAAAAGCGATTTCCGGCGTCATTCTACACCAGCCCAGCCCACAGATAATCTCTGTGGGAGTGATCCGGCCCATGGCTGGTAAACCTTGCCAACCCCTGCCTTAGACCCAGATACTGTGTTTCCCTGGTACAGGGCACACAAGACAGCCTACAGTTGCAATATGAAAACTTGCGGCTGAATAACAGTGCCTTTTGGAGAAGTGCCTCCTCTACATAAGGTATAGAAAAGTGCTTTGAGGCTGGAGTGAGAGCATTCAATAAAATTACCAGCATGATTAGAGATGAGGGTGGCGCTATGGTCTGAACCACTGAGCCTCTTGGGTTTGCTGATCAGAAGGTTGGCGGTTCGAATCCCTGCGACGGGGTGAGCTCCCGTTGCTCTGTCCCAGCTCCAGCCAACTTATCAGTTTGAAAGCACACCAGTATGAGTAGATAAATAGGTACTGCTGAGTCGGGAAGGTAAACTGTGTTTCCATGCGCTCTGGCACTTGTCACAGTGTTCTGTTGTGCCAGAAGCAGTTTATTCATGCTGCCCACATGACCCGGAAAGCTGTCTGTGGACAAACGCTGGCTCCCTCAGCCTGAAATCGAGACGAGCACCGCAACCCCATAGTCGCCTTTGACTGGATTTAACTGTCTAGGGGTCCTTTACCTTTACCAGTATGACTAATCCAAAGAAGCTGTATGATTGTCATAGTGGCTTTGCTTTACTCTGAGCTTATATCCAGTCTTTCAATTCAAAATACATTTCCAAAAATTAAACCACATAAGAAGTAAATGCAACAATTAATAGAATAAAAAAAAAACAACAGTTACAACAATTCTACAGGCAGCTAAGAGTTTAAAAGCCTTGAAAAACAAAAACCTTCACCTGGTGCCAAAGTATTTAGAGATGAGCGAAAGAGATTTTTCTCAAAAAACTAGCTCATCTTGATCTGCTGCAGAGCACATCCCAGCTTCCTGTGCCAAGCCAAAACAAAAGCTTGTAATTTGCTAAAGGAAGGCAGTTGAAATCTGGAGAAAGAAGCTGGAAGGCTATCCTGGAGCCACACTCCAAAAACAGGAGATGCTTTATGCTGAGAAGAATGAAGATTGCTAAGTGCTTCAATAGGGAACTAATATAGAGGTAAATGGGACGTGGGTGGCACTGTGGTCTAAACCACTGAGCCTCTTGGGCTTGCTGATTGGAAGGTTAGTGGTTCGAATCCCTGCAACAAGGTGAGCTCCCATTGCTCTGTCCCAGCTCCTGCCAACCTAGCAGTTCGAAAGCACGCCAATACAAGTAGATAAATAGGTACCACTGCAGCGGGAAGGTAAACAGTGTTTCTGTGCGCTTTGGTTTCTGTCATGGTGTTCCCTTGTGCCAGAAGCGGTTTATTCATGCTGTCCACATGACCCGGAAAGCTGCCTGTGGACAAACACCAGCTCTCTCGGCCTGAAAGCGAGATGAGTGCCGCAACCCCATAGTCCCCTTTGACTGGACTTAACCGTCCAGGGGTCCTTTACCATTTTACCTTTATCCAATACAGAGTAGATTTAGTTGGATTCTTTTTCCTATGGATTCTTTTCGCTCTTATGATTAAATGTTCCAACAGCTTTAGACTTAATTTTACTTTCTTTTTCTTAACGATGTGTTTAATGATTTTTCAAAAACAATAGACACATAAGATACTGACACCAAACTGACAACAACTATCAATATCTGCATTAAAGGCTTATTTTCAAATGCTTACAATTCTACTGCTGTTAAGTTAATGCCAAACAGTATTTTTAACATCATACATTGATTTGATTTTGGTTTGGGTATATAGTAGTAGTAGTAATATATTTATTACTGGGGTTTCCCCAGCCACTCCGGGTGACTCCCAACAGAATATTAAAAACACAATAAAACATCAAACATTAAAGACTTCCCTAAACAGGGTTGTCTTCAGATGTCTTCTAAAAGTCTGGTAGTTGTTTTTCTCTTTGACGTCTGCTGGGAGGGCTTTCCACAGGGCAGGTGCCACTACCAAGAAGGCCCTCTGCCTGGTTCCCTGTAACTTCACTTTTCACAGGGAGGGAACCGCCAAAAGCCTCTCAGCACTGGACCGATGGGGGTGGAGATGCTCCTTCAGGTATCTTGAGCTGAGGCTGTTTATGGATTTAAAGGTCAGCACCAACACTTCGAACTGTGCTCGGAAACGTAGCATCTGCATTCTGGATTAGTTGTAGTTTCTGGGTCACCTTCAAAGGTAACCCCACGTAGAGCATGTTGCAGTAGTCCAAACGGGAAATAACTAGAGACAATCTGTGGGCAGATAGGGTCTCAGCCTGCGTACCAGATGGAGCTGGTAGACAGATGCTTTGGACACAGAATTGATCTGCGCCTCCATGGACAGCTGTGAGTCCAAAATGACTCCCAGGCTGCACACCTGGTCCTTTAGGGGCACAGTTACCCCATTCAGGACCAGGGAGTTCCTGTTGGGATACTGCCAGGGAGATAAAGCCCATCATGGCCCCCACGTTGCCTCCGGACGATCCATCGATCTCCTGTAGATACAGTATCAGCAATTAGCGACACAAGCTCCAGAAAATAGCTTGCCACATTCCAGAGCTGATGCACGCAGTGGCGTAGCGTGGGTTGTCAGCACCTGGGGCAAGGCAAGTAATTTGTGCCCCCTAACCCGTGGATTTGCGCCCCCTAACCCTAACCCCCAGATGTTGCGCCCAGTGCGGCCGGCCCCCCTGCACCCCCATGCTACGCCACTGGATGCACGCTCTATCAGCAGAATTCACACAGCGAAAGATGCACGCAGGAGAGCATTATTTAGAAGTTTATTCAGCGTTGGTCAGAACAAAGAAAAAAAACATGACTCCCTGCTTGCATGTTCATGCACAGAGAGAGAGAGAAATGAAGGCAAAGACACAACAGAAACATCCTGTGAACAGGAAATACGCAGGCTGTGACACAAACATCCTGCTCCCTTTTAAGGTGGAACAGAAATATCCTAACAGTTCCCCCACCCCTGCCCACCCCCTGTCCCCCAAGAACAGTACTTCTGTCTTGTCAGGGTTCAATTTCAATCTGTTAGCCGCCATCCATCCTCCAACCGCCTCCAGACACTCACACAGGACCTTCGCCACCTTCACTGGTTCTGATTTAAAAGAGAGGTAGAGCTGGGTATCATCTGCATACTGATGAACACCCAGTCCAAACCCCCTGAGGATCTATCCCAGCAGCTTCATATAGATATTAAAAAGCATGGGGGGTGACGGGGCTCTGCTCATTTTTCAGTGTAGCTTGATTTGGAACAATTACCCTCTTCCCTTGTCCCCCATCCTACATTGGCAGGAGCCCCACTCCCAACTCTCCAGAGAAGTATTTGGGGATATGAGTGTTGTCTGCTGAAAGCAGGAAACAATAATCTTTCATTCTGTGAACCTTCTTAAGATAAATTAGGATCTGATCTCACATATTTTTCTCATAAACTGTTGACATGACGCACCACGTTCCTTCTGCTTTGATGGATAAATTTTCTCTCAAGAAAGCAAAACTGGTTAATTTTGTTTTAACCTGACAGATGATTTGTTGATAAAGGGTTGCTCCTAAAATGACTTCCCTTTTAGTTTCCCTACTTTGATAGACTAAGTGCCTATCAAGTGTCTCTGAGCAATTTTAATTAGGGTTGTTACCTGGTGTTTGTGTGTGTAAAATACTCTTGGTGAAGATTTCAGTAAACAGCTGCATGTTTAGCATTTAGCAATTCAATAAATGGATGCCTAGGTACGTCAGTGGTGGTTTCCTGTTGCTAGAAGTATTTCCTCTGTGACTTATCAAAACCAGCTAATATTTCCAAGAAAGGCATGTTAAAATGTGAAGCCGTGCCCTGCAGTTACATTCTGGGTGGAGATACGAAGTCAAAAACAAGCGTACAAGGTTGCAGGGCCCTTTTATTTTTCAAACTTTTGTGGTGCCAAAGGCTCAAGTGATTGGGTTTTGAAGAAGACTGCAGGCTTAATGAATGTCAGAACCAGCTCCCATACTAGGTGCAGCTTTGCAGGGAGCTTGCTGTAGGGGTTAAAATATCCGAAAATCCAGACTGTTGCCTTCTCTTCGTTGAAATGCTCACAGCAAAATCTCAGGGGTGTGTTAGGTTGTCAGTGTCTCTGTAAAGGATTGTAACATTTCTGTTATTACGGAGAAGTAGTCATAGGAGAAAATCCGAAGTGAAGTCGTACATCAATCTACAATGCCTAACATGTTGTTAAGTCTGACTTTGCCTCAGGCACTGACCTTCAAGTATTAAGTTAAAACATGAGCTGTGAGCATTAGCATCTGAGGCTTCCTTATTTCTTTGAAGAAACGCACACACTTAAGGCAGCGTATCTGTTTATCTGCATAACAATGGCTTATGTTTCAACACTGCAGGCCAATTCCCCCAAGACTGTTTTGTTATGAAAAAAGCCCATACAAAGAAAGTAGGTGTAAGGAGCGGGAAGGGAAAATTACAAAGAGAAACTTAAGCTTCAAATGTGTGTTGATTGCGATTCATGATGCGCTGATAGCTTGACCTACATCATTGAATTCATATTTTTCTAGCTTGCCTCCTCCCCCTTATTCATATACACATCCCTCTTCCTGCTTGAATTTCATGAAGATTAATTTTGTGTTGCGCTATCTTGGCTTGCACTCACAATGCCTACTCTTAAACGATGACGAATGGGTAGCCATATATAACCAAAGGCCGGAATGCGTTCTCTGTTGTGCTTTGTCTAATTGCTTGAATCTAAAGGCCCTTAATTATTTCTGCTGTAATCTTTCGGCCGAGAGCCAGGTTTTGCATATGCCGTAAGAATTCCTGGGTTCATGTGAGAAATGTAAGATGAGACGGTAGCTCACAATCTCGGCTGAAATCTGGGGCTTCAAAATGCACACCAGACTTCAGAAGATGTCTCATTTGAGACCTGTCCGTTGAAGGGTCGCATGGTACATTGTTTCCATTGATACAAGATACGGTCATGACTCTTGTGCCTGCAAAAACATGCCTTTATATATGGATGTGGACCAAACCATTCTGGCAGCTAAAGCCGAGAGTATTGTGATTGGCGCTTGACAGAAGTAAAGGATGTTATCAGCTAGGGTCCTAGTTGATGATCAATAAGGGTAACAATAGCTTGTGCTATTTTCCACCGAGTCCTGCTTAACTGTGTTCTGTATTTGTTTGAATTTATCCAGGTCTCCCTTTACAGCTGCTGTGGGTTTGATGTTAGCCATAATCTCCATCTATCTACCATGCATTGTCCTTCTGAATATTTCAGTTATGTATGGCCTCATGTTTTCCTGTATTCCACAGAGGAGGGCGGAAATCTGGCAAATAAACCCGAAAATGCTGTCAAGAAAAAATGGATCTACGGGCCTCATAAACATTATTCATTTATTAACTTTGCATAATTCTGCTCAAAGGAACTAAACTCAAGCCTCGCATGCCGGTCCGAAATCCTAATCACATTGCTTCCAGCTTTTTAAGCTAAAAAATCAATAAATCTGGATCTCTGTAAGTCTTGTTGGGGCCAAATTCTTTCCAGCTGGGATACTGCCAAATATATACAATGCTAATTGAACCAACTGCGCTGTAATATTGAGGGTGGGAGTAAACAATAAGAGAGTTTATGTGCATGTCTACTTTTGATTTTATTTTGGCACCCACAGCTAGAAGGAACTTTTCCTCAGCCACTTTCTGAGGTAAAACGTTACTGGGCATGATTGAGCTAACTTTTTGTTCTGGTGTAGGGAGTAGCACGGGGACACGGGTGGCACTGTGGGTTAAACCACAGAGCCTAGGGCTTGCCATCAGAAGGTCGGTGGTTCAAATCCCCGAGACGGAGTGAGCTCCCATTGCTCGGTCCCTGCTCCTGCCAACCTAGCAATTCGAAAGCATGTCAAAGTGCAAGTAGATAAATAGGTACCACTCCGGCGGGAAGGTAAACGGCGTTTCCGTGCGCTGCTCTGGTTCGCCAGAAGCGGCTTAGTCATGCTGGCCACATGACCCAGAAGCTGTACGCCGGCTCCCTCGGCCAATAAAGTGAGATGAGTGCTGCAACCCCAGAGTCGGCTACGACTGGACCTAATGGTCAGGGGTCCCTTTACCTTTACCATTAGGGAGTAGCACTAAGTGCAAGGCAATTTCCTACCTCCTCTCCCTGCCAAACCTGCCGGCGCCATCCACAAATTTGTTCCAGAGGGTTGAGGGAATCCTCCGAACAGATTTAAGCAAAATGTAGGGGGAGGAGAGGGTGAACACATTCTGTTGCACAAGAAGAAATTACTGTGCTGATGAAAACTAAGCCAGAATGCTAGGTGAATGCAACCTGTCCCGTCCTTCCCCTTCTGTAATTTTACTTCTGAGGTCAGTCTCTCCACATGCTAGATCTGATCAGGTAAGATTCTGGTAAACCTCAGCGTAAATAGAGTTGCTTTCATAACTTGTCCTGAATTCAACAAGCTATCAGCAAGCCTGGGGAGCCTGCAGGAGTTCCCACAGGGCTCCCTAGGCTGTGGATAGCAGCCTGCTTGCCCGGAGCGCGGGGCGTGCTGAAGCAGAGTGCCCCGCGCTTCGGGCAGATATCCGCGGCTGGGGGAAAAAAATTATTCCCCCCTTTATTCCCCCCCAAAAAACTAGGTGCATCCTATGGGCTGGTGCGTCCTATAGGGTGATAAATACTGTAAGTGTTCAGGATAGGCTGTAAACTTCTGAGTATCCAGCCAGTGGAGAAAAGAGGGAGGAACCATATGGCTGGGTTGAGGAAATATAAACTTGTGGTTTGTCAATTTTGGGTGTGCCTATTTTGGACACCCACTCTTGCGAGAATGTTTTGTAATCAAGAAACTCTTTGCTGCTTCACCAATTTTGTCCAGATTTTATTTTGAGGGTCTCAAGGTCCACTTCTAACACCCCGCTTGTTCCTGATGTAGATCCTCAATCAACCCTTCTTCCCCAGAGGCGGGGAGTGGCATTTTGGGGTTCACCTCAGGTGCCAAAATGCCTTCGGCTGTCCCTGGCTATCCTTAACTTGTATCATGATTTGGACTTGTCGGCTAACAACCTCTGCAAGGCCACAGGTCTGCCACTTCTGCTTTAGGACCTTCTGCATGCAAAACATGTATACAGTGGTACCTTGGTTCTCAAACTTAATCCATTCCAGAAGTCCAGTCCAAAACCAAAGCGTTCCAAAACCAAGGCGTGCTTTCCCATAGAAAGTAATGCAAAACGGATTAATCCATTCCAGACTTTTAAAAACAACCTCTAAAACAGCAATTTAACATGAATTTTACTATCTAACGAGACCATCGATCCATAAAATGAAAGCAATAATCAATGTACTGTACTATAAAATAAATCAGACAGTATTGTAGATGATAAAAATAAAAAATATTATTTTTTCTTAGCTGTACTGATGATGACAGTCACTGTTCGGATGGGGGGGGGGGTTTATCCATTTCCACAGTCACACAATCAATCAATCAATCAATCAATCAATCAATCAGTAGCTGAACTGGATTCCACACTGTCACAAAATCAAATTAACCGAAAAAGCCTCAAAAACAAAAATGCAAAAGAAACAGCAAAAAAAAAAAAGCACCAAACTTAATCCTTTCCAGAAGCCCATTTGACTTCTGAAATGTTTGAAAACCAAGGTGCAGATTCTGATTGGTGTAGGTGCCCTGGAAACAATAGCCAACTTCCGTATTGGACGTTCGGCTTCCAAAAATCATTTGAAAACCGGAACACTTACTTCTGGGTTTTTGGCATTTGAGAACCAAGGTGTTTGAGAACCAAGACGTTTGAGAGCCAAGGTACCATTGTAATGCCTTTGCTGAGGTTATTAAAACGATGGAATGCAATATCCCCCCTCCCTTGCAGGCGAACTAGCAGTAGTAATCCTGACATCCCAGACTATATTTACCGTTGAAGAATGAGGCTAATGCTGATCCAAGGGTAATAAAATTTCCTACTTCCTGCCAGTTAGGTGACTTTTATGGTTTGCGATATACTAGCATACTTGAAATGAAAAACTAAACTCAAGTGCAGTAAATGTATCTAAATATTAGCATGTGCATCTGAAATGGCTGCTTTACATTGGAGTTTAAGAATGGGATTACCGTATTTTTCGCTCTATAAGACGCACCAGACCACAAGACGCACCTAATTTTTGGAGGAGGAAAACAAGAAAAAAAATATTCTGAATTTCAGAAGCCAGAACAGCAAGAGGGATCTCTGCGCAGTGAAAGCAGCAATCCCTCTTGCTGTTCTGGCTTCTGGGATAGCTGCGCAGCCTGCATTTGCTCCATAAGACGCACACACATTTCCCCTTACTTTTTAGGAGGGAAAAAGTGAGTCTTATAGAGCAAAAAATACGGTATTTCTTACTGCTGCAGGAAAAGCTTTTGAAACAGCTTCCTCTGAATGTCTGCGTCTTGCATCCAACTGGCCACTAGCTGGCATTGTTATACAGCTTTTACCATGGATGCATCGCATCATAACTTATGAAGGATATGTGTGTGTTTTTATTTTAAAAGGTGGGAAAAGATATTGGATTTCTGTGCATCTGGGAGTGAGGTTTTTTGTTTTAGTATTTCGCTGGTGAATTCTCAGCTAGCTTAACTAAAAGGAAAATAGACCCTGTTTCGAAAGACAGAAAGTTGGTGCAGCATAGTGGCTAAATGATTGACAGCACAATCGGATGTCCCAATTTGAAAGCAGGTGCCACTGAGTTTAATGGGGTTTGCCTTACTCTCAGGTAAGTCAGTATAGCGCTGCAGCCTGAGCAATGCATTGGGAAGACTCTGTGAAATAGAGTCGAGAGTGGATTTCATGCTCTTTATTCAGCTCATAGTGGTGAGGAAGAATGAAAGTTCCCCCAGAATGTCTGCTTTATATACATTATTTACACAATGGGCTGCATGTGATTGGCTAATTCCGGAATTCTCCTGTAGGCCAATCAGGTTGTGGATTCACTTCCATCTGGAGCTGGATTGGGTGGCTCCTGCCAACCAATCAGACTGCTGCATTCTGAATCCTATTGTTCTAGGACCAATCAGACTACTGCATTTTGGATCCTATTGTTCTAGGACCAGTCAGACTGCTGCATTTTGGATCATATTCAACGTTACGCATTAAAAGTCATTTTTAGTGGATTCCTCTTGTTTTCTGCTATATATTCAAATTGTTTTCCACCATGTATTTAATCTATCACAATCAATTCAAAATGTTGAATTTTGTCACAGTACATAGAAAGATTACGAGTGGAGAACAGCACAGATTTTTTTTAAAAAAAAATTCATTTGCAAAGCAATCATAGAGCATTTTGGGTGCCTCTTCTTCTGTCCTGGGTTCAAAAGGCTTAGCTTCTCCAAATACGTATTATACTTCTGTGCCTGCCTGTCTTCATCATACCAAGCTAAGCCATAAAAATTCACAAACCTTCAGATTTGGCCAGAGCAAAATAAAGGCAATTAAGTACAGCTATCTCAGCTTCCATCCTCCTCCTTTCCCTGTCTCTTAATGCCATTAGCTAAGTCGCTTTGATGTTGCAGTGACCTTTGGTCCTCATATGAGGCAGTTATCTGCTTCTGCTGCACTTAACAAGGCTATCTCCAATTTAAGATTTTCAAATAGGGATGCTAGTATTGCAGCCGACTGCTGTTGATTCAGCTGCTCAGATATCACAGCAGGGATGGCAAGCTTTGGACCAGGCAACAGACTAGGGCAAGGGGGAAGCCTTTAATTCTTTATTTTGAGGTCCATGGACAGCTTCGGGATAATTCAACCCTGGAATGCCTATAAGCCAAGGGGTTTTGAAATGAGAGTGTAGATCACATTATCTTTTAACCTCTTGGAATGAGTTGATAGAACCCCTGAGGTTGGATTTCTCTTGCTATCATAATTGTTTAGCTGCGTAAACCTGTTACGGATCAGCATTTTGCACCACTTTAGATCTGTCATAAGGACATGGGTGGCGCTGTGGTCTAAACCACTGAGCCTCTTGGGCTTGCTGATCAGAAGGTCAGCGGTTCGAATCCCTGCGATAGGGTGAGCTCCCGTTGCTCTGTCCCAGCTCCTGCCAACACAACGGTTCGAAAACACGCCAAAAAAGTAAAAGTAGATAAATAGGTATCTCTCCGGCGGGAAGGTAAACGGCGTTTCTGTGCACTGCTCTGGTTTCAGTGTTCCATTGCACCAGACACAGCTTAGTCATGCTGACCACATGACCTGGAAAAACTGTCTGCAGAGAAACGCCAGCTCCCTTGGCCTGTAAGGTGAGATGAGTGCTGTAACCCCAGAGTCGTCTGCGACTGGACTTAACTGTCAAGGGTCCTTTATCTTTCTTTTTTTTAAGCAAAAAAATAGGGACCACCTATTGTTTTTGCTTGTGGTGGAGAAGGTGCACTCTGTTGTTTAACCAGTGCAGACTGGAAACTAACCTTTAGCCCACATAGACACTTGAGAAACCCATTGCTTGCTTTCTAACCATTTATTTGCCAAATAAACAAGCACACAATCACTGATGAAGTTGATGCCTCCCCAGCTGTTGCCATTGGCTGTGGGTTTCTTGTGATGTCATAAAAGCACTTGGGAACTGAGTGGATATAAAGGCAGGCCAAGGGGAAAGCCCTTTTCTGTTTCCAGCAGGACACACCTGGCAATGGATGTGACATTCGGCACTGCCCAGGTTTCTTCCACTTGGAGGAGGCAAACTGGTGAATGGAAGGAGGCAATCCTCTGGCAGTGGGATGCTAGGGAGCGATAATAAGGCAGGTCTGCTTGCTTGAAGGCTGCTGGTATCTGTGGTTGGAAGCTGGCGGACGTCTCACGATGGACCTGAGAGAAGCTGGCGGATGTTGGTGAAAACATTATCTGGAGAGCTCATCTCAGACTGCAGCAAGCAGATGAAAGGTAAAGGTAAGGGTAAAGGACCCCTGGAAGGTTAAGTCCAGTCTATGGAGTTGCGGCGCTCATCTCGCTTTCAGGCTGATGGAACCGGCGTTTGTCCACAGACAGCTTCCCGGCTCATGTGGCCGGCATAACTAAACTGCTCCTGGTGCAACAGAACACCGTGACATAAGCCAGAGCACATGGAAATGCCATTTACCTTCCTGCCACAGCAGTACCTATTTATCTACTTGCACTGGTATGATTTTGAACTGCTAGGTTGGCAGAAACTGGGACAGAGTAACAGGAGCTCACCCTACTGCAGGGATACCCCTCCAGGGGTGCATGCTCAGGGTGAGCGGCAAAAATCACACTAGAAAGGACTCAAACTCCAGACAAGACTTGGCAGATGAGCCTCCCTGGGGACTCAGCTACACGCAGTTCATTATATTGTTTTAACTGCATTACAAACCTGCGACACCAGATGGTGTTGTAGAGCACAAAACTTTGTCTATGCAATTTTTACATAGTTCCCCGCCTCCTTTTGTTATAATGATTTAATTTATGATGTATGTATAGCGTTTCCCCCCACATGTGTAGATCCAGCCTGGGTTGCACTTAGGCTCCTCCTCCTCTTCCTCCGAGGCTATAGTGGTGGCACATCTCGGGGAATCTTCTTTTTTACAAGCCTTTGACTGCTGAGCTGAGTTTTCTGTTTTGCTGACTTTGCATTTCGATACTCGAAACATATGTATTTTAAGTGAGCAGCTTTGAAACTTGTTTGAAAAGTGGGGTATGCATTTTTAAAATAAGGAGGCACAATGGTCCCTGGTTCCATCAGAGTAATTGAAATATCTTCCTGCCTTCCAGTTGGTGCCCTTTCCATTCTTAATGGGACTTTGAAATATTAAATAGCACTTTGGTATATTTGCATTTGAATAATGAACTCTCAGTTCCAATTTCTTACGGAGATGTGCCGTGGTTACTTGCATGACATCTGTAGAGTTCAGTGACATGCTCTTTGAGTTTCGCATTCAGAAGCTGCAAATGATCTAATTCTGTACGCGGGGGGGGGGGGGGAAATAATCATTTTAAAAATGGAATATTACTTGAGGAGAAAAGATCAGAAAAGGGGGGAAAATGTTCTGTTTATATTATCTCTATATCTCAATCAATCAGTCAATCAATCATCTATCTGTCATGTACAGAATAAAATACCCCGCTCCCCACAAACATATAAAAAAGATTTGCACTAAGTGGAAATGAAGCAGTGTGACTACCCCAAAACCCCATACAGTGTTGAAATTTGGCTCATGTGTGACTGCCACAGGAGCAACATAAGCCCAAATAATCATGAATGTACAATAAGAAGGCTGTATGAAGGGGCCCACATACTGTCTCTGCCTATTTTTCAATTTTGATGCTGAGATTTCAGACTAAAAAGTTTGTCAGATGAGTGGAAACTTGAAACCATTTTAATTCCACCAATAAAACCCAGCTCACTCCAGATTTACATCCGTGTTGATTTGAAAATAAATATATTTCCCAACTTTTATGAAACTATAAAGAACACCCACTCTCTACTGACATACAAAAGGCTGGCAGGGGTGGGGGGCTGGGGGCAAAGAGATAAAGGTCCATTAAATCCTTGAACGTTTATGAAGGGCTTGATATTGGACAGAATATTTATTGCAAAGATTAAAAGGGTTGGCTTTCGATGTGGCATTTCTAAATCACTTATTTCTTCCTCGCCTTTGATATTGAGCTCAAGAGGCCAGTTGAGGGAAAGAGGCAGGGCAGAGGAAGCTGGTGCCAAGGCCTGTGTTAATTTAAAAACAATAAAAACTTTGCTTACTAAGCAGAAAGCAGAAAAGAGGAAGAAAATAAAGCTGAGAGCTTGTGACTTAAGATCTGCAGAATGGTTATGTTGGAAGGGCAATGTCTCCTACTGTTGCATATTCCTGTGTTCTGTTTATATGGCTGCATGCACCCCATCTCTGAGTGATAGGGGTCCCGGTGCTTACTTAGAGTTTTGTTTCTTTGGAGCAAAGGTAAGCGGAGCCTGAGGTGTCTTTAAAAAGGTAAAGGACCCCTGACAGTTAAGTCCAGTCATGAACGACTCTGGGGGTTGCGGCGTCCATCTCGCTTTACTGGCCGAGGGAGCCGGCGTACAGCTTCTGGGTCGTGTGGCCACCATGCCTATGCCGCCTCTGGCAAACCAGAGCAGCACACGGAAATGGTACCTATGGTGCCGTAGTGGTACCTATTTATCTACTTGCACTTTGACGTGCTTTCGAACTGCTAGGTTGGCAGGAGCAGGGACTGAACAACGGGAGCTCACCCCATCGCGGGGATTCGAACCGCCAACCTTCCGACTGGCAAGCCCTAGGCTCAGTGGTTTAGACCACAGTGCCACCCACGTCCCAGTGGTGTCTTTAGGATATAGGTAAAAAACGTAAATGTAAAGGATCCCTGGATGGTTAAGTCCAGTCAAAGGCGACTATGGGGTTGCGGCGCTCATCTTGCTTTCAGACTGAGGGAGCCGGCATTTGTCCACAGACAGCTTTCTGGGTCATGTTATGAGCGCTGCATCTTTTCCCTTATCTGCACCACCTCCCTATTTGCAAGCAACAACCACTCTCCAACTGGTAGGCATTTTCATAGGCAGGCTTGGCAGATGCTTTTGGGATTCAAACCCCCCCCCCAATAGTTGCTTAGTTTGCGTGCACAGTTAGTCGGGTGCCGAAGTTCAGAATGAATTATGTTCTGGTCTGACTCATAGTTTTAAAGGTAAGCCTGTCATACAAGCGTGTCTCCCTTCCTTAGAGATCTGGTTTTGTGACCTTCCTTTTTGTAGTGAAAAGAGTATTCGAGAGGCCTCTTGTACAGAAATATCTTTTGTCAAGGTATTGATAAGACATTTTCAAGAAGAGTAAAAGTGCATCGCTGAGGCGGATTCGAGTGTAGCCTTTTCAGACACCACCGGCTTTTAAAGTGCTGAAAACTGTTTCAAATTCGCTTGCCCTGTGTCTGGAGGCCTTCCTTACTGTGGCAGTTTTCTCACTCCCATTTTTCTGTGAACTCACTGTGTTTCCAGTGCTGGGTTTTACATCTGCGTTCACACAACCATTATCCAAAATGCTTACGTGTCCTGTGCTTTGTCATAAGATACTACTGTTTTATGTGTTGTTGGAACCCTTAAGCTGCTCCTAATTTATCTGTAGCCAAGCTGTGAGCATCTTGGTTTTGGGTAAAGACACTCCCAGCCTGTAAATGTCCCCTGGTGTGTACCCAAACAGAATGAAGTGAAGCCCAGTGTTAAGTTGTGGGTGAACATATCAGACGACACAGCGATTCTTCAAGCAGCTCTTGCTTATTCACAGGCCAGAACAAAACTGAAGGGTTCAGCCACCCTGCTTAGATAGAGCTCCACTAGAACGCAACAGTAGCCACTTTCTGTAACTATCCAATCACTGAACGTCACTTTCAATCCCTTATTTGCATGTGTGGACCTGAGTGAAAACTATCTACAGTATCTCCCTGCTGGCCCAGGGTGAGAACTTCAGTACATAACACCGAGTGAGCTGTGAAACACACAGGGTGAAACATCTTCAACACACTTTAAGACCGCAGTGTGAACACACTCTTACATCTTGAAGAAAGAACCTGGGAGAGCATATATGCCTGCCATTTTCTTCTAAGTTGAGATGTACCCCTACTTTAGGAGCATTGCGCTTTTCAGAAGCCCTGCCGCCTGGCACCCAGAAGTCAACATGACCTGGTCAGAACAGCCAACGTGATGGTGTTCAAATGCCTGCCAGACTTTATTATAAAAGCTCCCCTTGGAGAGACGCTCTCCAGAGGAGGAGAGGAGGAGAAGACCCTGCTGCCCTAACTGGAGTCCTTCCACTGCCTTCTGCTAGCAGGATGGGCTAGTTGAATCCGGTCCATAAACTGTGTCCCACTGGCCTAGTAAATAAAGGCAGCAGCCACCTTCTTAATCTGAACTCTAGAATATTGACTAACATACTCATGGCAGTGAATGCAGCCAACAGGTTTCCTGGAGCGTGGTCCGCTTGTTCATCTGCTGTGGTCACACTACTCTGCTTGTTCTGCCACAACCTATGAGGACAACATAAGGTATGTCTGTAGCGATCTATGCCATGAAATTCATGAATGTCATTATGGGTGCTTTTCGGATAGAATCAAGAATGTTGCTCTTGATTACATTCTTTATACAGGACCACCAATGCCAGCTTTGTTGCATCTTGAAAATATTGGTAGAAAATACTGTTGTGTCTTTTACTCTGTGATGGCAACAGAATTGAAGAGCATCTGCATGTTTTTTTATTTAGGGTTGGCCAGTAAAAGTAATAATCACGAAGAAGCAAAGCGAAGTTGCCCTTTCTTTTTCTTTTTTCATTTCTGATTTAAGAGGCTGAATTTTGCATCATCTGGGAGTTCACTGTGAGCTGATGCATTCATCTACAAGAAGGT